>NC_040904.2:38003936-38645005 GCF_004126475.2 Phyllostomus discolor | reverse complement strand
ATGGAGAAGGCTTAATGAAGCCTTATTAAATTTACCCATTATTTGCTATCACTGAAAGGAAATCCTTCTCTGGAATTCAGTGTTGCTGTTTTAGCCAGGGAATAGGAATAGTAATAGTAGACTGATATTTCTTTAACACATGGGAATTTGATTAATCCGATACCCAATATAGATTGGTTGTAATGTTAATTAAAAATGAGTATTATTTCTCAGGGGCCAAAAATCTTTGAATCACTCTTGCTTCCCTCTCCAGTAATCCTCTTTTTTTTCTTATTTTGTATCCCCTATTTAGGAATGATACCTTATTTTCAGAATGCTAATAGTAGTCTGTTTAAAAACAAAGTTGCATTTTTCTTTTTATAAAATAAAAACATTCATGAAAACACAGAGTAAAATATTCTAGACATTGAGGTTGGGTATATTAACAGTGTATCGCATCTGTGGTTCCATTAAAAGTCAGCTCAGTGTCCCGTCACACAGGAAATCCAGTAAAATAGCAACTGCTGCCATGGTTGCTTTTTAAGCCTCAGTTGCTGTTCCATGCTTACTGTATCACTTAGCTCTCCTAACAACATCCGCTCTGGGTAGATAGCATTAACATCCTTAACTTTACAGATGAGGAAACAGGTTTGGAATAACCAGCCTAATGTTATAGATTCAGTACTTGGTAGAGTCTCTCAGTATTCTTGAAGTTCTATTCTAGTTCTGTGTAGTTTCTGGTAAAGAATGAATGAAACTGGATGGAAGGCAATTAATAAGTGACTGCACTAATATAATTGAACCGTTGTAAAGAACCAGACATTTGTTTCTGGCCATTGCATTTTGTAAGGTTTACCAATGAAATGGCCTGCTAGGATTATGAGATGCCTGTGGGAACAAGTGAGGAATTTGATGTGGTTAGAGGAGAATAAGGGCATGAATTATTCACAGTTTTAGGAGAAGGGAAAGCAAGAAATAAAAAGTGATAGGTATGAGATAGGGATATCATTTCACAGTTGCTACCAGTGAACCGGTAAGGTTTGAAAATGCACAGCTTCCTGATAGTAAACGTGTATGGGACATCCATATTGTTTCAGATTTTATTTCTTTCAGTCTTAGGGTCCCAGCAGGGCAAATTTTTCTTTCTTCCCAGGATCTTGGGGTCAGAAACTGATGAGAAACGGAGTCTCTGTCTGTAAGTTGTCTGAGTTTTAGGAATAGTCTGTTTAGTTCTTGTCTAGAACAATGAAGGAAAATATCAAAAATAGAGGTATCTCTCAAACCTTTCTCAGTGCAGGCTGTTCATACTCCTTTTTTATGCAGGCCTTTGCCATCCTTCCCAGTTCTTCTATTCTGGCCCAAGGTCATCAGTAGAATCAGAATCAAACCACATACCCTAAAAGAGCAAAGATAAGGAAATGCCTTTTAAAAGCAACTATTACCATTTTAAAATTTGCACCTTTGTTTGTAACAGAGTAGCACTGTGTTAAAATGCTTTTAAAATGTTTTAACAAAAAGAAAAGTTTTACCAAGATGTGATAGTTATGCGAAGGGGTTTGGGGGTCATATGGAATTTCAGAGATAAGCATGGTTGTTAAATAATTTCTCTTAGTTCTTTTTATTTACCTTTTGAACAAAAGTACACTTTCAGTATTCTGAATTTCAGATATGGTTTGCATTTGTCATTGTTCGTCCTTAAATTGATTTTATGAGGGAGTGAAAAGCAACCCAACAGTTTTCTCATGGATTTTTATGATACCTGTGTGGATAAGGTCTGTATTTTAACCACTAGCCTTTTGGTAAGAGGGATAGATTTTGCCATGTTTTGTTCTATACATCTGGTATTATAAAGCTGAATAAGGAATCTATCAAGATACATACCTTTTATTGAGGGGGGACAGGCATATACAACAAATGTCTGCAGTGGTGACAGAGCTTAAGGTAGGATGTAGATGACCTACAATTTAGCTAGAGGGTTTACAGCATATCCAAAGTCATGAAGGTATGGGGGGGTTGGAGGACACAGCATAGTGAGGTAGCACCCTAGAGACAGAATGTAATGGATTTTGGTGATTGATTTCCTATAGCTATAGGAAATGAAGGAGGAGAAAGAGCCATTATTTGTAGCTTGGTTGAGTGGGAGAATGAAGCAATACACGTAGGTAGACAATCAGTATAAGAAGAGGAACAAGTTTTGAGTGGGAGATGAATTAAGTTTTTATACGCAGTAAGTTTGAAGTGCTTTGGGGGACTTGTAAGGGGTTATGGGAAAGGGAAAAACTTTTCTCTACCTTCAAGGTTCTTTCTGATGGTCTAACAAATCTACATGAGACAGGTTAACTAGACAGAATAACTAAATTTCCATTTCATACATGTGCACGGGAACCCCACATACATGAGCAGTTCAAAGACAGAAGGTAAAAATGAGGTATATTGGCATTCTGAACTACAGAATGAGGTAAGGTATCTTGGGGCTTGAGAGGGGAGGAAGGTCATTCATTGCAAGACATGGGAAGAGCAGATGATCAGTAATTAATAGTGTATCCTGCCATATAGGTATGGGTAAGACCTCTAATTGAAACTCTTCAAGGGGAGGGGTAAAACTTTCTACTGAGGCCTAGGGTCTTGATTGCCTTCAGCTCAAAGTAATCCACTTTCTGAAGTTGCAGTTCTTGGAGAGGCCTGTTCTGAACTCCTAGAGGGAAAGTGGTGTCCATTGGGCTTTAAGTTACAAGGGACCACTCTTTTAAAGAAATCAAATAAACAGAGGCAGGAAGTGGCTGTTGTTTGATTCCATGTTCCTTAGTGTGGGGCATTCCATCAGGCTTACTACTGCCTCAGTTGAACGCTGCTGCTGCTGCTGCAGGAGCGTCCCGCTTCACAGGAGGAAGTGCTGCGCCCATCTTCTCTTCTCAGGAAAGCAAAAGCCCCCTCTTCTCCACTGTCGTCTTTCCTAGGGCGGCCTGTGTCTGAAACAAGGGCTGGAAAAAAGAGTATTTATCTGGCATGTTGCTTTGAACGGAATTGGGATTTCTGTTCGCATGTAAATGAAGAACTAAGCAGTGACCCAACAAGGAAACCCACCATTACCTCTCTCACTTCAAAATTTAAAAACGCTGAATTTTCAGATAATCAATTTTGGGATGTATGGCTATTGCAAGTAATACGGGCTTTGGACTTCATCAAAATTGGGGGGAAGGAGATTGAGGAGTATGGACAATAGGATTCAAGGGGCCTTTAGGAAGAAGAATTGACAGAATTTAGTAGTTGATATGGGTGACAAAGGAGACAGAGGGAAGAGTCAGGGATGAATCTCAGGCTTTTGACTTGGGTAGTGAATATTAATTAAGCCATTTGTAGTACAATATTTGCTCCAGAATGGCTGTTGTGCTTTTGTGTCTTCCAACACTTTTTTCTTTCTTTTTTTTTAAAGATTTTATTTTATTTTATTTTTTAATTTATTTTTTAGAGAGGGAAGGGAGGGAGAGGGGGAGAGAGAGAGAGAGAAAGAGAAAGAGAAAGAGAAAGAGAAAGAGAAAGAGAAAGAGAGAAAGAAAGAGAAAGAGAAACATCAATGTGCAGTTGCTGGGGGTCATGGCCGGCAACCCAGGCATGTACCCTGACTGGGAATCGAACCTGTGACACTTGGGTTCGCAGCCCACACTCAGTCCACTGAGCTATGCCAGCCAGGGTCAACACTTTTTTCTTAGTAAACTTCCAAAAGTAAGATGATTTATGCATTCTAAAATTTCAGGTTTTCTTATGAATAATGATTATGTAAATTAATAAATTCAGCCTTACTCCCATCAGATGAAGTTCCTGATTTCTGTGTGTATCTTTTGTTAAAAACAGTTAAATCTGCACAGTATTTCAAGAAATAGTTATATGAAATACTCTAGGCCAAAGGATATTTGGAAGCTGGGTAGGGGTGGGTAGCAAAAATAGCACTTATTGGTTGGTAGATTTACACTGTCCTCTGGAGTTGCCCACAGTCCTTGTATTGACTCCATCTTAACTTGTTGCAGTAAGAGAATATAGATGAAAATCTCTTCCTCCCAAGTAAAGTGATACTTGCTTTAAACACTATTTACCACGTTGGAATAAGAAAACACTTGGTGAAAACAGAGGCTTTGAAGAGAAACTCAGAAGATCTTGAGGATGAGAGTGGTTAAGAATTTAACATGGCATCCGATGGCCGCTTTCTGCCTTTTATCAGGTGTTGATTTTGCTCTAGGAACTTCTTTGAGCCTCAGTTAACTTGTTTTGAAACAGAGACTATAATACCTACTGTATATGCTTATTGTGAGATCTGAATGATACCAAGTGTACAAGCAATGCGGAGTTGAATAGTTATTACTTCTGGTAAGAATATCTAACCTCTGGGACTCAATTTCTTTATGACTAGACAGTCTTCTTTTTAAACTTCAACTTTTTGATCATCAAAACAGGTTTTCTGTGCTGCTTAGTTTGGTTTTGTCTATGTTGCCTTATTTCTCAGAAATCAGGAGATATTTTCTTTCTTTTGAGTGCCTGTGTTTTTGTTAACCTGTTTTTTATTTTCTAAAAGACTTCAAAGAATATCAGAGGTCAATCCAGTCATACCCAGTTATTTCTTATAGGAGATGAACCAGAAGCCAAAGTTATAGGCCCAAGACTCTGGCATCTTTGCAGCAGACTGGGATGAGGACCCAGGCGTATTTTGAGGAAAGGGTTCAGCAAACGTTTCCCCCTTAAATAGTTAAATGACCTTGATTTAAATTTTAGCTGTCTTTCATATTATCAGCCAACATGGGGCATGAACTGCATCTGGAGTAGCAGTGAATACCTGGTGGGAAGGTTTGCTGCTATCTTATAAGTGGGCATGTTCCTTGATGCGTTGGGTTCCTTGGAAGCTATGCCCATGACACTCTTATGAGATGATAATTAGTTCCTCTGTGGAGCTTGGGGTTTCTAGGCCAAGGTAGCTTCTGCACCCTCTGTGAGTTCTTGCCCCCTTATACCTAAGTGGATCATATGGTAGTGGTAGGAGGGAGATGTGCAAAGACTCCTGGATTGCATGTTCTGCTGACCTGTCTGGCCAGTTACTAATTACCCTGATAGCCTTCCTGTCCTATATCCTTCTGAGTAAACAAGTTACAGGTGTGGCATACTTAGATACGCCACATCTAAGATGAGTTCCTCCTAGTTGAGTTTGACTCATCAAAGTAGTAGTACTTTTCATCTGATTGATTAAGCTGGACTTGAGCTTGAGAGCCCAGTGAACAATCACAACAGATTTTCATCCTCTTAATGGGAAAGATACTTTCCGGGTTGTTTCCCCTGTTGTAAGGAAGAGGTAAGATTTTGTTGCCACTCCTCTGCCTTCACAAATCGCCCCTCTGTCAGACTTATGTAGTGCTCATTGGAATCCAGAATTTTGCTTTAGGTTTGATTGAATCTACAAGTTATAAAGATATTCTTATTTTTTTCTAAGAGCTTACAGTTGAAGGTATTGAAAAAAGTTCAGCCAATATTTATAGTTTTAGCTTTGTGCATTTTCACAAACTAGTTTTACTTTTCCTCCTCTTTATGTTTGCTCTACTGAAGAATATTGAATATACAATGGGAAAAAAACAGACAAAATCAGAGGTTCTTAGGGATTTGAAGTGTTGGTATGTATCTACATTTGTGTTTTGTTATTTTTACATAAGTAGGTATTTTAAGATAGTAATGGTAGATAAATATATGTAGTGCTAGGCACAATATAAGCATTTGCTGTATTTTTAAACATTGAGTCTGTTGTCTAAACTGTAGTAGGGCTTAAGTGACCAGACGTTTCATTTCAGTAGTACTTTCTTGCTTTTCAGTATCATGTGTCTTGAAAGTTCGAAGCTTTTTGTAAGAATGCTTGTATGCAAAGTAGTTTGACTGAAAAGGCTCTGGGCAACAATTATGAAAGTTTCTCTTATTTAGCATATCTTCTCTTTAACATTTGATAACTTTACTGATGACCTCCATATTACTACAATGCTAAACACTTAAATAAACCTGCCATTTGTAATAGTTCATATCTATCCTAGGAATTACAGCTTTATAATATACAGGAGATACGGGATACAGGCAAGAACAGATATTTCAGAGAAAAAAATTAGGAGTAATTGAAACATGTATGACCTGTTTTGTGAATGTGGATGTTCTAGGAACGGTTTCCAAACACTAAGGTGACAAAATCAAGATACGGCACGTCTTCATGCACGATTGCCTGAGTACAGAACATACAATATACAGTATCTTCCCGATATCTTGCCAGCTCTGACCATTCTACTTACCATTGCAGCCTGGAGGCACCAGCTCCTCCCTCTTACCTCAAACTGGGTCTGCCCCCTCTATACAGACTTCTCCTTTTTTTCATAGCACTTGACCCCATCTACATGCTACCTGATTCTAAGTTTTGCTGGAATTTAAACTCCAGGAGGTCAAGGGTGTTTATTTATTGATATATTTTAGTAAATTTTCTTCTATTGTTGGTAAAAGACTAGCTTTTAATATTAACAATGTTTAATAGATTAATGAAACTTCCTTTTTTTCCCTCCTTCCTTCTCTCTCCTTTCTCTCCACAGATCTATTGTCTATTGCAGGATAAATCTTGCAGTCAGTTAAAAAAAAAAAGGAAAGAAAAATCCTACTATATACGGTAACTTGGCTGCAAGATAAACATAGTCTTTAAGTTACATTGCATCTTGGCTTCCTGAAGAAGAATCTGGCTTTCTTCTTGGTTTTCATTTTCTTGAGTAACTAATGCATTGCTAATGGAGATCGTTCATTTATTCCAGGCAGGTCCTTTGTTGTTGATGGAATCTTTGGTTGCTTTGATATTAGAGAACTCTGAAAAGAAGAAAATTACCATTTTGTTTTAAATATAATTTTATTTTTTTAAAAATATATTGTATTGATTGTTATTACCGTTGTCCCATTCTCCCCCTTTCACTCCCCTCCACTCTGCACCCCCCCACTCACATTTCCCCTTTTAGTTTATGTCCTTGTGTCAAACTTACAAGTTCTTTAGCTTCTACATTTCCCATACTATTCTTACCCTCCCATTGTCTATTTTCTGCCTGCCATCTATGCTACTTATTCTCTGTACCTTTTCCCCCTCTCTCCCTCTCCCCTGTTGCTAACTCCCCATGTGATCTCCATTTCTGGGGTTCTGTTCCTGTTCTCGTTGTTTGCTTAATTTGTTTTTGTTTTTATTTTAGGTGTGGTTGTTAATAATTGTGAATTTGCTGTCATTTTACTATACATGTTTTTTTAATCTTCTTTTTCTTAGATAAGTCCCTTTAACATTTCATAAAATAAGGGCTTGGTGATGATGAACTCCTTTAACTTGACCTTGTCTGGGAAGCACTTTATCTGCCCTTCCATTCTAAATGAAAGCTTTGCTGGATAGAGCAATCTTGGATGTAGGTCCTTGCCTTTCATGACTTGGAATACTTCTTTCCAGCCCCTTGCCTGTAAGGTCTCTTTTGAGAAATCAGCTGACAGTCTTATGGGCACTCCTTTGTAGGTAACTGTCTCCTTTTCTTTTGCTGCTTTTAAGATTCTCTCCTTATCTTTCTTCTTGGGTAATGTAATTATGATGTGCCTTGGTGTGTTCTCCTTGGGTCCAACTTCTTTGGGACTCTCTGAGCTTCTTGGGCTTCCTGTAAGTCTGTTTCCTTTGCCAGAATGGGGAAGCTCTCCTTTATTATTTGTTGAAATAACTTTTCCACTTGTTGCTCTTCCTCTTCTCCTTCTGGTATCCTTATAGTTCGAATGTTGGAATGTTTAACGATGTCCTGGAGGTTCCTAAGCCTCCCCTCATTTTTTTTGAATTCTTGTTTCTTCATTCTTTTCTGATTGGATGTTTTCTTTCTTTCTTTCTGGTCCACTCCATTGATTTGAGTCCCAGTTTCCTTCCCATCACTATTGGTTCCCTGTACATTTTCCTTTATTTCACTTAGCATAGTCTTCATTTTTTCATCTAATTTGCAACCAAACTCAACCAATTCTGTGAGCATCCTGATTACCAGTGTTTTGAACTGTGCATTTAATAGGTTGGCTATTTCTTCATCGCTTAGTTTTATTTGTTCTGGAGCTTTGATCTGTTCTTTTGTTTGGGCCCCCTTTTTTGTCTTGACTCACCTGTTACGTAGTGAGGGGCAAAGCCTTCGGTGTTTACCAGGGTGGGGCAACCTGGTGGTTGGGTTGTGACGTTGTATATGGGAGGGAACAGTGCTGTTTGCTTTACTCTCTGCCATATTTTAGTCCCGTCTGCAGCTTCCCCCAAGCAAACTGAGCCCTTCTGGTGCTGATTCCCATGTGGGTGGGTTTGTGTATGTTCTAGGATCCTGTGGGTCTCTCCAACAAGCTCTCCTGTGAGGCTGGGAGTCTCTCCTGGTCCCTCAGCCCCACAGGTGTTTTCAGTCAGTGTTTTGAGGCTTTATTTCCCGGCACTGAGACACTGGGTTGTGTGGTCTTGTCTCGCTCCCCAGTTTTGCCTGGTTTATCTGCACACGAATGTGGGACTGCCTGGGGTCCTCCAGCCACTGCTTTGCCTTGAGTCCTCTCCACCCAGCCACTAGACCGCCCCTCCTACCTGTCTGGAAGAATATGTCTTCTTTAATTCCTTGGTGGCTGGACTTCCATACAGTTCAATTTTCTGTCAGTACTGGCTGTTTTTTGTTTCTAAATTGTTGTTGTCCTTATTTTGGTTGTGCAAGGAGGCGCAGTGTGTCTCCCTACACCTCCATCTTGGCCAGAAGTCCTTAAACGTAATTTTGACTCTAGATTCATAAATTTGTTTTAAAAACGAATGACAAATAATTCACTTCCTCATTCCTGTATCTGTTAATTATAGCATGATTTAGGATTGTTAGAAAATGTGAAAACATCTTTTACAGTCTTACTTTACATTATAGAAGTGACTTTTGGTATCTAGTTGTTAATCATATCAGAAAGCTTAAAATACACATAACAACATTTCTTTTCACCCACTACTTGGTGAACATTGGTTGGTATGGGCAAAATTTCTGGCCAACATTTTTTGCAGCTTCCATTTGTTCTGGCCAAGAGGATTCATTTCCAGGACTACTTTGTTATTTCTATGCCTTCTTTGTTGGCTGTGCTTTTTTTTTTTTTTTTTAAATACTTCCCATTGTTATTTTTATAATCTCATAGTAAGCAGTTTTTTGCTTAGAGCCGAAATTTTTTATCTTTCAATACTGTATTATTAACCTTTTGGGCACTTTCAAGCTATGTAAGCAATTATAATTAGCTGATACTTATTCTGTAAGAAAACATCTTTAGATGTGTAAAAAGATTGGTGCTTTTTATTTATAGTCTTATCATAGTCTTACAGTTTTATCATAGTCTTCTCTCTCTTTTTAAAACAATAGTTGAACTCTTTCCTTGTTGAGCCATCTAATATAGCATCTCTGCAGAGTGCAGTATTATATAATAGCTCCATTTTACAGAGGACACTGAGGACTTCCTCATAATTCTATGGGTATGACGTGAAAGAGCTGAGTTTGTAAATGGAAAGAGTAGAAATCCTTTGTTCTTTTCATTTTACTTCTAGTGTCTTTCAAGTGTTTGACAATGGCAAAGGAATGATAATATTTTAATACTTTTTTTATTTAACTTAACTGTTACAAATAGTGTCACATAATATGTTTGAATGCTTTAGAAAATTTTCTGCCCAAAGAATGGTTATAAAGTTTTAGTAGAGAATGCTTGAGTAATTTTTTTTTTTTTTTTAAAGATTTTATTTATTTATTTTTAGGGAGGGAAGGAAGGGAGAGAGAGATAGAGAGAAAGAGAGAGAGAGAGAGAGAGACATCAATGTGCGGTTGCTGGGGGTTATGGCCTGCAACCCAGGAATGTACCCTGGCTGGGAATCGAACCTGGGACACTTTGGTTCCCAGCCCGAGCTCAATCCACCGAGCTACGCCAGCCAGGGCTGAGTAATTTTTTTTTTAACTTGGTCTGTTACTTTTTTCTTTAAATATCTTCACCTCATTTAACCTAAGCACTTCATTTGGATCTGTAGAAGTTTGAGTGATCTTGGGAATTACTTCATGGCCAACAAAGTACTGTCTGTTGTCTTTTTTGTGTGTTTGTGAATAAAGTTTTTTTTTTTTTGAAACAGTACTGCCTATTCAATTGCATATTGTCTCTGGCTGCTTTGCACTACAGTATCAGAGTTGAGTCTCTTTGGTAGAGACCACATGGCCTGCAAACCCAAACATACTTTCTGGCCATAGCCTTGCCAACCCGCAAATCATCGCATAGGGGTGGCTGACAAGTAAGAAGGAATAGTTGTGTTCATCTAGTCTCAGTCAGTGCTTTATTATAATTTGGGTGGTGGGCAAGGAGAGGAGTAGTGTTTTGTATTGAGTAAATAATTACTTAAGAAAGGTTGTCTTCTTTCTTTCCATGATCCCTGAAATGGTCATGGGGTCACAGGAGCATGGGAAGGAGAACGAACCTCTGTCCCCCTGTGTTTGTGTCCCAAGTGAATCAGGCAGACAACACAGTTTGTATTTGCTGGTTTAAATGTTTCATTTTAAATTTGGTGAAAAGTTAAATTGAAAGCAACTTGGCAAATCACCATCAGGTGACAATTTGGCATTTTTTATAATTATGAACATGTCATTTAGATATTTTATTGTATACTTAGAATGAATTGTGTTAAGACAGGCTATCCTTGATTTCTTGAAAGAATGTAGTATCTCTGACAGCCACTTTAAACATGGTATTTAAATGAGCAATGTATTTAAACTTTAAAACATTTGTTGGTAGTGTCTAGATTATACCAATTTAAAAAATACGAAGTCAAAGCAGCCAGTTTTTTTTAATGTGAAAATATGTAAAGAAACACTCTTAAAAATAGGAAGTCAAAGCAACCAGTTTTTATTTTTTATGTGAAAATATGTAAAGAAACACTCTTAGTAAAGACACAGACAAGTGACTCATCTCTTTCATTAGTAGATAGAAATAGTGTGACACATTAAAATTCTGGACCCAACACCCAGCTTGATGTAAATATAATTTTTCTCTTTGTGTGCAAAATACTTCTGATGACAATATTCATTTTATTAATCATCTGCTGTCATATTTTTAGCTTAAAAAGAGGTTAAGAAGCTTACTCCTTTCTATTACCAAGTGAAAGTTGAAGACTTAGTTTTTTAAGTGTGATTGCTTTAAAAATGCAACCGATGTGCAGATTTCCACCCTAGATCAATTCAGTTTGCGTGAGGGACCCACTATGTCACAGTTAGGTTAGAATTGGGAAAGGTGTTTCTGTAGGACACACTTAACCAAAGACCCAATATCCCTGGCAGAGCCGTTTTCATTTCTGTCCAGAGTGTTTTGTTCACCAGGATAGTTTTTGCATCGTCCTAGCCTAATTAGCTACTCAATTTTGGTATCTTGAATCAAATTTCGGCCCCTGGGGAGAGTGAGAAACCTAGTACGATCAAGGAATTATGTCAGTTTTTCTTTTGTTAAGTAGCAAGGCATTGTTTATGTGGTCTTGAGCAAATTTGGAGAAAGCAAAGTTTGTTTTTCCATCCTATTATTTCTTACATCCTTACACTGTTTATTGCCTCCCGTCACACCAGTACTTGTTTCTTTCTCCCAGGCTACTTAAAAAAATAAAAGGTTAGCTGCTATTAGCTTTGTGTTAAGAAGAAAACAATCTTATATCTTGTCACATTTCTAAGGCATCATAAATAGATACACCATTAATTTAGTAACAGTTTTTTGGAAGAGAAGAAAGTAGTTTGTTGATGTACCACTTTTTAAGTAACTGACAAGTGTGTTTTCCGTCTTTGTAGTATCCCAACTACAGTTTGAGTCTATGACTTCTCATGTTCAGTTCTCTGTCATCAAAAGTTAGTGAACTGGAAACTTTTGTTCTGTAGCTGTTAGCGCCTAAAAAATCAATTTAATTTTTAATAACATTTGATACTGCCCAAATCAATCTTTAATTTTAAAAAGTTTGTGGCTTTTAGTATAAGAGAATTTGTAGTTTTTATTGTCTTTAATTGCATGGCTTACTCTTTGACAAATTTTGGGGTACTTCATAGTTTTTTGTTTTATTCCTGCACAATAGTTTTTTGTATAAATCTAACAAAATTCAAGTACATGTGATGATACCAATGAAACTAACTCAATTGAAGTAGTAACTATATAATTAGTGCATATTTATTTTATAATGCATATTTAAATTGTTTTTAAATTGGATTTGTGGTCTTGAGTGTATTCCATCTTTAGAAAATTGGAATTATAATATGCAACTCAAGTCCATTTTCCCTAAGTTTCTTAAATAACAAAGAAAAGTGAAAATCATAGCCAGAGATGGTAAACTTGTGTTTGCTCTGACTACTCTGCCTTTGAGTCTGATCTCAGGGTCAGTTTCCTTAAGATATCCCTTCTGTTACAGCCCTTCCCTTTTTCCACTGGCTGTCTAGCATATTATATGAATGTGATTCCATGGAAATTGAGAAGGGGTTTAGGAGAGTTCAGTATATAATGCTTTTAGACTCAAGTTTAGAGGCTTTGATGAATACATAGTATGATACTAGAGGTTGCCATGTTGAAGAAGGCTATTAATGAAAGTCTTGTGAAATGGATCAATGGAATTGAGAAAATTCCATTGAAACTTCTATTTTCAAATACAGTCTTTTTTTAGTTCCAGTTGAAGGTAATCACTGTTTATTTTACTTTTAATCGTGTGCTAAGCAATTTAGTTTGGACATTATCTGTGACACTTTTTTTGCCCACAAGTTCACTTAATAAGAAATGCATCCAAGCCTATTAGTTATGGTAGGATCATTATGTTTTTCTTTTAATTTGGGGGGATGATTTTCCAAATCCAAACAATTCATTTGAACTTTTTATTTCTTAAGGATACCAAGTATACCTTCTTGAATTTGTTACTGGCCATTAGGTTCTGTAATAGATTATGTTGGAACTGTAAATTATAAACAACTTTTCTATTTGTACCTTTTCTCAGGAAAAGGGCCTATAATTCATTAGCTTTTCAAAGAGATCTACAAATCAAATAAGTTTACTCCTAAAGACTTCAGGGTAGTATTTCTGAAGATCAGTCAAAATATACCATTGAACTATTTTATAGGATTTTTGCATATTAAACAATCCTAATTATGTGTAGGTGGTAGATTTTAGACGATGACTACTGAGTCAGCAGTGTCGGTTTTATGCCTAAAGCCTTTTCTAAAATGAGAACTTCTTTTATTTTAGGTAAAATGTTCTGAAATACAGATTCCAAAAGCAAAGCTTTTTGTTTGGAGATAAAACCAAAACCTACAAACATTTATTTCATTACAAGAAAGAAAGCACATAGGTTTAATGTATGTAGAACAAATTAGTTGATAGTTTTATGCTGATTTTATATAAGACAGTGAGGTGGTTTTTTTGTTTGTTTTGATGGCAAAAGATCAGTCTTTATTGGTCAGTTCCTGGTGTAGCTAGGCTCTCCTAAGCACTATTAAAATTTTAAAAAGTTGTAGTTCTTCCTAACCAATATGATTTATTTGTGCTACACTTCATTCTGTACTATGTTTTATTTTCAAATATGTATGTACTTATTTCTGTTGTGCGTAGAAATTTTACAACACTTCATAAACATACATATCTTAAGAACTCTATATGTTTAAGGCACTATTCTTAGTCCTGAGATGGGTCAGCCAGATGAGCAGATGAGTCCCTGGTCTCCAGGAGACTGAGAAGGGGAGGCATGACGAGAGAATAAGGCATTACAGAGTTGTGGTGAGAGAGACGCAGATTTCTCTTCCCCAGAAAGTGGAGTGCACAGGCCAGGGAGGAAGCTCATTTGGGCTGAATCTTGGCGGGCAGAAGCACAGTAGGAGCACATTTCTGGCAGAGGAATGAGCAATATCATGGCAGCCAGAGTACCGAGAACAGGGAGAGAGGATGATCTGCTCTGAGGAGAGTAGAGGGTATTTTAGCAGGCAAGGTTAAAGGCAGGTGCAAAGGATACACATGATTTTGGTTTTTGAACAACTTGAATTACTTTAGTGCTAATGGTTTTAACATACCAAGTTTTTTAGACTGTAGGATGCACCGGACTATAAGACGCACCTAGGTTTTAGAGGAGGAAAATAGGAAAACAAATTTTGAAGCAAAAAAATGTGGTAAAGTACTTAATAACACAAATAACATAGGCTGCCCCCCTTGCCCATCGCCACAGTGAGACAGGTAAGCTACATTCGGACTATAAGACACACCCCCCTGGCTGGCATAGCTCAGTGGATTGAGCTTGGGCTGTGAACCGAAGTGTCACAGGTTCGATTCCCAGTCAGGGCACATGCCTGGGTTGCAGGCCATGGCCCTCAGCAACCGCACATTGATGTTTCTCTCTCTCTCTTTCTCCCTCCTTTCCAATTGATTGATAAATAAATAAATAAATAAAATAAAAAATTTTAAAAAAAGACACACCCCACCCCCCAAATTTGGGATGGGGGTGCGTCTTATAGTCTGAAAAACACGGTGCATTCTGTCAGATTATCTTAAGTACGCCTTAGGTTTTTGTAATTCTTTTGTAAAATACATAATTATATCTTTTAAAATCCAGATGTTCATTTTATAAGGTGAAGAATTGTGTGGCATGCTTTATAAATACACTCACAATGGCTGGTGCATAGGTATGTGAGTCAAATAGAAAAATATGTAAAATAGAATCTAAAATACAACCCTGCACATGTTTGTTTCTTTAGCAGTTCTTCAGTTTTCCAGATTGTATTATATGTGCAAATAGGCAGACCTGTTGACACATCCTTTTCCATGGATTAATTCACCCTTCAAATCCTAAAATCAAATATTTATTTTACTAGCTAAACATTTATCAAACCACTGTTGTGATTTTTCTCTTAAGGGCCACAGTCTAATGGGAAAAGTTAAGTGAGTGAATAAAGAAAAGAAGGGTGGAGAAAAGACAGAGAAAATGAGATTTGAGACACATACGAGGGTGATAAGAGAAAGATTCGCTGGCCATGGTAAATTAAGAGAAGACAACCAGGAAGAGGAGGAAAGAATCTAACAGTTGGAATGATCTAATTTTATTTTTTTCAAAGGTAGATCTGTGAGTTTGTATGTTGTGTATGAATACATCCCAGTGGTGAAAACAAGTATCCATTGGGGTACAGTGCTGTATTAGTCTACTTATGTTCATTTTAGATTTAAAAATTCTTTATTGCAGTGTAGATGTTCACATTTGTGCCCTTATTTGCCTGTAATGACAGAGCTATGTATAACATAGGGTACAGAATGGTTTTCAGAAGGCGGAGTATCCCACAAAGCCACAGTGGCACACCCATTCACTTGTTCCATTTCTAGGAATTGCTGTGCAGAGGGTGGGGGGGCGCCCAAAACTCCCAGAATTACCTTCTGGAGGGCTGGTGCCTTTGTAGCACAGGCTTCCGCCAGTAGGTGAGTGTTCTGGGAAGCCACCTGTATCCGTGTACCAGCTGGCCTTGTTGTGAGAGGCCGCATTCGGCCTTAGTGAATTTTTTTGAAGACTCTTTGAACACACTTGTCCATTTCATGAAACAGCTTTACCTCCATACCCGACCCTCTGTATTTACCTGATCTTGCCCCAGTGACCTTTTTGTTTCCCGTAATGAAAAAAGTCCTCAAAGGGAAACATTTTGCTGATGTGAAAAATGTGAAACAAAAAGTGGCAGAAGCACTAAAAGGCATCAAAATCAACTAGTTCAAAACTGTTTTGAGCAGTAGAAAAACATCTTGATGAGTGTATTGCATCAGATGGAATGTACTTTGAAGGTGACTGAGGTTTAAACATACACAATTTTCTAAATAAATTCCAGCTTTTGGGGGGGTTCCTCCTCATATTTAAGCTTACTATACTGTAAGTTTACTTGTGTTTGAATCTGTAGATTTATGGGTTATATTACCTAGTTTTAAACAAGCTCCACAAATAACACTAATCACTTAAAGATTGCTACAAAGAAACTGAGTATGAGAAATAATAAGAATAGGAAACAAGAAGATGGTAGACCTGATACAAACTATTAGGAGTTTTTCCCCTGTCATGTTCTGATCATTTTAGAAGATGGATAAAAAATGTACAGATTATCTAGAAAGATACGTGACACAAAGGCATGCATTCACTATTGGTATTGATGAGCCTTGCTGAAAGAGTAAATTGTGTTTGGGGATTTTAGTTAATAATGATACAAAACCATCATGACGTAAAAGACATTTAAAAGTCAAGAAACTAGAATGTTTTAAAACAGTATTATAGCTTTCTAAATAAATGACTTTTATTTAAAAATTGGTTTTGTGTATTTCACAATGTACACAGTTCAGTAGCACATATTAATTATTTATAAATAAGTAGAATAAATGTATGACCAAACTTCTTTCTGATAAGGGTAATCTGCCAGTTTTTGGATAACAAGTTGCCCTCTCTGGTTTATAGCTTAAAAACTAATGAAAATTTTATAGTAAAATAATTGATGTTTATAACAAATGACCGTGAGGTAAACAGCCTAGCAGTAATCTAATTTCTAGTGGGACTCAATCAGGATAGCTACAGAACCTTTCTTCAGTAAGTGTTAGAAAGGATCTGCCAGCTACCTCATGAGTGTCTTCTAACAAAAACCTGTGGGGCTCCTTCCTCTGTCTTGAAACATCAAAGGCTGGTGGGATATTATATGTTGATGCAGCCATCTGTAATTTCAGCTAAGTCTGTGACAGAGTCAATAAATGTTACTTTAATTTCTAGATTTCCTTATAACTTAAGATACATAACAGCACAAGAGTCATCGTATGGCCACGGAGTTGGCAAGCAGCACCAGTGAAAGTTCCAGTAAAGATAACACCCGAAGGGAGCAAACTTGAAGGGACTGAATTGGGTCTGCAGTTATTCAGTGTATTTGCTCAGTTATCTTCATAGTGTTTCCTGACTGACTTGACTGTACCATATGTGAGTGTCTGAGGTACAGCTCCTGCGCCCCTCTCTGTGGCATCAGCCTGTACTTGACAGAAGATGGTGCTCCGCCCTGGCACACGGTGGACTCCACTCTGTCCCGCAGTCTCCATGCTGACAGGGTGTGCGGGAAACCGCCGGTGTGTGCATATTTACAGAAGAGGTTCATGGGAAGTCATATGCTGTGACTTAGCAGAAAAGACTGGATTAACTCTAAAATGCAAACTCTGAAGAGATTAAAGTTTAATAAGTTTTGATTGAAATGGTTTTAGATACCAGTCATGTATTTCTCTTTATTATTAAACAGAATATAGAGAATATAAGTTTAATACCATTCTTCACGGTTCACAATTATAGATTATTAACATACTGCACTTTTACAGTAATATTTGCCCAAGTCGAGTTGAATGTGGGTCAGGTAGTGCAAATTTATTTCTCGAGTCTCGTTTTGTTCGTTGCATCACTCTGTTAGGAATGCTACAAAGATTCAGTGCCTGCCACATGTTACGCACTCAGAAGTTGCTGCTGTTGTTTATAACAATTGCTTAGGGGGAGAAAGATAGTCACTGGTGGAGACCATACAGACATAAATGAAGACTGTTTCATGCATGTAGAATTTGGCATGAGGAATCTTTTAAACTGAATTTGTCTTAGGGCACACTGAATATTTTACTTTCCTTTTTCTCAGCATCAGCAACAGCAACTTGTGATTGGCGGCACCGGATATTCAGTTGTACATCCCCACATCAATGCACTGCCAATGGTAAGAATTCTCCCCACTCCGAATGTTAGAGTGCTTTCATTGCTCCTTTTAGCGTTCACTTATTTTAAAGACTCTGTTAAGGATTTTGAAAGCTTCTCACAAAATATACATGTGTTCCTAAAGAAATGCTTTTTAAAAATACATAATTTGAGGTACTTAACATATTTTTTGAATATTTAGTATTAAAAATGAAAAGGCAAGTCCTTATTTTGAATATTTCCACTATCTATAGGTTTTAAAACCTCTTGGTTATGGTTATCCCGATGAAGAGTATTATTATGTAGTGATATTTCTGTATTTTACCAGGTAGATTACATGTGAATAGAATTTTCATGATGAACTTAATGTTTTTAGTGGAGTAATAGCTTGTGTTTTTGTCTGTCATCTTGTCTAATTTTGCATGTTGCATTTATCCTAATATTTATACTTAATGGGGATTTAAATGGCTGAAATTCTGCCTGTTTTTAGCTAGTGAATAATTTTTGGGAGAAACATTTTTATCTGTTTCACCATTTAGAAACCTTTCCTTGTGGAATGAAAATCTGTCCACTGTGTTATATAGCAGAAAGACCACTGGACTCTGTAGGAGTTAGAATTTGCTTTCTTTCTTGCATGTGTCTTGGATGACTTTTGGCAAGTACTCATAAAATTCGATGATGGAATTGGAATAAATTAAGTTTACTCCAGCTATAGGTTAAGTGATCTCATCACTCTTCATTTTAGATTAGAATGATTCTCCCTTACAAAGAGTAATTCCTTACCTAAATTGTATTGCTGTGTATTTTGGAGCTCAGTAAATAGCAGGAGAAATCATTTTACTTTTTGTTATTTAGAATTACTTAACAAAATCTGTTTCAAAATAGTGCATCATCAAAAATTTAAATAATTTTTACTTAATCAGATTTTTGCTTTAAAAATTAAATCGGGGAGCTATAGAAACTGATTAAGGTTGATAGAATTTTATGAGAGATAGTAGATATATCAGTATGAAATAAAAACTAAAAATTAACAAGAACCTGGATACCAGGGTGCGATAAGTTATC
Source organism: Phyllostomus discolor (assembly GCF_004126475.2). Lineage (NCBI taxonomy): Eukaryota > Metazoa > Chordata > Mammalia > Chiroptera > Phyllostomidae > Phyllostomus > Phyllostomus discolor. The sequence continues at coordinate 38,626,206 of NC_040904.2, read as the reverse complement.
TGTGGGAATATTCCTAGAAGAGGATTCATTTTAAAGATGGATTTGTCAGTATGTTGATAAGGGGAGGATGTCCTTTGTCTAAACTACCTTTTGAATTCTTGTTGGAGGGTGGGGAATGACCTCTCTCTCGCTACCTCCCTCCCCTCCTGTCCCCTCTCTCCTTCTCTCCCCACTACTGCTCTCTCCCCCGTCCCCTCCCCTGCTGCCTCCTTCAGCAGCTCATGGGGAATGTTGGGAAAAATAGGAATCTTTTTCTGTCTTTACCCAGCTTGAAGTATTACATGGTTTTTAATTAATTTATGAATTACTTGCTGGGTTCTTTAGGGTGCTTGGGTGACTCATTAACTCATTAAACATACTATTTTTTTTTCTTTTGGAACACTACAGAGTTTCTATTGTAAGAAGCAGCTCTGTGGTAAATCATCTTTGGCTTTTTGGAATATCTGCCTCTGGTGTTTTGTTTGAAGTTCACATTTGAAACCTGTTAGTTTACTAAGTTGTTGGAGTCTTACCTATTCGTGACACGTCTGCTCTGAGCATCAGGTGTACAGGGTTTTGGTGTCTGTGATGCACCTGCCCTCAAGAAGTTTGAAATGTGCTGCTCACGTAGGCTGTGTGGCTGCTTTGTCTTGGAAACAACTCGTAGACTGTTTTAAATCAGATCATCTCACACTTGCCAATTTTGTTGAACATACCTGAAAATCATTTCTAAGTTATGACCACAGAAATGTATGTTTATTCATGTTAGTGTTCATATATGTGTGTGTATTAGAGATGAAGGACAGAATTAACAACAAACTTGCTTGCATTCATCTGAGGACACGAAAGACATTTCTTCTACACGCTGGCATGCAGTACTTGTAAATTTACAGACACTGGTCCAAAATGGTGATTCTCCTGCGAACCTGAGAAATGCTGTAGTGTTTAGGATTATGCCTGTGCTGTGTGTGTTCTCTGAACATGCCATAAAGGAATGCTTTGTGGGAACAGTTAGCTCTAGTACCCCCACACCCACCCTCAACTTCGCTCTTCATATAATAACCATGAGGGATCCATAACATTCGTTTTTTATCCCACTCACCACTTGTCCAGGTATAAGTTATTTTAATTGCACCTTAAATCGTCATTATTTACAGCTACTTCCTATAAAAATGTTTTATACTACTTTTTATAATTACTTTATTGAATTAATAGAACCCATTGGCCAACAGGTGTGTATTATTACTTTAACTTTATATTGTGAAAAATTTCAAACGTACATGAAAGTAGAGAGAATAGATTAATAAACTCTCACCTTGCTGCAGTAGTCAACAGTTTTTCATTAACCATCTTGCTACTATTCCCCTGTGGGGGCACCTCCACACTTGATTATTTTGAAGCCAACACTTTAAGCGCATGATTTCATTCATAAATGTTTTAGTATGTATCTATGGAAGATATGGACTATTTAAAAACGTGTGCCACCACACCATTATCACACTTTAAAAATTAGCAATATTTTTTATTTGAAAAGGAATTTAAATATACTTTTAAAATTGTAGTGCAAAAACAAAATTTATCTTAACAATTTTAAGTGTGCAGTTAGTACACGTATGTGTAGTGTTAACTGTATTTACATTGTTATACAACAGATTGCTAGAACTTTTTCATCTTGCAAAACTGAAACTATGTACCTACTGAACTGCCACTCCCAATTCTCCCTCTCCCCCAGCCATTAGCAGCAACCAGTTCACTGCTTATTGCTATGAGTCTGACTACTTTAGCTACCTTGTATAAATGGAATCGTACAGTATTTTTCCTTTGTGCCTGGCTTGTATAACTTAACATAATGTCCTCTAGGTTCATGCATGTTATACCATATGACAGGATTTCATTTCTGTCTTTCTAAAGGCCGAATAATACTTTGTATGTATATGTCATGTTTCCTTTATTCGTTGTCAGTGGACATTTGGGTTGCTTACACCTTTGACTGTGGTGAATGATGCTGTGATGAACATGGGTGTGCATGTATCTCTTTCAGATCCTGCTTTCAGTTCTTTTGGCTGTATACTCAGAAGTGAGGTTGCTGGATCATAGGTAGTAGTTTTAATTTTTTTAAGCACCTCCATATTGTTTTACAAAGTGGCTGCACCATTGTATATTCCCAACAGTAGTGGACATGAGTTCTGATTGCTCTACATTCTTGGCAATACTTGCCATTTTCTTTGGATTGTTTAGTTTTATTTTATTAAATAATGGACATCCTAATGATTGGGATGTAATGACAGTAATCTCTTAATATCACCATATATCCATTTAGTTTGTTTCCCCATCGTCTCATAAATAATATTTTTACAACATCACAACAGAATTCATATATTATCTTTGGTTGGAATGTGCAGCTTATGCGTTTAGCTCTTTATTAAAAATCTTTCTCCTTTAGAGAAAACCCAACCCATAAGGTTTCTTCATTCAGTATTTTATTAACTGCATTCCTGTAGTAAAATGCCTCTCTTTACCTTGTATATTTTGGTAAATTGGTAGATGCAAAAGTTTCATCTAATTCAGGCCTTTTTGCTTTATTTGGGAGGGAGGGATGGTGTGGTGCTAAGTAGTTCCATGAAGAAGCACACAATGTTTGGTTGTCTCTTTGTTATTCTAGGTGGTCAGTGTGGGCCATTTCCTTGATCCATTATTTCTATGAGTGTACAGAATGTTGACATTGTAGTTGTGTTGAGTCTTTATTATCTGTAACCTTTCTACAAACAGAAAATTCTCTCATTAGATGCTTGGTTTGCCCTGTGGTACAGTTGCCACAGGAGAGGCACACTGAAATACTTGATTCTTTCCTTTATTTACTAATTTTCAAGTACTGAGTTGTTGCCTAGAATCCTGGAAAAGTAGACCAGTGAGAACTATTTAAGGTGTCATTATGAGTTTGTAGATTTAAATGTTTATTGCATTGTCATTTTTACTCTTTATTTTATGGATGTGCTTACATTGTGTTGGCCTAAAAAGCCTTTTTGAGTTGACCTCTGAGTCTCTTTGACAGTGGCTTTCATAAAAATCAATACTTGTTAATGCATTTATTTTGAAACAATTCATAAGCCATCTACCTTTTTTGTTTTTGGTGCTACCCATAGTAAAGATGGATATTTATTTCAAAAGACTTTGCACTATCTTCTTGCCATGTAACAGAGCAGACCTCATTGCCACCACCAACATACTGTGTGTGTGTGTGTGTGCGCGCACGTGCGCACACACACACACACACACGCATAGTTACAGGAGCCAAGGCTTGAACAGATCTCCTCATTTGCAGTTCAGCATTTAAAAAAATTCTGTCCTACGAATTATATAGAATCTGAATATTCTTCCAAGGTGCATCATGAGAGCTTTCACAGGACCTCTGGAGGAGATGGAATAATGGGATTAAAGCATCTTGATTAAGATATCTAGGTGTTTTTCATTGCTGTTAAGAACTAAAGAAGCAAACTATCAGGAAAAAAAATTAATTGAAATTAGAATTTTTTCTTACCTACTTACATTCTCTTATTCAGAAAGATAGTTATTCGGTGTTTACTCTCCTTTGTCTATATTTATTCACTCGTTAAATCATTCTCCCCACCCTTAATTTTTCAGTTATAAAATTTCCATTTGTTTATTTTTATACTTTATTTCAAGTGCATACTTGTACCGTGTGGAAGATGGATAAAGTAGCTGCCTTAATGTATTTGATAATTCTCATGCCTGGATCATATCCAGGTTAGCATATGATTGTTGTGTGTTGAATAATTTTTTGATTATATCCTCTTGGGAGAATGATTTTTCCTTTTGATTAAAGCGGGTGATCAGCATGGTTGGGTTGAAACTACACGTTCTGTCTCACTGTAGTGTGGGCAGCGGTTGCAATGTTAGGTCATTTTTCAAGGCTATTGCTAAGCTGCCTTGGTTTTCTCCTCACAGGTAGCACTCAGGATTAATGTAGAACCTGCACAGTGGCTCACTTACATCTTTAGCTCTTGAAATCTTAGCTTCTTTGGGTGTGTTCTGCGTAGACACCTTAGGATGAACTTGGGGCTTTGCTGGTTCATACACAGAAGTACAGGGTCCCCTCCTTCAGCTTCCATACCTAGCAGCACCCAGAAGCATCTTTTCCTGGTCTAGTTTGGTTCTTTTGGATTGAAAGGACTGACTTAATCAAGCTTTTGAGGGACCCCTTCCCCAAATAGGTATGTCAGTTACAGTCTTTATAGCAAGTGTGCTCAGAAGAATAACAGGAAGGTAGAATTCAAAAAATGGAGTAGTGCCTCCTGTCAGATAAATCCACAAACCATGACCACACTCTCTGGATAACAAACAAACAAAAACCATTATGAGGACACTATAGAAGAAGCAAAAATGAGTAGAAACTGGACTGGCTTTGGTGAGCTTCCTCATGGTTTTGACTGAGGACAGTCTCCTGCTGGCTTGTTGGCAGTCTCACTGGTTTGAGGAATCAGGCGGAGTTCAGAACTAACTACACAGTAGTTGCAGATTAAGGAGTCAGCAGCAGGAAGAGGGAGGGTATCCTAGAACCACAGAGTAGGGTACCAAATACTGTGTCTAAACGCTGCCAAATACAGGGTTGTTCCCTAACCCGGAAACAGTTTAGGTGTCTCTCAGCATGAGAATAGTAGGTAAACTGTGCTACGTTAGTACAACAGAATATTACTGAGCAATAAAGAGGAGCAAACTATTTATCGATGCCTGCAGAAACTTTGAAAACACTACGCTGAGTAGCCATCCATAAAACAGAACATTAGTGTATAATTCCATTTATACGATGTCCTAAAAAAACAACAGGCACATTTTATCTGCTCAAAATATGGGGTGGAGGAAACAACTAAATTGTATTGTCAAAAAAAAATGTAGTTGTCATGGCTTAGAAATGATGCCTGGGTTTTGGGGACAGGGATTGAGTGGGAAAAGGCATTGGGAACTTCTTAGGGCAGTGGTAATAATATCCTGTGTTCTGTTAGGGAGTTTGGTTACTTGAGCATATTCATTTGTCAAAACTCATTGAATGGTACGCCTAGTATGTATCCATTGTATTTTGTGTGAAGTTTTTTTTTCTTTAAAGAAAAACCATATTAAATACTTTGCTATAGTTAGTGATAGGCAAGCTGAAAAATATATGGTAGAATTATACTGAGGTCTGCAGCTTCTTTTGAAATGCTCCAAAAATTGAGACCAATTAATAGATGTGTCAAAACCAATATAAAGAAATGTTAATTTTAAGGTCTTTGGTGGTGGCTGGGTTCATATTTTTGGTATAGTTCTTTTAATTCTTCAGTATGTTTTTCAGTATGTAAATTTTTTAGTAAAATATTATAAAGATACTAATAGGTAATATTTCTCTAAACCAGATTCCTCTTGTTAATATGTTGTTTTTAGTGGCTTTTATCAAACTTGATATTGTTTCTTTATATTTGAAAATAGTTTGAGTTTACCACTTCTCTGCCTGTGCATGGAGCTCTGAACAGTGTAGGGTGCAGAATGATGCAGAAATATAAACAATAAAAGAGGTAAGACAAAACATATCCACATGATAATTTGATTACTTCAAAGTGACATAGCAAAGACTCATTAAGATAATTTATAATACATAAATTCTGAGGGAATGGATACATAATTAGAGTATGCTGAGGGGATGGAATGGATACATAATTAGAATATGCTCAGAGTCAAGTATGATTAATGGGAGATGGAATCCCTGGGGTTGCTTATTTTGAACAAGTTTTGAAAATGCTATTAGAGAAAATTACTAGATTCTCTTTCCATTTTGTTAGTTGACCAATTCTCATTTATGAAGTATAGCTTTGGACACATTTTTTTTTAATGTAATGTATTCATTTTTCAGAGAAGGACAATTGCTTACTTTTTATACTAGAATTGTTAGCCAGATTGGATGATTAGAGTTTGTTTTGAAAAATCATCTGTATTTTGGGAATATGGTTAACAGTATGTTACTGAGTTGTTGGGTTGAAAAGCAAAAATCATTGTTTCAAAATTTTGGGGTTCTTTCATAAAGTTCTGAGACACAAAACATAGTGCTATTAAAACATGGACAAAATATCTGATATTAACTATAACCTTTATAAAACAGTAATTCATTTTTTCTCATTTAATTTACTCTTAGGAAATCTATTCTGATAGGCTAAATTTTTAAAATGTACACATCAGAATAAGTTGTAAGTGGGCGAGAATGAGCAAAAAATAAAATTAAAGTATAAATTGTAATTATGAGATGTGATATTTCAACCATTAATTCAGTCATTTAAATTTTTCTCCCCCAGTCCTGAAATGAGAACTTCCAACAAAACTAAGCAGTTAATATATTTTAGAAAATAAAATGTATGTGTAATTACTTGATTCCTTAATGGCTTCATATTTTTCTAATGACCTGAAATAGTCAGATTTGGATTTATTTTGGTCTTTGGTTTTTTTATCTTCCTAGTAGTATTGCATTAATGAAAAAAAAAAGAATTACTACCTTTTCTAAGTATTTTAACTTCCTCAAAGCAGATGGGCTGCTGTGTTGTGCCCAGCTGTAGCCATTTGTATTGTTCCAGGAGTTCTGTATTACCAATATCTTAGAGTTTTGGCCTTTGAGAAAATTGTGTGCTGATTTGTATGAGTGGTGGAAAGAATTACAAATGTATTTATGTTCTATAGATAGAAATTCAGTAGGGACAATCTGGTGGGTGTCACATGACATGCCAGCTAGTCACTTTAAACATCACATTCTCCTTTAACTGCTGATCTCAGTGCCAAGGCCATCCTAGAGAAGAGTGTTTCACCCAAGACCAGTTCAGTCCTACATCCTGCAGGACTTGTTTTACACTGTGCATCATTGGCTGAAAACAACACAAGTAATACTATCTTATCATACGTATCTTTATTAGTTAGTAAGGTAATGTTTAAGCCTCTCTGAAAAGTCATGGAGAAAACTGCTAAGAACAGCTGATGCTCAAAATAGAGCCCTAAAGTATGCTTTGCATATCTATCCTGATTCTGTTTTTTGCCATTAAGTTTAAGGTTATTTTAATCAGTTTATTAGGATGATGAATCAAAATACCCAAATTAAAATGGAAAATATATTCAATACGAAGAAAAAATTTGTTTCACTTTGTATCTCAGACACACATGGATGTCATAAACATTTTTAGACTAGCCAAGATCAAATTTCATTACAATGAAGACTGTTTTATTTTTGTCTTTGTTTCTACCAACCAGAGAAATTTTATTAGTGATTCTGAATAACATATTAGGTACTGTATTGCCAAGGTGAAATGTTCAAATGAATAATTAATGAAATTGTGTGGATGTCAAGTTATTTTATAATCCCTTAGGTAATTTGCATAAAACAAGCTTTAAAAACAAGTTTCTTATTGAATGTTTCATTATATCTTTGTCTTTTTTTAAATTTTATTTTAATCATTGTTCAAGTACAGTTTTCTCCCTTTTACTCCCATTCCAGCCCACTCTTTATGTCTTTTAAATATAGTTATTGTATCCTTTAATAGAATAGACTTTTGATAGATTTTTTTGTTATTGAGATATGTTTATTGGTTCTCTTGTCCCTGGAATTTTAAGCCTGCCAGGTCAGAACCTTAGCATCAACATAAGCAAAAAATAAATAAGTATAAAGTAGAATATCAACTGACCTATGAACTTAAAACTTATAATTCAGTTAGACCTTGGAGGAATAGCTAGAACCAGGCAGCTAATTGTATTTAGGAAATTACAGTTAGGAAATCACCATTTTTTCTGAGGCACCAGAGCCTTTCTATTATTTGTTACTGATAAGAAGCTTGGTTTCTGTCAGTATGGCAACTCAGACACAGACACCCGTTTCCATGTTTCTGTGTGTCACTGGGGGAGGGGGATCATTTGTTTCCGTTGCTGTGTTGTCAGGAGAAGCCAGGTTCTGTTTTGAGACCTCACCAGAAAAAATTATTGCATAGAGAAAATACACTCATTAGCAAAGAAGGATATCACAAATAAAATTATTGCTTTATTGCATATTAAGTAATTGTTTAATTTACTGTAATAATTTTTTGTGTGTCATTTCACTCTTGATTCAGTTAGTTAGCCAAGGACAGTTATGAGATGCATTGTCATGTGAAATCATTACTAGCCCAAAGGTGTTCCTGTACTGTTTCCTGTACTGTTGACTCGAGCAGTCTGGCTAGCCAAAGGTGAATACATTTTTTTCAGGTCATAATTTGGTCACTCATAACTAATCCAGCTTAGATGAGAATGGTATTAAGGCTGGGATAGCATAAAAACCTTTACAGCAGTTATGAGTCAGAAGGTAATTGCTTTTTGCATTTCAAAATTTTATGAAAATTCTTTTCCTCTGTTTTTCCACCTGCTGTTTCCAAAGTTAACAGTTAAACTTCACTGTTAACAAAAGTCCTACATTTTATTGCTTTTTCCTAAATTCATAGAATCCCTCAACGTTAAAGCTAGAGGAGCCCTTTCAGATTATCTAATTCAGCACCCTCATTTTACAGATGAGGAAACTGAGGCCTTGGGCTAGAACAGAGGCCTCCTGACTCAGTCCAGGACTCTTTCTATTGCATCATGCTGCCCGATGTTTGTTTACGGAGCTCAGCAACATCACATACAGGGTGAGCTTTTTTGTTGTTGTTAAATGAACACACAAAGTGGTTTGCTTCTCTCATCAGCTGCTGTTCATCATTCCTGTCAAACTCTTCATTTTCCTTTTTTGTCTGTACCTGTTTTGATGCATAACACAGTCCAGTTACTCATGACTTTTTATTTTGCTGCTACTTCTTCTGGGCATTTGACCATTAATTTTGAGTTAAATTCTCAGTAAGAAGGTTCCTTAGCTGTGACTACGGTAGCCTTTCCAGGCACTGTTAGCAATAGTAGATTAAAATTTATAACAGGAATGATTTGCAGAGTTCTAATTTTAGATTTTATAAATGAATTACAAGTAAGAACAAGAGTATAGATAGGAGATCTAAGAGCAGATATGAGTGCAATTTTTTGTGAAATAAAATGCCAAGAAATACTAGCCAACGGCACGACATAATTGCAATAAAAATGGTTTATCTTAAAACCTCATGGATTTAAACACATTTGTGTTTGAGGTCATTGAGTTATTTTTCTCTATCGATGAGTTACTTTTCTCTATTTTTCTCAAAAATTGTCCCATTTCTGGCTAGTGATAGCCTCTTTAAGTAGTTTCCGTGTCCTTTAGACAGCACCCTATCAGGTTCAGTTCGCTGTCTTGCTTTCTTAACAAGCTATTACAGGCTCATACGGTTTTCAGTGGTAACTCACGGACTTCCAGGTTCTCTTATATTATTATTTATAGATTTCTGTAGGACCAGAGTCATTTCTACTCTCTCTTCCGTTTTTTAAAAATGTTTGTAAACATTGTCCATAATTTTTGCTTTTGCAAAAGAGAAAAAATCTTTCAGCTTAATGAAAATTAACATGCTTCTCTTATGTATTTACTTTTTTAAAAAAATCTGTTGTTTCATGTCACTGATACAGCCATTATGTTAACCTTTAGAATTTCTGAATTTTATGGTAAACTAAAGCACTAATGTTTAACTATGTATCTTTGATAAATTTGTTAGGTTGGATAGAATACCACCATCACAATCACACAAATACTTTGACCTACTTAGTTATTTATCAGCCATTCTAAAGGGTCCCCCTCTGTCTACCATTAAACTGTGTTTCAGGTGGACTAAATCAGAGGTCTAGATGTATTACGTGATAGTAGTTTTCCTGAAGAGATGCCTGTGGGGAGAAGGGTTATAGATGCTTTTTCTTAAAAAATTTTTATTTTTTCCCCATTACCATTTAGTCCCCTCATACTCTCTTCTGCCATTGCCATACTGTTGTCCATGTCCACAAGTCCTTTTTCCTTTTTGCTCACTCCCTCCAGCTCTCTCCATCCCCTCTCCACTTAGCTGTCATCCACCTCTCTATGAGTTTGTCTCTGTTTTGCTTGTTTGTTCAAATTGTTAATTAGATTCCACATATGAGTGAGATCATATGGTATTTATCTTTCTCCGAGTGGCTTATTTTAGATGCTTTATTTTGATCAAGGCATAATGGTATATAAATTGTGCTTAGATTATATTTTTTATGCTGGAGCAGAGAGTTATTTTACGACGTACGAAGTTTTAAAGAAATATTTGAACAGCTACTATGTGTTGGGTGTTAGGCTATAAAGAACAGACTGCCTTTTAAATGTTTAATAGTTTGGTAGTGGTTGAAAAAACAAATATGCATAATAAAAGGTAATACAATAACAATTTTAACACTTAAATTATAAACTGCTTTTTCATGCATTTCTGCCTACCCATGAGGTTTGTAGATTAGATTTTACTTTTTTTTTTTTAACAGAACAAAAAACTGGAGCTCAGGGAATTTAAAATGACTTTTATTTATGCAAAAGCAGTAGCCTTCAAAAGAAAACAAACATTCTGCCTATTTTAAAAAGTAAAAATACTGTGTTTGGGGTACAGAAGGAAAGTACTCAGCCATCTTTAATGTTGGCATTTGAATAGGCCTCATAAGGAGATGACATTTGAAGAAGAATGGGAGAATTTCAGCACTTGTATTTGGAACAAAGAGCTAAAAAGCAGGAGTGTGGGAATTTGTTGGATGTTAGAATGATACAGATATACAGATGGTCCTGGTTTATGATTGTTCAAGTTAAAAACTTTCAACTTTACAATGATGTGAAAACAAGCTTTCAGTAGAAACTGTACTTTGAAATTTGAATTTGATATTTCCCCATAAATATGTGGCTTGAAACGCCTGTGATGCTGCACAGTGGCAGAGGGATGATTTTGCCCAACTGTAGACTGATGTAAGTTTTCTGAGCACATAATGATGTTCGGTATGTTGGGTGTATTGAAATGCATTTTCAACTTAATAGTATTTTCAGCTTATGATGGGTTTATTGAATCCTAACCCCATCAAAAGTCAAGGAACATCTGTCTTCATCTGAAGGGTACATTTAAGGAAGGTGCTGTGTGACTAGATAGATACTTTGAGACCATAGACTGGATAACTTAAATACCTGGCTAAAAGGTTTAGAGTGAATATGGAAGCTAATAGGTAGCAGTAAAATATATATAACACAGTCAGAGTTATGTTTTGTGTCTGGGTGTCAGAAGATAAAAGGAAGTGACTAGGAGACTTTGAGACTATTGTAGTACTGGTGATAGGAGCTGTAGAAAGGGAAGGCATGGCCGAAAGTGGTTTTGGATAGGTAATGGAAGATAGAATCAAAGAGTGCAGGTGAAAGCTGAGATAGGAAGTTAAATCCAACATGATACTGAAGTTGGTAAATGGTAGAATCAGTGATAGTTAACGGGCAAGAAGAGAAACAAATTTGGGGTCCTAGGGCATAAATATTCCCAGATAATGCTGAGTTATAAGATTCTGTAAAGAGGATTTATGCCCCAGTCAGCTGGAATAAAGGTTGTCAGACTGTTTTTCAAAAAGGCTCCATCTGTGAGGGGAGGGATAGGTCGGGAGGTGTTACATGGTCATTGTCTAATTCTTCAGGGTGGATGCAATCGTCAGTGGGAGAGAAGAGTGAAGATTAAAGGGCTACCAAGAAGTCAGCTGTACACATACTAGGGCAGGAAGAAAAGTCAGTGAGAAGAGACAGGACGGAGTTAGGAAGTCAAATGTTGGAAGTTTAAAGACTGTTCTTTTCAGTCTTCACAAATGCTGGAAATGGCAAGGGCTGGGAGTTAAGTATGAAAACCCTTTGAATTTGGATGTGATTAGTAATAAAGTTATTTAGAGTCCATAAGATCAAAAGCAAAACTAACAACAAAAATATTGTTTCTTTATACAATGCACATTTCTTTTGCTTTAAATGCATGAATGTGATTATACTTTTCGTAGTGCACTCCCCCTCACCAGTTTATTATTTTTAAGTCTTATAATCCATGAATAGCATCGGTGTATCACAATCTTATTTTGGTGCTCTCCCTTGAATAGACTTTTTTTTTTGACACTAAAAAAGAGTGATACTAAAATAAACATCTTTAGGAACTTGTGCTTTTATTTCTCTAGGTTGCACAGTTATGTGCATTAGATGAACTAAATGGCATTTTTTAAAAGATTTTATTTATTTATTTTTAGAGAGGGAAGGGAGGGAGAAAAAGGGAGAGAGAGAGAAACATCAATATGTGATTGCTGGGGGTCATGGCCTGCAACCCAGGCATGTACCCTGACTGGGAATTGAACCTGCGACACTTTGGTTCGCAGCCCGTACTCAATCCACTGAGCTACACCAGCCAGGGCTACATGGCATTTTTAACTGTTTAATCATTTGAACCTGACAAAAAGGAGCAAATGTATGACCCAGTCTAATATTTTCACTTTTTTTAAAACAAGAGTTTATTTATTTATTTTTTAGAGGCGGGGAAGGGAGGGAGGGATAACATAGATCTGTTGCCTCTCAGAGACCTGGGCTGCAACCCAGGTGTGTGCCCTGACTGGGAATTGAACCAGTGACCTTTTGGTTTGCAGGCTGGCACTCAAGACCACTGAGCCACACCAGACGGGGCTAATGTGTTTACTTTTAAGAAAAGGTTGCCAGATTGTTTTTCAAAAGGGCTTCACATTTCCATTTGCAGTAAATGAGAATAACCTTTCCTCATATTTCTGCCAGAAATATCAAATCTCTTATATTTTAACGAGTATAATTTTAGTCTTTGTTACTTGGATATGTTATTTCCTTGATAACTAGTAAATCTTTATGTACTCAGATATGGCTCTTTTTTGTCTTTTTGAGTTTCTAGTGTTGGTTAAAAAGATGTTTCCCCAGCTCTCTAGGTGGAACATGTATTATTACATGTTTAATTACGATGTATATCTGCAGTATGTATATATGTACATGTATACATTCACACATGTACAAAATATTTAAGTACTAAGTCCATCTATGATTTATTTTTTATAGTAAAATATGGGGGCCTGCTTTTATTTTCTTTCGGATGGATAGTCACTTGTGACAGCAAAAGTCTGCACAGCAATCCATCCTTTCCCCTCGCTCGAGTCTTGTATCTTTCAGCAGAACGTTATGTTGGCTCACCTGAATCCTGTGCCTATTTTGTTAACTTCTTGGTAAATATTTAATTGTTTTTTGCTCTTATAAATGGAATATTTATTTTCTCATCTGTATTTTTAGGTGCTTATTACCGGAATAGAGAAAAGCTACTGTTTTCATTAGTTGCTGTATCCAGTTCCTTTACAAAGGGTTAGTGATTTAGCTAGAAGACCCAGTAGATTATATGAGATAGTTTTTTTCTCTTTTATATATATTTTTTCTTTTTCAGCAAGTCAGCACAAAATATGGTGAATAGCCCTGGCCTGGTGTGCCTCAGTGGATTGAATGCCAGCCTGCGAACCGAAAGGTTGCTGGTTGGATTCCTCTGTAAGGGCACGTGCCTGGTTGCAGGTTCACTCCCCAGTTGGGGGCGTGCAGGAGGCAACCAATCAGTGTTTCTCTTGTACATGGTGTTTCCCTCTCTCCGTTCCCATCTCTCCAAAATAAATAAATAAAATCTTAAAAAATAGTATGGTGAATAAAAAATAAAGATTTTGAAATGAGCAAAAAGTCAGGGAGGTTCTGATTATTTTTACTAAAGAAGCAAAGTGACCTTTGACTGATTGAGGGGCTTTCAATGAGATGAGGTCCTTGAGGAAAATTAAAATTTTTGAAAATCCATCATGGGAATTTTGATAAGGAAGTTAAAAGCATAATAAAATGTCAAATGGCTCAGAGGGGCAAAATGATTTTGGATACCATCATTGTGTTTGAACTTTACATACGTTACAGATGCTCAGGAAGAATTGGCAGGACTACTTGGGCTGAATGCGAAGATCATAGCATCTGATGTTGAAATGTTTGATCACTAGATTCACATGAAATTGGAGGGAGAGCTGATATAGTCCAGGAGGATGACATATTTGAGGGCACTGAGAAGTGTGGGTAACTGAGGTGATCACGAAAACCTGTTCAGTTAGGAACTGGGTAGCTCAGAGATTTAAGAAGTTTGCTTTAAAAGATGTGTGTGTGTGCAGAGTGTATACATATTTTGATTTGTTTTACAGTTACAGGATTTAAAGGTAGAGAAATTTTAGAGTATGTGGCATGATGCAAGGCATAGTTTGTATGACCTGAGGAACTTTTAAAAATACACGTGCTTGGGCTGTACCTCTTAGTTGCTAAAATTTAATTAAGACCATTTAGAGTTGTCACAAAGTTCATGACATTAGTTTGAAAAAGATGCCTCAGGTGATTTTGATATATCACACTAAGCAAGAACCCGGTCATCTAGAACTGGAGTGTGGATCTTTTTCTTTGTATTTAATGTTTGGCCAAAGATATATGGAGATAGAACTTATAAAAATAGAGAAGGTAACGGAGATCAAGATGGGAATGGGTGAGAAAGACCATGGACTTTTAGTCATCAGTGAAGATCATTTTTTGGTCTTTCAAAATAATTCTGACTAGTTTAAAAGAAAGAGGTGTTTTTTTTTTTTTGTTTCTTCCAGCAAATAATAATGGAGTGCTTTTGTGAGTCAGTCTATATTCTAGACACAAGTACAATAGTAAATAATAATGATCAACTGTCTGCTCTTAAGTAGCTTTCATTTTATTAATGAATGTGAATAACTTGTCATTCCTAGAGTATTTGTTGAGTCACCACAGTGTTTGAAAAATCTTACCTATCCTACACATTATTCGATCCAGTATTGTTTCTTTAATTGAATGTTCTTTATAAATAAAAAATTAATTTTGAAAAGAGTGCTTTCATTTGTTGCCATACCTCTAGCTGCTTTTTTTTGTTGTTGTTGTAAGTAATGCCCTGAAATCTTTCTTTACCACTAATATAAGGAGGACGACCAAAGAAACAAAACCCAGAAAAACAAGGTGAGCCCATTCCTACTACATAAAGGAAAAGAAGGGACATTCTTTTAGTTCTAGCAGGGAAATAATTCCAGACTCCTATCTGTTGGCCAAGAGTAGATTTAAAGCCTTTCACACTGAATAACCCAGTGATATCCGATAAAGTAACCAGAATCTAGCACAGGAGTAGAGGTTCTCCTCTGTTTCATTGTAACATATTTTATGTATAACATTTTATTACAATAAAGCTATTATAACAGTAGATGTTTTAATTGAGGTTGGGTGTTTTTTAGATTCGTGGCCCAGACAGCTTCATATCTCTTGAAGGACTTTTTCACTTCTATTTGTTGTGCAAAAAAAAGAGCACTTTTTAGTTACATGATTGAGATAAATCAAAGATTAAATATCTGATTGCCAGATGGTATTCAAAAAAGTTTACTGCTAATTACTTAATGGAGTACTTTCAGAATGTATCAAACTGATTCTGAAGTTGACTACACAGCATCCTCTTTTCTCTAAATTTCCTTCTCTGAGAAAGTTGTGAAGTTGGGAGGAGTGGGAAGAGAAGCTCCAGCGCACCGGCGCACCACTGTTCTGCCTTAGGGTTTTGTTTCGTTAAAGCTCTTTATGGAGCACCTGGCATCCGTTTGCATTAATGTTGAAGGAATAAGGCCATTCTAATACCTTTACTTGGGAAACAGTAAATTGATCCTCAATTTGATAGTAAATGGTATGTTTCTGATGAAAATTCTGGGAGTATGTCTGGATAAACTCATAGCGGGTTATCACTCTGGAGCTGTTGACTTTTCAGAGAAAACAGAGTCGAGCCCAGTATTCCATAGTCAAATGGGGATCTTTACACAAAGTAAGGATCAAAAGACTAGGCTGCCTGCTAAATATGAAATAAGAGTTGCTGTATTGTCTTTACACTCACTGTCCTCATCCTTATATATAGCTTCCCCTACCCTTCCCATTAATATAGAGAATAGGCTCAACTTCACATGTTACAATGATCCGGAAAAGATACAAGCCTTAGGAGAAACTGGAAGCAGTAAAGAGAATTATGATTATTTTTTTGTCTCCCAAATGACATTTTCAGATAGTTTTAATCAGAACCCAAGTAAGGTCTACATACTGCTTTTGGTTGCTAAATTTAAGTTTCTTCCACTTACTGGTAGAAGACATTTATTCATTTATTCTGTTGAATATCCCATATTCTGGATTTGTCTAATTATGTCTTTGTGGTATTGCTAACACATTGTACTGTAGTCCTATAATTTCTGTAAAGTGGTAGTTAGAGGTTTGATTAAATTCATTTGTAGGTTTCATGATGAAGTCGTCTTTTTTTCCCTTTTGCACCATACCATGAGGCATAAACCATCCGGCTGGTGCATGTTCAGTGATGTTGATATTGATTGGAGTGCTCTGTAAGAGTCTGGAGAAAGGGATGGTGGGAAATCCTTGCAAGAGCTGCATTTACTCAGCAATTCTGCCTAGGCTTCTCCAGCTGACAAATAATAGCTTTTATATACAAATATTTGAAAAGGATGGAAGCCCCATTTTGAATTTCCTCCAGTACATCCACAACAATTATTGATATGGGTAGGAGTAGCAAAATTACTGTGGAATAGTTACTTGCCATTATTAAACACAGGTGTGTTTCTATTCCCTAGATGTCCTCGACTCCCTGCATCTCCTCTGTTCCTTTGAGTCCTCAGAGTGTAAATGCGGGGCATGTATGGAATTTGTACCAGGTATAACCTGGGAATCTGGCTGTAAAGAACTTCAGATTTGTTGCTCAGCTGTCCACTGTGTTGCTGATGTAGCTAACAGACTGAATATGTATGGACTGGATTTTATAGTGCCCAAGTCCTGCATTCTTTATTTTCATGTATATGGTGAAGATGGCTGCCACTGTGTGTAGTTTTCACTGCCTTCTCTTTGGAAAATAAAGGCTGTTAGACACCAGCTTTGTGTTTCAGTTGGGAAACACAAAGGTGGGAAAGAGAGTGCAGCCCTTTGGAACCTTACCAGTTAACACAGGTGGTGAGTATGGGCAAACCTACCAGACAGTGTGGGCTGCACTGTGAGAGAAGGACATGTGATGTGGCAGTGTGCTTCTGTGGCACAGCCTCCACACCTTTTCTGCAGCTTTATATAGTAGAATTTGGTAGAAAGGCACACAATCTGAAATTTGCCCGTGAAGCCCATTCACAGCATCATTCTTTATGTTAGTGGAGTTCTGTGTTGTTACAGTATTTAGGAACTAGAACAGTACCAGGCATATTAGCACTCGGTAAATGTTGATTAAATGATAAACTAAATCTCAGTAAAATTATTGAATCAAGTGGGATTATCTAGAAGTCCATTTACAGAGGCATAGTGTCAGAAAGTTTGTCGATTTCACTCCAACTTTTAGTTGGTGGACTCCATATGTTTTACCAAAACTAGAACTTTTGCATGAGGATGTTCTATATTTTAAGTACTTTTTTTGTTTATTAGGTGTAAATTTACTGAATACCTAACATATATTCCAACATGAATATAATAGAAGTCAAACTGAAGATTCAGGTCATGCTACAGTCTGAACAGTAGAGTGGTTTAAGAGGTCTGATTCTTCAGGGACACTCTTGGACTTTGCCAAAAAGATTAGCACCAATATTGCCAAGAGGAAATCAATTTTTAGACTCTCTGGTCTCAAACATTTTGGTTTTAGTACCTTGTTACATTCTTAATTTAATAATGACTCCAAGGAACTTTTGTTTATGTGAGTTATAGCTATTGATATTGGCTGTATCATAAAGTTAAACTGAAATTTTATATTACTAACACATTTTAACATTACAATAAACCCATCTCTAATACATTTTATGAAAAACAGCTGTTTTTCAAAATGAAAAATTTTCATGAGAAGAGTGGCATTGTTTTACATTTTTCAAATCTTTATTAATCTCTGGCCACATAAAAGACAGCTGTGTTCTCACATTTGCTTCTGTAGTTACATGTGGAGATACATTAGTGTTGTCAAAATATATGAAAACTGGCCCTGCAAAGATAAATAATTGTAAATGTTTCAAATCAAAATGCATATTTTTTCAATAAATTTGGATGATGTTCTTTGATACTACACCAAATTTCAACAAGTAGATAGTTTCTTGAGGGCTAGTTGTAATGCAAGATGTCAAATTGTGTCAGCCAACATTTTATATTCTAGTCATTAAAATTCATTGGTCTCTCTTGAACTTTGAGTGAATGGTTTCTCATACATAATTTTGTACTGGTCAGTGGGGAAATATTTGTTCACTGGGTTATGCAGGCCTTCCATGTGTCGATTATATAATATTTAAAAATCAGACTCATTAATATTACCATTGATCTCATTAGAATATAGTATTGGGAGGCTCTCAATCAAGCTCATGATGGCTGATAACATTTCCAAGTACTAGTTTTCTCTTAAAAGCTAAGTTTTACCCCTGCCAACACATACTGTTAGTTAATTTCTATAAAGTGATGGTTTCACTTTATTTGTAATAAAATGCCTGCAAAATTCTCAGTCTGAAAAACCATACTCTGTCAGTTGTTCTTCTAAGTAAAAGTGACATTCCATGAAAAAAAGGGGTCAGTTCAGCTCTCAGTTCAGATAGCACAGTGCTTTTCTTTGAGACTCATCATTTTAGCATGCAACAAAGTGCTTTTATGTGTCCTGAATGTTTTGTTACATAGGATATTAAAGTATGTGTATTTGAAGATTAAGACATTAATAAAGTAAGCATTTTTTTTCTTTTTTCTTGCATCAGGGAAATTCTTCAGTGAAGAATTTTTATGGATTTTTTTTTTTTGAATGCATGGTGGTGAAGAATATAATGACTACTAAGAGAGTAAGGTGTTCTTCCTGCCTTGATTTTACCCGCTTTATAACATCATTGTAAATGTTACTTACATGAAAAAGGCAGGTAATGTCTTAATAACATTACAAAAACAATTTTGACTTCACCTTTTAAAAAAATCTTGAGAAACCCATGGATCTACAGGCCTCACTTTGAGACCTAATTTCTATACTAAATAAAAAGGTGATCAGACATATTATGGGCTTGATAAAGATAATAAATCTGGTTTTTAATTTTGAGCACTTTGGACATGGTTAGCAGTGAAATGTATTTACTATGAAATGAAAGAAGTACCTTTTAATAAGATACTGCAGAAAATCTGTCTTTGCAGTTGATCCAACTCAGTCAGGTTATAGACTATTTAGGAAGGAGACAGAATGTCAGTGTGATTATGGAGTGATGCACTTGATTTGTTCCTACCTTAGTTTTAGTTTGTTTCTTTTTTAAACAAAATCTAATAGGATAGTAAATTGACCTATGGTAGATTTTTCCTTTTTTTTAAAAAGTGAACTTGAAAGCCTACTTCAGTTCACATCAGTTTCTACTCCATTTGCTTTTTGCCTTTCTCTTTCAGATATTCCAATAGCTAGTGTGTGTGTGCATGCATGTGTTTGCCTTGTACACATGGGTGTATCAGTCTGTTATCTGAGTATTAAACTTGGTTGAAATTGTCTTTACCTGATTGGAACAGCATCAGTTGCCCATTGGGGGGATGAACGTTGATCTCTACTTTACAGGTTTTTCTTCCAGCGTTGGACACTTGATCTGTATTATCCCGGCATTTCTGCCAGCAGAACAATCCTCTGCACATTTTTACTTCTCCCCTTCTTGTAAAGAATTTACCAAGTATATATAATCAGTCCATGGACACTCATTTGGATTCACTAGGGCTCAGTAGTCTTAATTTTGCCTGCTTAGTTTTTTCTTTTCTTTTGAGGAATCAAAAGAAAAAGGTTATAACTCTGAGTTTGTCATATTTGGTACCTTTTTCTCTTTATTTTGCTTGTAATTTCTCAGTTTCAAGCAAAATTTTCATCCATTGATGTAATTGCCCTTTTAAAGTTTTAGCTGTTTCAGACCTCCATATCCTCCGATCTGTTCCAAAGCTAGAATTAAGTTTGTTTTAATTGAGAAATTTTGTTATTTTTCTTATATTTGTTCCCATTCAAACAAACTCAGAGCTTTTCTTTCTAGTTAGGAAGGCACTAGCTTCTTGATTTTTATTTTCATACCTAACTTGAATTTCTGGACATTTCCTTCCTACACTGACAATCATTTCCTTTAAGTTTTGGACTCATTTCTGCTCAATAATTGAAAAAAAATGTGCCAGGAATATGGCCTCTTGGTTTCCCTAGTGTTCTAATTTTTTTGTCTGTCTTCATTCTTCTGTCAATATATCTTGACTATAATTTTATTTAACCATTCAACACATATTTATTTATTGAATCATATAGGCTTATATTTTAAAGGGATCTTGGAAGACATCTGTGTAAACAACCATTTCTTTACATGTTTGGGAAGTTCAAGTTCACATCTAGAGCTGCGAGGCAGCTCCTCAGAGGTCTTTAGGATATAAAAAGACATAGGGCTTAACTAATGTCAGTTGAACTCACATCAAAGATGATTTGGATTGGTTGCTAGTTACTGTTCTCAGTCTTGAGAGTTTTGCTGTGATTTAAAATTGCTTAACTGAGAATCAAAATTAGTGCTCCCTGGCATCAAATTAATGGCAAATGTTCTGTAAACACTATTTTTTGTTTTGTAAAAATCACAAGGTATGGTGAGCTGTACAAAAATAGGTGATGGGTTGGATTTGACACATAGGCTGTAATTTGCAAATCCTTTGGTCACAGTTGAAACAGTGGGTTGTTCTCAGAAGTCTGTTACTAATGAATGAATGGTTTGGTATACTATTTGTCGATGTCTTTATATAAGTCACTGTTTATAAGTAATAGTTGGTCCTTATAAGCATCACACCCAAAAGTACTTAAATGTTTCTTAGTGAGGTGGGCTCATTTTCCCTTCCCCTAATTCGTGGAGACATCCATCTGAGCTCTGATAGTTTTTAAAAACTTTGAATGCACTTTTGTGAATAAACCTATTAAAAATACTTTATTTCAAATCACTACATGACCTGGTATTCTCTTTTGGCCTGCGAGATTCATACGTAATAATACCCTATAGACTTTTACTTCCTTGGATCATTGACGCTTAGAAGTGAAAAATTATCTGTCATGTTGTCTTTAATTTATATCTGAGAGCTCTGGATTAGAATGAAAAAAGGAAGGGAAAACAATTTAGAAGTTAATCCCTTCCAAGTTATAATCATACTTTAAATTCTTATGATTTACCAACATTGGATTTTTGGTGACCATTAATCTGATAACAAAACAAATAGCAACAATAACCAAAAGAAGAAATTCTCACAGCACAAAAATTGGCCATAACTATTAAAGGAAAAAAAAGAGTAGTAAACTACCTTTGATAGAACATGTACACATTGCCAGGCACACTCTTAACAAAATTATCTAAAAGATGATCATGTGCCAAACTTGGAAGGTGAAGCCAGTGCCAGTGTTGCTCATTTACCTTCGCAAACTGTCTTGTCTACCTTTTTGTTTAAAGCTGCTTTACTTCTCTTGGGTTGTGGGATCGGGGAGGGGAATATAGACTTTTTACTGGGATATGATATTCAAATTATTAAAGATGGCCTCTTAAAACACTTACTGATTTATTTAAAAAGGATATTATCTCCTTTTTAATAGTGTGAGTAAAAATTAATGAGATTGGGTATTTAAAAATATGGTTTAAACTCAGCATTTATTCTGATGTTATAAATGGTAGCCCTTTTGTTTGTTGTAAGGAAATACACTACTTGGCTTCTCTTTGGACTTAATGTTACAGGTAGCCATGAAGAGATATCCGTAAAATGTTTGACAAATAAATCATAGTTGTACTTCAGAGCTAATACACAAAAAAGTAAATACATCGTTGTTTATTATTAATGCTTTAAGAAATCAGCCAAATTGATTCTGTTTTTTGCTTTTAGTTTGATTAGTATTATATAAAAAAAATAAGCTGAACTTTGTTTCATTTAGAGTCTAGTGTTTCTTGAGAATATCAGATTGTTTCTAGATCTCAATGTTGTAACTTTGTAGTTTGAAAAATTAATTTGGTAAACATGATTTCATTTAGTAAAATTTTGTGAAACCTCATGAGATTTGGCATAGCAAAAATTGAGAATGTACTTTATGCACATTTTAAGCTATATTGCCAAAGACTTCAAGCTCAGTCTTAAAATATACCTTCCTTCATTGTACCCAATATTTTATACACACCAAAGTGTTATTACCTAACATTGGTAGAATTTGAATTATTATTTTTAATCTGGAAAATTAAGAGTAATACACTTTTTGCTGCTGTTCTTGAGAATGATTCATGGAAGGAGCATGAGAAGAAGGGGCCCGTGGGGAGCAGATTTTGAAATGTTAATGTATTCTGCTAATCTCATAGTCTTTGATAATCACAGGACAGAATGGGTTCCTAAAGATAGAAAGAGGCAAATTCTCAGAAAGGCAGATCCTAGCAATTGTGAACTTAATACTTTTAAAGATCTCTAATGAATGATCAAATAGAGAGCTTTTAAGAATTTGTGGTATAAGGTGGGTGTGTATCAGTTGGCCAGGGTTGCCATAACCAATTACCACAGATTAGATGGCTTAAACAACAGAAATTTATTTTCTTACAGTTCTGGAAGTTGGAAGGTCAAGATCAAGGTGCCAGCGGGTGTGGTTCCTTTTGAGGCCTCTTTCCTTGACTTGCAGATGGCCACCTTCTCACCATCTCCTCACATGGCCTCTGTGCACATCCATCCTGATGTGTCTGCCTCCTCTTACAAGGACACCAGTCCTATTGGGTTGCGTTCATATCATTAAAGGTGCACTCTGTTGGCCTCATTTTAATATAATCACCTCTTTAAAGGTACCATCACCAAATAAAGACACATTCTGGGGTACTGGAAGTAAGGGCTCAACATAGGAATTCTCTGCAGCCCACAACATGACAGTAAATACCATGACTTCACTAATGGATAGATTGATTTAATCTCTGTCCTCGTATTTCAGTTCCCCTCCACATATGCACACTTTGTTGTTTTCTTTTTGTTAGTTATGATCATTTGGTATTTTCACCGTGTGTCTTGGTTTTAATAAGACAGTTGACAGAGGTTTCTGTGATAACTCAGTGGATTGCAGGGCAACAGCTGAACTGTGAATTAGCTTCCCAGCAGATTGAGAACTCACCCCCAATGAACCTAATAAATTTGTTACATGGCTCTCTGTGGGTTTAGAAGCTGTTGTTTAGCAGGGTACTGCAGTGGTCTGTGACTGCAGAGACTGGCTGATCACTCTGGAGCTCTGTCCACATCATAGTTGGCGTGAGCTGTGCAGTGCTACAGCGTGGGGCCTCGGCATGTTAGGCCACAGCTTGGAATTAGCACTCCATAAGGACCCTCCAGTGCTGAGGATTTTCATTCTTTATAGTCGTTACATTATTCTACATTATACATTCCGTACGGGTTTTCATTTTTTCCTACACCGAGGACAGTCAGTTTAGTATTTGAGTAGCATTTCTGTATACACAGATCCGTGTATAGAAAAGCTATTCTAATATCAGTGCCCTTACCTTAAAATGAGGAATACGACACTGAAGAGGAAACTGAATGTTAATAGGGCCTGGCCCCATCTGTAGCATGGAGCACTCACTCAGTAAATGTGCACATTCTTTCACCTCACTTTCTTTAACGTGCAAGTCAGTGAGAAAGCAGTGTGCCTACAGATGGGAGCAAAGGTAAGGTCATATACTTCAGGTATTTTGCATTAAAAGCAATGTTAGCTCCTTCAACTGTGCCTATTACAGAAACCTTGTATGTAGGTCACTTACATTTTACATACTTTGCCTGCCTGAACACTCAGACTCAGGGTGTGTGCTCTCATAATTTTATGTAATTTTCCTTATCTAAGTTGGAATTAATTGTTTTCTCTCTCCCCAGCAACCTGTAGAGTCACAAGGTCTAGCCCTGGTCTACCTCATTTAGCCATATCTCGAGCATCTGTCAGAATACCTGGCACATTGGAACATGGGAAGTGCTTAAAATGTACTCACTGCGTGAATAAAATAAATTGGTCAGAAAAAGTGTTTTAGTACATTTCCTCCCCATAACCTTTATTTACATATTACATGACCATTGTAGTGTTTACTTTCCACTGGTCGCTGCCTCACTTCACAGATGCATCTGCCCGGCATGTGTGTGGGTTGGTTCATTACCCCCAGGTGATGTGAGTGCAGCAGTCCCCCATTACTTGGGTCAAACTTTGAGTTAACCATGGTCAAACTTGTCTAACAATAAATGTTAAATGGAAAATTCTAGAAGTGAACAATTGACAGATTTTAAAGTGCATGCCATTCTGAGTAGCATGACAAAATCTCGTGCCATCTGGATCTGTCCTGCCTGAGCCTTGACTCCTCCCTTTGTCCACGTCTCCACCCTGTGTATGCCGCCTGCCTGTCGGTCGTTTTAGTAGCCATCTTGGTTATCAGATCCACTGTCACGGTACAGCAGTGCTTGTTTTCAAGTGACACTTATTTTACTTCATGGTCACCCCAGAGAACAGCTGGCAATTCAGATATGCCATCGAGAAGTTGTAAAGGCTTTTTTAAGTGAAAAGGTGAAAGTTGTCAACGTAACAAAGAAAAATCATATGCTAAGGTTGCTAAGATCTTTCATAAGACTGTAGCTTCTCTTTAAGATACTGTAAAGGAGGTTTGAAAAGAAATTTGTGCTAGTTTTGCTGTTGTATCTCATATTGCAGAAGTTACGGCCACAGTATGTGGTCAATGCTTAGTTAAGCAAATAAAGGAAACTAGACCGCCTTCTTATACCACACACAAGAATAAACTCAAAATGGATTAAAGAATTAAATGTTAGACTTGAAACCATAAAAGTCGTAGAAGAAAACAATCTGGGGTATTTCTTATGGTGATATTTTTTCTGATATATTGCCTTGATCAAGGGAAACAAAAGAAAAAATAAATAGGACTACATCAAACTAAAAAAGTTTTACAGAGCAAAGGAACACATCAACAGAATGAAAAGAACACCCACTGAATGGGAGAACATATTTGCCAATGATACCTCTGATGAAGAGTTAATATCCAGAATTTATAAAGAACTTAACAAATCAACACCAAAAAACAAACAGTCCAATTAAAAAATGGACAAAGGACCTGAATAGACACGTCTCCAAAGTGAACATATGGATGACCAGTAACATTTGAAAAAGTGCTCAACATCACTAATCGTCAGAGAAATGCAAGTTAAAACCACTGAGATACCACCTCACAACCTGTAATAATGGCTATCATCAATAAATCAAACAAGTGCTAGCGAGGAGGGAAAACTTGTGCACAGTTGGTGGGAGTGCAGACTGGTGGAGTCATTGTGGAAAGCAGCATGGAAATATCTCAGAAAATTAAAGACAGAAGTGCCTTAGTGACCTAGCAGTTCCACCTCTGGGAATATAGCTGAAGAAACCCAAAACATTAATTTGAAAGATTATGTGCACTCCTGTGTTCATTGCAGTGTTATATACAACAGCTAAGATTTGGAAGCAGTCCAAGTGTCAGCCATTGAGTGAATAAAAAATGTGGTACATTTACACAATGGAATAATACTTGGTCTTAAAAAAAGAAGGAAATCATACCTTTTGTGACAACATGGATGGACCTGGAGAATATTATGGCTAAGTAAAATAAGCCAGTCATAGAAAAAAATACCATATAATCTCACTAATGTGGAATGAACAAAATAAACTAACAAAATAGAAACAGACTTACAGAGAACAGACTGATGGTTGTCAGACGGGAGGGTGGTTGGGGGGCTGGGTGAAAAACGTGAAGGAATGAAGCAAAACCCCCCAGAACACAGATACAGACAGTAGTATGGTGATCACCAGAGGAAAAGGGGATTGGGGGGGAATAAATGGTGGTGGAAGGGGCTTCACTTGAGGTGGTGAGCACAGTACAATAGACAGGTGATGTATTTTATAGAATTGTACACCTGAAACCTATATAATTCTATTAAACAATGTCATCCCAGTATATTCAATAAAAAGGTAAAAAACTAAACCATGTTCTGAGTATGAAACCACTTAAGTAGTTTGTAAATTTTAGTCTAGATTACAATGTTAAAGTGGGGGGGGATTATTTTGCTATGTAGTATGTCAGGTAGTTCATTTTCTTCTTTCTTATAAACAGTGCTGACCTGAACCTTTATTTTATGTCTACTAGTACAACTGTAAGTGGTGTGTGTCTCCCCCTGCCCACCCCCCCGACCCCGATTTTGAGGTATAATCAACATACACAACATTATGTTAGTTTCAGGTATACGACATAATGACTTGAGATATGTGCACGCACACACACATTGTGAAATGATCACAGTAAATTTAGTTATATTCATTGAAAAAAAGACAGAAAAGGTACTAACTCTGGGTGGAAGACATTAGCAGAAACGTATTTCGATCAAAAGTAATGTGCTAGAAAGCATTGAGTCTGCACAAACATTTCAGCAAGGTATCTTCTGAAATGAGAGATAACTTTTAATATAGCATATTGTTGTAAACGTTTCACTTTATTACTACTTATTGTTAGTAATCTCTTACTGTGCCTAATTGATAAATTAAACTTTATCATAGGTATTTATACATAGGAACAATTGTAGTATGGTATATGCAACATTTAGTACTGTCTGTGGTTTCAGGCACTGAGATTCTTGGAATGTCCTCATGGATCAGGGGATACTGTATGTTGAACATTCAGGTGATTGTACTCTTTGAGGTAATATTTTTGGGGAGAGGTGCTTTTTTCTTTACATCAAGATAGTTGTTATTCTTCCTCCATGGTTTCTCATCTCAGTAACTGGAAATACCAGCTATCCAGATGTCCTAAAAGAAGTTTGAATTTTGCCTTTTCCTCTCTGTATCCAACCACCCTTGAGTCCAATATCTTTGGAATCCCCGCACTTCTCTGCACCTCCAGTGGCACAGTCCAGGTTTTTCAGTCTGTTGCTAGATTTCTGCAACACCCTCCTAACTCTTTGCTCCTGTTTTCCAGTCCAGTTTCTGTCCAGTCTGTTCTTCATATTTGATCCAGGATCTTTTAAAAATGTAAATCAGGTCATTCACCTATGCTGCTTAAATCTTGTCAGTCCATTAATTTTCTCTAGGTGTGCTTTCAAGGCCCCTTAGAACACAGTTTTTGTCTGGGTTTCAAGCCTTACTTCATGGTTTGTTCCTTTCTCCTCACCCCGCCCTTTTGTTGACTGTTACTACTCAGAGTTGTTTCCATTCCCTGCCTTCCTCCCCCAAACTTTCATGTTCTCATTTTGCTCCTGTCCTTCAGGTCTAAACACCAGTGACACTTTCCCTAAGCTGTATTTTTAGACTACTAAATTTGGTTAAGGTTTCCTCTGTGTGTGTGTGTGTTGGAAAATTGTTGCAATTCCTTGTCTTTTTTTCCTTTCTGAGATACAAGCTTGATGAGTGCTTAGTCACCACTCTTTCCACAATTTAGGGCAGTAGCTGTTCCTGTCACCTTGTGGTCTGCCCAAGTGCTTGTTCATTTGTGACTTTTTGAAAAAGGTTTTATTTATCTTTAGAGAGTGGGAAAGGGAAGGAAAAAGAGAGGGAGAGAAACTGGCCCATTGCCTTTCCTGTGCACCCCAACCATGACTGAACCCTCAAGCCGGGCATGTGCCTTGATTGGGAATTGATTCGGTGACCTTTTGCTTTGCAGGAGGATACCCAATTGAGCCACACCTGTGGTGGTCAGGGCTGTTAATTTGTGATTTTAAAGTGTACTGTGAACTCTCCATTGTAAAGGATCCATGAGGTGGCAGAACAATCAGCACAGACCCATAATGTTTGGTACCCTTTTATACGAGATGTTAAGACATCTTTGGTAAACGAGGGACTGAGAAATTGTAGCCTGTGGGCCTGGTCTTTTATTAGGCCAGACCTAAGAATTTTTTTATTTGTTATTTTTTAAGTGCTTGGAAATTAAAAAAGGGACACAACAAATGCATGTAACATTCTAATTTCAGTGTCCCTAAATAATGTTTTATTGAAACATAGTCATACTCATTTGTTTACTTGTTTGCTGCTGCTTTTGTGCTGCAGCCACAGAGTTGAGTAGTAGTGACAGAGGCTGCGTGCCTGGCAAAGTCTGAACACATTCACTTTCTGGCCCTGAACACAAAAAAGTTTGCTGGCAACTGCTTTAAATCCCTTCTGTGACAGGAGCATGGATAAGTATAGTTAGACATGTTTGTTATGCCTTAGTTTACTGGTTTTCCCTTCCTCCCAGTTCAAGGTTTAAGGATATGTCAAGTGTAAGACAATATCATTTGAGTTTGCAGAATTGTAGTCCAGCCTCTCTGCATTACATACATAGAGCTTTTGGAAACTTGCATATTGCAGGTTAGATGTTGACTATGTAGAGACTTCAAACCTCACGAAATTATGTAGACACAAACAAGTAGTCACCTTCTTTCCCCTTTAGTCAGTGGTCTAAAATCAGTCGTTCCTAAATAAATAATATTTTGATGCTTAAAATTTACTGTTTTTATAGTTAAAGAGAAAAAGGACCAACTATTTATGCTGTTTGATTTAATCATTCAAGTGTGATGCTAAAGCCTTTTTATAAGTTTTGGATCATTTTTGTCAATATGTTATCTTGTAGAAAAATAGACCCAGCCATGTTTGGGTTATGTAATTGATTACTGTTGGGAATAACTTCATTTGTAGGGTTTATTATTATTAGGCAATGTAGAATTTTTTTCTTTCTTTAATAAAATCAAATGGTTTTTACAACATTGTTTACATTTTGTTTAAAATATTATATTGAGAAAATACTTAATTAACTTTGTTTTATTTTTAGGGTTATATCCTGTGTTGTGACCTCATGGTTTAAGTGGGAATAAAGATGAGTATAAGCAGTGATGAGGTCAACTTCTTGGTATATAGATACTTGCAAGAGTCAGGTGAGTACTTTCGTAAAGTAAATAGGCCTCAAATTATTTTAATATTCTCAAAATAACCTTTTATGCATTTGAAATTTGTTATCAGTCCAAACTGTTGAACTTTGTATGTTTCCTTAAATGTCTGGACTGCCATTTTAAAGCTATGTGTTACTGCATGGTTTAACTCTCTGACTCTTTCAAATATGTTAGAATCATCCCAGGGAAACACTTTGTAAATGATGGTTTGGGTTTCACTGTTTGAAGATCATTTTTCTGATTTGTTCTGCAATGAGATTATTGTACACAGGAAATAAACTCTCAGATATCATTAATTTAATAACATATATTCAGAATCCTTAGCTAAATGTTACTAGTCCTAATTATAGTTAGCATTTCAAAAGCTTTCCATATTTTTTCAGAATGTTTTTATAAGTATTATCCAAGTTGATTATGTGTATCCATGACCTGAATTCTTACTAATGTCTTTATTGGGGGATAATTAATAAATATAAATTACTGAAGTCATTTGTTAAAAATATTAAATGAGAGATCATCCAAGTTTTCTAAACAGAAGTGTTGTCATAAAAGAAAAGGAAAAAAACTACAAGGAAAATGTGAGATGGATTAAGCAAAAAACAAAACAATGTAAGAGGCTAAACTTGGGTTGGATGGGGCATAGGATGGTAGAAAAGATTGACAGCAATAATGGTAAGTGCAGGTTGTTAACATGAGATGGAATTATTTAGTGCTTTGAAAGTATCATGCTGGAGTGATCGAGTTTTAGAAATTGCAGCTTAAATTTATTGGAATGCTTTAGTAGTAAAGTGAGGTGTGGTGTATAAAAAATATAATTTTGGTAGTTGTGTGTAAGGGAAGACAGAAGAAATAGAGTAGGATATTGAACTCTCAATTTTGGTTTTGAAACTCCAGTTACTGTTCTTATAGGGTCCAGCTAGTTGCCCTTCCTTATAGAGGGAGTGTAAACATGAGCTTAGATCCCAGATCCAGTGCTGACTGAGATGTTCCCACCTGCACTCCAGCTTTGAGCTCTTCCCTCTGGTGGAGGTTTCCTGGTTTCAAGCCTCACTGCTCTTCTGTGGCCTGGAATAGCTTGGAAAATGTGTTCAGCAAAGGCAGGGAGGAGAAAAGAGAGAAGAAATGAATGTAACCAACCGATGCAGAATAACTTGCTTGGAAGCTCTGAAATTAATAGGTCTTGTTTTGTTTTTGTTTTTAACTGGTATTGAAGGCAGATCCAGAGGACATCCATAGACTATTTTGAGTAGGATAAAATGATTAATAAAGTAGAAAAAGTATAGACCTGGTGATTGTTACATATATAACATATATGCACATGTTTAGATACTGTTATGTAGTACTTTTTTGGACAAAATGGAAAGGATTTGTTGCGCTGAAACAAACTTTTTTCTGCCTTAGAATTCCGACCAATATTTAAGCCAGAGTTTTGAGGCCTTGGACACTAAAACAAGATACGTTATGAATGATCAGTGGATGGACAATATATTGTAATGGCTTGTAGATGGATTGTAAAGGTAGTTATTTAGGTTGAACCATACAAAACTGCTACTTCTGGAGATCAGAAACAGTTGAAGAGCTCAGCAGCATCCTGTGGTTCAGCCTGTGCTGAGGTGAAATAGGGCAAGGTGAAGTTAGAGATGTTAATGAACCCTCAGGTCTTCTTGTTTCCAAATAGGAGTCTACAGATCAATGTTTTATGTTGCTACAAGAGAATACAACAAATAAAGGAGGTAGTAAAATAATTAATTTCTGAAAGAGTACCAAGTGATTAAATATTATGAAAAGTCTTCTTAAAGTTGGTTATGTTCTCAGACAAAACCCTTCTAAATTCCAAGTGTTGAGGTGTCTTACATTGCAGGAAAAATAAAGTAAGAATTATATTTAAAAAAAACTTTTCTATGATAGGCTGATATTTATCATAAGTTCTTTAAAATTGTTTACTATATTACTATTCTTTGTGCATTCTTCAGAAAGCTTTATACTTTATACAGCAGTGTACTGGTGATAAAGTATGATGTTAAGTCACATCTCTAAAACTGTGAACACCAGTCCCTTCATAAAATTTAACTATTTACATTATGATTTGTAGGGGAAATGAGACTCAATTGATGACATTTTGACTTAATGGCAGTTTTTCTAGGATTTCAGCTTGCCATGATTTAAGAACTGCCTATACCAGAATTCTAAAGTTGGACCCTTTTGATCACTTGCATCAGAATCACCTGGAGCACAGTGAATGGGCTGAGGAATGCACATTTCACAAAGTGCCCGGGTGATTCTTAGGCATAATAAAGTTTGAAAGCCAATGATCTATATCAGTTGTAGGACAATTAGAACTTGATATCAGGTATGTAGCATGTTCTCTGAATCTTGAAAGAAAAATGTAACTATTTGAGAGAAAGTAGAAAGCATGAAATGTACACATTGAGATTTGGAATGTGAGAATATTTCCTAAAGAGGGAGCTGACAACAAAAGTGTTTGTAGGTAAGCTTTTGCAGGAATGATGAGACATGTTTCTATCATCAGACATTTCTTTTGAAATTACTTACAGAAATAGGAGGTGGAAAAGAGTTTAAGAAATTTATGAGCTGTCAACTAGGGACAGGTTTCCGGAAGAGCTCAGATTCTAACCCATCTCAGTACTTGCCACGATTTCAGAGTTCCTTTCTTGGTTCTGATTTCCATTTGCACATAAAAATTGCCATTTTTTGCAGTTGGTTCAATCTTGGAATCACACAGTCCAGAAATCCCTTCTGTTGGGATTCAGTGTCTTTATCACCATAATTTGCAAGGAATATTTATTGAGAATTAATCATTAAGTGTCTGAGAAATATGATGTAAATTACTTTTAGGCCATAAATATTTCTCTTAAAAAAGTTAAGACAAAACAGAAGAAGCTAGAATCTTAATATTGCTACCTTCCCCATGAAGTAGTACTGAATGGGAAGAAGAGATAGGAAGAAAAGAAATCATGATGACCAAGTGTCTGTGCAGAGACGGTAAAGAGCTGGTCATAAAGACTTACACAAAGGAAAACAAAGTTTCCTTCCTGCTTGTCTCATTAGGTAAAAGCTCTTAGTTCGAAATCCCAAAAACCACCTTAGGAATGCTTGGTTCTGTTTTGATAAATGTATGCTTTAGAAATAATGTTTTTCAGTAAGAATGTCTAATATTTGTTCTCTGCAAACAGTGTTTAATGTTGATTGGACCAGATGGTATCCATCTCCAGAGGGGATAAAATCACTTGAATTGTTTTCATCTTAAATACTCTTTGTGGTGATCATTCTATTATGAATGTTATCAGCACTGGAATATATTAGTCTGTTAAAAAATCCTGTTTCGCTTCAAATTACTTAATTTTCTCAGATCTTCAGTTTCCAAATCCATAAAATTTGTTGCTTGTTAAAAAGGGAATACATTGTGATACTTGGTTTCAAGTGAAATAAGCCACCCTCCCTTATTTTTAAAAACTAATTAAGAGTAAAGTATACTTAATGTAGGTTGTTTTTATTAAGGGTTCTGACATTTTTCCCCTCACTTTTATCTCTAGAAAGTTCACCCTAAGCAAATTACTTTGGTCGTCACCATTTTGTTCTTTTATGAACTGGACTTCCATATTCAACAAATATATCCTAGGGAATAAAATTAGTTTTTTTTTTCTCTTTTGAAAATAGAATGTATTTCTATTTTCAATGTATTTCTAATAGAATGTATTTGACACGTAGTACTGTCAGTGATGATTGACTTGATTCATTATGTTCCCTTTAATTAGTGCTTACCCAAGGACATTAATAATTTGATTGCCCTAATAACTCAAATCTAGCAACCATATGTAGAATAAGTACTAAGCAATACATGCTAAATTGTGTCTATATAACTGAACCTGATAGCAGTGTTAATTGTAGAAGAGCTGGGCTAGTTTGGACATTTTTAATCCTCCTATCCCACCTTTGCATTTTCCCATTTTCCTTGGACTCTTCTGTTTTAGTTGTTTTTTTTTTTTTTTTCCCCTAGGGAAGTTGTTCCTGGCAGTTATTTGTGAACTTTTTGGCACTCATTTGTCTTGTTCCTTTGTGTAATATGTAATTTTATTTTGCCTAAATTGTCTATTTGGTTTGGGGGAGAATTCTTGAGTGTAAATTTAACTGTCATCTATTGCATGACATTTTTATTATTTGCATGCAGAATTGCATTATTTATAATGTACTTGAATGTTGGGTGTTATGAGACCATTGTATTTTACATTTTATGATTGAAGACTAACTTGAAAATGCAAAAACAATGTTATTATTACTGACTTTCCGGGTTGTGATTCTGAATAGTATTATTTTTAAAAATCCTCATGTTTTTAGAATTGAACTTTATCTCGCATATAGCCTCCAGTTGTGAGAAGGTAATGATATATAGGCTTGAAAGGTTTGGTTCAATAAAGAGCATATTATCTCCTGTACCCCACCCTCCTCCTCTGTTTTCTAACCTATTTTCAAAGGGGTGTTGAGTCTCCCAAATACAGGTCTTTCACCATACCACTTTTTCTAAGATAATGCCTACATCCCACATTCTATTTGTTTATAAGATCACCCATCAAATACAACGCCCCCCCACATACACACTTAGTATAAATGTGATCATAGTAGGCACAAAGTAATCTGAATGTTTATTTATAACATTAAAGGTTGTAACTTAAAACACCAAAATCCACTTACTCATTTTTAAAAAATTTTATTTATTTGTTTAGACAGAGGGGAAAGGAGAGAGAAAGAGGGAGCGAAACACCAGTGTGTTTGCCTGAGTTTGCATGAGCGTGGCTGCCTCTCACCTGCCCTCCCACTGGGGGCCTGGCCCACAACCCCCGCATGTGCCCTGACTGGGAATGGAATCAGCAACTCTTTGGTTTGCAGGCTGGCATTCAGTCCACTGAGCCACACCAGCCAGGGCCCATTCATTCATTTTTTTAATTTAATGATTTTATACTAACTGCTACAGTGGTTAGTAAAATGCCAGCAAGTGACTGTAGTTTCTCTGGACTCAGATAAAGGTAACTGGGCTAGGTAACATTCCTTTGCATATATTCTTCTGCTGGTACCATTTATAAACACACTAACAGCAGACAGGATGAAGTCAGGTTAATCCGGCTATCAGCAATGTGCCCCGAGCCAAGAACTAGAGTGAGGAGAGCTCAGAATCTGGAATGTCCACCCTTAGTCTTTTAATTTATATGAGTAGATGGTCAGCTACAAAAGAACAAGTAGATATGCAGTGTTTTGCTTTATAATCAAATAAAGTATGAATTGACATTGATTTGACACATAGTTGTTACATGCATGATTAACAGTGCACAGCAAGCAGTTACAAATGCTGGTCGTTACTGTACATTTACACTTACAAATCAGTTCTTCTCTTTTTGTCACCCAAATGACAACTTTTAGCTGATAGAGGAAATTGCAGTTACTCATTTCTACTGACATTTGTTCTTAAAAAACAACAAAGGTTCTTTAAATAGTTGCCAAACAACCTGTTCAATCTTAATAGTGATCTTTCTCTTTTCTTAGGAATAGCCAGCATAGTAAGGGTATAAGGAAACACATAACTTGCTGATGCCGTGTAAATTTGCACAATTTGGTGGGAAAGCAACTTGGTAATCATGAAAACTCCTTTTAAAATGTTTATGTCCCTTTAAACATTTGAGGGAATCCATCCTAAGGAAAAAAAAAAATTATACCTGACCAAAACCTATACGCATAGGTATTTGTTGAGGTAAAGTTGTTTTTAAATAGTGAACATTGGAAAAACCTAAATGTCCGGCTGTGGAATGAGTAATTTACTGGCTGAGTACATTTGTTGGTTGAATATTATAATACATTTTTTTTAAGAAAATATAATTTACACAAAATGTTCATAGTTGTATATGTTTTTAAGAGCAAAATTAGGGCCCAAAATTGTATGGCAAGTGTGTTTTATTTTGCTGTGAAAAAAAACAATATGTAAAGTAAAAAAAACAAACCATTAACAGTTTTATTGGGTTTTGGAATTGTAATAGGTTTTTGTTTTTGTTTTGTTTTTTGCCTAAGTGCTGGGTCTAACTCTTCAACATCAAAGATCCCTTATAGCATCCCCCCCTTTTTCTTTTTACTTTTTCTAAACCCTTCAAGCATTTGGTTGAGGAACTTTTTGTTATTGTTCAAATGTGTTTTTATTTTTCTTTGACAGTATACCTGTGAGAGAAGTTGATGGATCATTTTGCAGTTCTAGGTTTATTTATTTATTTATTTACTTTTCACTTATAGTTGACAGATAATTTGTATTAATTTCAGGTGTAGAGCGTAGTGATTAGACATTTATATGACTTGTGAAGCAATCCCCCCAAGAAGTCTAGTACCCATCTGGTGCCATACATAATTATTACAATATCATTGACTGTATTCCCTATGCTGTATTTTGCATCCTTGTTACTAATGATTGTGGAACTTTTAGAGGAAACAGAAATATGGGTCTATAGAGCAGAGTTGGAAATGGATTTGGGGGCAAGGTGTGTGTGATGATGTTAGCAGTGACATGATTTTTTAGGGTTTTCTGACATGAACCTTAAATAGGACCTTGGCTAGGTCAGATTTTCCTTCCAGTCTGTGGCACTGTGTT
The DNA here is from genome assembly GCF_004126475.2 of Phyllostomus discolor. NCBI lineage: Eukaryota > Metazoa > Chordata > Mammalia > Chiroptera > Phyllostomidae > Phyllostomus > Phyllostomus discolor. The sequence goes on along the minus strand of NC_040904.2, from coordinate 38,590,609 downwards.
GTGATAGTACTTAATCTTTGCCTTTATTTTCTTGTTGAGACACTCTATACCATAATCATGAGACCTGAGGCTGATTTTCATGTTTCTGTAGCACCAGCTGACTGAGGACCAGCACCCCTTTAAGAACACAGTCCCTATCATCCCAAAGGGAGAACACTGTCTGAAACAAGCAACATTCAGAAAATGGTTGTTGTGTGGTCTCTGTCTCACGAGGGAATGGTGCGTGGTCCTGAGTAGCCACACCTGCCAATGCTTGTCTTTCTCACTGAAATCCGTGGTTTTCAGCTTCATTCCTCTCTAGATTCTCTTTTCTCCCTCCCAAACCTTAATCACCCTCGTGAATGCGTGGAGTACTTGATTATAGAGGTGTTGTTTCTATGAGATTTGCTTTCACCCCTGAAAAGAAGGGATGCTATTTTAGGTAATCAGGCCAAACTTCAGTATTGCACAGATTTAGGTTGATCCCTTTGTCTTCTACTTTCTAAGTCAAAAGGTATCCCTGAAAAAAAAATATTTCCTATATACATATTTACAGATAAATGGAAATATTTTCTAGCATAACCCTGATTTATGTTTAACTTTTGTTTTTTTCCAAGAATATTTAAGTCATGTTTTTTTTTGTATTTACAGATTTTCTGGTGTTTCAAGACACATTATAGTAGAATTGCATTCTGATTTAACACATTTTATTGAGCACTGGATAAGTTAGGCATATAATGTTCTATTCTCCTAGAATTAAAAGATCACTAGACATAAATCCTTCCCTTAGGCAGGCTAGCACACACATTCACACAACCATAGACACACATTGTGGTAGCTCCATCCAAATTAAATGATCAGTGCAGAAGAAAATGATCGGCCCGGGGCAGTAAAAGGAAGCACTTCACCTCCATTCAGTTAGGAGAAGAGAGCATAGGGACACAGAAGGCCCGAAGGCATGTAACAAGTAATGCTGGCCACTTGAGTTAAATGTGCAATGGGAAGAAGTATGTGGGTGTGGAATTGGGGGTGGGGGTGAACCTGCACAGATAAGTAGGGTCAGATTATGAAAGTAAAAGTGATATACTTAGGAGTTTGGTCTTTATTATGAGGCTGGAGGGGTCATTGCAAGTGCCTAAGTAAGGAGTGAGAGGATCAGTTTTGTTTTACAAGTGGGATTCTAGCCGTAATGTGGCAGATGTGCTGAACTGGGGATGACGGGAAAGGAACTGATGGCAGTAAACAGTCCAGGCCAAAGGGTTGTGGGACCAAATTCCAGGTTCTGGCAGAGCCAGGAGCAGTGGTGACAAGAGAGAGGGCATTAATACAGAGTTTGGTGAGATGCCCTCCGTAGAGGTGGGAGTGAGGATGACTCTCAGGTGTGAGGAAGTAAAGTCAGAAATTGTGAAGTCAAAAATTGTAAAGTCAGAAATTTCTAAAGAAAAAATTTTAAGCAGGGGAGAAGAAAATAATTTTGAACATAATGATTTTAAGCTGCCGTGTAGTGCTATTACTAGAAATAAAGAAAAAGAAGATAGTCGAATCCGACATTTATTTATGCAGAATGTTTTAAGTGTGAACCTTCTTCAGTGTAAACATTAATGAGAAGTGCCAAAACAATGCTAATGACCTCTTCAGGCTTGTTTTCTTACTATTTAAGAACATTCCAAGTACGTGTGCAATAACTTGATAGATGTAAGCACTTGGTGACAGAAAAAATTGAGGATATATGTAACATTCCAGCCAAAAAATGACATCTTTTGAATATCCATGTGCAACTCTTAGGGTATTCTTGGACATAGGCTTAGACTGTATCATCTAATCAAGCAGGGTTTACATGTAATAATTTTAATTTTTTAAGTTGACTCATGAATTAGAGAGTGGAGAGATCATTGCTTTGCTACAGTTTATAAAGGTTATGAAAATCAAAACACTTTCAAAACCTTGCTAATAAGGTATCTTAATATTTCATGCACTACTGCCACCACCTTAAGCTGAAGCAGAAGAACAGTGGTGCCTTTTTTTGTTTACTGTTAGTAAACAGGAGCTCACTCTGCCTCAGCTTTATTTTTTTACCATTTTCTAACTGTTTAGTGGGAACAGTAGAGTATAGTAGTTATGGCTTTGGTTTCTGAATGAATCCTTATTCTCTTAATGGTTATTTTCCCATTAACTAATTTAGATTATAAAATAATCCAAGTATATATATGCGTACATGGTGAAGACCCCCGATAAATGATACCGTTTATCTTGAAATCTTACTTAAATCTCAATATCTTAAATTCTAAGCCACTTGGCTATTCAGTTTTATTTTCCCTACTCATAATTTACTGCAGAACTCTTTCAGAGAGGGATATGTGATGGAAAACAAAATCTCCTACCTCACTGCTTACAGATTTCAGGGCCACATCTCTTACCCTCTCTCCCCATCTCCCCTAGTCTTTATTCTCAGCTTTCTACCCTGGTGATCTGAAAGCTACTCATACTCAAGCAGTTGTGGGTTTCCTCATAAGGACAGTGTGCAAAATGATGAGGTTTTTCCCCCCATTGGTATGCTTGATAATGATCTTGTCTGTTGGCAAAATCATGAGGTTAAAATGAAAGTCTTAAAGGTATTTAACACCTTTTCACTTCTCACTATGTGGGTAGTTACAGGAATGGAATGGTTAGGTGTCCCAAAGAGGGAAAGAGCCATGAGGGAAATCAACTGTGATATACCTTGGGTCTGTCAGTTTACTAGAATTTTACTTTTCACTTTGAACTTGGCTTACATAAAAAGCAAGGCTAACATAAAGAGATTTTTGTTATGTAAGTGTTTTGGTTTTAAGTATTTCAAATAAAAATTAAAGAATTGCTAATGGACACAGAATGGATTTTCACTTGCTATCTCGTTTTCTAAAGCTTTTATTTAGGTGGTTTATTACTAAGTGGCAAAGAATTAGTAATTTTTTTAGCACTTAATTCATACACCAGGTTTGGAGCAAAGTTATTTTTCATTGTTAAATTTCAGTTTTTATTTCTTAAATTAGTTTTAGTTTGCTTTTTATTTCCCAAGTAGTTTTTAAAAACCTGCAAAAGATTGAGTTCACAAAGCACTGGACAATTTGTATGCAGAGATTTAAGTATACTAGAAAAATATTAAATGTCACTTAATTTATCTTGGCCTAAATTATCTTGAGTGAAGCAGTTGAGTCACATGATTTCCAAAACGCTTTTTTCCCAGCTTTAAAGATTGACACTATTTGTTGAGGGAATGATATGCCACTGTCAAATTTTCTGTGTACTAGAAATTTAAAATAGGACCTTATATAATTAAATTGCAAAGGAAAATACATAAAGACTAACATGTTTGAATTTTAATATTTTGTTTAAAAACATATATTTGAACTTAGGTAACAGTTTGGGATTTCAAATGGGTAGTGTGAGATTTTGAAAGATTACAGAGGTTTTTCATTTGTGTCTTACAGCATGTTGCCACTAGGAGAACAACTTCTTAAACACCTTTTCTTTTGCTTTTAGGATTTTCTCATTCAGCATTTACCTTTGGTATAGAAAGCCATATTAGTCAATCAAACATAAATGGTGCCCTCGTCCCACCTGCTGCGTTGATTTCTATAATCCAGAAAGGTCTGCAGTATGTAGAGGCAGAAGTTAGTATTAATGAGGTAAGGAATGCTTATTTCAAATATTCTTAGTCTTAAATATATTCTTAAATCTGATATCTTGTTTGCTCATTCATTATCTGACTTCAGCTTCTCTGAACTAACACAGTGAAGGGTGGTGGTCTTAATGTAACGGTTGGGTCCCACAGGCAGATTACATTGGCTGCCAACTGTAAGGGTCATTATCTGTAGCTTATTTCACTTTAAATGGTTTTATAAGTGAACAGTAAGGAGCAGTTTTCTTTGAAACAACAGCATGGTGCTGTGGAATGCTAAACCCGTAATTGATGGTGTAAAAAATCAGAAAATCTCAGATTTTATTTGGTTATACCTGATTTGGAAGGCAATTCACAATTAAAGCTAATTCTTGATACTATTGCCTATTTAAGGTCCATATTATTGGTAGTTACACTCAGGAGTCAGCCAGCTATGTCCCATGAACCAGATCCTGACTGCTGCTTGTTTTCGTGAAATTTGATTGGAACATATTCGTGCTTATTCATTGACATAATTGTCTGGCTGATTTTGTGCTACTGTGGCAGAGTTGAGCAGTGGTGACAAAACTTACAGCCTGCAAAACCTAAAATATTCACTGTCTGGTCTTTCACAGAAAAGGTTCACAGACCCAGCACTAGCTGAAAATTTTCACATGGTCAGGATCAATGATATGTGTATCTTTTACCTTATTTTCATTTCAGAGATTAACATGTCCCCCTTCCCTTTCACAGATACATACTGTGAAAAAATACTTTCATAAGTATTTTTATATGTTTATAAAACTGAAGCATCCATGGCTTCCATATCAGTATTTATTACTATGATTACATAGTATACTAAAATTGATTTTATTAGCTATGTTTCCTCATCTTGGTCACTGAAAAATCTGCTAATACTAAATGAAATGTGTCCTCACCGTCTCAGTACTTAACTCCCAAAAGTATCCCTTACAGAGGGTGATAAACAGTTTCCACCAGTGGTCAGAGATGAAGTCTCATTTTATCTGAAAAACTTTTTGTAGGTTCAGTATAGTACTCCACAGTGTATCTGTGTTGGTTTTAATATTTTTAAGTTACAATTTGAAATGCTTTCACCTGCCCCTCAAATACTCCATTACAACAGCAACTTAAAAAGGTGTGGCATGTCTCTGCAACTCAGAGCACCCGTCACAGCACTGCAGATTGACAGTAGCGCCTGTTCGTCAGCCTACGTGAGGCAGGCTTCACCGGAATGTGTATATTGTTAGCTAACTTGTGCTGTGTCTGTTGAGTTGGCCAAAAGGTTTCTCTAGTTTTTTTCTGAACAATGACTCGAGTAGTGTTTAGTTGTCTTTAACTTCATTTGAAACAATTTCATTAGATTGTATTGTGACAGGTCTCATATCAGTGTGCATTTAAAAAAACTTATCAAAATTGGTAAATTTTTGTGTAGCCATTTTAATATTGAAGATGAAAAAAGATTCACAACATTTTTGGTGTATTATGCTTAATTATTTTGAGGAAGGTAAAAATGCAACTGAAACTCAAGAGAAGATTTGTACAGTGTCTGGAGAAGGTGCTGTGACTGATCAAAATTGTGAAAAGCAGTTTGTGAAAAATCTTGGTACTAATGACATTTTAACTAAACAATTCTTTGCTGTGGGGCTATCTTAATGAGTTCTGTCCAGAAGGTATCTAGCCATATAATATGAAACATAGAGACATTTATTGAAGAAGATAAAAGAAACACTGTACATAGGACAATGATGCCTCAGTCCCCCTCAGAGTAGGTACCTTGGGACCTCACCCAGTTCTCCCAGTCTCCATCAGCTGCCCCATCATATTTTCCTGAATCTCCTTGAAGGTTGAAATCTCTTTCCTTTCAAAGGTGATTTCAGTTTTAGAAAAAGCCAGAAGTCACAGGCGCCAGATCTGGGCTGTAGGGGGGCTGTGTCATCTGGGTGATTTGATGTTTGGCTAAAAAACTCTACATGAGACGTGATACATGAGTGGACCTGTTGAGATGAAGCTGCCAATCACCAGTTGGCCTTCTGAATCTTCCAAATAGTTCCTGCAGAGGAATGTTCAAGCTTAATGTGAAATTTGATACAAGCTGGTTGCTGTACTTGCTCAGTCATTTTGAATGCGACAGCCACACAGTACACATGCTCACTCAACAGCATCTACAGCCCCGCAATTAGTATGGTGAAGTCGTCGTTGTTTATGCATATGCATTCCAGCCCACTCTCCTTGGCTGCCAGGTTACATGGATGTTGTGTAAACCATTCATGACAGACCTCGTATGCATTGGAAGATGCTTAGCAGCACCTCTGGTCTCTACCCACTAGAAGCCAATAGCAGGAGATAGCTGACAGACTCAAAATACCCCAATGAAGTTATTGGTGAGAATTAAAAATGTGTCTTTTATTTTAGGAATAAAACTAAAAGGACTTTTTGGCCAACCTAATATCTCTGACTTGTTCTGTGCTGTGTTTGTGTCTCCTCTCATGCTTGCTGGAGAGCCTTTATTAATTATGAACTTTCTAACATCCATGAGAGGAGCTTTGAAAAATTGAAGGAAGTCCATAAAATTAAAGAGCACCCGCCTGTGAGTTAAGATGGTGCTTCTCAAATGTTAGTGCACATAAACACCCAGAGAGCTTGTTGAAACATACTTCATAAGCCCTTCAGAGATGCTGATTCTTTCAACCTACATTTCTAACAGGTTACCAGGTGGTAGTGGTCCTTGGGTCACACTCTGAGTAGCACTGGTTATGAGATGCCAGCCCTGTTGACAGGGTGGATTCCTTCAGCAAGGCTTTAACCTTTCTGTGCTTGCCTTCCAACATTAGTAAAATGAACCGTTGTACAGCATAGTATCTGAGGTCTTCCCTGTTTTGGTATTTTCATCAAATCACAGGAAACTTTGGAGTCCAACAAAATTATTTAAATGTTTTTAGTTTTAGAGAAGTATTTCCAAATCTTTTATTGTATGAACGATTTCATATTGGCCATTGATTTTGACAGAATCTTGGCATATATTAATTAATAAATCTTTCTGTATCTGGGTCTGCTTGTTATTTCTTTCAATGTATCGGCTTTATCTGTGCAACATATAACAATAAGAACCAGGTTAGGAGGAAAAATTAAACAGCTATTTGCAGTTGCTTCTTGAAGTTTTTCTTTTCTTTCCTCTGACTCCTTTCTTTCTTACATGTATTCAGAAATTTATCTAAAAGTACTTTGCCTTGGAATGAAGCTTTTCACTTCTGTTGTTGACTTGTATGAATCCATATTACCCTAAATGTTTTACCTTTGGCTTCTCTTACAATTTTCCAAATCCAGGATGGTACCTTGTTTGATGGTCGACCAATAGAGTCTCTGTCACTGATAGATGCCGTAATGCCTGATGTAGTACAAACAAGACAACAAGCTTACAGAGATAAGCTTGCACAGCAACAAGCAGCAGCTGCTGCAGCTGCCGCAGCTGCCACAAACCAACAAGGATCTGCAAAAAATGGAGAAAACACAGCAAATGGAGAGGAGAATGGAGCACATACTATAGCAAGTGAGCAGAGATAGAATTTTTAAAAATTACTTTTCAGGAGAAATGTTTTGCTTTATAGGGATGTCGCCTCTTCTAAGCCGAAATGACATCATCTCTATCATTTATGCCAACTTGTTCCCTTAACTTATATCACACAGTTTGGATTTTTATTCCTAAAGATCCAAAAAGCCAGGTTTACATTCGTGGATTTTGTTTTATTTTTAAAATATTTAGAAACCATTTTTCTGTGGTTAAATGAATTTTGTATCTGCATTTGTTTTTTAAATAAAACTTGTAATACTAGTCGGTAACAAATACAATGAAGCTCTTGACATGGAGATACAAAGGCAGTTCTCGTGTTATATGAATGGTATCAGCAACCCCTGCTGGCGGGAACTCGGAATAGTGTTGGCCTGGGTTGTATTCAGTTCAAACCGTTTTGTCATTTCAGGTACATTTTGTGGGTCTAACTTTTTGCATTTCTTCTCTACCCTCACCCCCCAGGTCTAAACACACACTTAAATAGATAGATAGATCTTTTGAAAATAGTATGGTCATACTTAACTGAAAATAAGAAGTTATTTTCCATGTGATAAGTACCGTGTGTTCAAGTTACACTGTATATTATAAAGTAGGTATTTTTACCAGCATGTTGTAATGTTACCTAACTGGGATTTTCCACTCGTTTCCTGTGCTGCAGACAACCACACTGATATGATGGAAGTGGATGGGGACGTTGAAATCCCTCCTAACAAGGCAGTCGTGCTGCGGGGCCATGAGTCTGAAGTGTTCATCTGTGCCTGGAACCCCGTTAGCGATCTCTTGGCGTCAGGGTATGTTTGCCAAAGTGAAAACAAAGTGAATGTTTAAAAACCCCTTGCTGCACCTGTTGTATTTTATAAATATGTTTTTGTGTTTTCAGGTTTCTGTTGCTTGTTAGTGGTCATTTTGCTTCAGTAAATGTTCATTCCTTTATAAAATAATCTTAGAAGTTTTCATTCAACTTACTGCTTCAGATGTGCTTGGGGACCTCAAAATGGCAACAGAAAAAAATACTGGATGTGGAAATTTTGATACTCTTGTTTGTTTTGCCTTATTAATATTAGGATATAAATATAGATATTATGAGGATTTAAAATGCATTGCATCCTTTGTAGGTCTGGAGACTCGACAGCAAGAATATGGAACCTTAGTGAAAATAGCACCAGCGGCTCCACGCAGCTAGTACTTAGACATTGTATACGAGAAGGAGGGCAGGACGTCCCGAGCAACAAGGACGTGACCTCTCTAGATTGGAATGTGAGTATCACTCCATTGTCCATGGTGGGTTTCTTTACTAATATAATTCTCCGAGCCTTAGACTAGTGGCAGCATTCGTCCCTTTGTTCAGATAGTTTTGGGTTTCACTAATGAGGACAACAAACCAGAAGTCTTCATTCCCGAGTGTGGTGTTAAAAACAAAGATTGGCTCTGCAATAGTCAGACTAAGGTTCAGCCTGCAGCTCTTCTTTATCTAACAGCAGAACCTTCGTAAAATTGGTGGTCGACCACCCTGTGCTTCATTTTACATGGATATTGAGTGTGATAATGGTACCTCCATAAACAAGCTAATAGAAGAAAATCAGTAATAGGCACATATGAAATTCTTAACCAGTAAGTCCTTTGCAGGGGGATAAGAGAAATCTGTATAATAAAAACCGTTCTTGTTCTTCTCGGTTGGCTATGATCTGATGAAAACTTCATTGCCGGCTACCTTTTAGGGGTCAATAGTCTAGATTACTGCCAAGCTTTATAGTAATTTTGTAAATACATGATTTAACATTCTTCAGGGATAACTTGACTACTCTGACTTACTAGAAAATTTGTTTTTATTGTTGATAAAGCTTCAGCCCTTCAGTTTCAAGTATTTTTAAAATTCCTATATATTTTCCTTTGTTCCATGTTGCTCTTTTCCTTCCTTGTAACTTTGTATCCATTTTTTACCTTTCTGCTCCTTTAGGTACATTTTTCCCTCCAGAAAGCAGCCTTTTTAGACTATTTCAAGAATTTTAGGGATTGGCCATTCTTCCCTCAGCAAGTGAACATCCTTTCCTCCTACAGCTTCTACTTAACAATTTTTTTGTGGGGTTTTCCAAAGGATCTTCCACATTGCATTCCAAGAAATGAGAGCTATGTTTAAAAACAAATACTATGGCTAAAGTTCTGAATTCCACCAGAATTCATAGCTAAGGCTTTTTGTTTTGCTTTGTTTTGTTTTATCATTCTCTTCTAAAATTCCCAGTAATGTATTTACCCTCTTCCTTATAAAGGTGACCATTGTAAAATGAAAAGAGGGTTATCACATTGCAGTACTGTTTGGTTGCAGGGTCAGTATTAATGTCATCTTAATATGGGACCTTATTATTATATTAGGTCAAAACCTCATAGCATTCTTAAGCTATTAGGCTCAGAGACTGTGTTAATTTAGTGAAATTTACAGTTTACACTGAAAAGGATGGTAAACATTGATTTGTTGAGCTGATTCTAAACTGCAAATTACATTTTTAAAATGTGGACTTTTTGAAAATATATTATTCACAATGTACTTGAATTTTCCACTAAAAGGCAAAAACATTATTCTTAATTAATGTTTCTTTTTCACACCTAAAGCAAGAGCCTGACATATTGGGCGTTTAAAGTATTTTTTTCCAACTTCGATGGTCCATGAACTAGAACATTTGGGGGGACTGTTGGTTTAAAAGGAACCACCCACTGTGCAGAGTCTGGAAATAAGCTTTGGCGGTTGGCTTCACAATGGCTGCTGCTTCCTCAGGTGGAACTGTAGAGGGTGTCTAGATCCTGGCAGGGTGGAATCTACAACCCCCGGAACTGGCATTTGTTTGTCACTTTCTTGTACAGCTCAATGGCTTGAGCAGTCTGAAAAGGACAATGGTTTCATTGCCCGTACAAAAAGCAGCCAGAAAGTACTAGGTAAGGCAGGATTTCATTCTGCGTCTCCAGTACGGTATACTCGTCCTTGCAGTAGTTTGTGTAATATACTCTATAACATGTAGGTCCATACAGTGTTAGATCTGCCCTTCCACTGTGCCATCCATCCAGGCAAGGCAAGCTTAGAGAAATCGGAATGGATTTCTCGTCTTCGTCAAGTCGCTCCAAGGCAATTGTACTCAATCTTTTTCCTGTCGAGTCACCTGCTCTCTTTTCTGGCTCTTTTTCTTGTGTTGCTTTTTTCACTGGTCAGGATTTTTATTTGGAAAGAATTAGAAAGAACCATTCAGTGATATTTAAGAACTGGTTCAGTGATCATCTGAAACAGCATTATTTGTATCATATAACACATTTTGTTTAGATAGTAAAAGTTTAAAGAGGGTCATAGCTTATAGTCATAATGAAATATTTTGGAAGATTTTGCTGTTTTCCCTCTATTTAATTATTAAAAGGTTATCATTTTGAGGTCCTTCCCAGACTTCCAGCCTTTCCCAGCTTTAGCTCTGTGTGTCCTCAGCACACAGGGAGTGAGGTGGGTTCTGTTCCAGAGCAGTCGTTGCCATTTTTGAGGTTAGGACCCAGGCTTGCACTCTGGCTAAGTGCCGCCAGAACTTTAGCTTCACAGTGGTAAAGGGGGTTTCATAGGCCTTGGTGGCATTCCCAAATAGGCAAAACTGGAAAGTTTTGAAGCAGAGAATGTCATTTAAATACAAAATATTTTAATAAGTGCCATTTGTGGATTGCATAATTGAAAGAAGTGTGTTTCTCTGACAGAGTGAAGGTACACTTCTAGCAACTGGTTCATACGATGGGTTTGCCAGAATATGGACTAAAGATGGTAAATGAAGCATTTTTCTTTTCATTTGTTGTTGGTTTAAGTTACAAAGCTTGAATTAATTTTAATTTTTCTTTTAAATTAGGTAACCTTGCTAGCACCTTGGGGCAGCATAAAGGCCCTATATTTGCATTAAAATGGAACAAGAAAGGAAATTTCATCCTAAGTGCTGGAGTAGACAAGGTAAAAGAACATTAAACTACGTTCTGTAAAGATTACTGTGTTACAGAACATAATCTCAAGTAACGTGCTTGCTGCTCATTATGTAAACAATAAAACATTCGTATATTTGGGAAATTCAAGTATGAATTTGTGGTAGTAACAAATACTTTCTTAGATTTCCTGTCAGCTCATTCCTGAACCTACTCATCAGAATGCCTTTTATTCTTTGAGTGGCTGCACTCCTCATTGTGCTGGCATTTGTGCCGTAACGAATGTAACGAATGTCGTGCTCTTTGCTCCCTTCTCAAGTTCCTAGTTTATCTCATCAGTGAATGTGGCTCTGGAGTGATTCCGTGGGAAGTCTTAGAGCCAGTCTGTTAGCTGGAACTCCTGGTGCTTAATTGAAAATGTAAGAAGTGCAGGATCTTTCCAGCTTTTTCACCTAATTAAGCTGGTAAATATGCATAGGTTGGAAATACGGTCTTTTTTTCTCCTTTATTTTCATAGGTCATCCCCTTACTACACCTCCTAAAATGAATCCAGGTTTAGGATTATTTGAATCTAGGAAACACTTGCTTGTAGGTAACTGGGTGTGTTGTCAAAAGGAAAGAACAGTGAAGGCAGCCAGGAGTGAAAGGCAGAACCGTGTTAATAGTCACTGCGCTGCGCAGTGCTTTACGTCCCCAGAACTACAAAATCAGTGATGAGGGAGTGTGGGGAGGAAGGGTGAATATATCCATTCAGGTTTATATGTCATATTTTGATGTAAAAGACAGTTTTAAATATTGTCAAAATTCAAGCTGCATTTATATGTAAATGTGAGCTTTAAAAATCTTAATACTGAGAATTGGCTGGCTACTTAGTTAACCAAGAATTTTTCTCCTTACAGCTAAGTGGCTATAAAAAAAATCTTAAGTTCACTATTGCTATGGCGTTTTTAAAGCAATGTAATATGATGCTTGGTACTTTGTAGACAAACCAATAATTCTTATTTCAACTAAGTTTACTGATGAAAAACCATTAGGGGAAAATTAAACTGCTTACTTGTTACCACCCCCACCCTCTTCGCCAGCCCCGAAAGTGGAGTATTGCCTCATTTGCACAGTTAGGGAAAGGTAAATGTTAAGAATTAAATCTACTCAGGCATTTCATATTATTTTAACATTTTTTAGGACTTAACTTCTGCATTATCGTAAATTCCTTTTAACTTCTTAGTGGTGTATTTTTTTCCTTTTTAACACCAGACAACAATTATTTGGGATGCACATACTGGTGAAGCCAAGCAGCAGTTTCCTTTCCATTCAGGTAAGTCTGTACACTGTACATAAGAACTGGGACTTTCATCTGTTTCTCTAATTAAACCTTTAACAGCATAAAATCATTTAAAACCTCAACACATCAGATATCAATCTTGTTACTAGCTCTTTGAGGTGGTGATGTTCCTTGACTTTCAGATGGCTTATTGTTAGAGGATCATCAAAAGTTTCCTGTGAAATGTACCATAAGAAAGAATTTGAGGCCTGGTTCATATTATTTAATGGTAAGGACATAGATTTTTGAATCAGAAGGTCCAGGTTTGAATGTCAGTTTCACCCCCACTTAACAAGCTTTAGCACTGAGCAAGTCACTTAAACTTTCTGAGCCTCATTTTCTCTGCCTGTAGAGGAAGGGTGATAATATCTGTCTGTTATGAGGATAAGACTAAGTAATGTGTATCAAAATACTGTATACGCTCCTACAAATTTAGGTATTGTTACATTTCTTATTTGGGATTGATATATCTAAATCAGTCCACCTGTGTAGATCAAATAAAAGTTAGGCTTTTCCAGTGTTCTTGAAACTTTGGTGCTATAGATGGATTTTTCCTTTAAGAAATAATTTGATACTTAAGTTGATAAGTCTGACCCACAAAACAGTGTGCTCCCTGAGTCGTGACGTGTAGGCATGCCCCAGGGCGCACAACCCGATGACAGGAGACGGGTGCCTTTTAGTGCCTGTGCTCTTTCGCAGCCTTTAACCTCGTACTTGCTTTCAGCGGGGTTCCTGATGGCAGCAGCTGATAGTAGACTAGAACGAGATGCCTACTTAATAACTACTAGGACAGTAGTTTTAGTATTATACCATCTGATTTAACTGCTTTCAAGGTTTTGGTCTGGAGCTTTCGTTTGGTGGCTGGCTAAAGTAAATGGTTATTTTCAAGTCTTTGTAACATCTTTTTAACAGAGAGTGTGGCACAGCACCACTTTTAAAAACAGAAAGTTACAGCTCTGGCAGTTTACTTTTCTGCCTCTATTGAGTGTAACTAAACAATCAAGGCACAAAACTGTTTTTCTTACTGAGTAATATATTTTGCAAGCATAAGGTTAAAAAAACTCGGCTTGATTAAAGCTTACCACATTAATAGGCATTTACACATCAGTTTCGTTCATCTTTGCTTCTAGTCTTCACCCAGATAAAATTCTGTTAGGCCTCTGGCTATTTCATGTACAAGTCTCTCCTGCCTCCTAGAAGTGGCTGAATATTGACGTAAGTGGGTGTGTGGTGTGTGCTATGTGTGTGCTAGAGGTGCTGCCCTTCATGAATATTGATGTAAGTGTGTGTGCGTGGTACTGTCAGTGCCTGCTGCGCGGTGTGTACTAGAGGTGCTGCCCTTCGTGAATATTGATGTAAGTGTGTGTGCGGTACTGTCGGTGGCTGCTGTGTGGTGTGTGCCACGTGTGTGCTAGAGGTGCTGCTCTTCATGCACACAGTCCTGTTCAGTCCTGGCAATGGCCTGATGAGGTAGATGGGGTTCAAGTCATCTCACAAGTTACATAGCTTTTTTTACCTGTAGCAGTCTTTCTTGCCATGCCTTTTGGTTTTTAGAACAGCTTTATTCAGGTATAATTAACAAAAAATTAACTACAGGATGGGACAGAAGTAGGTTTACAGTTGTGAGTACACAAAACAGTTTATTCTTACATTACTTTATTGTATTATTTTCCATATGAACAACTGTAAACCCACTTTTGTGCCACCTTATATATGTATTTAAATATGTATTTAAATTATACAATTTGATGTGTTTTGACCTATGTATATAGTATTGAATCCACCATCACATTCAAGACATTGAATTGTGGTAAATCTGTTGGCTTCAGAAGTTTCCTCCTCCCCTTTGCAGTCCTCACCCCCATCCACAGGCAAACTACTGATAATTGGTTTACATGTTAACAGAATCACACAGTATGTATTCTTTTTTGTAATTATTTTGTTTTCAATTGAGTAGTATTTCATTGTGTGTGTGTGTGTGTGTAAGTGTGTAAAGGCACCACAGTTTATTCATCACCTATTGAAGAATATTTGGGTTGTTTGTGGTTTTTGCTTATTACAAACAAAACCACTATCAGCGTTCATGTACAATTGTGCTTTCATTTCTCTTGTGTGAATATATAGAAGTGGAATGAGTAGATCATACGCTAGGTGTATGTTTAACTTGTTAATAAACTGCCAAACCGTTTTCCACAGTATATTTTCCGAAGTGGTTTACATTCTTACCAGCAGTGGATATTCCAGTCTCTCTGTATTATTGCCAGCACTTTTTTTATGTGGTCAGTCTTTTTGATTGTAGCCAGTTTAAGGTGTGTGTAGTAGTATCTCACTGCGGTTTTAATTTGTACTTCCTAATGACTAATGATGTTGAGCATCTTGCCATCTTTATGTCTTCTTTGGTGAAGTACCTGTTTAAATTTTTGAGCCTTTAATTACTTTTCTTATTATTGAGTTTTGCCAGTTCCTTATGTATTCTGGATATAAGCCTTTTATCAAATATTGTCTTGTAGTCTGTGGCTTGTCTGTGCATTGTTTTGACAGTGTCTTTGGAGATCAGAAGTTATTAATGTTGATGAATTCCATAATTTATTAACTCCTTTATGTGTCATGCTTTTAGAGGTTGAGGTCAATGGTTTTTGAGACTTTTCTGCTTTTCAGATATGGGAATGTAGTACTAAAAATGTACCTCTAACTACTTAATTACTTAGTGGCATCTCAAAATACTTTCCACTTTTGATTTATTCTTTGATCTTAAAAGAGTGTTATTTTCTGAGTATTTGGGAAGTTTCCAGATATCTTTGTAATACTGATTTCTAATTGTTCCTGTAAGTGTTATTTAGGTCAAGTTGTTTGATAATGCTCTTCAGATCTTTTATAGCCCTACTGATTTTTCCATCTACTCATACAGTCCATTGAGAGAGGGGTATTGAAATCTTCAACACAGTTGGAAACAATAATTTTTGTTTCCTTTGAAGCTCTGTCAGTTTTTGCTTTATGTATATTGAAACAATGTTATTAGAGACGTGAACATTTAGGGATGTTACATCCTCATGTTGAAATGACCCCTGTATCATGTTGTTAATGAGCATCTTTTTTTTCCTTTTTCTGTTCCCTGAAATTTAATTTATCTGATATTAATATAGTTCTCCCAGTTTTCTTTTAGTTAGTACTGGCATAGTACATATTTTCCCATCCTTTTACTTTCAATCTATTGATGTCTTTATATTTGAAGTGTATTTTATGCAGGCAGCATATACTACTTGTTATTCGGTGTCAGTCTTTGTCTTTTAATGATAATATTTAGGACATTTCCATTTAATGTGATCATTGATGTAATTATATTTAGATTAATATTTCTATATCTCTTTTTCTGCCTCCTTTTGGGTTAAGTATTTTTATGATTATATTTTCCCTCCTTTGGTGGGTTAATAACTTAAGTTTGTTTTTTTTTTTTAAAGATTTTATTTATTTATTTTTAGAGAGGGAAGGGAGAGAGAAAGAGAGAGAGAAACATCAATGTGCAGTTGCTGGGGGCCATGGCCTGCAACCTAGGCGTGTGCCCTGACTGGGAATCGAACCTGCGATGCCTGGTTCGCAGTCCGCACTCAATCCACTGAGCTGTTCCAGCCAGGGCAAGTTTTTTATTTTAATGGTTACGTTAGGATGTATAGTACACATCTTCATTAAAGGTACCCGCTACCTTCAAGTAATATTTAAAAGAGATTAAATCATTAAATAGGTTTTGCTCCCATAGCTCCATTTTTAACAGTTCATTCCTCTGCATAGATACGTATTTCCATTTGTTGTAATTTCTTTTTTGCCTGAAGTACTTGAACAGTTCGTATAGTGCAGATCTGATGCTGATGAATTCTTTTAGATTTTGTACAGCTGAACAAATCTTTATCTCACTGTCATTTTTGAAAGATTTGTGTTGGGTATATAATTCTGGGGTTTATAGGGTTTTGTTTCTTTCAGTACTTTAAAGAAAATGTTTCATTCTTTATTTATTTTTTATTTGAAATTGCTACCATTTTCATCCTTACTACTCTGTCCATGATTGTCTTGTTTTCCCTGGTTTCTTTTTTAAGAGTTTCTTCTTACCAGTCATTTTGACAAATTTGAGTATCATACCTTGGTAATGTTTCCTTCATGTTTGTTGTCCTCGGAACTAATTAAATATATTGGTTCATAATTTTCTGCAAATTAAAGTAAAAAAAATTGACCTTTTTTTCACCGCCCCCCCCCAACCTGAGATTCTTATTACATATTTATTAGTCTGCTTGACATCCTACAATTTGCTGATGCTCTGTTTGTTCTTTTTTGGTCTTTCTATTTTGTTTTTAAATGTTGGATTATTTCTGTGCTGTTTCCCACTCCACAAAATACTTTTCATCTGTAATGTCAAATTTGCAGTTTATCCTATCTAGTGCATTTTTCATTTTACATTTCAGTTTTTATCTCTAGAAGGTTGATTTAGGTTTTTTACAAATTTTTCATGTCTCTACTTAATTACCTGAAGATATGGTATTTATAGTTGACCTTTAAAGAACATGGGTTTGAGTTGCATGGGTCTATGTATATGCAGATTTTTTTCAGTAAATACACATTCGTCCATCCATATCCTTAGGTTTTGTATTCATGGATGCACACACTCTCAGATGCAGAGGGCCAACTGCATTTTCCTACACCACTCTATGTAAGGGACTTGAACATCCAGGGATTTTGAGTATTTGCAGGGTTTCTAGAACGATGCCCTCCAGATACCACAGTTGAGTTTTTGGAGAGTCAAAGGTTGCACGCAGATGTTTGATTGCACAAGAGGGGGTCACTGTCTGCACTATTCAATGGCTAACTGTAGTTGCAATTGCTTTGATGTCTTTGCTAATTCCACCATGATTTTTTTCTTTATGTGGGCCATATTTTCCTGCAGATTTGCATGCCTTGTTACTTTTGATTGGAAGTGAGATGTTCTGAATTTTGCCTTGCTGGTTGCTGGATATTTTTGTATTCTTATAAAAATATTCATGAACTTGACCTGGAACACAAGAAATGGTTTGATCCTTTTGGGTCTTGCTTAGAAGCTTGTTAAAGGGCAGTGAAACAGTACTCAATTTAGGGCTGATTCTTTCCTTAGCACTGAGGCAAAAGCCTTAAGTGTACTCTAATGAGTATTCCATGAGTCATGAGGTTTCTAGTCTGACTGGTAGATATAGGCACTATTCCCAGTCTTGCATTTCAGGCATTGTTTTTTTGCATCTCTTTTTAATTTTTCATTCCCAGGTCTCAGCTAGTATCCTCACACACTTCTGCTCATTAGTACTCAGCAGAATATGTGAGTAGGACTCATTGCAGATCTTTAGAGCTCTCTGCACAGCTCTCCCCTTTCCAGTACTGTCCTGGGCATTCTAGTTGCCTTTGTCTCCCCAGATTTTGAGCATTGTCAGTTCAACTCAGAAATTCCATGGATGTCTGTCTAGGGCACAGGTGGCAAACACAGGGTCCGAGGGCTGAATCGGTGAGTCTGGCTTACCACCTTGATTTATCCAGCCTGGCACCTTGTTTCTATCTGGCAATCTCTCGTTTAACTGCTAAGTAGTTACATTTATACAGTCCCAAAATTACATTCGGCCCTTCGAAGGCAACCGAGAGGCTGATGCGGCCCCCAGTGAAAAATGAGTTTGACGCCCCTGGGCTAGGGATTTTGCTATTTCCTGTGCCAAGCCCTGGACTTTTTTTTTTTTCTCCCCTCAGATTGTAACCTTGGGCAATTCTGAGGGCACATTGATAGTTGGGTTTCCCTTCTCTCCTGAAATTTCTGAGGCGAATCCTTTGTCTCCTAATGTCCAGTGTCTTGAATTATGATTTCATATATTCTGTAATTTTTTTGGTTGTTTAGGGCAGGAGATAAATAAGTTCCCTGTCACTCCATCTTGACCAGAAATGGAAGTCTACTATGTTTTTTAAATTACTGTATTTTAATTCCTGTACTTAATGTTCTTCTGTGCACACTCTTGTATGAAGCATAAATCACGATTACAGATGAGTTACAATGAGTTACCACTTCATACCCTTTAGTAGGACAACTATGAAATGTAACAACATTCATGAAGATGTGGAGCGATTAGGACCCCTTACACTCTTCCAGTGGTCATGTAAATGGTACATTCACTGGAAAACAGCAGGGCACTTACTCTGAAAGCTAAATAGAGTTGCCATGTGACCTAGCAGTGCTACTCCCAGATACACATCCAGAAGAATGGAAATCAGGGGCTTGAATAAATTCTTATATGTTAGTATTCACAGTAGCATTGTTCACAGTAGCCAGAAGGTGAAAACAATCCAGTGTCCATCAACACATGGATGGACAAACAAAATGTGGTCTCTATGGACAGTGGATTATTATTTAGCCCTGAAAAGGAATGAAGTTCTGAGACATGCTGCACTATCAGTGAACCTTGTACACATTTATGCTAAATGAAGGAACCTAGACACAAATGAACAAACATTCTACTTACAGAAAACAACTACAATAAGCAAATTCACAGAGGCAAAAGGTAAAGATTAGAGGTTAACAGAGGCTGGGAGTGGGAGAAATGGTGACTTATTGCTTAATGGTTAGAGTTTCTATACTAGTTTGGAGTGGTGAGAAAGTTTTGGAAATAGTGGTGATGGTTGCACAACATTATGAATGTAATTAATACCACTGAATTGTACACTTAATAAAATGACAAATTTACCCTGGCTGGTGTGGCTCAGTAGATCGAGTGCTGGCCTGCAAAACAAAGGGATGCTGATTCGAATCCCAGTCAGGGCACATGCCTGGGTTGCGGGCCAGGTCCCCAGGAGGGGGTGCATGAGAGGCAACCGCACAGTGATGTTTCTCTCCCTCTCTTTCTTCCTCCCTTCCTCTCTCTCTAAAAATAAATAAAAATCTTAGAAATCCTTTAAAAAATAACAAATTTTATGTGACATATGAACACAATATTTTAAAATTTATAATGTAATATGTCAAAAGCCATTGAATTATATACTTTGAATGGATGGATTTTATGGTATGTAAATTATATATGAATAAAACTATTTAAAAAATAAGTAATGAATGCCTTTCTTCTCTGTCCTCATAGGTTTGTTCATTACTTTTTTAACTTACCAAGGATGCACAGGTTAACACAAATAAATAAAAGTTGTAGGACACAGAAATTTGAATCTTAGTTTCAGGATTTTAAAACTTTGTGTAACCCTGGGCAAATTAACTTTTCTTAGACTCTTATCATAAGTAAAATGAGACCAGTAATAACGATCACACCCCTAATATATTGCTTACATAAATGTATGTTTTACGTCAGAAGTCTATTTCTATCCTAAAGAACTTGTATTACCTAGATGCATTTTATTTTAGAACGAAATATAAAGTAAGGAGGAATTCTTAAATTACAACAGTTTATAACCTTTGCATCTTACGAGCCAGGCATATCGCAGAAACATTAATCATGCAACTCATGTTGCCCCGGCTTCCTCCAGTTATCTTTACCTGGTTACACAGATTGTTTCTGTTTTGTTTTGAACCTAACAGTTTATTTGTTGGAACTGTACCTCCTATTTTCTCCTACCTAACATTTTGCAGACAGCCCTGAACAAAATTAATATTCTTGTGTGTCATTATAGATACTTGGCCTTCTTTATAGCACTTTATTATACCTTTTGTCTTCTAAATTAATTTGATTTTTCAGTTCTTTTTTTTCTTAACACTTGAACAAATTATTTATCTAAGGAACCTTTTGTTACAATTGTTTTTGAAATAGCTTAAGTAATATATTTAATGTCAGAATGAAAGTGTAGTGTAAATAGCTACTGAGTCATATTCCAGCCTCAAGAGCAGAACCTAAACCAGGTAATCCAAGAGAGAGAATTTAATACAAGGAAATAGTTGCAGAGATGCTGAAAGAGTGAAAAACAGAGGAGTAAGAGGTGACTCAGAGTTTAACAACTGCCGGAAACCTAAGACTTAGAGAAGGCAGCAGGATCCAAATACTCAATGTGAATTGGAACCTTAGAGGAGAGGCTATCTGGCAAGAACAGGCGCCGTGGAGTAAACCTAGCTATTGAAAGGGAGAAATGGGAGTAAAATTGTCTGTCTTCTTTCTTTCTCTTGACCTTGGGCTCTTGACAGTGTCTTCTTATGTGTGAGCCCTTCTGGAAACCTGAGGCACAGGAGGCTGGAATATGTAATTTGAGAGAGTCAGCTTGCTGGGTGCAGAGCATAGGAGGACAGAGTGCAGTAGGGAATGGGCCTGATTATAGCAAGGTGTCAGATGAACAGGACAGTCCCCCCCACCTGTGTTGCTCTGGGAAGTTGTGATGCACACAGGCAGCAGCAGGGTCCACACACAGATCAAAGTTAGCCTGTATTTTTGTTTAACTTTTTTTAATCCTCATCTGAGGATATGTTTATTGATTAGAGAGAGAGGGAGGAAGATGAAAACATCAGTCGGTTTCCGCCTGCACATGCCCTGACCAGGGATCGAACCCACAGCCCCCAGTATGTGCCTTGGCTGGGGATCAGCACAAGGCCAGGGCTGGTCTGTATGTTTATTTACTGGCTGGTTTAAGTTGGATTCTCTCAGAAGCAGATCTTGAGCCAGTCATTTGAGTGAAATGAATTATTAAAGGGAACCTTTCCAGGAGAAATAAGTGAGGAGCTGTGGGAAGCAAAATGGGATGGAAGGGAGGAGTTTCTGGTGAAGCCGGCCCATTTGCAGCCTGATCCAGATGCAGCTCTAGAGTGTGTGTTTGCAACTCAGAATTGTTCTCATTTTGAGCCATGGGTGCTAGTTTTTTTAACCTGGTCTTCTTCCTCTTGCACCACCAGCTATTGGGTGCTAGCCACATCTGCTATAGTAGATAGCAGTGCAGGGTGGTTCTCTGAAGAAGTTTGCCCCTGGGAGCCCGTAGCACCCAAAGCACTCAGAAGCTGGGACTGGACACAGCAGAGGTGAAGAGTTCTACGGGGAGGGGACCGGAACCACCCAGAGTAGCAGTGCCTTGTGACAGTGATAGTCACGGCAGTTCACTTTGCTTGCCTGCTCTAAAAGTATGTCCTTTTTTTTTTTTTTTTTAATCTGGTGGCTTTAATTTTTAATTTCAAATTACAATTTGAAATTTTTGTACAAAAGACATACTTATGCCAATATTTTTATGTGCCACTGTATTTTTTATGAGGTTATTTGAGGTGAGGATTTAATATTTCATACCCCCTGCATAGTAAGTTTCTATTAAACATGTGTTTTTCCATCTTGTAAGTATTACTTTTCCTTTTTACTGACTCAGTCCAGGTAGTGTCCTGATTTCTGGTTTTTCATTGTGGAAATTTACCCAACACTAGTTCTTCAATAATGTCTAGCCATATACTACCATTAGCTTCCTTGAGCCATACTCTGGATCTTAGTGTTTTTCCTGGTTTGTCTCTAGCCAGTTAATGAAATCAGTTTCACTGTTGCCTGTTGTTCTTTATTTAAAAAAAAAAAATGTCTTGTTATAGTTCTGAAAATCCTGATTAAATATTTCTTTGAGTCATAATGCTTTAATTCTTCTTTTTTCTTTCTTATAGCTGCCGTTTTCCATAGTTGCAAGCTTTCACATATGACATACTCTTTGGCTTATCATTCTAACAGTGCTCAAAACACCTACTTAGAATATGTTTAGTCTCAACATCGCCACTTACTACTGTAATTAGGTATACACAGAGTGGCTTTGTTTTTCCCTTCCCATCGACACCATTTCTGACCTTCTTTATTAAGTGCTTTATATCTCTAATAATGAGAATACACAGCTTAAATTTAAACCTTCCTGTTTTTCTTTGTTCTCCTCTAATTGGTAAACTTGTTCTGTAAAGGTTCAGAAAATAACTTTTAGTCTTTGTAAGCTATAGAATCTTTGTTGCAACTAGTCAGATCTGCCCTTGTAATGCAAAAGCAGCCACAGATAGTATGTAACCTAAGGAGCTTGGCTGGGTTTTAATAAAACTTTCTATATGGACACCAAAATTTGAACTTTGTATGGTTTTCACATTCATGGGTCTTCTTTTGATCAGATGTAGAGTTTTGGTATTTTTTCCTTTGTAACCAATTAAAATACAAAAATTGTTCTTGGCATGGGCCCTAGAGTGTCCACTCCTGCTCTAAATCCATTGTTTTGGTATTTTCCTCTTGCCTACCCTGATTACTGGCTATCGTTACCTTAATTGCGTTACTAATTATAGAGTCTGCACCTTGCAGCAGGGGAAAATGAAAGGAATCTTTAATCATAGTAAAGCTAAAATAAGTGTTAAATGTCAGCCACTCTTTGAGCCTCAGAGGTTTGAAATTCAGTGATATAGAGTCTAAAAAGTATTTGATGGGAATCTCTTAGAAGATGATGCGTTGTGAATTGTGTACAGTATTCCATTTATTGAGTAGCTACTGGGAATGATATGCATTTAGTGTAATATTTGTGTAACTTATAATTTACAAAGTATTTTCCATACATATCATCTCACTTGATTTTCACAAGCTTAAAGATTTTATTCCCATTTTTTAGATGAGGAAAATACATGAGAAATTAAGTGACTTGCTTAGGGCCCACAGCTAGTTAGAGAGTGGCAAAACCAAGGCTTTGTTTTCATTGAACACTCAAAAGAATTTTAGAAATAAAAAGTATAGCATCATGTTTAATTTTATCATTTACGAATGAGAAACCAAAAATCCAGTGCTAGTAATTCACAGAGTACACTCTTGGGAACTAACCTCCTCATTACCAGGCGAGTGTACTTTCTCTTAGGTTGTGTCTAACATAGAAGCAACTAAACTGAAATTTTATTAATGGTTTTGATACTTAGATAGAGTTCTTTAAAACTCTACTTTTAAAAGTACAGAGTTATATTTCCGTTAGCATACAAAATATCCAGCTGTGGTTTAAATGAGGGGACCCAGATTTCAGTGCATGTGGGACGGATGCAGACCTGGCCTTTTTTCCTTTGCAGCACCGGCACTGGATGTCGACTGGCAGAGCAACAACACCTTCGCTTCCTGTAGTACAGACATGTGCATTCATGTCTGTAAATTAGGACAAGACAGACCTATTAAAACATTCCAGGGACACACGGTGAGAAACATTTTTTGCCTTTAAAGTGATTGTGATGAATAAGTAACATTTCAGAGTGGTTTTGAAGTATGAGTAACCGAGTCCATCAAGTGAAAATGTGAATATTTACTCTTGTAATGTGAATACTGTTGTTTTTAGAATGAAGTAAATGCTATCAAATGGGACCCAACTGGCAATCTTCTGGCCTCCTGTTCTGATGACATGACTTTGAAGGTAATTTGGATAATGGGGAGAAGTGGGATGGAGAACATCTCCATGTGGTGTCGCTGCTCAGGCTGTTTGAACACTGTTTCAAATATCTTTTCTTGCAGTTTGTTGAGTACTTAAACCTTGTTTTTTATGTTTTCTTTTGTGAAGTATTTCAAATGCTTGAGTATAGCAAATAAATTCCCTGAAAAGGATGGCTGCATGATGGGAATTATGATACCTAGAAACTGTCCTCATTATTAGAAAGTCTTATATCAGTGCAATAAGTATATTCGCACATGTGAAGATTTGACTGATAAGTTACAAACATCTCTGCAACATTCATGACTTTGAGATTCTGTACATTGTATGAATTTGATTTTGCTGTGGTGTTCATGTGTGTCACTGTTGCCCAGAAACTAATAAGGTAGCAGAGAATCACTTACTGGGTGGGTGAGCCTAATTGACATGCCAGTGTCCACACCTCAACATGAGTTTACATTTTTCTTGTTGTATGACTAGAAGCAAAACTAACACCTCTGCACATCATATACCACAGTGAGAAGGAAAACACATTGTGATATAAAGAGCAACCTAATACTAACCTCCAAAATTAATGAAGCCCTTTCCTGCAATACACTAATCACTGAAAATAATTTTATTCTTGACTTTGCAATGCTGGTGACTGCAGACATGATGACCTTTAGAGCTGGCATAATCATTAGGGAAAACTGCTTTCCCTCCTTCCATGAACAGACTAAATGTGACCTTGGTAACCTAGTAGCTTATTTTCCTTAAATACCTGCTCTGCCTTTAGTTAGGTGGTTTTTCTCAAGCATGGGCTTTCTTGTAAACAATCCTGGTAAAGATGCTTTTCTAGCAATGTAAGTTTTTTGCTGTTGAGCTGTAGGAGGAGTTCCTTATATTTTCATGGAAATTAGCCCTATACTGGATATATGCTGTGCAAATATTTTCTCCCATTTTGTAGGTAGCCTTTTTATTTTACTTTATTGATGATATCCTTTGCTGTGCAGAGGCTTTTTAGTTTTATGTAGTCCTGCTTGGCTTCTTTCCACTATTGTTGCCTATGTTTTGTTTTCAACATAAATCTCATTATTTTATTTGTAAGTTGCTTATCTGTTTTCTCTTGCAAAATATTTCTTGATTTAAATTCTAATTGCAATTTATAATGTTGATCCCTATTTAAGGGACAGCATAAAAACCAATGCCTTAAACATTTTAGAAACGTTATGCAAGGAGCTTTATGAATGTTAGTTTATAGCACCTAAAGCTATTAAAAATAATCTTAGAACTACAGTTTATTCAGTCCTGAAGCCTCACAATAGTGAATATTTGGAAAGGGCTGTCATTTAAAAAAAATAAATATTAAATATATTCTCCATTTTAATTTCTTTCCAGATATTTCCTTGATTTCTATAAACATTGTTTTGGTTATACCACTTATATTTTGAATTGGTAGTATACTTTTTGTATGGAAAAATAATTATATAAAAAAATTTTTTTTTGCTTAGATATGGAGTATGAAACAAGACAATTGTGTCCATGATTTGCAAGCACATAATAAAGAAATTTATACTATCAAGTGGAGTCCAACAGGGCCAGGGACAAATAATCCAAATGCCAACCTTATGTTAGCAAGGTAATATTTGTGTGTTATTCTTTATTTTATTAGTCTTATACAAATGAAACTTATAATAAATGTGACAGAAAATTACGGAACAGTCCATGAAGTGGGAATGTATCTATCTTACAAGGAATATTTTTTTTAATGGGCTTTTAAATGGAGTTTCATTATTTCAGGTCATAATAGAGTTTTTTTCTTGTTCTGGGGATATCAGATATTTTCTTATGATTACTCCAGTAATTGAGGCACAGTACAATAAAATTTTTCTTCAACATTAAAAAAAGCTATAAAGTTAAAAAATATAGTCAATACTGTATTCAAAACCGTGGATCAATATAAAGGAAGTATTTAACCATGGATCAATAAAAAGGAATTATTTAAAGGGCAAAGGAATATAGTGGGGGTTAGCTCATTTATGTTTTCCAACTCAGGACTTGGAGATGTCCTGATGCTGCCTCTTCTCAGTGTGGGTTTGTTTCTAGAACACCTTCTTCCTAGCAGTCCAGTCCGCTGCTCAGAGGGAATTTGTGGCTAGCTCTTAGGAATGCTTGAAAATTTTACATCAGGGGTGGGCCTAGGACTATTTCATTATTTATAAAATTATATCTTTTCCTTCTTCCTGTCAGTGCATCCTTTGACTCTACTGTTAGATTGTGGGATGTAGACCGAGGAATTTGCATCCATACTTTGACAAAACACCAAGAGCCTGTGTACAGTGTAGCTTTCAGCCCTGATGGCAGGTATCTGGCAAGTGGTTCTTTTGACAAATGTGTACACATCTGGAACACACAGGTATGTGCAAGTTATTTTATTTCTTTATTTTAATTTTTAATTAAATTTATTGGGGCAATTGGTTCATAGAGTCATACTGGTTTCAGGAGTACATTTCCAGGACCTGTGGGCTGTATGTTGCATTGTGCCCACCACCTGAAGTCAAGTCATCTTTCGTCTCCATATATTTGGCCCCCTGAGCTATTTTGAATAGTCAGAATTGTTTATTTAATAAGAAGCACCAGCCTATACAAATTTTCCTTTTCTTTTTTGGTTATCAGTCTTTCACCTTGGTGATATACTTAGGGTTGGCTGTCTGGGGAGGTATTTACCAGGTACATGTCTGGCTGACGTGTTGTTTTAGGTGGGTTTGCTACCTCCAATTTGACCTGTTCGGTTACCATATTTTTCTGTGTATAATGTTCACTTTTTTACCCAAATTTTTAAGGGAAAATCAGGATGCACATTATACATGGGTAGTACTAATTCTGTATCTATATAAATGGTTCTAATTTTTTATTTAGGCTTATGTGATACAAGTGTAACTCTAGAAGCAGTAGCATATCGGTATGCAAAATAATACACTGGAATACGATGATGCAAAAAAAACCCAAGTATCCAAATATAAATAAGTATAAAAGATTGAATTAAAAAATTAAAACAAAAATTATGTTTTTCCTGAAAGCTTGGGCCAAAAACATGTGAGTGCATTATATATGACAAAATACGATGAGAGATGATTTCCTGGTTTGTCAGGGCAGAACTCTAGAGGGATATTCTTCATTGTTTTCCAGTTTCTCGCAGCAGAACCTTTGACCTTTGACCTGCTTAATGACTAGTTTGTTAGGACAGTACATTTTTGTATTGAGTTTTTAATTATTTGCTGGCAGTTGAATGATTTTGGTTTTATTGCTGAAGGAATAAAATAATTTAGTTATACTTATGATTCAGCTAAATTGATGATGAAATTGTTAGTGTTCCTAGTTATACTTTTAAAAAATTTTATATCATTTTTCAAGAATAATATATGTATGTTCTTTTAGCTTCTACTGTAACTCCTGTAGCTTAGGAGGCTATTCAGTTTAATATAGAATACCTAACAGACTCACACAGAAATTGTTTTTACTAAGTTTATTATGCTTCCTCATTAGGGTGTTTGACAAAGAAATTTTGACTTAATTTTGTTTGTTTGCATTTGTTTGTTTGCAAACTTAATGCATTTTTTAATAACATAATCAAAAATTTGTTTCGAGTCATACATTGAATGTTCACTTCTAGCCGTTAACTGTGTCAAAGAGGCCAAAGGTACCTTAGCTAGGAATGGTTGTCAATACTGGAGAAACTGAACGTGTGTGTGAATGATCTCTTCAGAGCAGACTGGTGTTACCTTTTCATGAAAAGATCATCAAATCACATTTCTAGTATTTTTTTTTTCTATTTTTATTTTTTAAAGATTTTATTTATTTATTTTTAGAGAGAGGGGAAGGGAGGGAGAAAGGGAGAGGAACATCAATCAGTTGCTTCTCTAATGCCCCCCTAGTGGGGACCTGGCCTGCAACCCAGGCATGTTGCCCTGACTGGGAATTGAACTGGTGACTTTTCACTTTGCAGGTCGGTGCTCAATCCACTGAGCCACCCCAGCCAGGGCTCTAGTATTTTAGAACTTGCATTTATTTTGGATTCGAAGCTAAGTCCTACCCTTGATTGTTGGAAATAAAGCCTTATAATAGTCTTTCCTCAATATGTTAATATTTATAAAATTCTGTTTTTCATTTTTTAGACAGGTGCTCTAGTTCACAGCTATAGGGGAACAGGTGGAATATTTGAAGTTTGCTGGAATGCAGCAGGAGACAAGGTTGGAGCCAGTGCATCAGATGGTTCAGTAAGTGTTACACAGTGTTTCCAAAGGGGTGGGGTGGGTAGGGGTGTGTGTGTGTGTGTGTGTGTGTGTGTGTGCATGCGCACAGTGAATAAATGCGGCTTAGTGCTCTTTTCAAAATAAATGTCATGATATGGTATTGATCTTTTTTTACTGAAGGCGGTAGACTTTTCATGTTCATTTCATTCAAGTAATGTAAGCAACATTTAGGCTACCTTTGCCAAAAGAGTGTCTTCATATTCAAGAAATGGACAGTTATTTTTAGAGTAAACATTTATTAGTGAAGTTAAGTATAGCAGAATACCACTCTGAGAGATTTTAATTTCCAGTGCCTGTTTTTACTTTTCCTTCCCTGCAGAAGTGTTGGTGGCCTAGGGAGGGGCTAATAGAGGCAGTTCTGTATCTGAGGGTGTGTGATCCTGAGAGACGTTGAGGATGAGATTGGCCAGCTCTTCACAGAAATGCCAGTTATGGCTTCTAAAGCTGTAAAAAAGCAAAGGGAAGATGAAACGGGGATAGTCGTTAGCTAGTTACTGAAGCTGTGGCTAAATGTGATCTGTAGTGTCTTTTGTTAAGACCCAAGAGACCGGAAATGGTCTATTTTGAGTGTATTTTTTCCTGCTTCCTAGTTAACAGAGTACTGGTAAGTCTTCAAAATTTTAACATAGTTCTTCCTCTGTAGTGTTAGCCCATCATTGTTTCCTCTGGCCACTTAAACAATTTATCTGATTTCTGTTTGTTAAGTGCCCATTGCCACGGTCACTGTTGCTTTACCAGTTTCATGAACTTGGCACCAAGAAATAGATTTCAAACTGTACTGTAGAAAAGTTAAGCTGAAAATGTACAATGAAGTTCTTAACATACTGGTTGATTATTTAAATTTCTTACAGGTTTGTGTATTAGATCTTCGGAAATAGCGCTACTAGTTGGAAGCCATGGACCGACTATGAATGTGTACATAGCCAAAACGACTGTCCCTGACCTGTGACTGCTATAGTCCCACTCGAACCATGGCCAGTCCACTGCAGCCAAATCTAACAGAAATATATACATACAGTGTATATAAACAAAATTGCACCCTGAAGATGACAGAATTTTGTCACAGCTTGTGAATTCTGTTCACCAAGTGCTGGAATCTAATCTGCTGTGCCCCTAAAATAGCATTTAGAAGTTTGGGATATGAAAAACAGAAGAAAGGAATATGCATTATAAAAGCAGCCCATACATGTACCGGTTTTTTGGATACTAATGACAGCCTTGTTTCTCCCCTTTGAATCAGCAGACACCACGGATTATATTCTTTTTTCCCTTCAGTAGTTAAGCAGTTGAGAGTATGTATGTACAGAGAAAATGGACTTAACAAAAACCTGCAGCAGTAGTTTGTCCTTGCTTTTAAACTTTGTTTTTGGTTTAGTTTATGGATGCATGAAGTAAGGGAGTGAATCAGTTTCTTGTTTATATTTTTTTTCACCTTTTAAACAAAAAATTCTTAAAAAATATTTTAATGCATTCTTTTGAAAAGATAAATGTTTGGTACATTTTATGGCTCCCAGAGCATATATTCAATTGGTGCATGTTGTGGAAGGGGAAATTCAAAATTAAATGAAAATACATGACTTCGGTCGTGTCAATTTGTAAGACACATCAGTAAAAGGGTATTATGCTCTGTTTTTTGTTTGTTTTGTTTTGTGGGGTTTTTTTTGTGATGTGGCTTAAATACAGTAGTTTCTTTTTTGGGACATATTTCTGCCAATGAGAGACTAGAAGGGCACAAAAGTTTTTTTTTTTAAATACCATAGAGAAGATGCATAAAAAAATCTTCTGATGTTTTGTAGCCATAACTAAATTATGGTTAAAATGTGCACTATTGTGAAGAGGAGCAAAGTAGGTTTGGGGTTTTGTTGTTTGTTTATATGTTTGTTTTTGCTTTGTTTTTTAAGAGATTAAAATGTTTCTGGATAAGGATTAGCTTCTTCAAGTGTCCATCATTCTGTGTAGAAGCTTAAATATGTAATGTAATGAAACTCCAGTATTAAAAATCTCTCAATTATTATTTTTTATACAAAGCAAGATAACGGCATATAACACTGCCATTACATGGCAAAATGTTAGCTACCTTAGTTTAAAAACAATCTTTAAAACAAAAGACTTGCTTCAAGGTGTTTTTAAATAGCAGTGATTCAGAGTTTTTCTTTTCTTAATACAATTGCACTAACCTCCCTGCTGCTCTGATTCTGCATTTGTGGTACTTGTGACTACATTTTTTCAAATATAGATAGATTTAAGCTGCTATTTTTTCCCAGTAATCACTACTATACCATGTCTTTTACTCTGTTGATGACATCAAGCAGTTCCTTACGGATGTAGATTCTAGATCCCGCCTCCTCTTGCGCTCATGCCGCGAAGAGCAGACATTCACAGGACTTGCAAGTGGGAGCAGAGTGGCCGCACGGCGCTGCGTGCAGGACCGACAGGCTGTGTCGGGGCAGCCGGCTGTGGAGAAGATAGCTGTCAAATTTATATCTCAGAGATTTTAGTTAAGGAATCGCTTATTATCAAGCTTAGCAAATTTATAACACTATTCCCATCACTAGTTATTTTGAGGCCTGTACTACTAAAATTTTAACCTATGTCTTAAGTAGTAGAAACTGATTAACCCAAGTAATGCAGCTTTGATTTTCAGCATTGGTTGTTTTGCTATTTTTACGAAAGAGCACTGATTGAAGCAAGTCTTGGTTTTACTAAGGTAGGGTAGCATTTGCTATTGTTAAAGAAAATAAATACACTTAATTCCATGATACATTGTCATATGTACCCCAGTTGTTGTTAGTGGGGACTAGGATACTGTAATGATATTTTAAAAATTTACATCCCAAGAGGCAGTCATTCATGATGGTTTTGTGCCAGCTGTTTTTAGGGTTTTGGATCACATTATAGATATTTACAACTGTTACCCTGTGACTTAGGTAGGAAACCTAATATGCTGAGTATCTGGCACTTGAAATCCTGCTTTTATTGCTGGAGGTCCACATCTGTGGTTCACCTCTGTTGTTGTTTTAAAAAAATAAATAAAAATAAAAAAAATCTGTGCAATAATTTTTAAATGTGCTCCCAGGAATAGACACAAATGTTTTGAGTATGTTTAAGCTGCATTTTCCTTTAGTGATGCATTTGTCAATTGCACTGAATTTAAACCTGAAAGTCAGAGGTGATTATGATAGTACTTTTGTATTTTGATATGGACAATTTATTCATTTGCATACAGTTATTGACTTTTCCCCAGCTGATTAAAAGATAGTCAAGAAGTTCTGCAGTATAGCTGCCAAAATAGACAGCTATGTTTTTATGGTATTGTCATCTTTTCTGTTTTGTTTTGTTGTTGTTGTTTCTTTTTTTAATTTTTAGCTATTTTACTTAAGCGCAGTAGCCACAATAGGACATATGAAAGATTATAAATACAGAGCTTTATTATCCTGATGTCTTGGGTCTTTTAAGTGTAAACTTTATCTGGAAGGTATCCATTCTGTAGGCCTGGGTTCTTTGCGAGCATACAGTTGTTTGTTTTTGCTGCTGTTCTCAACATCCTCATTGCCTGCTGATGTGCCACGATGCTGCTCCAACAGATAACACCCAGATTGCCTCTGATCTGGGCAGTAACATGATTGTAGGAGGCCGGATTCCACAGCCCATAAAGTTTTATATTTGAGGTTCTCGCTCATTTTTCCTGTTAGTTTTTTCTGAGAACGTATTCCTGAAGTTCAGCTGATTCCAGTAGATTATCTGTGGTATTCATTATATATCATTGTTGTGTAGGTAATAAACTTACCATAGAGAAAAATAGAAAGGAAAACTTGAATGAATAGAATACTCACTTAACTAACATAGAATTAAAGAGCAGCTGTCACCCTTAAACATCATAAAGGAAATCTTTTTTCTTCTTCATGTTGGAAATCCCATTAGGTCCTATATTTGTTCCAGTGCCCATTCCCTGTTGTTGATCAGGTACCATCATGGACTTTCAAATGAGTTTTAGAAATGATAGTGTTTAATTTCCTAATAGGTCTTAGAGTGTGTTGAATTCTTTTTTAAGTAATTATTCCTAAGTAAGTATATTTTAGGATTAGACACCTTTTACAGATACTGAAAGTGCCTCCTTTTGTGGTGTAAAAAACAAATTATGGTGCAAAAGTAATCATGAGATTGAATTACATGAAGGTTTTTGTTTCGTTTTGTTTTGCTTTTTGACATATAAAAATGTCAAGAGAAAGGCCAAAGATTTGTACATTTTCACTTAACTTATAAAGCACTCCTTTTTTTCCTTAAACTTCTTTCTGTCAAATTAGATTTAATGAGAGAGTACTATTTTTAAGGAGCTGTTTATGTAGAATGATTTCGTTGAGAGTAATGTAAACTATTGAATAGAGGCCTAATGAGGAGTATGCATTTTTGCTACTTAAAGGAATCACAAATGACCATCTTTATGAGAGCAAAATGTTTTACTAGAGAAGCAGAAAAATAAGTTTCAAATGCAGTGCTATTTATTCTTCTCAAAACAATTTCATTTTCTTAAGCACATTGTACACATCTATAGAACCTGCATTTATTCTTACATGCTAAGGATGGTACTTGGATTTGGTGAATTACTGTCGACAAGTTTCCACAGAAGTCCTGTTTCAGTGGACCGACATTGTGGCATGGCAGCAAATGCCAACATTTTGGGGAATAGCAGCAAATCTACAAGAGACCCTGGTTGGTTTGTGGGCTTATTTGTTTTTTTTTTTTTCCCTTCTGAATCAGCAGGGATGGAAAGAGGGTAGGAAGGTTATGAATTATTACTCCTTCCGGTAGTAGCTCTGAAGTGTCACATCCAATATCCGTTTGTTTGTTTCTTTTTTTAACATGACTCTAGTTAACGTAGAAGAGAGAGAGAAAAGAGGAAGTGTTCACTTTTTTTAATACACTGATTTAGAAATTTGATGTCTTATATCTGTAGTTCTGAAGTATTAATAGCATTCTTTATTTCTGCCTTTATGTTGACAGTGTTGAAGCAGGGTGAATAACTGAGGCTTTTTTTTTCCTAGTAAGCTATTTCATGATGTTTTCTTTGGAGTTTCTGGATAAGTTCAAAAAAAACATTCTGCATGTTGTATCTAGTCTGATGTACTTACCCATCTCATTAAAAACAAAAACCACAGACTGCATTTTGTAGCTGTGTAATCCCTAAATGCAGAAGTAATTTTCTTCTATCCTGACTTTGACATTGTAGCTATAATGTTCTAATTCTGATTTTTACAAATCCTTTGGGTCTAATTCTGTGAGCCTACCTATAGCACTGGATTAAAATGTCTGCATCATTTCTTTAGTTATCCCGTTAACTTTAAAACTGTTGTAAAAGTGTAAACCAGCCCATGACAGTTTTTTGTACATGTTAAAGAACTTTATTGTTCAGTTTTCATGATTATTGTGTAAGGAAGACTGATTATAGATGTTCTATGCTGTCCTGGACCATGTTAATTACACTCACAATGTATTTTGGTTCCACATCACAATGATTTGTCCCCTGTGACCCTTTATCCTTTCTAGGCACATTTTTTGTTGTTGTTGCAGTTCCCCTTTGCATTGTATTGCTTTGACAACTGTAATTTGAATCAGATCCGAAAGAGGTCCAGAATAAAATATATTTTGATATTATGTTGGCTGTGTACATATATAAAATCTTTGATATCTATGTAGTTTGTATAGACTATTTAGTCAAGTAAAGAGAGAGGGATGCTATTTCTTGTTTACAATTTCCTGTTTACATTTTAATTGCATTTACTCCTCCAATGTTCTATTACAGAATAAACTTTTTTGCTCTGAGATAGTCTTCAAAACACATAACCTGTCTGTTCTCTCCCATGCTGGTGTTACTGATTATAACAACTGCCATAAGAACCCAACCCACTGTTTTCATAAATAGATTGTTTTCCAAGATATATTCATTACAGTAAGCCCATAGATAAAATACAAATTTTACTATTTTATTACTTCTCGCTGGAGATAAGATTTTTTAAATGAAGGGATTGTTTACTATTTTTATTAAAGAAAAATAGAGCATTTAATCAGCTAAGGAAAAATACATACGTTTGAATTATTTTGAAAAATAATTGTTGTACTTAAAGGACATTGGTTCACATAGTCAAAGTAAAATAGACCTCATTCATTTGCTTAGCATGCAGTTGAGCACAAAACAGTATGTTGTTGAAGATTTTTAGGGCAGGATGCTCAACTCTCTTAGTGATATTTTTTCTGCATATAAACCTATTAACTAATAATTTTTCTCCTTAAGTAGTTGCTTATGTTGCAAAAAAGAACCTTATAATCTATTAGGAAAGATAACTAGGCACCGTCCAGTTTTAATTAATCCCAACTCCTTTAGAGTTAGAGACTTTTTAAAAAGAATCATTGTTCGTATTTTTGTTTTGTTTTGTTTTATAAAAACTTGTATTCTCCAGGTCTTTTACCTTTCCCTTCTATTTCCTTAAGCAGAAACTAATACAGGCATAATCTTGACATGTTTTACTAAATGATAAGCTACTACAATTGCTAGAACTTTCCGACAGCCTTTCATTTTCAGAGGGTTGACTTTTATTGCATGGCATAGATTGTTAATATTCTGCATTTTACACTTTTTCAAGAGTGTTGGTCTACTAAAGATTATAATCCACAGAAGCTTGAGGTAAAGCCGAAATCAATTTGAGTAGTCACAGAAGGGGTTGTTTTTAATTCCATAGTTATTATACTTTATACAATAGGTCAGATTTCTTACCTATGAAAATACATAGCAGATCAGGTTAAAGTTTGCTGTTTCCTCAATATATTCCTTTGCAAACGCAGTGGAGGAAAAGACACTATGGACAGTAGTTTTATGGTGCTTTTTCTCTGCTGTACCAGAGCGCTCTGTCAACAATGAAATGTTAACCCTATGCGACTTTTTCTGCATGTTTCTTCTCAAATGTCATATCTCAATGCTATTTGTCCTAACTTGTAATATTTTTGTATTAAATTTTTTAGGAGTTCCTTGTAATTTCTTTATAATTTAAAATATATTAAACACAAAGTCTTTAGTAAAGTACAGAAGACAATTATTAATGTTTCTTGGTTGTTGGGTTTGTATGATCAGTTGTGCAAACAATTCACATTTTAAGAACTAGCACCAGTGGGGTGGAATCTACAGAGAAAAAGATCCCACAGTTCTTTTTTTTGTTTTTAAAAAGTATAATGGGCACTGTCAAGACGTATCAAAAGCATAGGTTGGAGGGTACTGGGCAGGACTACTTTGCATTCAGTGTCGGAATGGATACCTCAAATGGTGAAACTCTTGCATTACAAATCCAGTCTCACTGAACTCAATCTGAGATCAGACATTTGAAAACATCAGCCTCCAGAATCTCACGTGTTCAAATCAGGGGGTTTTGAAAAAGTCTACACAATTGTCTGGTGCTTTTCCATATAAGCTTTTATTGACTGAATTTACATACAGGGAAAGATGTTTTAAAAGTGAAAGGAACTCGACACACGAACTCCTTGACTCTAAGTTAAGTATCTGGTTTTCCAACGTGGGCGCCTGGCGAGCAGTATCGCCCCCGTAGAGCACAGGCCGGAGCGCAAGCCCGCAGCAGAAGTGGAGACTGCACGTGTGGAGTGGATCTCACGACGAAGGCCTGCGGTCGCCACATACTTCAAATTGAGTTTAACGTAAAACGGTAGCTATGTAATTTGTTTTTAGATGCTTTTAGTGAAGTGGTTGACATATTTTAGCATACAGAAATAAACTTAAGCTTGAAGTTGGATGAGTGTGTTAAACTAGGCTTAGATAAAACAAGAGTAAATGAGAGGTAAGTAAATTTTACTCTCGTAGCAATGTTGATTAACCTAGAGTCCCTTAAAACCCTTTTTAAAATAAGACACCTGGCCCTGCCCTTAACCTGCTGGCTATTAAGATAGTACTAGTATGTGTGCTGTTTTTTGGGGTTTTTTTTTTTTTTTAATGCTTGTTCATATGCCTTCGATGGAGGGGGCGGGAAAGGAAGGGGTTGTATAATTCACATACTGTATATATAAAGTGCATGCTTGTAAAGAAATTGAAAATAAATAAATGTCCATTTCCAAGCTCCCTACCAATTCCTCCTCAGTGGTAACCACTGTTAAAATACTGTGGAATCTGTCCTTCCAGACATTTTTAATACGTTTGAAAAATGGGATTGTAATACTCATTGATTTCAGAAACACTTTTTCACTGAAATTGTCAAAGGCTTTTGTCCTATAAGGACATACTTAAGTACTTCTCTGTACCATAGAAGCTGAGAGCACGAATTCTGCCTGACTGCCTGGGATGAGTCCCGATTCCATTACTTACTAGCGATTTGGCCAAAGGAATTACTGTTCTGGGTTCTCTATCTGTAAAATGGGACTACTGGTATGAGGTAGGAGGATTAAAATTGTTAACATACAAGGTGGGGCAAAAGTAGGTTTGCAGTTGTGAGTACACGAAAAAGTTTGTTCTTGTGTTATTATGTAGTAGTGTATTATTTTCCATATGAACAGCTGTAAACCTTCTTTACTTTTGCTACACCCAATATTTAAAGCCCTTAGGGAATAGTGCCTAGTTGTATAAAGCACCCTATATGCGACCATTTCGATTTTTAATGGTTGTGTTGTATTACACACATTAGCCTCTATAATGCATATTTACTTAATCATTGTCTCCTATCATAAACAGTGATGTGGTAAACACAGTGGTGTAGTTGTAGGGCAGACTCAACAGTCGATTCTAATGTGCATGCCTGGTGAATAGGCACTGAAAGACTTGCAACTAACCCATTTTCTGGCATTAAGTGAACGTGTTCTTTCAAAAGGGAATCATTCAGGAATTTGTAGAGGGAGATTTCTTTGGGAAAATGCTTTGTATATTTACTCCACGTGCAAATAGAAATGAGAATAATTTAATAAATGACAACCATTTTTGCAGAAGTTAGCAGAAAATAGTTGTGTTTAAGCCTGTGTTACTAGTCACTCAGTGTTAAGGATATGGTTAAGTTTTGGTAAACATGGAAGAAAATATTCCCACCACAGAGCACGATATATAGGTTATATTCAGTTAATACTTAACGGCATGTACTGATACCACTGGAAGCTAAATTTCTAGTACATGTGCAAATGAATGGCAGACATTCATTCTTTTAGGACTTTTTAAATGCTATTCTTTTATACATTTTACCTTCCCGAATCTTGGTTCCTCTTTTGTTTCTTCAGCAGATACTTATTTGTTGAACATCTAGTGTGTCCCAGGAGGTGTATTTGCCAGCTTAGGTAGACTTCCTGAGAGAGGTTAGAAGCCGGCCGCAACGAGAGGGCCTGTCAGATGGGCCATGGCTAGGGTTGCTCAGGGTTGTCACTGAGAGTTTGTGGTGATGCCTAGGGATGGGGGGCCGTGGAACAGTGGCTGTCAGGGAACTGGGGTGTTTTGATCGGTCACTGTGAATAGAAGTGGCTGAGGAAACTTTGTTATCTGCATTCAATCACATTCTCATCTAGCCACACTGAAATGCCTGTACCTCCTGACAGGTTTCTTCTCCCCTTTATTCTTCCTGCAGTGCTTTTTTCCCTCCCTCATTTGCTTAATTCTTAATTGCTAGATTCGGTCAAGTCAGGGGCTTCTGGGAAGGCAGGCCACCCACTGACCCACTCACTGCCCACTTTCTGCCCCTGGGTTAGGTGCCCCTTGCCCCTTGCAGCGCCTAGACATAGTTCTGGTTGCAGAATTGTGTCCTGTCTGCTCTGATACCACTCGATGGAGTTCCTGAAGGGCAAAACCTGTATTTCCTATGAATGTGAGTTTGAATGGCTGCTTTACATCTGAGCATCAAGTTCTTGTCTGTAGGAAATAACCTTGCTTTTGAGGTTTTAAGGATTAGTAGTCATAATCTAGCCCGATAACTAGCATAATTAGGCTTTCATACTTGGCATGGTTATTATTGTTACTGCTTTTACTGTTATAAACATGCCAGAGAAAACATTTGTTTCACAGGATAATTTGTTGAAAATGGTGGGTTGTAATTAGAGGTACAAAGCACTACTGTTTTGGGCATGAATGTGGAAGTGTTTATGATGGGACATCTTAACATGTGTCATTGTTTTCTGCATGCAGCCTAGTGGGATGACGAGGACGAGGGTCCTCCGTTCCTGTGCTACGGGACGGATGTCTCCCAGTTATCTGTGTTTTTCAGTGTCTTTCCCTTAGTCTCTACCACATTTTATTTTTTGCCTTGTCAGGAATTGGAAAATGCACTTTTAAAAGCAACTCTGTGCCAAGCATCCATTTTGTAATCTATTATTTATAAAAAAAACATCAGAAACTGCATCGATATTAAGAACTAAGATTCTGAAGGCATAGTGTTTCACGCTTCGCTCTTTTGGCTCTGATTTCAATTATCTCACTTAGACTTCAATTTAGAGACATTAATCAAGGTCAGAATAGCCCTCTGCTTTTGTGGGTGTTCAGTCAAACAGTTGTCTTCAGGCACAGACGTTTTGTTCTGTGTAATTTTTTCCCCTTATGCTAGTAATACGTGCTAATTTTATAAATGTTTGAAGTAAAAACGTATAAATAGAAATCACAGGTGTAAATTTTATCTAATTTTGAGCAGGATTCTTAGGTGCTGTTTATCATGGGCCTCAGCCATTTCTGGGGTCCTGCAGGCATGAGCAAGAAAGAACAAAGGTCCCCGCAGGTCACTGAGACAGTGGAGTCGTCTGTCGCGGTGGCTCACTCGCGCTCCACCCCCACAGCTGGCCCACCTGCACGTTCCCTTCTAGTGCCTCTGTTAATTACATAACACTCACACTAACTCAGTCATGAACAAAACCAGTCGGGCTTGTTTTTAAAGGGGATTATGCTCTACTTGTTTTTGTGTGACTTGATTTCATTTCTCTTAATATAGTAAAGCAAATATGTCCTGCTTTAAGAAAAAAAAACTTAGTATTGAGCTCTAATGGACATAGAAGTTTATGTGTTTACCTACGTATACAACTGTGAAACAGTTGCAAAGTGAACCTCTCAGGCTTTCTCTCTCTCCTTGAGTGTCCCTCTCTCCCTCCCCTGCTCCTCTCAGACAGCCACCTGTTTGCTCTCTGTCTATAAATTGTATACATTTTCTAGAATTTTCTTAAAACGGAATTGTTCTTTTTTGGTGGGGGAGTACAGTCTAGCCTCTTTTAGCATAATTATTTGGAGAGTCATTCATGTTTTATAAATTAATAGTTCATTTTTTATTGTTTAGTGGTATTCTGTTGTATGGATATACTGTAAATTATTTAACCAATAACCTGTTGATGAACATTTAGGTTCTTCCACTACTTGGTGGTTACTATTGGAATAATGCACAGACTTTTTTGTGTCTTAAGACATGCTTTCATTTCTCTTGGGTAAATAATGACAAGTGGATGTCTGGGAAAATTGTGTGCATGCTTATTTTCCTAAGAAAACGCCAAACTGTTTTCTAAACTGGTTGTGTTATTTATTGTTTTACATTTCAGCCAGCAGTGCGTGAGAGTTCTGGTCAATATGTCCTCGCCAGCCTGGAATGGTCAGTCTTTTTTAAAAAAATGTTTGAATAGTTTTAGATTTACAGAAGAGTTGCAAACATAGTATAGTATGTCCCTGTATCTTTACCCAGCCTCCCCTGGGAATGGTGTATTAGGTATACTTAATCAAAGGAATTAACCTAGGCATGATACTTGAAACAAAACTAAAATTGATTCAGATGTCCCTGGTTTTCCCGCCCACACCCCTTCCCTTTGCTCTCCCAGGTCAATCAAGGCCGGCACATCACACAGAGTCACCATCTCTCCTCGGCCGCCTCCAGTCTCCCTGGTTTTTGTGGCCTTGCCATTTTTTAAAGAAATCTGGCCAAGTATTTCACAGAATGCTTCTCAAGCAGGGTTTGTCAGATGTTTTCTCATGATCAGACTGGCATTTTGGATTTTGAAGAAGACGATACATGGTTACAAGGAGTATGGTATGCCTCATCAACTTGATTACCATCAGTGATGGTAACTTCCACCGCTTGGCAAAGACAGCGTTCAGCACTGTAAACAAAGTGAATAGTTTTCTTTGTGCACACTCCAGTCGTTGCAGGCCAGTTACTGATGCCACACTCAGGGTGGGGGGCAGATCAAGTGCTACCTCTGAGTTTTGCCCACTTAACTTGCACATGCACCAGTGGCTCTTTCCTGCATCAGTTACTACAGTCGTGTTTGAATGGTGATTTTCTGTTTCCCTCATCCCTTCTTCATTACTTGGAATTCTGTAAGGAAGATTTGTCCCTTTCCCCATGTTGTTAATTTATATCGGTGCCAAGTTTGGTAATCTCTAAGACCACCCTTACTTCTGACATTGACTACAGGTTTGGGGTCCCCTAGACTGCGTTCAGGTTTCATAATTCACTAGAAGGACTTACAGAACTCAGCAAAGCCATTTTACTCACAGTTACAGTTTTATTACAGCAAATTAAAATCAGCCAAATGAAGAGGTGCATAAGCTAGGGTTCATGAAGACACCGAGTATCATTTCCATTTCTGTACTGCCAAAATACCATAAACAGTTCCATCACCCTAAAAATCCCCATGTACAGCCACTTTGTAGCCAACCCCTGCCTCCTGCAACCCTCAATCACTGGTGTGGTTTCCCTTCCTGTAGTCTTGCCCATTCCAGGATAATCATACACATGAAACGTGCAGCCAGGCCAGACGTGACGTGCTGGGTGAAGAGACCTGCTGTGAGCGGGACTTGAGTGATGTGGCAGGGTTTGAGAGGGACGGTTCCGGGATGAGGTCTCGGTCTTCCAGTGAGGCTGCACCTCTGGAAACTTCCCACATGTCTTCTATCTTTTCCTCCCCGCTTAGGGGAGACAGGGTAGCCAAGGCCGACGGCAGTTGGGTATTTTGCTTCCCCCAGGTTGGTGAGGCTCAGGCAAGACGTCAGCAGGTAGGGCTGCAGTTACCCAGCTTCTGAGCACAGGCCTCGTCAAGAACGGAGTGCCCCGGCACAGCTCAGAACGGTGCCTCTCCCCTCCCTCTGCCGGAAGCACGAGGGATTTTTTTTCAGACTATCACTGGGAGAACCTCTTTGGAGCTCCTGTAGAAAAAACTCACAAAAGTTTGTCCCCTCTCCTGCCTCCTGTGACTGGGTCTCGCTGGAGGTTTTAACTCGGACTTTTCCTCACTGAGCCTCCAGCAATTCATCAGTCACAGGTTTTTACACTGGGCCTATTTGGATAATCCAGGGTAATCTATTTTAAAGTCAGCTGATAAGCAAGTTTAATTCTGTCTGCAACCTTAATTTCTCTTTGTCATATAGTAAGACATACTGTATTCATAGGTTCTGGAGATCACTATTCTGTCTACTATATACCACTATCAAATCTGCTTTAAAGAAGATGAAATGTTCAACAATACATGGCCAGAAGTCACTCCTGCTGCTATTCCTAAGCGGCTCTTGTTACTGCCGGATATATTTAGAGATGCTCAGCCAGCTCCGGGTGTAGTGCCTCAGAAAGGGAGTATGACAGTGCAGGCAACAGAAGTGTTCTCCAACTCTTTTGAGTTTTGCTACTCAAAAGCTCAGGTTCTTAGGAGAACTTAGTGGAGTTTTTGGTTACAGTAAGAGTGTTAGGAGGAAACACGAAGGACGAGAGGTTTTCCTCCAGCATTCACACAGAGAGCACTGGGGCTGGGCAGCAGAGGGGGAGAGAGACTAAAAGAATGAAGAGCCCGTGCACTCCAGGGGCAGAGGAGGACCATTTCCTGCCTGCGCACAACACCCGCGCAGCTCGAAACATCCTGAGAGGACCAGCGTCAGGTGCTGCCTACACAGACGGGACCTGTAGAGCGGAATGAAAGATTTCCAAGGACCAAGAAGAGCCTAGGAGTAGCAAAAAATCTCTAGTTCTGAAGAGGCCAGCGATGTAACAACTGTTCAAATCTCTTGCACCAATAAAGGATTATCTGAGAAAAAAAACACCTCTCCTGGTGATTTGGCATAAGGGAGGGAGGTGGGGGCAGCTCTGTAAAGCACTAAGGGTGTTTTCTCTTCGACCTCATGGAAGTGGGTAGACTGGAAGGTGACTCAGAGTGAGAAATTAAGCTTTATTTTAAAAAAGAAAGAAAGGAGGAAATTCTATTTCTTGAACAGTTTACCCAGTGGCATTCATGCCAGGTGCTTCGTAGTTAATTTACCCGAAAGTCATGTATTCTGCCCAAGTTCACAAAGGGAACTACTTCGTGCTCAGCTGTGCTGAGGAAGAGTGAGAATGAGGTTGGTTTTTACATGTACTTCTGTTAACAGTCTTGTGACAAATGAAACACTAGACATCTTCAGTTGTGGAGTATAATAAAAGCCTAAATGTAAATTATGCTTTGGCAATTAATTTGTTTTGAGACATTTTAGGCAAACAGTTGTAGTCAGATCCAGGGAGGATTTTATCTCAGTCTGCTTAAAAAATCCCCTCTAACGTCTAACATTGTAACTTGATAACATTTTTGCAAATTCTCTACTACCCCTTAAAAGAAATTTACTAAAATTGCTTCTTGACAGGTAATGACAGCATTTTAGACAAATAGCTTGAAATGGTGCTGCTTCATTTTCAATACTGTTTCAAAATGAAATTAGAGTTCTTCAGACTGAAGACTTGTTTTTTGAACAAACTGAAGGAAAATAAACACCCCAGTAAATCTGAAGGGAATGATTTTTAAATCCTCGTGCCCTCCTCACTGAGTATGAAAGAAGTAAGCTGATGAAGATGCTCCCAGGAAGCAAGGACTTATAAGTGATGAGGTGTTTGGATTCCATGTTAGCTACAGTATTAAACCAACTACTATTACAGAAGCCGTTTTGAAACCCTAGTAAAGCCATTCTTCGTTTTACATTTCTGGAACCTACTAGCTAACTTTTAAATGAAGGGCTTCCTAAATGACTGAATGAATGAGTTGTACTAGTTTCTTTTGTATCACTTTTATTTAAAAGAGTCCCTAGCACATGGATGGTACTAAAACATCTTTTTAGGTTGGATGAAGGATAAAAACCAAGGAATGAACCAGTCATGGTACCTCAGAACTCCTAAGGGCCAGTGTTTGCTAGCCTCGCCAGGGTTAAGATTGCTACTCATTCACACCTGCTCCAACTGAGTGCCTAGGCTGGGCGAACTCTCCACCAGTTTACTTCGCTCTGGCCTTCCCGTGGAGTAGAGGAAGTAGCGGGAGTCCATGGAGCTTTGTGCACTTCACCTCAACGCCTGGAGACTACTCTCTCTCTTGCACCACGAGAACCAGTGCAAACTTAACAGGGCTGCCATGGGGGAGAACCACAGTCACTCAAGGGGGTGACACTGCAGATGCTCAATGTTATTTGTCAGGGAAGGTGGTGGGATTATGGTAATTACCTCTTAGAAAAACAATATGAAAGTACATAATAGTTTTGTTCTTGCAACTGATGTTTAATTCATTTGGATCAGTTGACTTATTTACTAGGGTATATGTTCTAGGGGTTACTGTTATGCAAATTCAGAGAATTCTTTGTTCCTATAATTCCAAACTTATTATCAGTCTTCCTTTATTACCTTTAGCTATCTTTTATGCAAAGTAATTTAGCTAACTTCTTAAAAACTTTAATAATGGGAGAAAATGAATCATGGTTATCATCGAGATAGGTTAACATAATTGCCTGTGGGACTTCAAACCAGGTTCCTTTAATAGCTTCTCTGTGCATTTGCTAAGACAATGAGAACAGTAAATTACAAAATAATGACAATACATTAAGGATGAAATTAAAAATGCATTTTGCATAAATATTTGAGATTATGAACCTAAATGAAATGTCAAGATTATCAGTTCAAAGACCTGAGAAAAGTTAATGTTAAAAATTGTGAAGTGTTTTGATAAGAAGGCTAAGATGACAGGTGATATTCTAATGATCCTGCCATAAGAACTTTAGAATTTGGAGGGAATAGCAAGGTAACCTTTAAACCTAGCTGCTGTATGTGAGTGTGTGTGTTAATTGATGGAAAGACTAAGGCCATGACAGGTTAAGTGGGGTTTATCCAGAGTTTAGCAGCTACAAGTGAATATTTAACAGCTGCTAAATACAAGTAAAGCAGTGAGTGGTACAGGACAGAACAGGGATTCCAGAGGGCAGGGACTAGACTGGTGGTCTATATACTAATGTTTTGTTACTTAAATTGGGCTAGTGAAAAAAGAGGCATGTACTAATACCTGGCCCCAGTTAATCATTTCTCAAATTCATTATTCACTGAGAGCATGACGGTGGTGTAGAAATCTGGCCCTGAAAGCAACAGCTTCAACAACCTCAGGTGAATCTTGTGATCCATCAAACTCTGGGTGGTTTTCCTTTGAATCTCTAAAGAAGAAACACATGATGTGCATCACCTATCTGGTGATCATAAGGTGTATACAGAATCACTTAGGAAATAACACCCGAAACATAGTTTTTGCATTAACAACACCCTACTTAGAAGGTTG
The DNA here is from genome assembly GCF_004126475.2 of Phyllostomus discolor. NCBI lineage: Eukaryota > Metazoa > Chordata > Mammalia > Chiroptera > Phyllostomidae > Phyllostomus > Phyllostomus discolor. The sequence continues at coordinate 38,545,955 of NC_040904.2, read as the reverse complement.
CTCAAGTGTGGGGCCATGTGATCACGATCATAAGTGAACCGACATGTGAGGCATCTGAACGTTTGGCTTTACGATGAGTGAGTTGAGGTGGCGGTGACGTGGTGACAGTTGATCTGCAGTCCTCCTCCCCATACCCAGCACCCCCCCCCCCCCACTGTTGAGACACTGCTCTGATTTCCTGTCCCTGGGCTCACCCCCCCTAAAACCGTACAATGATTAGTTTATCGTGACGGGTCGGCAACGACGAAGATGAAAAAGCTGGTCTCACCTGAATGATTATAAGAAAGATCTACTTAAAATACATACTGATCTTGATATTTTAGCAGTAATAAACAGAATATTTCTCTCCTTTTCACTTTTATTAGAGTGGCTCCTAGGAGAAGGAGCTCCTGACCTGCCCCTGCACGCACGGGAAAACGTAGGGTCGCAATGACGAGATGACACTGGTTAGTTCACACTGCACCTCAGAGCATGCCCGAAGTCTCACACGGGGAAGGACCGGCTCCCACAGTGAGAGGTCCCAGGTGTGTCTTCCTCTGAAGAGCCGGGACTTAACAGCCCTGATGGGAAAGCCCAGGGCTTTGCAGAGTTCTCTGCTCTGCCATTACTGTGTACTTCAGGGCCCAGAGCGCTTCTGCCTTTTGGTCTTACATTACACCTGGTTTTGAAATGCAGACCAACCTCTCTCTGGCTGGGCATCCTTCAGCGAGTTTGTCAATGCTTTAATGCCCTCTTTCTCCCAAGTACAAAGTCGGGATGATGCGGCTTTCAGGGCCTCTGTAAGGATTAAACATGCATGCACCGAGCATGCAGCGCAGGGGAGGTCGGTTTCCTTCCGCAGGGAGGCGTGCGTGGTTGTCCACACGGGTGCCCGCTCTGGAAAAAGAGAAGTACAGAGCATCTGCAAAACTGCAGAGACTCGGTTACAGTTTCTACTGACCTCTTCGGCTCTTCCGGGGCAGAAAGGCTGACATCCCAGCGTTTTTGGGAGTGTGGGGCTGGGGCAAGCCTTCATAATCCGTAGTGGTTCCCATGGGCTTGTATGGAAGCAAATTGCAAAATTCCCCCTCCCCAGTTTGTTGGCAGTGCTGCCACAGATACCGAGTTCCTGGGCTTCCCTTTGTCTGAAAACCGAGCTTAGAGAGCAGAGCAGGTAAAGGATGCTGCTGCCCTCAGCTAGAGCTGGGCTGGGAGGTGGGGTGCAGAGGGGGTGGAGCACACAGGCCGCACTGGGGGTGCTGATGGGTCGCCATCGATTACACGCAGGTCCCAGTCAAAGTGAGACTGAGGCCTGTGTTCTAAAGAACTCTGAAATCTGGACTAGCGGAGGTTTAACGCAAAAGCAGAGTTCTTCCCTGGCCTCAGGGTGAGACCCAAATTCCTTCAAACAGCTCTTCGTGGCCTGGTAGGGATCTGACCCAAGTTCCTATTTCCTGTGGCACCTGTTCTCCATACTATTCTGCATCAGGCACAGGGGGAATTTCTGTCTTTTGTCTCAGGGCTTGTCCCATAACCTTTGACTGTTTCTTCCCCCGAGGATGACGTCTCCAGCCCCACGCGTGCCGTCAGCTGCCTTTCAGGCCACATCTTGACATTTTCTCAGGAAAGACGCCCCTCTCCGGGTGTCCTTTCCATGTGCTTTGTTGTATTAGTCAAGGAATCTAATGTTCAGCTCTCATTATATAATAAGTATAAATATCAGTTCCTCAACTAGGGACCCAATAAAACCTTACTTTTCAATACCCAGCATCATATCTGGCTTTGAGCTCTAACTCAACCAAACTAGAGGAAAAACAACCTCAGGCCTTCCCAGACCTATCCTCAGGAACCCGTCCCCACCCCAGGGTTCAGCTGCAGTTCTAGAGTTCAATGCTGGAAGTGGGGCTGGTGGGCCGGAGGTGGAGGGCCACCAGGTCCTTGGTGCTTGGTACCCACAGGTTCTTCAGAAGCTTATTGTCACTGCCTGAGTGGTTCCCTCAGGCCCCACTTCCCCCTGACTCTCCCATGCTCTCCAGAGGCACAGGTCTCTCTCCCACAAGGCTGACTTGTTCTCCCTGGTCTCGCCTCCTGCCAGCATCACCGGGGGACAGGGCGAGCGTCTGTGCTCCCATCACCCAAGAACGTCCTCCCTCCCTCGTTTCCCTCGTTTAATGAAAAACTTCATTTAAAAAAGTCTATTTAAAAAACATACAGCATATATAAAACAACTTATTAGTGGTAGATGATTAATAATGCAGCAAAACTCTACAGCAATGGTGGAACAAAACCTGGCTCCTTTGACATTTACAATCTAAGAAGAAAAGAGGGCCGGGTTAGAAGCAGAGAGCAGAAACCCAGTGTTCAATACAATCACAACAAAAGGTCATTCCATACCAAAAGTGTAAGAACCTGGCGCTCAGGAGAGTCTGGTGTGAATGTGTGGTGGAGAGTCCGATGCTCCTCCTCCACTGTCTCTCTGACTCAGCCTGTTGAAGGACGTCTATGGATGTTCTTTTCTACCTTTCACTTTCTTAGCATATTCTCTCAATTCACTAAGGGGCTTAAATTAAACCTTTTGGAAAAACAAAGAATCCTCTCCCGAGGCAATGAATACACAACTGACTACCCATTTGAAGGTAGAATACAGAGAAAAAAATTACAGGGGTGAAAAAAGCCCCCTCATATCACAAAACATTACCCGGCCACAGTTGTATGCCACTCACTGCTGAGCACAGGAAATAGGCCTGAGTAAATATGCAATTGAACATGCCCCATGCATACCCAAATCCTAGGACGGGTCACACGATGCTGTAATTATTTTACTCCAGCATTTATTTTTGGACAGCTCATGTCCCTGGCTGCTTTTTCCAAGATCCTTTAAATGTCTGTATGCCAGACTTAACTATTTGGACAAAGCACATTGGAGTACTCAAAATAATGGCACTCAGGAAAGCAAAACTGTGTTCCTTTTTCCTGTCACCTAAAAAATATGCATCGGTTGATTTACCTTGTCTGTGAAAAATGTTGTGTTACAAATCAAGACCTTGAATAATTTCAGCTGGTACCGGGGATGAGGGTATTTTTTCCACACTCTTTTTTGGTATTATTATTTTACTGTTTTCCAGAGAGGAGAAAGTGAACAGCAATAAATGCGTGGACTTAAAAGTAGGTTGCATTTCTTCTTAAATTGCACATTGTGTTGCTTTTAACCATCGAGTTCCATATTGCAGCATATAAAGTACTTTGGCTTTTTGAGAAAAGAAATAATCACTTAATGTCCTTCATTTGTCTGTGCACACAGGCAGCCTTGCTCAGGCAGCTGTCTGAGGCAGAGCACTTCCTCGGGAGGCACTGGCATCGTGCTTGTGTGCATATTAATGCAACTCTGCAGCTTCCCTATTCTGACTTCGCTACCTCTTCAGCTGATTATGGCCCCGGATAATTGCCACAGCAAATCCCGTATTTAGTAGAAACAAAATGTAGTGATGATAAACATGTTTCCTATCAGGAAGCCAGAAGGATGGATCTGAATTCAGATTGTGCAGTAAAAACAAGTATGTAAACTCATTAGTTAGACAAGATGCAAATTTACCGAGCCTGGGCAAGGATGATGAGGACAGCTTCCAATCTGTGGGGAGAGGCAGCGTCAGGCCTCATTATGGTAAAAGCTCGGCTGGAGGAATGGATTTTTCAGGGCACCCTCATGCGGAGGTGAATATTAACTGACCTGCTCCCCTGGGAGGCGGCACAGCCAGTGCCCAGTGGGTGTGGTGCAGCCGCTGATGGTCTGGGATCCCTGTGCTCAGGAGCGCCGGCTCCTGTGCTTGCATGCCAGTCCCGACTGATGGGGCGATTGGACCTGTAATTTCAGGCCACAGATTTTCTCTTTAAATGGGCTAGGTGGCTGTCTTAGTTTGTTCAGGCTGACAATTAAAAAAAAATACCGCAGACTCGGTGGCTTAAACAAACATTTATTTTTCACAGTTCTGGAAGTTGAGAAGTCCAAGATCAAGACACTGACAGCCTCAGTGTCAGGCGAGCGCCTGCCTGCTTCCTGGTTCGTAGCTGGCGGTCTTCTTGCAGTGTCCTCTGTGGTGGGAGCAGCAAGGGAGCTCTCTGGGGTCACTACCGTTTACGAGGACTCCACCCTCAGGACCTAATCCCCTCCCAAAGGCCCCACCTGTACATTTCTATTTAACATATGAGTTTTGAGGGGACGCAGACCCTTAGTGTAGAGAGTGAGTTTACAGTTTAAAAAATGATACACTTTTTGTATGCTGTGCACCTAGACCTCAGTTATACACGTATGTCCTGTCCCTACAAGTGTCTTAGCCCAAACCAGGTCTTCCAGACTAGAGAGAGGGGAAGAAAGAACACACAGGCTAACTCCCAAGGATTTCTAGAGTCCTACTTGAAGAATGGCTATGGGTAGGCTAAGCAATGACATCCCCGAAGACACGCATGTCCTAACTCTTGGAACTGGGGGATGTTACCTTATATGACAAAAACAGAGCTTTGCAGATGTGACTAAGATGGGGGGACTATCCTGAATTGTCCAGGCGGGTACAAAATGTCATCGCGCACATCCTTGTAAGTGGGAGGCAGCAGGAGATTTGACAGAGAAGGGGGGAAGGTGGCTGCTAGGGAGAGAATGGAGTGATGTGGCCACAAGCCAAGGATTACTGACCGTCACCAGAAGCTGGAAGAGGCAAGGAGGTGTTCTCCCCTAGAGCTTCCTGCGTGAGCACAGCCCTGCGGGCACCTTGATTTCAGTCCAGCAAGATCACTTCTGGACTTCATTCAGACTTCCGGGGCTGTGAGGGAACACATTTTAGTTATTTAAAGCCACCCAGTTTGTAGTAACTTCTGACAAGGCCAGTAGGTTTCCTGGCTTCGTTAATGCAGCTTCATTAGGGCTGGCAGCCTCTGACCTCTCAGTGGGGGTTGTGTGCCTTCTACGTGTTGGAGGCCTTGGCACTTGGGTGTCATGGCACTAAGGGCTCTGCTTAGTAGTTTCTTCCTCCTGGGTCTTGTGCCTGCTGGATACAAATGAGGTAGAAAGTTTGTCCTATGATGATGCTTAAGATGGCTGTTAACAAATATTATATAATAAATTAATAATAAATAGTGTACAATAAATTAATAACACCCAACTAATGGTTACTTATCCAACCACTTCAGAAATCTAAGATTATCTATTGAGGGCATAGTAGCTATAAGTAAAGCATGTTCTGCAGTAGTAGTGTTTGACTTAAATGTTGAGAAGCGGGTCTCATAGGATGCAGCATTCACATATTCATATTCTGAGTCAATGAAATTTCCTGTACTTACAGATTTTTCCCCCCAGTCTGACACTGAGTTTACCTAATAAAATGCTTTTGTAACACAATGATCCTACCTACGATGAAATAGCTCAGACTTTGGGAAATGTGCCAATGCCAGTCAATGTTTTTTATCTTTGTCATGTTGGTGCCCCGGGGTGCAGACTGAACGCTGTGGTGACACGTCAAGGGAATGAGTGCTTTCACTGTCAGTCATCATAGGAAGAGGAGAATTCTGAGACAGCAGGAGGTGGCATGAGGAAAGGACTTCCTTACTCCCTGGCACAGGGTGTGAGTTGGACCCAAATTCTCAGGCCTGAAGAAGCCTCAGGTGGTTTTAGGAGTGGGGCTGAGCTGCCCCTGGCCATCTGAAAGCATGCTGAGCACATCAGCCAGAGCCAGCCTCCTTTCTGGCACTATTGACAGGAGAGATGGTGGGCAGCTTCTTCCAGAGCCAGGACCTGGGGAAATGGCGGTGAAGTCTTCTGGTCACGGGAGGATGCCTTGGATTTTGGTGTTATCAGTACTAGTAAGATAACCTGGAGTGTCCTGTGGAGTTTTGAACATGGGAAAAGAGGCCTTGAGAATGACCAAGTTTTCTGCTAATCGGTGTGGGCAAGGTCTTAAAGTTGGCACACTTGAGAACTAAATTGCTTACCCCAAGCTAGTAGAGATGGATGTTCTGACAGATGCCATTAGTGGGGCTTCACAGCTTCCCTACAGGGTTTAGTCAGCTTTCCTGACTCCACCCCACAGCACTGGCAGCCAGTGATCCTCCTCGTGTTTCTTCCTCTCCTTCCCCCTGTGCTCAGTGCTCATTTGGTGGCCACACGATGAAAGTTGAGCCAGAAGGACATAAGTAGGACTGATGTGGGGAACTTCTAAGCACTCTCTCACAAAACAAAACAAAACAAAACAAAACAAAACAAAACAAAACACCCCCCAAAAGGCCCAGCAACTTCTATCCCTGGACTTTGTTTCTCCCTCTCTATAAACTAGTGTATTGACATGGTGTTGACTCAGCTTCAACCAGGAAGGTCAATGCCCTGGGCAAACACCAGAGCAACAGGCTGAAAAGAGCTTGAGCCTCGAATGACCTCCTGAAAAGCTACTACCCCTCGCACATAGGCCTACCAGGGCGTTCGGTGAGAGAGAGAGAAAAATCAATCTATTTGAAGTTGGTTTTTTTTTTGCAATGGCATTCTTATTCTAACTAATACAGGTATTAGTATTTATCATTATAAAAACTTTAAATGTGTGACATTGCCCTAGATGTTAGGAAATGGACAATGAAAAAAAATGGAAATTGCAGATATTGGATACCTGATGAACTTGGTAATGTCAAGGCAACATTAGTAAAATTGTCTTCTGCAGTGAGTTGGAAGACAGACCCCTTGTCTATAGAATCATTAGCCCTAAAGAAAGCTATTCGAAAGAGCCAGGATATTTGTACGTTGCCTGTACTTTGCTGCTTTTCACAGGTTGTTACACAAAAGAAGAGAGCCCAGACAAGAACCAGCCAATTTGCAAGAAGACCTGGAAGATAGAATCCCTTACGGTTACATAATCAACTGCTCGGAATCCTACAAAGGCAGAAGATAAGGTGTTACTAAGAAAGACTGGTTTTCAAAGCCTTGCCCTTAAAAGATTCTCAACCAAACAAAGGGAGTAAGAGCTAGTGCCAAAGATCAGATTAAGTCTATTGTGTCAGATGGCCACCGCGGGACAGCTGTTTCTGTGGGGCAAGAGTGGAGACTAAACTCTGAAGCCAGGAAATAAGGCAAGTTTAAGTAATACCCGGTAAAGAATTCTGGAGGACTACAGACACAGAAGGTTAAATCAGATCAGGATCCAATAGACCAGAAACCTTCCATTTGAGCAAATTTTAATGTCAAACAAACTACGGGCCTGTGATTGTTCAACACTAATGTAATCCTCAGGCTCCTAAAACTGTAGCAATCTAAAAAGAACTGGGCTCCTTTGAAGGGAGGGCTCAGGAAAGAAATGTCTCCAAACTCAGATGTGGTCAGGAGGGACAACGGAGAGGGAAGAACCACCCAGGCAAAGCCACAGGCCCTGTGCACAATGAACAGGGGTATTCCTCCCAGAAACCAGAACCACAGTCTTACTAGGGAAATACTTCACCTTTAGGGCACGACCGTAATCACTGCTCAGCAAGATTCCATCATTGCTAAGGACCAGTGGCTGCTGTATATTTTGATTCTTTTCTGAAAAGAAATTTCCATTGTGCATATCTTGTCGTACTCACCATTGTTTATGGAGGATGTTGTGGGTTCAGGGATGGGGACGGGTTACTTGTCCACCAGGAGACACATCAGAGTGGTGGAGGAGACTTTGCTTGGTCCAGATATCTTAGATTATAAGATGGGTTCAGTAGCTTCTTTTTTTATTAAAAATATACATATTTATTCATTTAATTTTAGAGAGGGGAAGGGAAGGAAAAAGGGAGAGAAACACCGAAGTGTGATTGCCTTTCATGTGCCCTCTACTGGGGACCTGGCCCCCAACCCAGGCATGTACCTTGACTGGGAATTGAACTGGTGACCCTGTGGTTGGCAGGCCAGTGCTCAATCCACTGAGCCACACCAGCCAGAGCTCAGTAGCTGCTTTTAGGGAAGGAGTGAGTGTGTTCTGTGTGAGGGAAGAAAAGGCTATACACAGATATTTGGGTTATTGGAGGGATGGGCTTTGGCTACTTATTTCCCAGCTCTGGATTTCAGGTTGGACTGCCCTCCTGTAGCTTTTACAAATGTGACATTTTCCTTTCAGATATTTTTGGGGATTTTTTACATTTAACAGAAGAATTAAGAATTTTATCAGGCATAATCAGAATATACAACAATGAGCTTCAATTGTCAATTTTTTTGTTAAAGATTGTATTTATTTTTAGAGAGGGGGAAGGGAAGGAGAAAGAGAGGAAGAGAAACATCACTGTGTGGTTGCCTCTCAAGTGTTACCCACTGGGGACCTGGCCCACGTCCCAGACATGTGCCCTGACTGGGAATCAAACTGTGTTTTGTTTTTGTTTTTTAATGGATAGCATGGGACAGATAATATGCTTTAAATCGTACCTAGAAAGTTCACATGAAAACTCTTTAAAAGATATAGACAAATTGCAGATTAATTTAGTTCCTAGTGATTTCTCCTGCCCATCTAAATATTTTGCAAGAATAATGGAAAAGATCCCCGTTCAACCCCCAAGCCCTCCAAAATATATCAAAGATTAATGAGAAGACATCACACAAAATCCTGTTGATGCTGGCTTTCTCTCTCTCTAAAATCATCTTACACGTCTTCCCATGAAAGCCATATAGTATGGTGATACTCATAAAGCCCACCACTTACAGAGCAGTAGGTTACAGTCTAAAAATAGGTGCTTATTTATGATTCTGTACTCACTGTACTACCCTTATTTGCAAAGAGGTTTCCCGTTGATGAAAATCTTAGGGAAGTAGTGGGCTCCCTATTTGGGATCTACCAAAACACTTCTCAGTTTCACTTCCCCTTGTCCTCAGAGCACCTCTAGCACTTCGTTCTTACCTTTGAGGACATGACATTAACCAGACTCTGTTGGATGGGACTCTCCTGGAGCATGTGATGATGGTGATCTGGAATGAACACCGTTACACCTACCTTAAATCACCTTTTTATAGGTGACTGTCACTTCATAATTCTCATCCTGAGTGTGAAATAAATCATTAGGTATCTAAAATTGATCATTGTGTTTCTGGCTCTAATTTTTAAACAACCTTGAGTAATCTTAAAGTCTGTGAAAGAAGGTTCAATGATTGGATTCCAAAAGAAGGACTTGAAATTTAGGGTATTCCTGTCACATTGGATTTTCCCCTGAGTAGATTTTTAGAATGGGGCTGTTTTCAAATTAAAGCAGACTCTCTCGCTCTCCTGTGCACCGGGTTCACTTCAGCCTTGTGCTTACGTTCTCCCAACATTTAGTTCTTGCCCTTCCTACTTTTGTTTTTATCACTTCTATTTTGGTGACAAGTATTTGTTGTCAACTCTTCATGGGTTCAAGTGAACACCCCTCTGATCTTTCTTTATTATTTTCCAGATAAATGTAATAACTGTATGATCATTTGGCATTATGCTCCATATCTTTGGATGACATAATTTAATTTTTATGCTCACATGCAAATACGCATTATCCAATAATAAAAAGTGGTAGATGTACTTGAATCACTTTGATAATTATGCAATCTTTAAATTAATTAATGAGCCAAAGGCAGCTAAACATTTGCATTTAGAAAGATCTCTACAGCATTAGCTACTAATGAGTTCATTTAGATCCATCATGCAAGCCATTCTGGAAAGCACAGACCATATTTAATCATATTCAATCAGATCTAATATTGAAATTATGAACACAAGGCATTGTTGGGTGTGAAATTACCATAGAATTTTAACTGTTAAACACATTTCTTGTTGGTACTTGTAGATGAATGGTAATTTGATGAGGAAGTAGGTAATTTGTATACAGTGATGAGTTAAGGAATAATAGGGAATTTTAAGGCATCCTGATTCAGGCTGATCATTCACATACAATTTCTAAATTCACCTCAACTATTTTAGAAGTTGTACTGACCTCAGGTAAGAGGATGCACTTGTGGTCTTATTTTTCCCTCTAGTCTGTGATTTTTTTGAGAGAGAAAATATAAAAAAAAATTGGAGATGTATTTTAACTATTGATTTATATCATAAAAACTTTTTAAAGCTTTTTATTTATTTATTGTTACAGAGAGGGGGAGGATGGGAGAAAGACAGGGAGAGAAACATTGATGTGAACGAGAAATATCGGTCGGTTGACTCTCGTATGCACCCTGACTGGGGCCTGATCCTGCACCCTAGGCATGTGCCCCGACTGGGCATCCAACCAGCAACTTTTCGTTTTGCAGGATGATGCCCAACCAACTGAGCCAAACTGAGCAGAGTTATCATAACATGTTTTCAATTGAAATATACTACTAATAATACAGATATAAACCTGCCCCCACTGACTTCTTTTCACTTACTACTCACACTCTTATCCTGACTTCTAACAACACTGATGACTTTTGCCTCTTTTTGTGCTTTATATAAATGGAATCATACAGTGTGTATTGTTTTTTTGATCAGCTTCCTCTGCTTCACTTTACATTTGTAAGATTTATTCATGTTGTTTATGTCATAGATCATGCATTTCTGATTGCTGTGTAATATTCCAGTAGGTGAATAGCCCACAAATGATTCATTTTACTGTTGGAGGCCTTTTGCTCATTTCCAGTTTCTGGTTATTATGAATTGTGCTCCTTTGAACATGCTAGTACATGTTTTGTTTTTGTTTTTATATTTAATTGTGGTAAAATACACATAGCAGAAGATTTACCATCATAACCATTTTTAAGTACATTAACTTTTTGTGCAACCACTTTCTAGAAATCTTCTAATCTTGCAAAACTGAAATGCTCTACCCACTAAACAACAACCCCTAATTTTCCTCTTCCTCCAGCCTCTGGCAGCCAGTGTTCTACTATCTTTTTTATGAGTTAGTCTCCTCTAGATACCTCATATGAGTGGAGCCATGCAATACTTGTCTTTAGGGGATGCCTTGTTTCACTCAGTACAACGACCTCAAGGCTGTTGAGGTCACATTGTAGGTTGTCAGAATTTCTTGCCTTTTTAAGGGTAAGTAATATTTCATTCCATGTATATACCACATTCTAGTGCATGTTTTTGATGAACATACATCCACATTTTTTGTGGGATTATGTGTGGTTGTATCATAGAATATGCAAAGGTTCAGCATTAGTAGATTATGCCAAACAATTTTCTACATTGGTCATACCAGTTTATACCCTCCCCAGACATGTGTGAACTAGCTACATTTTAATGCACTAAAATTGTTTCTTCTAGCTATATACATTACAATGACCAGATGCTATCAAAGGAATGAATACATACGATTGTATTGAGTGCATTTTCATTGTTAATATTCATGCTATTAATTAAGGTAACATCAACTTCAGCTGTAGATACAGTCCATTTCTGACTCACTGAACAGTGCAGAGTGGGAGTCTCCTCACATCTGAGAAGCGATTCAGGAATTCAGAACTTTTCCATTTTGTGGCTCCACCTAACTCAACAAGTGGCTTCCAATGTCACCCTGAGCCTTGAGATCCAGGGCAAGCATGCCATCTTTTTAACCATCTCAGCCAGAAAGTGACACGTTCTCTTTCTGTTCATGTTCCCTTAGTAGGAATGAGTCTCATGGCCATATCTAGATGCGGGGGGTGAGGGAGGCAAAGGGTGTTCTGGGCAACCTTTTTCATCAACAACTCTACACTCTGGAAATGGAACACAAATATTTTTTAGACAGTTAATTGTGTTCTCACACATGCACTCCCTCCAAACCATATTCTCCTCAGGCTCCCTGGCTTACAGCAGTGGTGCCAGCCATCAGCTGAAGGAGCTTTGAATCAGTTTGTGATGGACAAAGGTGCTGGTTATTGAGACACAGCTGATAGGAGAAATATTTTATACAGTGTTTCTATAGAGCAAGCCCTGGTCCACATGGTAGCATCTTGCACAATGTCCTCATTGTCAGAGACCTTTCTCCTAACCTTAGAACACAAGTAAGGAGAAGCAGAGTGATTTGCAGGGAAATTGAGAAGTGAGTCTGCATAAAGGCACATTTGAGGACAATCGCCCTTCATCATCTCATCCGTATCTTGTAGATCCCTGATAAGCACTGGCTATACAGCCTGTTGAAGCACTGATGTGAATCAAAGCTTTGGATCTGGACTACCTGGAAAGCCACAGGTCATTCAGGTCTCCGCCATGTCCAACATCTCCATATCAAGCATAAGACAAGCATGCCAATCACATAAATCTAAAGTGATGAATAAAAAGGTGGAGGGCCCAGCGTTAGTTATTCATCATGTGGTCATAATAATTTTGTTTTACAAGATAAAAGGGAAAGCAGCTTATTAGTGTAAGGAAGCAAAGTAGCAAAATCTCTGTCCAAGGTAACAAAGAGATGTCTGGCGAAGATCTTTCGGAGTATCTATTAATCTTTCCTCTCTGATGCATACCTGGAGTGAACTACGTACAATATGTGTTGCAGAAGCTTTCTTTCATCTGCTTCCTAAAATGTGTCTATGTTTCTCAGTTATGTTATGAGATTGTTTTCAGTTGAATGAGTTTCAAGGTTTTAAAAATGAGCAACTTGCCTTGTGGCACTTGAAGCTATACGTACAAGGGATGGCTTTGGGTAGCAGGAGGAAATAGATAACACCTACCTGCATTCAACCCTAACAATGTGCAGTTATTATGTGCTACAGACTTCATCTGCACTAGTCCCTTTAACCCACACATAGAAGAGGAAACTGAGATTCAGAAAGGTGACCTGCTCATGCTCACTTAGCTAGTACAAGAAGCTATAATTCAGACTGGCTTTGACTCCTAATCACAGGCTCCATGGCTGAGAGCAAAGAGGTCCTCCTAAAGGGTGGTGCTAGAGAAATCTGAGAACAGATAACAGAGCAAGGATCGTCCTCTGAGTCACAGGCTTGCCTTTAATAAAACGGACATCCCCTTTGACGGTGAAGACTCGCTGTCATTTACATGCATCGCTGTGACTTTTCCCTGTGGTAGTTAGAGCTTTATGTCAAATAAACAAAAGCTAAAACACACAGTTTTGTGGTGCTTTAATGTCTAAATATCCTTATCATTTTTAACAGATTTCGAAAGTGTGCAGACCAGCCAAATTTTGCAACCATCAAAATACTGGATTACTACAATAAATACCAATAAAAGATACAATTGCTCTAGCAAGACAGTGAATTCCTATAAAGGTGGCTATATGCCTGTGTGGTGAATGTCAGATTGTCTCAAAATGCTAACTCACTTATCAGTGACAGATAAGAAGGGGAACATTTTCCTTCTATTTTTTCCAAGCTGGTCTAATAATTAAATTGACATGAGACAGATTAACAGGAGAAAATAAAATTTAATTCCTATGTACAGAGGTCTCATGGATGTAGAAACTATGAAATAACCAAAGCAAGTAGCTTTATATTTTTAAGATAAAGAACAATACATTTGTGAAGAACTGTTAAGATAAAAAGTTTGAGCCTGGGGTGTTAAATTAGTGAAGAAGTAGCATGTTTTATTCATACATTCTTCTCAGCTCTAAGTTCCCTATCCCTGGGGGTAAGGATGTGTCTCTGACTCCTGGTACAGGGAGGGCACTTTTCACGTGGGAGGTTTATTTTCTGTTTCCAGGGAGACAGGGAGAGGATGGCCAGAGTGCCTTCTTGCACTGGTGGTTTCTCAGGTAACTTTATTTTTTTTTATTGTGTTTTTGTCATTACCATTTATCCCACTTATGTCCTCTTCCACCTCCACCCACACCCTGCCCAGCCTCCACACTGGCCACATGTTGTCCCTGTCCACGAGTCCTTTTTCCTTTTTGCTTGATTCTACTATCCCCAGCTCTCCCCACCCAAGAGAGCTGTCACTTTGCTCTCTATGAGTCTGTCTCTGTTTTGCTTGTTAGTTCAGTTTGTTCATTAGACTCCACACATAAATGAGATCATATGGTAATTGTCCTTCTCTGACTGGCTTATTTCACTTATCATACTGTTCTCCAGGTCCATCCATGCTGTCATAAAGGGTAAAATTTTCTTCTTTTTTTATGGTGGAGTAGTAACCCATTGTGTAAATATACCATAGCTTTTTTATCCACTCATCTACTGATGGACACTCGGGCTGCTTCCAAATCTTGGCTATTGTAAATAATGCTGCAATGAACATAGGTGTGCTTATGTTCTTTCAAATTAGTGTTTTGGGTTCCTCCAGATAAATTCACAGAAGTGGAATCATTGGGTCATAAAAGTTCAATTTTTAATTTTTTGAGGTAACTCCATACTGCTTTCCACAGTGGCTGTGCTAGTCTGTATTCCCATCGACAGGGAAAAAGGGTTTCCCTTTCTCCACATCCTCGCCAGCACTTGTTTGTTGATTTATTGGTAATAGGCATTCTGACTGGTGTGAGGTGACATCTTATTGTAGTTTTAATTTGCATTTCTCTGATAAATAGTGACACTGATTATCTTTTCATATGTCTATCAGCCATCTGTGGGTCCTCTTTGGAGAAGTGTCTATACAGGTCCTTTGCCCACTTTTAATTGGATTGTTTGTTTTTTTGGTATTGAGTTTTGTAAGTACTATGTAAATTTTAAATATTAACCCCTTATCAGATGTATTAGTGAATATGTTCTCCCATTCAATGTGTTGTCTTTTTATTTTGTTGATGGTTTACTTTGCTGTGCAAATACTTTTTAGTTTGAGGTAGTCCCATTTGTTTATTTTTTCTTTGGTTTCCCTTGCCTGAGGAGATATATCAGAAAAATATTGGTGTGATTAATGTCCGAGATTTTACTGCCTATGTTTTCTTCTAGGATTTTTATGGTTTCAAGTCTAACATTTAAGTCTTTAATCCATGTTGAATTTATTCTTGTGTGTGGCCTAAGAAGGTGGTCTAGTTTTATTTTTCTGCATGTATCTGTTCAATTTTCCCAACACAATTCACTGAACACACTGTCTTTAGACTATTGCATGTGCTTGCTTCCACTCTCAAATATTAACCGACTATAAAAGTGTGGGTTTATCTCTTGGCTCTCTATTCTATTCCATTGATCTGTGTGTCTGTTTTTATGCTGGTACCATGATATTTTGATTACTATGGCCTTATAGTATAGTTGGATATTAGGTAGCATGATTCCTTCAACTTTGTTCTTCTTTCTCAAGATTATTGTTGCTCTTCGGGGTCTTTTGTGGTTCCATATAAAGTCTTGAAATTTTGTTCTAGTTCTGTGAAATATGTCATTGGTATCTTAATAGGAATTGTGTTGAATACATAGATTGCTTTGTGTAGTGTGGACATTTTAATGATGTCAATTCTTCCTATCCATGAACACAGTATGTGTTTCCACTTATTTGTATCTTCTTCAATTTCTTTCTTCAGTGTCTTATAATTTTCTGAATACAGGTCTTTTACATCCTTGCTTAAATTTATTGCTAAGTATTTTATTCTTTTTGAAGCAATGTTGAATGGGATTGTTTTCTTAATTTCCTTTTCTGGTAGTTCATTTTTGGCACATAAAAGTGCAACTGATTTCTGGATATTAACTTAGTGTCTTGCTACCTTACTGAATTCATTTATCAGTTCTAGTGGTTTCTTGGCAGAATCTTTAGGGTTCTCTATGCACAGTATCATAACATCTGCAAATAAAGGCAGTTTTACTTCTTCTTTTCTAATTTGGATGCCTTTCATTTCTTCTTCTTTGATTGCTGTGGCTAGGACTTCCAGTACTATGTTGAATAAGAGGTGAAAGTGGACATCCCTATCTTGTTCACAATATTAAGGGGAATGCTTGTAGTTTTTGCCCATTGAGCATGATGTTGGCAGTGAATTTGTCATATATGGCCTTAATTATGTTTAGATATGTTCCTTCTATTCCCACTTTACTGAGAGGTATTTTTTTTAAACCATGAATTGGTGTTGGATTTTATTAAATGCCTTTTCTGCATCTATTGATAGGATCATGTAGTTTTTTTCCTTCATTTTTTTATGTTGTGAATAACATTTATTGATTTGTGAACATTGTAAGAAACTTGTATCCCTGGAATAAATCCCATTTGATCATGGTGTGTGATCTTTTTGATGTATTTCTGTATTAGGTTTGCTAATAGTTTGTTGAGGATTTTAGAATCTGTGTTCATTAGGGATATTGGCCTATAATTTTCTCATTTTTTTGGAGTGTCTTTATCTGGTTTTAGAATTAGGATAATGCTGGCCTCTTAAAATGAGCTTGGGAGTCTTTATTTCTACTGAATTTTTTGGAATAGTTTGAGAAGTATAGGTGTAAGTTCTTCTTGGAATGTTTGGTAAAATTCAACTGTGAAGGCTTCTGGTCCAGGGCTTTAGTTGCTGGGAGTTCATTGATTACTGCTTCAGTTTCACTGAGTATAGGCTGTCTATTCAGGTTCTTTGATTCTCTCTTATTTATTTTTAGAAGACTGTATGTTTCTAGGAATTTATCCATTTCATCATGTTGTCCAGTTTGTTGGCATACAGTTATTCATAATATTTTATTACAGTTCTTTGTGTGTCTTTGGTGTCAATTGTTATGTCTCCCTTTCATTTCTGATTTTATTTGGGTCCACTCTCTGTTTTCTTGATGAGTCTGGTTGAAGGTTTGTTAATCTTATTTATCTTTTCAAAGTGCCAGCTCTTGGTTTCATTGATCTTTTGTATTGCTTTTTTAGATTTATTTTATTTATTTCTGTTATGATATTTATTATTTCCTTTCTTCTACTCACTTTAGGCTTTCTTGATCATCCCCTTTTAAGTTCTTTAAATTGCAAAGTTAGATTGTTTATTTGAGCTTTTTCTTGTTCCTGAGGTAGGCTTGTAGTGCTATGAATTTATCTCTTAGTACTGTTTTTCTTGTGTCCTACAGATTTGGGGTTGTGTTTTCATTTTCATTTGTTTCAAGGTATCTTTTGATTTCTTTCTTAATCTCATTTTGACCCATTCATTGTTTAATGACATGTTATTTAGTTTCCATGTCTTTGTGTATTTTCCAGTTTTATTCTTGTGATTAATTTCTAGTTTCATAGCATTATGGCCAGAGAAGATGCTTGATATCATTTCAGTCTTCTTAAATTTAATGAGACTTGTTTTGTGTCCTAACGTGTTGTCTATCCTTGAAAACGTTCCATGTGCACTTGAAAAGAATGTATATTCTACAGCTTTGGGATGAAATTCTCTGAAGATATCAGTTAAATTTATTTGATCTAGTGTGTCATTTAGGATGGCTGTCTCTTTGCTGATTTTCTGTCTGGATGATCTATCCATAGAAGTCAACAGGGTGTTAAAATCTTCTACTATGTCTGTATTTCTGTCAGATTCTCTTTTTATATCTGTCAAGATTTGCTTTACATATTCAGGTGCTCCAATGTGGGGTGCATAAATATTTACTAGGATTATATCCTCTGGTTGGGTTGTTCCCTTTATCATTATGTAGTGACCCACCTCTTACTATAGCCTTGGTTTTAAAGTCTATTTTGTTGGATATAAGTATTGTTACCCTACCTTTTTTTTCCTTTCCCTTTGCATGAAATATCTTTTTTCCTTTTAGCCTGTGTGTATCTTTTATTCTGAGGTGGGTCATTTGGAGGCAGCATATATATGGGTCTTGTTTTCTTATCCATTCATACATACTATGGTTTCCGATTGGAGCATTTAAGCGATTTACATTTAAGGGGATTATTGATAAATATATATTTATTGCCATTCTATTTTTAAACTGCTTTCCTCTTTTTGTTTCATTTTCTTCTTGTTCTTCTTAAAGCAAGTCCTTTAACATTTGTTGTAGTGCTGTTTTGGTGTTAATAAACTACTGTAGCTTTTTCTTGTCTGGGAAGGTCTTTATTTCTCCTTCAATTTTAAATGATAGCTTTGCTGGGAGAATTAGCCTTGGTTGTAACTCCTTGCTTTTCATCACCTTGAGTATTTCATGCCAATCTCTTCTGGCCTGAACTGTTTCTGCTCAGAATCAGATGACAGTCTAATGAGATCTCCCTTGTAGGTAACTACCTGCTTTTCTCCTGTAGCTTTTAAGATTTTCTCCTTGTCTTACAACCTTGTCAGTTGAATTATAATGTGCCTTCACATGGGCTTCTTGGGGTCCAACTTATTTGGGACTCTCTGCACTTCTTGGACTTGTGTATCTTTTCATTCACCAGGTTAAGGAAGTTTGCAGTCATTATTTCTTCAAATAGGTTCTCAGTCCATTGCTCACTCTCTTCACCTTCCAATATTGCCATGATGTGCATGTCATTATACTTCATGTTATCCCAAAGGTCCTTTAAACTCTGCTTATTTTTTTCTTTTTTCTTTTTGCTGCTCTACTTGGGTGTTTTTTCTACCTTGTCTTCTAAATCACTGATTCAATCCTCTGCTTCATCTAACCTACGTTTTATTCCTTCCAGTGTATTATTTATTTCAGATATTACACTGTTTATTTCTGACTGGTCTTTTTTATGGTTTTTATGTCTTTTTCATTCTGTTGAGTTTTCTTATAATCATTACTTTAAACTCTGTATCTGATAAGTTGCTTTCCTTTATTTCATTTAGCTCTTCTTCTGGAGAATTCTCTTGTTCTTTCATTTGGACCTCTTTCTTTGTTTTCCCATTTTTGCTATCTCTTTCTTTCTGTTTCTATGTATTAGGTATGTTTGCAAAGACTCTGGTGCAGCCCTAAGTCAAACCCTGCCTGTGACTGGCCCTGGGTGATCTGTTTGGAGCTATCAGTGGTCCACAGCTTGTGCTCCCCTATGCTGGGCCTGGGTGTGTGCAGAAGGAACTGAGTTGTACACCAAGGCTGGCTTTTACCAGTACTGGGTCTGGGAGAGGGTCAACTTAAGTCTCAAAGCTCCCAGAGATCATCATCTTCCTACAGGCTTCCTGTTAGGCTTAAATTGCTGAAAATGCCTTCAGCTGTACTCTTCAGCTACTGAGCTTAAGCTCCACGTAGTGGGGCAAGATGGATTCCTGCGTTGTGGCTATTGATTTCCTCAGGCCAATGCCACATGGAGGGGAGTGCTTTGCCAGAGAAAGATAGCTTATGCAGTATAAGGAATGATTCAGCACAGGGATCCTGGTGGCTGACCTTCAGCTCTCCCTTCAGGGCCACCAACCTCAGATTAGCCTCATGTGGTTCTAGTCTGCTCAGCCTCCCTCTGATAAAGCCCAGGGCAAGTGGCTGCAAACAAAATTTTGTGCATTGGTCCTTTAACAGGCTCTCCATATTTCTAGCCCTCTCTCCTTGGTGGACAGAAATTCTACTGCTTTTCACAGCTGGATGTTATTTGGGTTCCTTTCCTGGTTCTGGTGCTCTAGGCTGGGGAGCCAGCTTGGGATTTAGAGTCCACATTTCTCAAGGGAAACACTCCCGGTGGCTGAAATGTCCCTCTGGAACTTTAGCTGCCACCCGGGAGAGCCCAGCCAGCCCTCTTGTGCCTCCGTTTGTCCTACCAGTCTTGTAGTGATGTGGCTTTTTCTGGAAGTCCTTGTTTATAAAGCTTCTCTCCAGCTAGTGTTCAGTTGGTTAGTCAGGATGATTTTTCTATGATTTAGTTGTAATGCCAGTTTGGTCCTGACAGAAGGTTAATGTGTAGTTTCCACCTACTCCACTGTCATCTTGAATCTCTTTCAAGTAACATTAATTTAAAATAATCAATATGCCAAATTGGTATTTTTGGGGTGGCAGATTTTTCTCCCCTATAGTATGGTAAAGGGGAGTTTAATTTATTACCCAGTCAGAAAGAAACTGGAATAATTAAACTGTAAGTGTATCAAGAGTACCTGTTTCTTTTAAATGCTTTATTTCCTTCCTCAAGTATTGACCACTATTTTACCTTTGACGAACAGTTCTACCAATTTAGGAAACATTTACATTTTTTAATTCCTTTCCATCTGTTTTCAATCTCAGTTCTCAAGTACTTTATTTAGTGAATTTTTATAACAAATTTAAATTAATTAGAATTATTTTCCTAGATGTATTAGAGTAAGTTAAATTTAAAATTCAGTTCTTCAGTGGTACTAACCATATATCAAGAGTTCAGTCTAGCTGGTGGATACCATGTGAAGTAGCTCAGATGTAGAATACATCCATTATCTCAGAAAGCTTATTAGATAGTCTTGTCTTCTTTATTCATCTGGCCAGAGGGAAAAGGAAGTGTGCAGGCAGCAGATACTCTTCTAAAAAGTTTTGGCCTGGACTTCTGCTTTTGGCCATCACTTCTGCTTACATTTCATTGTTGGAAATAAGTCTTTTGGACGCCTATGCAATTGGGTCTGGTACCTTAGTTCATTTGGGCTCCAATAACAGAAATACTATGGACTGAGTGGCTTAAACAACAAACATTGATTTCTCATAGTTCTGGAGGCTGAAAAGTCCAAGATCAAAGAATGAACAGATTCAGCGTCTGGTCAGGACCATTTCTGGATTTGTAGATGGCCCTCTTCTCACTGTGTCCTCACATGGTGGAGGGGGTGAGAGAGCTCTTTGGGGGTATCTCTTATAAGGGCACCAGTCCCATTCATGAGAGCTGTATTTGCATGACCTAATCACTTCTCAAAGGCCCCACCTTCAAATACAATACCATCACAGTGGGGGTTATCCTTTTTCATGTCTTATAATTTTATACATGTTTTTATAATTTCATACTTTTTAATTTATAGTATATGAAATGAGGCATGGGTCTAACTGTATTTATCTCCATATCTATAATTAGCATGCTTAAGAGCAGGAGTTCACAAACTATGGCTTATGGGCCAAATATGGCCTGCTGCCTATTTTTGTAAGTAGAGTTTTATTGGAACTTTATTTCAACAATATAATACAATGAAGAAAAAAATAATGAAACCATAGGGACTCAATTTTAGTAGGCAGATAGCCATTTCCACCGTACCAGCCAAATTTAATAATGCAAAGATGGCCTAGAGGAAAAGCCCTTGGAAGTAGATTTGGGTTGAAGTCCTGTTTCTGCTTTCACACTGTTTGACATTGGGAAGTCAGATACCCTGACTCAGATTTCCCATTTTTAATGTAGACCAATTGTAACGTCTAATTCCTAGGGCCTTTGTCAGGATTAAATATTAAAGTGTATAACAGTAGAACTGCAGATGCTTTAAGGTTTAAACATATATATTTGTGTGACAGATTGCATCATTGATCCCACTTCCTCATCTCTCATAGTAGCTTTGCCTTTTGCCATGATTATTTGTAGTAGAGCTTCCTGTCCCTTAAATGTGGGTTGATCTTGTAACTTGTTTTGGACAGTAGGATGGGGTGAAAGTGTCACTGTGCCAGTTCTAGCCTAGGCCTCTAGAAACTGTGGGTTTCTGCATTCATAATGGGGAAAACCTTCTTGGTCCCAGAAGGGGGGTGATGAACATGTGGAAGAGTCGCACCAGTTGGGCCCTCTTGGATCAACCAACCCAGAGCAAGTACATGATCTAAATAAATGCTTATTATTGTATGGCAATGAGGGGTATTGTCACTTGTTGTACCATACATTATTATTATAGTGAAAGCAAACAACTATAACTTGTTTGTCCGTTTATATCTGGTCACTGGAACAGCTTAAAACGAATTAATATAATCCATCTAAAATAGTAAAAGTCAGTAAAGAAAAAGTTTGGCTTAATATATATTTTTTATAATATTATATTTCATATGGCAACTTCAGAAGGGGGGCTTAAAAGATGTAAGTACAAATAAGCAATGAGACAAAATAATGAAGGAAGAAATAATTATGTGATCAATTTTTTAGGAAACTCTGCAACATCTCATTTCTGTCATTTTGATGTGAAAGCAGCTGCAGACAATATACAAACAAATGAGTGCAACTCTGTTCAAATAAAACTGTAATTACAAAAACAGGCAGCAGGCTAGATTTGGCCCACAAGCCATAGTTGCAGACTGCTGCTGTTAGGTATACTAACTATTGGCATGGAGATAAATATATTTAGGCTTATACCTTATTTCATATACTATAGACAAAAAAGTGTGAAGTTACAAAAATAATACAAAATTATAAGACATGAAAAAGAATTGTTATCCTGGTTATGATGAAATGAGGTGCAAAGCAAAAGGACCCCGATATGGAGCATGTTCCCCCATAGCTGATGGTTGGGGGGAGGGGAGAAGCGGATGATATGGCTTAAGATAATTTTCATAACAACAGCAAGTTGATAGCTGTGTCTTTCCTGAAGGGAAGTTGTGCTGCCCCCTGAGAAAAGGCATACATGACCTTCAGTACCCACAGTGCCCAGTATGAGGTCAAGTACAAAGCCCCAAGTCAGCATTTTAAAATTAGGGTGGCCAGCCATGATGGGGTGGCCTTGTGGTGTGAAAGGGTATAGAAGGGCCCCCACTGGCCTACCACGAGGTCCAGTGTGTAAGGAAGTGCCACACAGTTTTGAATTATGAGCTGGGGGAAGAAAATGGAGACCTGCTGGGAAACCTGCCTGAAGAACACGGCAGCATGGCAGATGGAGTCGGGGGACCTGCCCAGCCAAGCACGGATTAATGGGAGATGCCTGGAATGCTGAACTGTGACAGGGGATG
Organism: Phyllostomus discolor; assembly: GCF_004126475.2. Lineage (NCBI taxonomy): Eukaryota > Metazoa > Chordata > Mammalia > Chiroptera > Phyllostomidae > Phyllostomus > Phyllostomus discolor. The sequence continues at coordinate 38,523,436 of NC_040904.2, read as the reverse complement.
CTGAGCCTCAGACTTCTGTTTTTCTGAAAGATGGTACCACTGACTGACATATTCTGAGACTGGCCTGGTTTGGCAAAGGGAGGCAAGACTGTGTGTTTATGGGCATTTTGAAGGGAGTGGGACTTAATGGCAGGATTCTGCTATTATTCTGAATCTGTATAACTTTTCAATAAACAATTCCTTTCCTTTCACCAAACTGGCATGAAGAGTCACACTGCCTGGTGGTGGGCAATTGGACCCCACAGCTGTTCCAGAACAGCATAGGCTGGGGTTCTGTAACAGCGACAGGCAAAGTGTTAGAGCTGTTACTGGGTTGAATGAGATCATCTAATTTGAGTCTTTAGCCTAATGCTCGGCACATAATGTGTGCTCTAAGGCTGTGAATTATTATAAATGTGAGAGCAATATAAAATATATATTTATAATACAAGCAACATAAAATATTATAAACAAATATAAAATATAAACAATATAAAATATTATTTAAAAACCTCAAATTTCTGTTTAATAAATATCAGTTAAGATAAAGTAGAAAATAATACAAAAGAGCATATAAGCTCTGCAAGTATATTCTCTTACTACTTCTGTTTCACCAGCCTGGGGTACTAATAAAGCTGTATCTCTCTATCAAGAAAATATTTCTTTTGTCCTTTGGAATTCCTTTATTCGTGGGTTTTTTTTCCTCCAAGATATCAGTCTTTAATGTATTGGCGTCTTGGAGAATTAAGTGAAAAACTTAACCAGTTTGCAAGTTCTGATGGAGCTACCACAGGGAACCATGTGGGGCCTTAAGAAGCCTGCTATTTGCTTCTTACCACATGGTGTCTGTTGTGTAAGCTGCTCCATTGTCAATGAGGCAGAGCTTGAACTAGCTTCTTTGTACAAGCGAACACCAGCACTGCACAGAACTGCTGCTGACACTGCTGTGGGGGAGGGAGACATGGGGGGCATCTGGGAATACCGCCCTTCTCAGTCTGCCTCCCAAGGCCATAGTTTTCCACTGTCTCCTTATCATTCCCAAGGCCTGTTTGAAGTGTATACTAGCACCACTCCTACTCCCACCATCTTTCTGGACCGAGAGTATGCTTCTCAAGGTATGAGGGGTTCATGGTCAGTGTCCATGGTCGCTGTGATGGTTAATTTTATGTGTCACCTTGACTGGGCTAACTGATGCCCAGATAGCTGGTAAACACTGTTTCTGGGTATGTGTGTGAAAGTCTCTGGAGGAGATTAGCATTTATCTAAGTAGACTGAGTAAAGAAGACTGCTCTCACCAATGCAGGTGGATGCCATGTAATCTTTTGGAGGCCTGAATAGAACAAAAATGTGGAAGAAGAGTGAATTCTCTCTAATCTTGAGCTGGGACATCTATCTTTTGCCCTTGAACATGAAACTCCTAGTTCTCACATCTTTAGATTCTAGACATGTCCATGCCTCTGAGTAGATGGAATTGACTCCCCTTTTGCTCACACCTACTTACTGGGATGGAATCACACCATTGGCTTTCCTGGTTCTCCAGATTACAGACCCCACATCATGGGATTCTCAACCTTCAAAGCTGCGTGAGCCAATTCCTATACTAAGTCTCCTGTAACAAATATCTGTAAATACCCTATTGCTTTTTTTTCTCTGAAGAACTCTAACAATATAGTCATATTACTACATAAATACTATGAATAAAACATTCATATGAATAACATATAAAATGAATGGGAACCTATATAGATAGTATTTTAAATCCACTGAACAAATGACAAAATACAAATTCTAAATCTTCCCTGTCCCCTGCAGGATGGAACGTAGTTTCTGGCCCTTTTAGTCCAGCTCTTCCATGTGGCCCCTGGGTGCTGAGGAGCTCAGGAGAAAGGGGTGGGTTGCTCTTCTGGCCAAAAGAGGAACTTCGAAATCAACAAATGCTATAGGCTTCTAGCCAGACATTGGCTAGGGGTTAAAAAACCGTTGCTTAGAATGTTCATTATTTTAAAAGAAATTTAAATGCCACTTCTAATAAAACTCCAGAGAAATAGGCTTGATAGGTGATATTTATCAAGTGGACCATAAACAGATTGGGGAATATGACTTTGAAAGCTGTACAAGGTGATAGGTGTACTCAGTGGCTTTCAGAAATAACAATGTTTTTCTTTATATCACTAGTAATACATTTTCTTCATATGAAAGAAGAAAACACAAATGAATGGGGGGTGTTAAGAGTCTGGACTCTGAAGTCAGACAAGCTGAGTTAAATCCCAGCCCAGTCACTTAGCTGGTGTGACCTCGGGTAGGTACAGTAGGCATGCTAACTTCTAAAGCTCAGGTTCTCATTTGAAAAGAGGAAAAATAATAGTAGCTCTCTGTCCAGGGTCTTCTGTGAATATTAAATGAGCTCATGTTTGTAAGGTGCTTAGCATGCATAGTAAATTCCCAATTAATGCCAGTTATAATTTTTATTACCCATAATCCCACCACTGAAAGATCCTTGCTGTTAATATTTTGATATATAGGGGGTCCTAATTATCTGATTATATTTTCTGAGTCATAGCAGTTTACAAAGTTGTTAGAAAATAGCAGTATAAAAATACTCCCTAATTAACAGACCCATTATAAAAATGTCTGCTCTTAGACATCCCTCCCTGCTTAATTTTTGTATCAACACCCAATGTTCCAGTGCAAAAACAAAGCAAATTGAGATGTGAAACTGTGAATCTCACGAAAGACTTGGGATTTCCTGTAAGTGATGTTGGGGGACTTAACCATTGAGAAATGAAGATCCGACAGAGGTAAACCAGTTAACAATTGAAGAGCAGAAAAAGCAGGCCTGTTGGTGACATAAGAGGCCCTTTAGAAAAGAATGATTTGAATATCAAAGTACTTTGAGAGTCTCTTAGGAGAATTGATGAACCTCTCAAGTATTTCTGCAAAAGAGACTCTTCACCATTGCTTTTGGGACAGGAGCTACTGTCTGTTTCTAGGCAGATGCTGTTTCTGGACAGATCCCGTCTGTTCCCTGGAGTTGCATATTGCTATGCCCATGACCGTGAATGTGTGACTATTAGAGTGGGCTCTCTGACGGAAACAGAGCCTGTAAATATGGACTTGGAAGAAATTGAGGTTCTGCACCCTTTCGTCCTTCCCTTACTCCCCTTACTCCAGACAGGGCCTTACATAACCAAGAATATTGTTACCCCTGCAGAAACACAGCCTATTTTTGAAAAAGGTCAGATCTTTTTGCCTTTTTTTGCAATCTTCAGAGAGTTTTTGGTAGCAGAACTCTGTTTTTGGTAGTAGATCTCACTGAGGAGCTGATGACTGTTAATGATGTTCCTTCCAGAAAAATGAACATTTGTACCTACCACAAATATTTTCGTACAATTTGAAGGAAGACCCAATGAAGTCTATTTATAGATTTAGGTTAAGTGTGATATTTGAATTGTCACATATTTACATATTGTTATATATTTAAATTATTACATATTTGTTTTATATGAAAATATTTATGCATTCCTAAACTTAGGCTTGCATGAGCTTTAATTCAGTAAGTACTTATCGAACATTTGCTTTTTGTTTACACCTGTAGAGGATAAAGAAGAAATATTGCATATCGCTCCTGGGTTTCAGCTACAGCGAGGGACACCCAGAAGGTACAGACAGAGTATAGTGAAGTGGGAAGATGCTGGCAGTCCATGAGGCAGTTACCTCAAGATGTCACTCACAAATCAGCCTATAACGCTATCATGTGGGGAGATAAGTATCTGGGTCCTGCAAAGTCTCTGTGCTCCTGGCGATCAGAATATGGAAAATTTGTGGATTGGAAACACAGATTAGAGAAAAAGGAAAGCACCTGAGCCAGGGACTTCTTAGATGTTCTCTTTCGGGGCCTGACTGACCTCAGGTTTATGAAGCAGTGGCCTTGCAAGCAGCCTGCACCTCCGTCTGGGCACCTGTATGGTGACTAAATAAGGGTTTCTGCCTTGCTATGTGGATCCAAAAAAATTAACTTCATAATGAATATACAACCCAAGGATCAGTGAATGTACATGATCAAAACCTCCCAAAAGTTGTTTACTGAAACAGTACACCCACACCCGTCTACATATAGATAGGATTTAAAAATAATTTACAGGTAGCTCCTGGCTGGTGCTGGTGTTCTTCATGAATTTCTCCTCACTGGGGTATGGAGGAAGCCGTCAGCCAGGCAGCATAACTTATTTCTGCCCAAGTTCTGGAAGGTGCAGCTCTCTTTGCTATAAATTCACTGTGCAAAACACTTGCTATAAAGTGAATTGTCCTGTCTTTCTGTGGCTGGTAGAGTCTCATAGGCCATTGTAGCTTTTAGCAGTAAAAGGATTGACTGTAACTTAGAAGAATGCTTCTTTGTGGCTTTCTGTTTCCTTCTCCTCTTTCACTATCCACAGTCTACTTTTTCTTTCTCCTTTTTACTGTCATAGCAAGAGTTAAAAGGATTCAGCTTGTTGCCTTGCCAAAATTTTGCTATTTAGTTATTTCATCTTCAGTACAAATGGATCTCATCTGCAGATTAACACAGACACACCCGACTTAGCTGAAATAAGAAAAACTGAGAACTGGGAGAAAAGACCAACATGGTACAATTAGAAGCCAATATAAGACAGTGCAAAACCACATGCTCAATTATATGATGATTTAATATGAACACAATCATGTGGGAAGTCTTTATGACAAAGGGAGACATGAGTGCTTTTTTGGAAGTCTAGGTGATATAATCACCTAAATCTGAAGCACAGGCTGCGTGTGGGAAGGTGGTGGGGTGTGGGGGTATCACATATTTCCTAGGAAGGCAAAGTGATGCGGAGCAAAGTGATGCAGAAACATTTATTGAATGTCTACTGCATTCTAGGTCTAGGCAGAGTTGAGAAGCAAAGGCCCCCTCTCCAAGTGCCCTCGTGCCGGGATGAGACTTGTGTGTGAGTCTGGCTCTACCAATTGTTATCTTGTTCATGTGGAGAAAACTCCTCAATCTCTTTGAGCCTCAGTTTCCTTGTCTATGCAACTGAATTACAGTAGTTCCTTCCCAGTTCAGTTAGGAGCAGAGAAAGCCAAGATAGTATTACTGAATCATTTAATAAGCTATAAAAGTCAATGCCCAATTTAGTTACTGTGCTAACTAGCAAGTGACAGGAAATCTGATCTTCTTTATCTTTTGGGGTGTCCTGGATGTTAATATATTCCCAGAAGAAGAGAAAGTCGTCACTTGTTTGGTGGAGAGGGATCTAGTCAGATGCCAGCACGGAGCTCACCTGCTTCTCCTCTACCCGGAAACTGTGATGAGGACTACAGCCTGGGCCCTGGGGACAATGAAAGGAGGGTGAGCAACGTGCAAGGCGATGAGTGGCTCAGCATAGAGTGACTGACGATGAAGGCTGGGACTCTACCGAGGAGACTGTCTGCACCCGGTTGTGTGGGCAACACGTCGATCAGAGGAAACATGTCACCTCACTTCAAATGTAAGAATCTGATATGCAAGGAGCTCATGGGTGAGGTTGAAAATGATGTGTTTTTAGGAAGTTCATTATTAATAGAACTCTGTTTACTCAAGCCCTCAGTGTTTGGGACCAGTCACACATACTCTGTATCTTCCTAAGAGCTTAGGGTTAAAAGCTATGGATTTTTTTTTATATCTTTAAAATTTTCTGTATGGTTTATTGTTTGTAGTGACCTAAATACCTTCATCAAGCCACAATTAAGTCACTGGGACTGAGCCATGTGCCTCTACGGGAGGTAATTAGAAAAGCTGGATTAATTTGCCATTGAATTATTTATGTAAGCATAAATATTGCAGAGGCAATTAAACTTCAGGTATTTCTTAAGGTGTGGATAAATCAATTTACATTGTGTTCCTCCAGTTCATTTCAGAGGAAATGTTTGACAGGAAATAGAAATCTTTGTCAAAAGACAAAAATACCTTCAGAATCCATCCTTCCATTAATTTTCTTTGCTCTCTAAACATACCCTGTAAAGTAATTTTGTGTGTTATTGGAATTCTTTCCAACTGCCAAAAATAATAAGTGAAAAGACATTGAGAGTTCTCTCTTGTCAATACCAGGAAGTCAATCTTCTGTCTATTCCGGTATAATTTAGCGCAGTGAGAATCAACTGATTTCACAGATATTAACTTTATCGAATATACAAACGGAAGTGTTATAGGGAAAATAATTTCTCAGTGAACAGCAGAGATAACTTAGCAATCAGGAAATGCAATCTCCTTTTGGTCTCAAAACTTACTCAAAGGCTGGAGCGTGCCTGGAATCCACCCCCCTATCTCCCCACAAAGCAGTGATTTACAGAAATGAAACCTGCGGGATACATATTATGCAAACGCTCTAGGGAAGTGAATCATTGCACATCCAAACTAAAATTGATGGAGCTGCAGTGAAAATAAAGTTATTAAATTTGTGGTGAAGGGGAAAATGTAAAAGGTAACACTTTAACGGTATCTCATATATAAAACCAATCATCTCTTTCTGAAGGAGTCATTACTTGCAGCCATTGCATCCTCTGCCCTTCTCCTCCCATCATCTGCTTCCAGCCTCCATCTGAATTTTGGGTCCTCTCTCACCATGCTGGTCAAGATTTAGATCCTTTCTTTGTACCCCAGCTTCAGATTCAGAGCTGTGCTGTGTGTATTTTCTTATACAGAGGGCCATGAAGCCAGCTCACCGCCCTCATTCACAGCCACCCTGATGTAATGTAATTCAGGTGCTGTTTTCCACAGTAGTTGACATGGGGCAACTCTAAGTTATCTTTTTCTAGGTCTTTCCTCTGGTGGACACATTGAAGTATCTTCAGTAGAGAAGTTAAAGGATTAAAAGACCTTAACTGGAATGAACAAATTCATTTATTATAACATGTTAAAATAGAAACTACAGGAAGATAGAGGTTTCTCTAAGTACTAAGTCAACAATGAAAATAATTTTTGATTTAAATCGGTGCTTTGCACAGTGGCACATCATTGTTGAGCCGCAATAAAGGACGTGTGCCAAATTCTAAGGTTCTGGGCTGTGCTGCGTGGGGAATACAAGAAGAGGAGGAGGAGGAGAATGAGAGGGGGGGGACAAGCACAAAGAACGTACTGTCTCCCGAGGCTCCGTGGAAGCCAGAGCACAAGGCCTTGCTCCACTCTCCCCATCCTCTGTGACACAGGGAGTGTTGTCAGAATGCAGTCCATAGCATCCTATGGCTTAAGATACATCTTTGGCTTCCCACTGCTCTTGGGGCAAGGGACCAAATCTCCAATAGAGACAGACATGGCCCCACATGGTTTGGTTCTCATTGCAGCTGTCCAGCTGCTTCCTTGAAAACACTGATTTTCCTGTGTGCTGAACACTGAGTATGCAGTTTTTGTCGGCCTGAATACTGCTGCCCCCATTCCGTAGACTCCTACCCATTCTTCGGATCTCAGCACAAGCTTCATTTCTTCAGGGAAAACTTCTTAGATCTTCATCATGAGGGGGAAACAGATCTTTGTGGATTTCTTTCATTCCTCATTGGTCCAAGCCTTCTGAGCAACGGACATGTTCGAATAACAAACAGCCTTGGATGCTAGAGATGGTGTTTCCCCAGAGAGATTAGAGACATATCTCTCTGAAGACATCCTGGGTGGTAAAGTCCTCTCCGTTCCCTCCCTGGTGACATTCCAGAGTAGTGATGCTGCCCCTTCTTCTGTGGAGGAGACTAATTTACACAACTGTCTCACATTAATCTCTCCAGACCACTGAATGGGCAAATGGGAAGCCTTATAAGAGTCAGTCTCTGCAAGTTCAAACTTCCTCTCCTGAGGTACACTTTACTGCAGGGACAGGTAACATCTGCCCTTAACGCTTTTGCCCTGTGGATTTTGGGGTGTGGGGAAGCCATGTGAGATACCACCCTGCATGCTGTTTTTGGTATGTAACAAGCCATACGTGCTCTGACCCAGGGCTTGTTTAGTGTCTTTGTCACTATACGCATATGAAACTGTCAGCCTATCTTTTTATCTTGCAAGTTGGATAAAATTTCAAACCTTTACAGTTTCTGACTGAACACATGTGCCTGGTCAAATCCCTTCTCTCATAGCACCATGTGCCCCTCATTTATGGCACATATCACAATCAACTTTATGTTACTCTTTGATTATTTGGCTCCTAATCACATGATCTCTCCCCACAGAAGAACAATATGTTGTTTTTCCCTTGTATATCTTGCCTCTAATAGAGTGCCCATCATTCACTGGATACTCAAATATTTATCTGTCGAATGTAGAGAGAGAGCTTAATTTTAATTTGGAGGATAAGGAAAGACTTCATAGGGTAGGAGACATTTGAAGTGGGCAGAAAATAAACGGTTGGAAACAGAGGACATGTGTGCCTGGCAGTGGGGACAGCAGCGGGTGCTGGGGATGCAGCCGTGTAGGTCTGTGTGACCCATTCCTAGTGACTTGGGTGTGGAGCATTGTGTGGGGTGATAATGAAAGGGAGTAATTTTCTTGGCAAAGGCAAGTCTATTTCTGAATGTAATGAAGTACAGAAAATTCTGAAGGCTAGTGGAAATGAGAGGCTGATATGTGTGCTGAGAATTTCGGGAAGACCAAAGGGAAGGGAAGGACTTCAATGTGCCTACAGATTAGCTGCTGCTGCTTCTTCTCTTCCTCCTCCTCTTCCTCCTCCTCCTCCTTCTTCTCCTTCTCCTTCTCCCCCTTCCCTTCCTCCTCCTCCTCCTTATTCTTCCTCCTCTTCCTCTTCCTCACCTTCTCCTTCTCCTCCTCCTTCTTCTTCCTCTTCTCCTTCTTTCTCTTCTTCTTCATGGCTAGTGAGGAAGTAGATTTATATCTTTAAAATTTTTTTCCTGGTCTTATGGAGTTGATGGAAGAAGGAGTAAGATGTTAGCTGAAACACACTTTGCCCTTTTGAGATTCTAGCAGAATTTAATATTTGTTAATCCCAAGGCATTTCAAGACCAGGAGAAGCAAGAAAAATATTGGGACCCAAAACCAAACAAAATAATGAACTCTGGGAAACAACATTATTTATATAAAGGAGAAGGTGGAGCCTGAGGGCAATGCTGTGGCTGTGGGCTCTCCTACTGACAGCCCTGTTACCTGGTTTCTCTGAGATTTAGGGTTCTTCACAGAGAAGGGATGTTGGTGTGCTCCTTGGAGCAAGGTGAGACAGCTGTGTTCTAACTCCTCCAGGTACAAAATTAATGCATGGATTGAGCCTAATTTGAACATTTCTCACTGAATTAAGAGTGCTTTTGCCTTTTCTTTATTTTTATTTTTATTTTTTTACTTTTTTGATACAAAGATGAAATTGGGAATTAAATAATTTCTTGGGGATTCTCTCAAAATAGTATAAGAATGTATAATTACATCTCAAAAACCTATAAAAATATTTTCTCAGAGAATGTGTTCAGCAATAATACATACAAAAATTATTTTTAATAGGACTGTCATGAATAAACTTCTATTTAATATTTTAGGGTCCTTATCAATTCTTAAATTCTGAATTTAATCTCTAGGATTTCTTTTTTTTTATTCATGTAATGATGCTGTCTTTTAACCACATGTCCACATACAGCTGTGCCTCTTGAATGTAACAGGGTTGACTTTTTATGACTTTTCAATTTCTTTTCCTTATTTTCTGTTGCTGTGGGTGTTCCTGGTTTGATTCTAACAGCATTCCCCCCCTTTTCTATTGGGTTGTCATTAATCTTCTTTGGAAGGAGAGTCCAAATGAAACAAGCTGGTTAGAATTGTGTACAAAGTAAATGTAGATCAACTATGAGTGATGGTCGGGGGAGCTGTATCAGTTAGGATCAGGATGGGATGCACATAATTGAAAAATCCATAACAACATTGGCTTAAACAAGATAGATGTTCGCCTCCCATATAACATAAATCTTTAAGAAGGTAATTCAGGGCTCATGTAGGGCTATGGCAGATTTTATTTTTCAAAGATGGCTGGAACAGTATCTTCTGCTCTTGAATTATGATCTTGCCATTCTCTGTACTCCCCCTACTCCCGAGGTCAATCTGAGACCCCTCTACTTGAACCTGGGCAGAACTTGTGACTACTTCAACCAATAGGGTGCAGCAGAAATGGCATCTGCTTGTTTCTGCTGCCATGCTGTGAGGAAGTCCAGGCCACATTGGGAAGCCACCTACAGGTGTCCTGGCTTATAGCAGCAGCTGAGATCCCAGCCAAGAGCAAGCATTGGCCTTCACATATGAGTGAGGGAGTCTACAAGGAGACTCCAGTGCTACATGGAGAAACCCTGAGTAAGAACTGCCTGGCGGAGCCTAGTCAAGCCTTAGAACCATGAGAGAAAATTATAGTATAAAGTTGCTGTTGTTTTATGCCACTAAATTTTCATTGGTTTGTTATTCAGAACTATAAGATTGGAATAGGGACTCAGGAAACTCTCTGGTGATTCAGGCTCCTTTCGGCTCTCTGCTCTGTTATCTTGAGCATGTAACAGTCATCCTCGTGGTTTAAGGTGCTGCCAGAGCTCCAGTCACCACATCTGCATTCTGGCAGCATGACGAAGGTCTGGAAGAAGGTGTGTGTATTTCCTCCCTTCAGGGAAGTGTCCTGAAATCCTATACAATATTTCTAGCTTTTAGTGGCCAGAGATTAGTCTCGTGGTCACTCTGCAGCAGGAATGGCTGAATAATGAGTCTTTTATTTGGGGTTGTAGTGTACCCAGCTAAACTTTGGGTTGTTTGATGAGGAGGAGCAAACTGGCCGTTGGATCAGACACTGGTAGTTTGGAGGGCTTTCTCGTGAGCCATGTGGATGGGCTTTAATGCATAGAAACTGCAACTGTTTTACTATATTCTCAATATCTTTATAGGTTAGATGACCTCTATGGGTAACTTTTGCTGTACCTGGAATGTCAATGTGCTTATTTTGGTATTTCTGCTTTTCTATGGCAGCTGATAAGCAATCTCTGCTAAGGCTCCTTCAAATTTCCTATGAAAATGCCTGTAAATAACCACAATAAAGTTGGCACCAAAGCTATACACTGAAGAGAAAGCAAAAATAACTGAGCTCAGATATACTGTATTTTTACTGTAACGTGATTGAGATTAGAGTTTGAGAAGTATTCTATGGCTTCACACACTCCATCCACTAAACCAGAGTGTTATGGAGAAAGGAGAAGACTTTGATGAAGGCCAATGACCTCCATTAACTCTGGGGCTCTGAGACCTCCACAGCCAGTAGGTCAGGTAACTGCCTTTTAGTTGTGTAGGGATCACCTTCTAAACCAACAATAGCCGTCCTACCTCCCCCAAATCTCTTGTGCTTCCCTGTGACTCCTGCCCTCTGACATCCCTTAAGAGGTCGATGTGTAGACTACAATTTCTAGGATTCAACATAGCTGGTAGGGAATCTCAGAGGATGGGTCACATGGATGGGCTATTTCACTATAGAAAAGCAGAACTGGGAAAAGGAAAAGAAGCCAGGGCCGAGCAAGCTGGGGTGGGGTGGGATGGAGTGGACTGGCTTGTTATAAACGACTCTTTGCTGAAGGGCTCAGAACACACTCAGGAGAAGATTCCCCCAGATGAATGCCTGTAGGTTCCACAGCTGAGCTAGAGGCTGGGCATACTAACCTTCTCTCTAGGTGTAGATTATACAGAGGAAAGTATCTATTTCTTGAATGGATGGAGAGGGGATGAGGGAGTACGTGTCACCCTCCTTGGCTGTGTGTGGAAAGAGAGAGAGCACTCCTATCATCCAGGGATTAGTAAATAAAGTTCTCCTAAACTCAACCAGATGGAGAGAGTCCACAAATGAAAAACCTTACCAAACTGATATAAAATACTTACTATTTTTTAAAGGGTAAAGACAAAGGAAAAAAAGGCATATGGGAGTATCTGAAGGCCATTAAAGATTCCATCTAATCTGTTGCTATCCCACAAGTACACCTACAGGCCTGTGTGATGAGAAATGGTGTTCTGCATGAGAACCCACAGACACTGCAGGATTCTCAATCATCAGATATTCAATTATGTACTCTGTGTTCTACTTACTAAAGCAGAGAAGCAGACACTTAAAAAATGGTTTTCCATAATAGGAACTGGCTTTACTTTCACAGACACGGTACTCTCATGGTCGCCTGTTTGCTAAATATTGTAATTTAGAGTCCCACCAGCTCTCAACACAGACAATGGCATGTATAAGTAGAAAACATTGCACATTTGCTTTTGGGTGACCTGGAAACAGAGTAACACAAAATTTAAAAAACAAAACAAAGCAAAAAACAACTCTTTAACTGCTCTCCAGTCCCTACTCATAGCCTTATAATCAATCCTCTGTCGACCTATGTGTTTTTAGTATGGATCAACAGAGAGTAACTGTTACAGAATTTACTGCATTATTGTTAATAGTAATGTATGATCATCAAGTATTTGTAATGGACTTTGTATATGACAGTCAAACATTTTTCTGTGGACTGAATGCTTGGGTTGCCCTCAAATTTATATGTTGAAGACCCAACCCTTAGTGTGATGTATTTGGAGGTAGGGCTCATGGTTGGTAATCAGAGTTGGAATAGGCCATGACTGTGGGGCCTCATGATGGGATTCATGTCTTTATAAGAGAAGAAAAGGATTTCTCTCACTCCCCCTTTCTGCCCTGTGAGAATACAGTGAGAGGAGCCCTTTGCAGGCCAGGCAGAGAGCTCTCCCAGAAACTGAATTGGCTGGCACCTTGATCTTGTTTCCAGCTTCGAGAACTGTAAGAAAATAAATTTCTGTTCTTAAGCCACTCAGCTGGTAATGTTTGTTATGACAGCCCAAGCTGACTAATACAGATTTCTATTTAATGACAATGACCAGCAAGATGACAGTGACAGTAGCGAACATTTGGATTCCTGCCATTTGCTAGATGTCGTCTTAACAATTTACATACTAATGTGCTTTTAATCTCTACCACAACACTATGGGTTAGGTATTATGAATTAGTTCCATTTGATAAATAAAGAGAGAGTAAGTTATTGAACCAATGCCCTGCATCAGTAGGTGGTAGAGCTGGATGTCAACCCAAGACGGTGACTCCAAAGAATATGTCCTTTTCCAATATTAGGCACAATACTTCAGTTCCAAAAACTGTTAGTTAATAATTGTAGTTAATATGTGTATTATGCTTTATGCTTTGCAAAGTGTGTATCTATTTGCATCAGCTTCTCAGAACATCCCCAGGAGAAGGTATTATTGATCTTGGCCTCAAATGTAGGCATTCTCAGGTCATACCTGGTGCTCTTTCCACTGTGCCTCATCTGCCACTTCCCTGTTGCAGCACTTGCTGCTAGTGCCCACCCTATCCTTTCGAGTTTTACATGTCATTGTAGGTCAGCTGCATTCAATTGCCAGGACACATGTCCCTCACCAAGGGCTTTTCCTGGCTGCTGAGCCAATCTGCCCCGGCCCAGCAGGCCTGGATTGCTAGGTATTAACACTCTCCCGCCCCTCTACAGCAACCCTCAATCAATGACTGATGGGAGCGGGTGTATAAATACCCTGGGTCTCTCACCCTGAGTGGCATAATTCTAAGTGTGTGCTTTTCTCAGGCTCCCGGGTTTTCCTCTGCTGTGGGGTTGAGCTCCAATTGCTCATAGGGGTAACACGCTTAAGGACACGGCCTTTAGAGTCTGCCGCCTTCTCCATGTCTCCCATCCCTATTCCCCTACAGCCCATTTTCCCTCACTCTCCTACCAAATGAACTGCTTGCACTTGACTTCCTTGTCTCAAGCTCTGCTTGTGAAGGAAACCAAACTATGACAACTCTGTGTTGTGTGACAGTCATTTTAGACTTTATCAGGCACTTTAGGGCTCCGTGATTTTATCTCCTCTTCCCAACCACATTGTAAATGCGTGAACATGTAGTTTTTCTTTGTAACACCTGGAATCTTGTGTGTTTTAAATTCAAGGGGGATGCTAAAGGGATTGACCAGCCCTTTAATGTGCTACTGTGTGGAGCCTCCAGGAGCCGGGGGTGGGGGGCTTATAGTGAAAACTCCCTGTGAGGTGCTCTGGTGACTCTAAATCACAGGCTCTCGAGATGCTCGATGGTCTCTTTGAGTGTAGGCTTGGTCACGGACTTAAAGCAGAGGCTGTCTCGGAAGCATCCACTGTCTCACCCTGATTTTGAATTTCCCTTAGTCCTGAGGGCTTTATAGGTGCTTCCCATGTGCTTTTGCTTGCAAGTGTGTGTACTGTTTTTATTTGGCTGGTCTTTCACACATGCTATGTGTTTTCCCTGTAATATCTGTGTCACAGCTGGGATGGTTGTGTATTACATTTTTAAAAGTTCTATTGGACTTCTTCAACTCCAGGTCTGTATTAGGACTAAATTCAAATTGAAATTCATCTTTGTACTACAGATTATGAAAAAAAAGCACTGATTAAGCTAGGCATAAGTGGGCTTGTCTGAGAAATACTTATCTACTTAGGAGAAGCATTTCTTTATTTTTAAACTCTTTCACATACATTTGTAAGATAAGCAAAAGCAACGGGAGACTTGGCTTTGTTACGGTTGTTACAAAGCATTCTTACCTATTGACTAATGCAGAGCTTGTAGCAGGTGACACTGTGTTTGAGTGGACAAACACAGGGGTTCCTTCACTGGCTGGGGGTGCATGAACCAGCTCTGTACTCATTTCGGTGTCATGCCGGGCTGTCCTACTGCAATTTGGACTCCGTGGTGCCATTTTATCTGTGTGTGTTCTCAGTAAAGGAGGGAGAATTGCTTAAGCATGAAACTTCCCATCACACTCGTGGGTGGTGTAATGGACACTTTTTGGGTGGCTGCCCAGTTCTCAGTAATTCAACCTGCTCTGATACATAGGCATGGACTTGTAGGTGCCATCTGCCATGTCTGGTCTAATGTGACCCTGCTTTCTTGGCAATGGCTAATTTTTTCAGTAGTGTCCTCTGAATGTAAACTGGGCCATTTATATTCTCTCTCCTGGAATTTTTAGGGTTTTGAGCTAAAAACAATGGGCTTGGAAGTCATAAAGATTGAGCGATTTTAATTCCAACATTTCAGAGCAGTAGTCCTGACCCTTGGCCACACTTTAAGATAAGCTGCAGAGCTCTCTAAGTATGCTTATTCAGGGGCCCACATGCAGAGATGCTGCTGTAATTTGTCTGAGAAGAGCCAGTGCATTGCTTGTTTTTCATATTTACTCATGCGCTTTTATTATGTAATCAAGGTTAAAATCTGTGCTCTATAGGAAATTGCCAATGAAGCCTCTGGAACATCACAAAATACTTCCAGTGTCCTTGTAATAAATTCTCTCTCTTCCTCAGTGTCTCTCTGAATCTAGACAGAGTTAGTGTTTATTCCTGACTACTAGAAAAATCTTAATTAATATAGATGAGGGCAGTGTCAGGATTATCATCTTTGAAAGTTTTTTTCATGGGAATATGACAGTTAACCAGATGACTCCTTATTTTGCTATTCTGGATCTGGGTTTTAAAAAAATTGCTATTTTGGGTTTTTCAATATTTTTAAGGGATCTTGCATATTTTCCTAAGATATGAATATTATATTTCTTTAAGGTTTTCAGGTACTAATTCTAATCTCCTTTTTAGCTTCCTATTTTTATGTCTGCATAATTCTTGTAACTTCAGGGAAAGAACAATAGGATATAATATCTTGAATTTGCATTGCATGAGTTGAAGTTTAAATCTCATCTTCTCACTCCCAGCGGCCCCAATGTGTGTGTGTGTGTGTATGTGTGTGTGTGTGTGTATACACTAGTGAAATTTCAGTGCTAGTCTTCATACATTATACACTGTAAAATATTTCATATACCTTTTTTCTTTTTCTGGCTGTTCTTCCTTTGCCTTATTTTCTCCATATGATCTCAAAGAGATGAGAAACAATTTATTTGAGCATTTTTGTTGCTTACTATCAGTTTGAAAAACACTTGCCAAAAGGCTATACTGATCTGTATCATCAAATATACACAGACTCATATATACAATCAAATGTTCGTCTAATCAAGTTGCCAAATCTGTCTTTGGCACGGCTGCCTTGTCAGTGACCAGCTGAGACCTCTGGTACCAGCCTCAGTATGTGTACACTCCCCAGCTGCCCCGACCAGCTGGCGTATGGCACCAGGCTGGCACAGGGCCACCGTCAGTCAGCTCCACAAGCATGCCCTGCCACCCAGAAGTAGAACCAGAGGGCCACTTTCTGCCTCTGCCCTCTCAGAGAAATGCCCTTTCAAAATGATTTTGGGTAATTTTGTAAGTGTGAAGAAGATTCATTTATTAGCATTACTTATTTAATGACCTTACTTAAAGCTGGGAGAAGCCAATGATTTTTCACTGAAAATATTGGTTGCAAATAGCTATGAGATTTAATAATGTTATTCCTGTTTTGAAATTCCACTACCCAAGACTGAGCCAAAGAGCTTTTGTGTGTCACTTGGACCCACCTCCTGGCTGGCGGCACATTGGCTTTGGAATGGCTGTGCTGCCTCGAATCCAAGGAGATGTCCACTGTTGTTCTCCCCTCTAGCATGTGGCATCCTGACCAGCTTTAGTGTGAGGGATGCTAAACTGGACCAGGAACCAAGAGATAAATATTTGGGTTGCATTTCTACTGCAAGGGGTCATGGGACATCTGATTTAAATAGGCTAAGATTTGATGGTAATTCACTGAAAAATTGCCATACCATTCGTCACTATGTCACCCAAAGACATGCTGTCTCCAGGAGTTATCATTCCTTTAAGGCTCACAAGCAAATAAAACAGAACACCTTCAAGGCCTATCCCACAGGTAGATGGGAATCTTAATATCTTCAGGAGGTCGGGGCAGGGGACTAAACATCCTAGCCATCTTGCTGTGGTTTCCTGCTTTCTGCCTATGCTAAATTCTGGTCCGCTGCCCTGTAGCTGACCTCCTAGCTTGTTTCTTCCCTGCTACTTTTTCACTAATTCCTATATGGAAGAAAATTTTGCCTTTAATTTTCTACCATTTTCCTCTTATCCAAGAGAGTGTATGTAGCAGACTTTTACTGAAAGTCTGAAGGAAAACAGTGTTTGTGCATGCGTATGTGTGTGCATGGTGTATGTGCAATGCACATGCATACATGCATGCATGTGTGTGTGTATGGGGTCTGTGCCCACCCTCCATTCATATACTGAAGTCCTAACCTCCATTACCTCAGAGGATGGCTGTATTGGAAGATCAGGTTTTTAAAGAGGTATTTAAGTTTAAATGAGATCATTAGGGTGGTCCCTAATCTAATATGACTGATACCCTTCTAAGAAGAGATTAGGACAGAGGCACATACAGAAAAAAATGACCATGTGAAGACACAGAGAGAAGAAGACCATCTTCAAGCCAGGGAGAGAGGCCTCAGCCCTTAGAAGAAACTAACTCAGCTGACACTTTGACCTCAGATTTCCAGCCTTTGGAATTGTGAGAAAGTAAATTTCTGTTGTTTAAGCTACCCGGTCTATGGCATTCCTAGAAAACTAATGTGGGGGTCGCATCAGAACAGAGTCCTGCGAAGGAAATGGTTTACACCTCAGTAGCAGCTGTCCTTCTTTTCAAGGTCTCTTGGCTTTCCTCTCTACTGAAACTTTCTTTTGGCCATCTCGTCTGCTTATGATCTGCTCTTAAGTTCCTGCTGTCTGTACCTTTCTTTCTCCGTATACCTCCTTATGTCTGCCGCATTCTGCCTCCAGGGAGGGGGAGCTCTGAGATTTGCCAAGGAGAAATGGAAGTCTAGGGGAAATGCATGGCTGGGCAGCTGCTTGGTGGGCAGAGAGGCCTGCCAGTTCTATGTGGGCTCCACCCCTTTCGAGCAGTGGGGTTTGGGGGAGGTTACTAAACCTCTCATTCACCATCGTTCTTATCTGTGAATGGGGATAATGTTGGCATTTACCTTATTAGAGTTGTTTTGATGATTAAATAAAACAGTGCATGTGAAGCACTTAGCAGAGTGCTGAGCTCAACAAATACTGCTGGTATGTCACCATTTACCAAGTGCCACATTAATGGGTGGAGAAAAAGGATGACAAATTGGTGCAGGTGCCCAACTAGCCTGTGTGCAAATGCTAAAAAGGTCTCACTTCCTTTGATATACGAATGGACAGGCAGGCCCTTGTCTTTGAATCAGTGCCTCCCTTCCTTGATGTGCTTTGGGGTCTTCTCTCCTTGAGGCTCCTGGTCATATACCATCAGGTTCTCCAAAGGCCTGAGAACACCTGAGTGGGCCAAGGCAAAGGAGCCACTGAACAGGTACTTGTTTGTCTATAGTGCAGGGCCCAAGATTCCTTTTGGCTCACAGAAGGTCTAGCCCAGCTCATGGGGTAAAAGAACAGAAAGGAGTTTGGGGCAGAAATCCTAGTTAATAAATAATGCCCATGTGTGTACTTGTGCATGTTTCTTGGGGACCTTGAATGGCTGTAAAGAGCACGATAAAATTCAACAATACAGAAACCTGACCCTTGTCACTTTTACTGCAACCGATAGAAATTTTTTGCCTGTGTGCTATTGGGGCACAAGTAGAAACTGCATATGCTAACTAAATTGCTGGTAACATCTCATTGCAAGATAGACCAACCCACACCACTGCCATCCCCAGGGCTGGGAAGGAGCCCCATTTGTAACTCAGAAGTGGAGAGTGACAGAGTGCTCCCGAAGATGTGCAGGAGGATTCCCAGTGGACTCCAATCTGCGGCCATTAGGAATGTAAGTTGTACAACAGTGTCAATAAATTCTGGATTCGAATCTTGGCTTCGTCTCCTTTGAAAGCTTCCCCTTTTATGTGAAGTTAATAAAAGGCATTGAGAGGAGCGCACCATTCAGGCCTTGACTTTGTGTCTAATGTGAATCCTAACAATTTCTCACACAGACCTTTCCCGGGGTGGTTATTAATTACACACATTATGGATTATACAATCAATATGCCTGAATTCCTCTAAATTATCCCGTAATTTGATCATGGAGTAACTCAGTTAACAAAGCAGAAATAACTTTTAAATGATGCTTAATTACCACCCTAACCACCAGATGTGTTTTTAAATGCAGGTCACAGATCAAAAGGCATATTTTACAATTGTAGGGAAGGGAATGGTGGCCAGTGCAGGGAGTCTAGGGGTCAGGGAACAGGACTTCCTGGGCGGTGTGTTTGGGAATTAGAACAGAGCGGCAGGAGCTTCGTTTCCATTGGAACAGTGCCGGCTAGATGCTGATGGAGTGTGTGTGTCGTGTGCTTCATGTTATTGTCGCTCTCAGGGATGGCACAGCCCAGTGTCTGCCTGGGCTCCAGGCACTGGTATAAAAGTGCTATATGTTGAACTGAATTGAATACCCTGTGGCAGTGCTGTTTTGTAGGTGACAGAGGTGACTGTACGGTCTGTGTGGGGCCAGTGAGGTGCCTTGTTTTTTCTCTCTCTCTGAGCACAACCGTGAGGCAGAGTAGCCAGCAGCCCAGGGACTGTGTGACTTTTCAGCAGAGCCTCGCAATCCAGTTTCAAGAGAAAAGCCTCCTGCTGCCTCTGCAGTATCGTTTTCCAAATGGGTCCAGATAGTAGCATTTCCATGGCTGACAAGCAATGCATTTTTTCCGTTGTCTTAATTCTATTTAATAAGTGGGTAATCTAAATTTTGAAACTATGTATGCATTTCTTTTTCTAGCCAAAGATAGCCTTCTCTTTGGGATCAGTAACACTATTTTCCTTTGTATGAGAGAAGATGCAGCCTTGCTATCAACGTTTTTGTTTCTAAATTGGCCCACACAGTATCAATTGCCCTCCACGCTCCACCAGGTGTCATAGGAAGCTGCTGCCTCTCAAAGAGCCAGAGAAGTGCGGTACAGGTGTTGTGCCTTGCAGATGCAGAAACTTCAAATCACAGATTTACTACCTTTAAAAAAAAAACTTTGGGCAAGATAACCCCTATCCTGGAGGTGTTGTGAAGATTACACGGAACATTGTGACTGGAGCGCTGGCACGTGGCAGGTCGCAGGGCCTTGCAGCCGTCACACCACCAGCCAGCGTCACGACCAACATCGCTCGTCATGGTAGCTGCTTTCTCCGCTCACAGTTTCATAGACATAGTAAATCAATTTGTGATCTTCGGGGTGTGATTAATTAATTCCCTCCTTCTCCATTAAATTTCCTCTTTTAAATCACACCTGTTTTTCTAGGTAGGGCTTGAATCTGACCTTCCCCTCCCCTCCCCTAACCCTTCCTGCCCAGGATACCCCTTCTCTGCTCCACTCTGGGAACGTGATGCTGCTGTTTGCCGCCCTGTCTCTAATGTTTAAATCACACCTGACTTTTCTCCCCAGTGAAGATTCTGGAGGGCAGGAACTTGCCTCTCATGCTTGTGTTTGTCTTGTCCGCTCCATACCAAGTAGAACCCATGCAATAGGAGCTCAATACTTAATTAAACGGTAAATAAAGCCATGTGCTAATTGTTCAGTACATTCACTCGGTGATGTAGGCGTGTATGGCTTCTAATACACAGAGTAGAGAAGTTGGAAAAGACCTCTGAACTCCTCCTCTCCATCTTTCATACAAGAGACGAGGAAACTGAGACTCGCAGAAACCATGGACACTTGTACCCACAGAGAGTTTTAACGTGTGTGTTCCTGGTGCCTGAACTCGATCATGTTCAGTGAACGTATACAGAACTTTTATGTCGTAATAGACCTAAATATGTGATGTTTCTGTAAAAGCATATCAGAGTCTTTGTATGTGGACTGCCAGAAAATACCCTCTTAACAAGTATTTCAAGAATTTAAAAAACTAATCAGGTACAATTCGGCACACTGATGTTTGGATTTCACAGACCAGGCCACCACGTTTCTGTGTTTACTGGAGTGGGGACTTTGAGCTGCCTGTTCTGTGATGTTCTCCACCATTGTCTCTGTGT
The DNA here is from genome assembly GCF_004126475.2 of Phyllostomus discolor. NCBI lineage: Eukaryota > Metazoa > Chordata > Mammalia > Chiroptera > Phyllostomidae > Phyllostomus > Phyllostomus discolor. Next base: position 38,502,518 of record NC_040904.2, on the reverse strand, counting down.
TGTCCCTGCTCCTTGCTAACAAACCTGGGTTTTGCGCGGTCTGTGGCACTCAGAGGCAGCTGGCTCTGGGCATGGATAATAATGGATCTAAAACTTTCAACCAATCAGATGAATCTCAGAGTCAGCCAGTTTGAGAATGGACATGTTTTAGTATTTGACCAATGAGCCAAGGGAATGCGACTAGCACACCATGAGGCCCCGATTTCTACTGGGAGCATTCTAAGGCTACAAGAGGAACCGGCCTTGGGATAGAACAACATTGTGGACAGCAGAGCATGGCATAAAAAGAACATGGAATCTTCACAATATAATCTCACCGTGAATGAGCAACATTACCTCTGGACTTCATGTTTCTTGAGACAAGAGTTGTTTAGTGTGTAACTCCATTTTAATGGGCATTCTGTCGCTTGCTAGCATTCTAACAGAAGCATTTATAGGTAGATATTTTGCTACAAGTATAAAATGGTTCCTGGCAGATAACAAAGTATAACATTGGCTGTATATAAATTAAAATTCTGCAAAAACCCTTCAGAGAGCTCTAAACTATTCAAGTGCTTCAGATTATGTTTAGAGATTTTGTAACAACTCTAAGCGCTTGTGACTCTCAGAGTGCTAAAGCGCAGTGGACATTGGCATGGAGCCAGCACTTGGCAGAAATGGAGAACTTTGTGGGTCTGATGTAGGCTGGGAGTTGGCTACGAGGACAATGAAGAAGGAAGACCTCTTAGAATGCATAATAAAAATAAAACTCCTAATGCCTTTATTAAGTTTCTGAGACCCCTGACCTAAGTTATAGAATTTAATAATAGTAGCCATAATATTAACTTTTATGCACTCACTCTGTGCCAAGTACTTTATAAACATTTGCCCATTTAATTGTTCCAAATACCTAAGTATCGTTATACCTGTTTCATAGATGAACAAACTCCAAGGAATTAATAAATGTGACAAAAGTCTCACAGAGGATAGTAAGGCTGTCAAAGTTTCATTTTATGCCTGTTTGTCTTTAAAAGTTAGGTTATTAGTCAATGCACTATATTGCCTTAAAACATAACTTGGCTCATTTATGCAATGAACATGAAATATTCAGTAAGTGCCAGGCACTACTTTAGACCCAGCAGAATACACGAGTGAATAAAATAATGTTGCTGCTCTCGCTGAGATTGCATTCTAGTTGGGGGAGATAGACTGAAAAAAACAAGTGCACAAATGTAGTCTGTATATAGTGCATACATCATGTAAAATATCATAAAAAAGCTAAAACTCTCTGTGTGATCTCCTTGCAAAGATATTAACACATTATGAGGCAAACTGTATGTCTAATAGGCAAAACCGGGACAATTTTGGCTTAGGCTGCAAAGATGAAGTTGGTGGCTCTTGGTCAGATGTTGCAATTTTTAATTCTTGCCAGTAGGTGGCATTCATGCCTTAAAAACACTAGTGACACAAACTTGATTGGCACACACAGCTTACACTGAGACTTAAATTCTTGATTTTATAATGCTAGAGCTTCCTATGCTATCTAATTATCTCTGTTGAATGGGTTGGGTATATGAAAGACTTAATCAGTACAATTTGAAATACAGGTAATGTGGCTGTGTAATTTTCAGTGACAATTTACACAACCTTTATTTTAAGGTAGTCCTGAAAGTGTACCACCTTTTGTAGAAGCCCATGGGTTATGTTCACATTCATGATGAACAATCGACTGCATGATGAAAATAAGCTCGTGGAAGTGCAGCATTCTGCTAAATTACATGGTCAGAACACACTTAGAGTTGAGAATCTAATAAAGGTTTTCACAGAGGAAAATGAGACTGAAAAATAAAACCCATTCTTAGAAATTGATATGCTTCTTAAGCTTGCAAAGTTGTTTTGATAATTTGCTTGGAATCTTTACTATTTTAAAGGAAGGCGAACATTCTAATACTCTCTGCTTAAAAAGAAAATACATGCACATTTTGAGCTCTGATTAAAGACTTTTGGTCCCACCCCAACGATTATCCTGGTCATTTGTCTTTCAAAATTAGATTAAGGGGTTAAAACATGTAAATTTGTATCCCAGGGGCAGCATCCTGTCCTTTCAAGGCACACTGCTTTGCACAGCATGTGACTGAGACCCAGTGCTGGAAAATCTGGAGATGAGGAGGTGAACAGAAGTTTAAAGGGTGCATCCGTGTTCGGTGCCTTCCTACGGCGTGCAGGTGCAGCCACCCGGCTCTCCAGCATGTCCTCCTTGCTGGCCACAGCACTTACTGGTCTGCAGTTTACTTCTTTTGCTGAGAGTGTTATTTGCCTTCAGTCAGATTTACCATTTGAATTGCAAGGCGACACCTTATTTTAAAAGCCTCACAGCCCCTTTTGTTGCCTTGTTGAGAAGCTATCAGTCAATTATTATCCACAAAAGATGTCATGCTGCTGTGTCTGCAGCAGGCAATGATTGTGTGGCTTAGGCCTGAGGAGTCTTCTGGCTTCTCTTTTACATCTAATTTGGAAAACTTTGTATTTCGGGAAGTTGCTAGACTTTTGTAAAGGAAACACCAACTTGTTTTATCCCGAATGTCAACTGCCAGCCTCACATTTTGCTATGATATTATTCTGATGTTGATGTGGGTTCTTTTATTTGTGTTTACTTTCTTTTCCTCTCTGAGGATGTGCTTGTTAATCTTGGTAATCATAATAACAATAATAATAGGGCATCTTCTTGGTTTAAATTTCATTTATAAAGCTCAGACCTGTCCTTTTCCTTTTTGTTCTTGGATGATGGCAGAAGAGTAGTAAGTTTTCAATCCCCCAAAGGACTTTTAGTCTATTTTCTTAGAGCCTTTCTGTGACGTTCAGCAGCTCATTTGCTATATAGCTCCTGGTTCTTAATCTTAAATTGGCTTTAATCCAGCCAATTTAAGGCTATGCTGAACTCTTCTAAAGAAAATCATGTCCAGTGTCTTCTACATCTATCTTAACAACGTTAAAAAAGTCCAGTTTGTACCTGATATATGTTTTATATCCTCACATTTTTTCTTTTGCTGAGAAACCAAAGAAAAAACTGAAGAAACAGATGAACTGGCAATAGCAACCTTTCTTTAGCTGGGGTAAGATGGGAGTATAATTGGTAAAATTGCATGTAGAAAGAGTAAAAAATCTTTCTTTGATTTTGATTTAGAATGACAGTACTGATGGGTTGAACCTAATGATACTTTGGCAAGAAATCTCTTTCAGAGCACATGAATACTCTCAGTTTCCAAATCTTTGCATAAGCCAATTCAGGGCCGATCCCAGGAGTCTGCCAGTGCCAGGGACACATTTCCTCCAAAATCTAGGTGAAGAGTGAGCCAGGGTGGGAGAGTCCTTGATACAGCAGAATTTGAGAGATGAAAAGGGAAATTGCTTGTGCAGTACGGCATTTCAGCAGTGTGGCAACTGCGGTGGGTAGTTCCTATTCCCTGCCTTCACTAAGTGAATCTTTCTTGGGATAATAGAGAGAAAAAGGTGGGGGGAAATAATCAACATTGTTTAGAGCTTGAAAGAAAACCTTTTACAAAACCCTAGGAAAATGGGACCCAGTACGAGTTTCTGAAGTATCCGAGGAAAGACAGCATGGCTCGCTGCTTCTAAATTAGATCACAAATTTTCTGGCTGATGGCAGCATCTTCGTGCTCACCCTAAAGGCAGAGATCTGAACAAATTGCATTTTAATATCTTAGGTTCATTTATCCCTGCTGAGATCACACAGAAACAAAGAAATACACATGCTTGGAAATCCAATAGGCCCCAGGGACCTGGCAGCAGGCTGTACATGAAACGAGGGCAAAAGTCATAGTGAAATAAACCTCTACTTCTGCAGCAGAGGATATACCCTGATTAACACATGTTATCACTTTAATGAAGTACACCCCTCTTGGATAAAAAGGGGCATGATGGATTGAAGAACCAAACTTTGCTTAATGAAATGTTCATGTTGTTATGTGCTTAAAACCACACTTTGTTTCCTATCCAGAGGAAAAAAAGTGCTAATGGTGACAGAACGTTCAAAGGAAATATTTTTGTGAGAATAGAATAGCTTTGGAAGATAAAAGTAGGAAAAAGTAAGATAAGATATGACCAGACTGGGGAAGACTTTGTATGCAGGGCTAAGGAGTTTCATCTTTATTCAACAGATATTGGGAATCATAGCAAGATTTTGAGAGTGGAAATGATTCATATGGAAGAGGCATGTATTATTATACATACAGATAGCAAAAAGGAGGAAAGTCATTTAGATACTGTTGCAGTGCTTGAGGCAAAGAGAAGCTGGAGCTAGAAGGATAATGAAAGTAGGAATGGAGATAAGAAAAACTGAAGACAGGGTGATCGGGAACTTACAGCCTTGGCAACATCTTGGGCACAACAACCACAGGGACAGAAGAATTCCAGTCCTGTGAGGTTTTCACACTGGGTCACAGTCAGATGTGGTGGGGCGGATGGAAATAGGACCCGTAGGAATGGAAACAGGGTTGGGAAGAGATGAGAGCTCATCTCTTTAATGTGGAGTGTGAGGGTCTTGTTAGAGAGCCATATGGAATTGACCGTGAAGATACTAAAAACGTGAACCAGGAGAATTATGAGGGCCTGACCTAAGAATGTGTGGGGATGGGAGAGTTGGGCCTACAAAGTGATTTTTGTTTGGAAAATTTATACTTCATCTAAAAATTCATTTTAATTTTGCAGAGTATTGAAGAATAAAATTAACTTTGCTTTACAACTGAGCTTTACAAATATTCAGGTAAATGAAAAAATCTTGTGTACAACTTGATGTTTATATTTGTTTTAATATGATAATATGCTTTAACATTAGTCACAATCAAGAAACATCAATATTTCTGGCTATTCTGCTTGCACTCTGCCATGGACCCCAGGAGTATGCAAATAAGCCTTTGCTTTTAATTGTCACTCTTAGAAATGAAAGGGATTGTTAAAGGAGAGAAATAAGAGAGAGGATAAAGGCCAATCAGGACACACTCGGGATACATCAAAGTTCCAGCAGAAGAGAAAGATGATCAGAAATATGAGAGAATTAGTATTGCTGGCACCGAGGGGAGAAGGAGATCAAAACTCTCATGCTCAGCTCAGTCAAATGCTCCAGAGAAGACTTCAGGGATGAAAAAAGAGTCATTAGGTTGGGAGGTGGAGGGAAGAGAAATTCCAGCAGAGCAAAGAGGATAGAAATCAATGCCCTGGCTTAAGGAGTAAGTGTGAAGACATAGAGCACGGGTGGCAAACACAAGGCCCGTGGGCCGAATCCGGCCCTCTACCTTGTTTTATCGGGCCTGGCACCTTGTTTCTACCCTAGACCAGCACCCAGCTCCTTTCCCCTAGTTAAGGAGTAGTTACATTTATACAGTCCTAAAATCACATTCGGCCCTCTGAAGGGAACCATGAGGTTGATGTGACCCCTGGTGAAAGTGAGTTTGACACCCCTGACATAGAGGAAGGTGAGTTTTGAATGAGAAGACTTGCAGGTTTGCAGTCAGTTGAGAAAGAAGCAATTTCAAAGGGAAGAGAAAATCCAACGAGGGAATGGAGAACTGTTCTGGGGGAGGCAGGTAGGGGTGCAAGGAAATGCTGAAGCCCTGATGAATCCACAGATGCTAGTTAGGAGTCTAAATCCTGCTTTCCTCCTTTATGCCTGGCAAAACTACAAGGAATTCAGTGGTTAAGAGACATCTTTTTTGTAAAGTCATAGCGTATCCGAGTTAAACAAAATGCAGCATTTTTCTTGGAGGGGAACAAACTGTGGGGAGTCCAGTCAGTTTAGATGTTCTTGTTCCTGCTAGTGAGGAGCAAAGCATTCTAGAAGCTTTCTCCGTGACAATCTGGGGTTATTGAGATGTGTCTGGTGTAATCCAATGGCCAAATATGCCTCGGTTCTACCACCCAGTAGAGATTATTCCAGGACTTACAGGCACGCTAATTTAATTATTGCCACCCTTCCTGGGAGATGCTTTCTAACATTCTTGGGCTGAGGAACCATAATGGAAAGAATGGGTTAGGTTGGCATTTGACTTTGCTAAAGTGCCAGGAGTCCAGGATTTATATCCTGTTCCTGGGGAAAGCTAAAACCTACTTGCCAAATTTGCTAAATGTTCACAAAACATTCTTATTTCCATTAGAGATTTGGCATACATATCCTTTGCCAATTTGGCCAAAGCAAGCAAACTCACTTCGTTTCCAAGTCAAAATCATGAGCAGACTTTACCCAGATCCCTAGAGGGGCAACTCAGCACGTCAACTTGCTGCTCTTACGTGTACCTCTCATCAAACATCAGTGCTAATTAGGACTGATTAGAATAAGTTGGATTTGTTGACAGAATACCTAATGTAACTAATCAACTCCAATTTTTTTCAAAGTTAATTTTGTAAATATATTCCAACTGAAGCACCATGGGGTAAGAACTTTCCTTGTGATAGCTCTTGATCTATCAAAAATAGAAGTAGGAGATGAACTGTTGTATTGCAACTCCTTTAACCTGCACAGGCATGTGTCTGGGAAAAGCAAAGGAAGGAATTCCTAGCGGCACAGACCAGCCTCCAGGAGTTGCACGTCAGGACTGTGCATGTGCATGTCAACGAACACAACTGCTCTCAGAGGCCATCTGCCTCAGGATTGACTTCTCAAGAATGCCGCATTTCAAGCAACGAATGGCATCTGAGGTCACTTTCCTAAAAGTCATGTCTGAACATGGAAACTCAAATCCGCTTTGCTTGGGTAAAGGAGCAACGTCTCCTTGTGTTGGAGGTATGGCAAGATGTCGTGATATTGATGTTGAAACTCTTTTTTCCACCAACAAATGTTACTGTATTATTTTTAAGTAATTAAATGTATTGGGGTGACATTGGTTAATGAGATTACATAGGTTTCAAATGTACATTGTCATGATACACGATCTGTGTATTGCAGTGTGTGCCCACCACCCAAAGTCAAATCATCTTGTGTCACAGTGTATTTGACTCCTTTACACTTTCTTAACCCCCACACCCTTCCCTCTGGTAACCACCATACTGTTGTCTGTGTCTATGAGTTTCAGTTTTATATCCCACATATAAATGAAAGTGCTAATTCTTAGCTTTTTCTGACCGACTTATTTTACTTAGTATAATATTCTCAAGGTCCATCCATGTTGTCACAAATGGCAGTATTACATCTTACGGGTGAGTAGTATCCATAGTGTGTGTGTGTGTACATATATATATAGAGAGAGAGTGTGTATACACACATGCATGCGCACACACACACACACACACACACACACACACACACATATATATATATATATAGAGAGAGAGAGAGAACAGCATCTGTAGAAGATGCATCCTCACTTCCGGCCAAGATGGAGGCATAGGTGGATGCACCGTACCTCCACGCACAACCAAGATTGGAACAACAACAATTTAGAGGCAGAATAACAGCCAGAACTGACAGAAAATTGATCTGAATGGAAGTCGGACAGCCAAGAAGTTAAAATAGACCCGTTCATCCAGACTGGTAGGAGGGACAGAGTTGGACAGCCAGGCCCGGAACGAGGCACGGAGAGCACAGAGAGTTGAGCGTGTAAGGCATCCAGGGCACACAAGATCACAGCGAGTGGACCCTGAATGCACAAGTGGCAGCTGGCAGATCCAGTGAGGCTGCGACTGTAAAGTAAGACAGTGTGTGCAACCCAGGATCCCAGAGAAGGGACTGAGGTCCCACGTAGAATGGAGCAACCGCAATTGTTCCCTCTCGACCCCGCCCCCACATACAACGTCACAATCTAGCGACTGGGGTGCCCAGCCACTGTGAACACCTAAGGCTCCGCCCCTCACCATAACAGGCATAACCAGCCCCCCACCCCCCAAAAAGAGAGAGATGGCTCAAACAGAAGAACAAATCAAAGCCCCAGGACTCATCCTTTTAAGCAACCAAGAGATAGCCAACCTATCAGCTGCACAGTTCAAAACACTGGTGATCAGGAAGCTCACAGAATTGGTTGATTTTGGCCACAAATTAGATGAACAAATGCAGGCTATGATAAGAGAAATGAAGGAAAATGCACAGGGAACCAATAGTGATGGGAAGGAAACTGGGACTCAAAACAATAGAGTGGACCAGAAGGAAGAAAGAAACAACCAAACAGGAAAGAATGGAGAAATAAGAATTCAAAAAAGTGAAGAGAAGCTTAGGAACCTCTAGGACATCTTTAAACATTCCAACATCTGAATTATAGGGGTACCAGAAGGAGAAGAGGAAGAGCAACAGATTGAAAACTTATTTGAACAAATAATAAAGGAGAACTTCCCCATTCTGGCAAAGGAAATAGACTTCCAGGAAGTCCAGGAAGCTCAGAGACCCCCAAAGAAGTTGGACCCAAGAAGGAACACATGAAGGCACATCATAATTACATTAGCCAAGGTAAAAATGAAGGAGAGAATCCTAGAAGCAGCAAGAGATAAGGGGACAGTAACCTACAAAGGAGTTCCCATTAGACTGTCAGCTGACTTCTCAAAAGAGATCTTACAGGCAAGAAGGGGCTGGAAAGAAGTATTCCAAGTCATGAAAGGCAAGGATCTATATCAAGATTGCTCTATCCAACAAAGCTTTCATTTAGAATGGAAGGGCAGATAAAGTGCTTCTCGGGTAAGGTCAAGTTAAAGGAGTTCATCATCACCAAGCCCTTATTTTATGAAATGCTAAAGGGACTTATCTAAGAAAAGAAGATAAAGAAAAGACATGTATAGTAAAAGGACAGCAAACTCACAATTATTAACAACCACACCTAAAGCAAAACCAAAAGAAACTAAGCAAACAACTAGAACAGGAACAGAACCCCAGAAATGGAGATCACATAGCAGGTTAGCAACAGGGGAGTGGGAGGAGGAGAGAGGGGGAAAAGGTGCAGAGAATAAGTAGCATAGATTGTAGGTAGAAAATAGAAAGGGGGAGGGTAAGAATAGTATGAGAAATGTAGAAGCTAAAGAACTTACATGTATGACACATGGACATGAACTAAAGGGGGAAAATGTGGGTGGGAGAAGGTGTACAGGGTAGAGAGGAGTGAAGGGGGGAAATGGGACAACTGTAATAGCATAATCAATAATAATATATATATAGATGTATCCTCATCTTCTTTACCCAATCATCTACTAAAGGACACTTCAGTTGTTTTCATGTCTGGGCCACCATAAATAGTGCTGCAATGAACATAGGGGTGTATATATCTTTGCAAATGAATGTTTTCAAACCTTTTGGGTAGATGCCCAGGAGAGGGATTGCTGGGTCATATGAAAACTCTCTTGATGTTTTGAGGAACTTCTATATTGTTTCCTATAGAGGCTGAATCAGTTTACATCCCCACCAGCAGTGAATGAGGGTTCCTTTTACTTCACAACATCTCTAACACTTGTTACTACTTGTCTTGTTGATAACAGCCATTCTAACAGGTGTGAGGTTGTATCTCATTGCAGTGTTGATTTGCATTTCCCTAGTAGTTATTGGGGTGGAGAATCTTTCACGTATCTATGGGTCATTTGTATGTCTTCTTGGGAGAAGTGTCTCTGCAGGACCTCTAACCATTTTTTAATTGGATTGTTCATTTGCTTGATGTTAAGTTGTATGAGTTCTTTGTATACTTAGGATATTAACCCCTGTCAAAGCTGTTGTTTGCAAATATCTTCTCCCATTCAGCTGGTTGCCTTTTTCTTTTGTTGTCAGTTTCTTTTGCTGTGCAGAAGCTTTTTAGTTTGATGTAGTACCATTCATTTATTTTGGTCTTTACTTCCCTTGCCTTTGGGGTCAGATTTGTAAAATATTCTCTAAGACCAAGGTCCAATAATTTGGTACCTATGTTTTCTTGTATGTAATTTATTATTTCAGATCTTATATTTAGATATTTGATTCATTTGAATTAATTTTTAATACATGGAAACAAACTGTAGTTCATTTCCTGTGCATGTAGCTTTTTGATTTTTACAGCACCATTTATTAAAGAGGCTTTCTTTTATCTATTGTATGTTTTTGGCTCCTTTGTCAAAAAATTATCTTATTTATTTTAGTTTATTAATAAAACCATAGGTATATGGTTCTCAATTCTGTTCCATTGGTCTGTGTGTCTGTTTTTCTGCCAGTACTATGATGTTTTGATCATGGGTGCTGTATAGTGTAATTCGAAGTCACTTTTCAAGTTCTTTAAGATGTAATGCTTACTTGAGGTTTTTCTTGTTTCTTGAGATAGGCCTGTAATGATGTAAACTTCCCTCTTATTACTGCTCTTGCTGCATCCCAGAAGTTTTGATATATTATGTTGTCATTCTCATTTGTCTTTATATATCTTTTGATTTCACCTTTTATTTCTTCTTTGACCCAGTCATTTTTCAGTAGTCTGTTGTTTAATCTTCACATACTTGTGGGTTTTTTACCTTTCTTTCTGCAGCTGATTTCTAATTTCAAGGCATGGTGGTAAGATAACATGCTTGATGTAATATCAGTCTTCTTGAATTTGTTGAGGCTAGTTTAGTGAGCCAACATATGGCCTATCCTTGAGAATGTTCTTTGTGCAGGGGAGAAGAATGTATAATCTGATGTTCTGGGATGAAAGGCTCTGCAAAAGACAATTATATCTGTTTGGTCAAATGTATAAGTTAAGGTTGATATTTCTTTATTGATTTTCTGTTTGGATCATCAATCTAGAGTTGTCAATGGAGTATTTAGGTGCCCTAGTATGATTGCATTTTTGTCAGTTTCTCTTTAGTTCTGTTAGTAGTTGCTTTGTATATTTTTGTACTGGGGACATATATCTCATATATTGAGAAGCATTACATCTTCTTGATGTAATGTCTCCTTTATCATCATACAGTGTCTATCTTTTTCTCTTGTTACCTTTGTTATTTTGAAATCTACTTTGTCAGATGTAAGGTTACACCTATTTTCCTGTGAATTCTATTTGCTTGGAGAATCGTTTTCCACCCTTCACTTTGAGTCTATCTTTGTCTTTGCAGCTTAGATGTGTCTCCTGAAGGCAGCATATGGTTTTGTTTTTTGATCTGATCTGCTGCTTTGTGCCTTTTTATTAGTGAATTAAATCCATTTGCATGTAGGGTAATTATTGATGCATAAGGATTTTCTCTAGCCATTTTATCTTTTGTTTTCTGATAGCTTTGTGCCCCTACTGGTTCTTTTTCTTTGTGTTTCTGTCTGCTGTTTTTGTTTGGTGGTATTCCATACTTTCTCCCTCTGTTTCCTCTTTTTTAAGTTATCTGTCTCAATTTGTTTTACATGTGCTTACCATTAGGTTTATGGAAAAGAAAGTTTCATATATACAGTTTCATATATATATATTTCTTTTGAATGGATCTGATATGATCTCCATCCTCCTCTGCAAATTCAGACAATTACCCCCTCCCCTTTTATGTTTTTCTGTCACCAATTACCCCTGCTTATGGTGAAATTTGTTTGTGATCTTAGTTTGTGACCTTTTATTATTTGTTTCAGGTAGAATAACCCTCTTGAGTATTTCCTGCAGTGGAGGTCTTCTGGTGATAAATTCCCTTACCTTTTGTGTTTCTGGAAAAGACTTCATTTCTCCATCATTTCTAAAGGATAACTTTGCTGGATATATTATTCTTGGCTGGTAATTTCTCTCTCTCAGTAGTTTGAATATTTGGTTCCACTCTTTTCTAGCTTGTACATTTTTTGCTAAGAAACGTGATGATAGCTTAATTGGCTTTCCTTTATGGGTTACTTCTTTTCCCTGGCTGCCCTGAGAATTCTTTTGTTGCCATCAATTTTTGACAGTTTTAATACAATGTGCCTTGGAGAAGGCTGTTTTGGATTGAGGTAATTAGGTATTTTGATTGCCTTTGGATTTGAGGATCTAGCTCTTTCCATAGATTTGGGATGCATCATATAGTTCTCATAGAGTTCTTTCATTCTTTTTTATGCTCCAGTATCTCTCTTTTGCCCTATGCATCATTTTTAGATTTCTATCTTCACTATTACTAATTCTTTCTTCCATCTGGTCAGCTCTATTTCCTATGCTCATGAGTTCATTCTTGAGCTTTTGAATTCTCAAGAATTAGAGTTCTAGAATTCATTCATTCTAGGAGATAATTCTAGAGTTCTAGAATTCATTCCAGGTGCTCAAAAATGAACCTCTGAGTTCTTCAGCTCCAGAATTTCTATTTTTTTTAAATTTCAGTTTCTTTGTTAAAGTACTCATTTTGTTTGTTTATTTGGCTTCTGAGATCATTTAACTGCTTATCTGTGTTTTCTTGCATCTTGTTGAGTTTTTTTTTTCTTCCAGAACTGCAGTCTTAAATTCTCTGTAATTTAAGTCACATATGTCCATGTGTTTAAGATTATTTTCTGGAGATTTTTCATTTTTTTTCTGATCTGCCTCTTACTTGGGTATTCATGATATTCGATGGATTCCTTCTCTATTTCAGCATCTATGTGTGAGTAGCACTTCTCTAGCAAATTGATAGGAAGAAGTCAAAACAAAACAAAAAATATTGTTTTCCAGTTGGTGGAACTGAATCAGAAGTTTTTTAGCTCTCTTGCACTTCCCTGGCTTTTCAGCTTTCTACAGGGGGGTAGAAATTGGCCTGTGTTCTCTGGGAAGGTGGGTGCTTCCCTTGTGATCCAGTCACCCCAGTGCCAGAGGACCAACCCTGTGGGAATATTTGGTGGCTGATAGGGCTCCAAATCTATGAAATCCCAGTGATGTGCCCCACAGCCAGATGCCACCAGCAGTGCAACCTCAGTGTGTGTGAGCAGGGTAAGCTGGAAGAACCTGGCCTCCTTGTCTGTCTCTTTGCCCTTTCAGCAATGGTGACCTCAGACCTCTGTGGAGTCCCCTCTGTGTCTCCACCCACCCTGGGATTAGTTACAGAGCATACCCTTTGCTCATGGAAAAGGTTCCATAGTAGCAGTTGTTGGGTTTGTAGATGATGTGCTCAGTGACCTGACAAGAAGGGTGAAGGGAGGCACGCTCTGGGAGGGTGAGGGGAGGTGGCCAGGCTCCGTGGCTTTGTTTCTCCATCTGGAAGGCCAATTGCTAGACAACTGTGGCAGCACCTCTGTGCTTAATCTCTGCCCAAGTCCCTGGGCTAAGCTGTGGCTCATACTGCCCACTCCTGCAGGCATGCTCACTGACTCTCTTTGCTCCTCCCAGGTGAAAGGAATGCTAGCCACAATCTGGTTCCTTTCTTCTCTGGGCTGAGCCCTGCAGTAATCTCCAAGCTTTGGGGCTGTGTCCACGGCTTGTCTCAGCTTTTCTCCCACCACTTCCCCAGTTTACCCACTCACACTCCTTTAGATAATGTCTCAATGCACAGATCTCTCAGATGTGTTTCTGCATAAGGCAGACATCCTTCATTAAATATAGCTATTCAAATTATTCAAACTTTAAGGGGAGAGACCAATGGGATCTTTCATGCCACCATTGCTCTGAGGTCACATTCTGATATTGAAACTTGAAACTAACAGTGACATTTTCATATCTATGAGACCAGAACTATAAACTTCAGTAATAAACAGCTTTCCTTAGCAAATGTAAATATTCTGACCTAACAAAGTAATATAAAATTAGCTTAAATCTAACCTCTCTCTTCTTTTCTTACAGATGTGTTTTGAATTTTCACAAATTCCATCTCTTTCCTTAAGGTGCTGTTTGAGTATGGTCTCCCTTTGACTATTAGGGATTTGAGTGTCCCCCCCTCCCCAACCATACCTTAGTCTTCAATGGCAGGAGATATAATTACTAGCAAATAAATTAATCATTTATATTAAATAGATAGTCATTTATATTAAAGAATACTTGATGCATCATTTTAATGGTAGTTCATTTTTCTAAAATTTTACACTTAAAATGATTATATATCATATATATATTAATATATATATATGGTAGTTATCATTAATATTTATTTCATGTATATTCACAGGGTATATTGAAATACCAAGGATTTCCATAAACTTCAGAGATTTGACTAAAGTTGGTGAAAGGGCTATGAAATATGTGAATTTAACCTTTGCCTATTACCATGTAAATCATTTAGTTTCAGAATGTTTGCCCTTGAATGAGTGAAGGTTTGTATTTTCTTCTTGTCAAAATGCCTGTGAACTGGGAGTGAAACAATGATGTTTGCAAATGTCAGCTTTAATGTCTGTCTGCTTGATCCCAGGCAGCTGCTTTTATATATTTAAAAATTTGAAAGCTCTGGGCGTAATGTAAGTATTAGCAGCATAAAAAGGTGTTTCTTTAAAAAAATATGACAGTGGATAGTGATCATAAAAAGGAAAATGTGAAAATCAATGTTATTCTTGGTTTACTTACCACCAGAAAGCAGGTAAAATGAGTAAATTATGCCCTTTATTTTGCTCTAAAACCATTTCAAAATAAACATTGTTGTTGAGTTCTATTTTTTCCAGAACTGTCTAAATGTCTTCTTTCCTACTGCTATGGTTACAGCATGGCTAACTGAGATTTGAGATGTAACTTTTTCCAGGAAACTTGGAAGCTTTGGGTTATGATGCTGATCTCATTAGGAATGCATTCTACCCCATAATTACTAGTGGTTTCATGTGGTAAAAATAAGTTACTGCTCTGAACACAGCAGATGACAGAGACAAGGTTAAAATTCTTACCCCAATGCTGCCTACTCCTCTAGGAAAGAATTTTAATATGTTTGTCCATTTGACTTCAATAAAACTCTTAGGGGGGCACATTTTATAAATGTGGGAGTAGCAGTCAGTTAAGGAGACTGTGTGAAGGCTGCGATGGTAAGAAATGATGTTTGCAGGATGGAGAGGAGTAGGACAAGAGCTGGTCAGGATCTACAACCAGGGCAACAAAGCCCAGACAGGGAGTAAATTCAGCAGGGATCCCCAATTTTTCAGTGATGAAAAAACAACAACAACTAAGCAAAAGAGACATTGGCCTAGCTATTTCTGTTTAGAAAGTATCTTTCTGTGAGAAGAGATTAGTAGTCAAAGCTAAAAGATTTTATTTATTTATTTTTAGAGAGGGACAGGGGAGAGAGAGAGAGAGAGAGAGAGAGAGAGAGAGAGAGAGAGAGAGAGAGAGAGAGAGAGAGAGAGAGAAAGAAACATCAATGTGCAGTTGCTGGGGGTCAAGGCCTGCAACCTAGGCATGTGCCCTGACTGGAAATTGAACCTGCGATGCCTGGTTTGCAGCCCAAGCTCAATTCACTGAGCTATGCCAGCCAGGGCACAAATTTTCTTAAAGAACTTTTTTTGGGATCTATGTTGTGATTAAAAACCAGAGCTGGATATTTTTGTACATTAATTATTTTACTTTTCAATTACAGTTGACATTCAATATTGTATTAGTTTCAGGTATATAACATAGTAGTTACACATGTATATAACTTATAAAGTCTAGTGTGCTCTGACCATACACAATTATTACAATATTGTTAACTGTATTCTCTATGCTGTACTTGATATCCCTATGACTATTTCATAACTGTCAGTTTGTACTTCTTCATCATTTTAATTTTTTTGCCCAGTCCTCTACCGCCTCCCACCTGGCAATTATCAGTTTGTTCTGTGTATCTGACTTTGTTTCTGTTTTGTTTGTTTGTTTATTCTATAAAAGATTCCACATGTAAGTGAAACGTTACGGTATCTGTCTTTCTCTGCCTGACTTATTTCACTTGACATAACACCTTCTTGGTCTATATGTGTTGTTGCCATAAGTAGTAAGATTTCATTCTTTTTTATGGTGGAGTAATGTTCCATTGTATAAATATACCACATCTTCTTTATCTAATCATCTATTGATAGACAATTGGATTTTGTGTTCTATCTATTCAGCCACCTTTGTCTTTTGATAGGAGCAGTTAATCCATTTAAAGTAGTTATTGATAGGCATGTAGTTATTGCCATTTTATTACTCATATTTTTTTTTCTTTTTCTTCTTATAGCAGTCCCTTTAACATTTCTTGTGATGACCTCCTTTAGCTTTTTCTTGCTAGGAAGCTCTTTATCCTTCTTTGATTCTAAATGACAGACTTGCTAGGCAGAATAATCTTAGTCATAGGTCTTTGCTTTTTATCACTCAGATTATTTTGTGCCAATCCCTTCTGGCCTACAAAGTTTCTGTTGAAAAATCAGCTGACAGTCTTATGGAAGCTCCCTTGTAGGTCTTTCTCTTGCTGTCTTTCTCTTGCTGCTTTTAAGATTCTCTCTTTGCCTTTACCTTTGGCATTTTAATTATGTGTATTGGTGTGGACCTCTTTGGGTTTGTCTTGTTTGAGACTCTCTGTGCTTCCTGGACTTGTATGTCTATAGCCATTACCAGGTTAGGGAAGTTTTTCATCATTATTTCTTCAAATACATTTTTAGTCCCTTGCTTTCACTCTTTCCCTTTGGTACCTCTACAATGAGAATGTTTGTATGCTTGATGTTGGCCCTGAGGCCCCTTAAACTATTCTCATTTTTTAAAATTCTTTTTTATTTTTACTGTTCAGATTGAGTGTTTTCTGCTATCTAGTCTTCCAAATCACTGATTTGATCCTGTGTTTTATCTAACCTTCCGTTGATTCCATCTAAGGTATTCTTCATTTCAGTTATTGTATTCTTCATTTCTGACTGATATTTTTAATGGTTTCTATGTCCTTTCTTATGCTTACTATCTCTTTGTAGAAGTTCTCACTAAGTTCCTTGAGCATCCTTATAACCGGGGTTGTAAACTTTGCATCTGGTAGATTACTCGCCTCCATGTTATTTAGTTCTTTTTCTGGAGTTTTGTCCTGCTCTTTCATTTGGGATGTGTTTCTTTGTCATCTCATTTTGACTGCCTCCCTGTGTTTATCTCTATGTCTTAGGTAAAGCTGCTCTGTCTTTCAGTCTTGGTAGGATGGTGCTATGTAGTAGATGTCCTGTGGGGCCCAGTGGCACAGCCTCTCTGGTCACCTGAGCTGGGTGCTTCAGGGCTGTTCTTTGCTTGGGATGCATGTTCCTTCCTGTTGTACTTGAGCCTTGATTGCTGTTGGCACATCAATGGTTGGAAATGACCCTCAGGCTGACTGGCCATGAGGAATGGCTGTGACTACATTGGACAAGGTACTGTGTGTGGGCTGACCCCAGGAGTGAGATTCTCTGTAGCATGCCTCTGGTGCCTGCTGAGCCCACCCTTTTTGTGTGCCATGCATGGAGCTAAGTGGGTGGTGCTCTGGTGTGATCTGAAGACAGTTACTGGGTGTGTTGATTCTGGAGCCTCTTGGGAGGGGCTCTCATGCAGGGCCAGGTCAGCCCCTGCCTGTGCCTAGGCTGGGCCACCTGGTAGGAGGTACAAAGTGATCAGCTGTTATGCTAGGTTTGGAGACACCTGGTACAGGTTGCTGTGAAGCAAGGCTAGCTGCCACTAGTCCCAGGTTGGGGTCTGCTTAGCAAGAGGTAGGGCACTGCAAGGCCAGCCACTGCTTGTTTTGTTTGGGGTTTATGGATCTTCCATAAATCTTAGGGAAGTCCACAGCATAGGCTGAGGCAAGCTGCTTGTGAGTAACAGCCACTGAAAGAGGTTCAGGTCTGTGGGTGAGTTGGGTAGGGTGGGTTCTCAGGGGAATCACCAGGGTGAGGTGAGTTTGATGGACACTCAGATTTTGCACCTACCTGCACTGCAGACTGTGTTAGTGTATGTCTCAACAAAGAAACAAAATGGTAGTGAGAGCTTCTCTTCAGTCTTCTCCCTGAAGTCAGACAGTTCGGTTCCTCCCCATATGTCCTTGGTGCTTTGAGCTGCTGCCTGCCTGGTACTGGAGCTCACAGTGAGTACATCCATCAGGAAGTAAGTCTGTGTGTGGGCCCTTTAAGAGGATGCCTGGGACTCTAGAAGCTCTCTGTCCTACCCAGATAGAATTCCTGATGATTTTTGTAGCTGCATGTTATGGAGACTCCTCTTCCTGGCACAAGTGGTTTGGGCTGTGGAGTTCTGTGTGGGGCTAGGACCCCTCACTCCTCTGAGGGAACCCCTGCAGCCTGATATATCCCTTCCAATTTTTAACTCCCATACAAGGGTGTGGGGCTAGTCTGCTTTTCTTCCCCATCCTTCCTAATAGTCTCATACGACTTCTTCTTTATATTTTCAGTTATAAATGTTGTGTTCAGCTAGTCTTCAGGAGGTTCTCAGGGGTGGTTGTTTTCTAATTTAGTTGAAATTCTGTTGTGGTGGTTGGGAGAAGGTGAGCACAGTGTTTACCTACCCTGCCACCTTTACAAAAAGTCCAGAAATAGCTATTTTTAATCATATCAGATGTACCTGAACCTGAGCAATGATTCTTTGGTGATTGCATCAGTGTCTAGCCTGGGAAAGACTGTTCCTGACTGTGTGTCTCTGATCCCCTATGTTCTTGGAAGAGAGGAAAGAGGATCTGAACAGGCAGAGAAACAAAGCCAAAGACTTGGCTGCAAGTTACTGTTTAGACAAGATTGTATTCCAATTGCATGAGTGGGGGCAGGGACATTTGCTGGAGGTGTGTTTGTTTAATGCAGCTGTTGGAGTCTGGCTTATACTACTTAATTTCATAGCTGTCACTGTGTCTCATGGGAATGTGGTATTTTCAATAATTTGCAAGAATATGTGAGCTAAGCATTACCAGATCTCATGGCAGGGATGAAATGAATGCATGTGATCAGAGCATCCCACCTGAGGCCCTTGCCCATTAGGACCAGAATACTAAATAACCTGTTTAAGTATGCTCTGTTGACTATCAGTTTATTTTACAAACTGCTTTAAAACTTCAGGCAGATTCTATTTATATTTATACCATTTATATTTATATTTTAATATATATATTTAAAAACAATATGCTAAAGAATTAAAAAGCAAAAAAACCCAAATACAAGTCTGAGTCTTCTGTTTCCAGATAAGATTTAAGAAAAGTATTTCTATTCCTCGTTCTTTTTATATTCTGTATTCTACTTAATGACCCCAAATATTATTTTTTTCCTTTTTTCTTGTTTTGTTTCATAAATTACTTTATTGTTGTTCAATTACAGTTGTCTGCATTTTCTCCCTACCACTTCCCCCCACCCCAGCCAAACCCACCTCCCTCCCTTGCTTCCACCCTCCCCCTTGGTTTTGTCCCCGTGTCCTTTATAGTAGTTCCTGAAAACCCTTCTCCCTACAGTCCCTTCCCCCCCTCTCCTCTGGCTATTGTTAGATTGTTCTTAATTTCAATGTCTCTGGTTATATTTTGTTTGCTTTTTTCTTTTGTTAATTATATTCCAGTTAAAGGTGAGATCATATGGTATTTGTCCCTCACCACCTGACTTATTTCACTTAGCATAATGCTCTCCATTTCCATCCATGCTGTCCCAAAGGGTATGAGCTCCTTCTTTCTCTCTGCTGCATAGAATTCCATTATGTAAATGTACCATAGTTTTTGGATCCACTCTTTAGCTGATGGGCACTTAGGTTGCTTCCAGCACTTGGCTATTGTAAATTGTGCTCTTATGAACATTGGGGTGCATAGGTTCTTTGGAATTGGTGTTTCAGGGCTCTTAGGGTATAGTTCCAGCAGTGGAATTGCTGGATCAAAAGGCAGTTCCATTTTTACTTTTCTGAGGAAATTCCATACTGTTTTCCACAGTGGCTATACCAGTCTGCATTCCCACCAACAGTGTACTAGGGTTTTCTTTTCTGCATATCCTCTCCAACACTTGTTTGTTGCTTTGTTTATGATGGCCATTCTGACTGGTATGAGGTTGCATCTCATTGTGGTTTTAATTTGCATCACTCTGATGGCTAGCTATATTGAACATCTTTTTTTTTTAAAGATTTATTTATTTATTTATTTTAGAGAGGGAAGGGAGGGGGAGAGAGAGAGAAAGAGAGAGAGAAAGAGAGAGAGAGAGAGAGAGAAAGAGAAAGAAACATCAATGTGCGGTTGCTGGGGGTTCTGGCCTGCAACCCAGGAATGTACCCTGGCTGGGAACCGAACCTGGGACACTTTGATTCCCAGCCCGCGCTCAATCCACTGAGCTATGCCAGCCAGGGCTGAACATCTTTTCATGTATCTCTGGATCCTCTGTATGTCCTCCTTGGAGAAGTGCCTGTTCAAGTCCTTTGCCCATTTTTTAATTGGGTTGCTTGTCTTCTTAGGGTGGAGTCGTGTAAGTTCTTTATATATTTTGGAGATCAAACCCTTGTCTGAGGTGTCATTGGCAAATATATTTTCCCATATAGTTGGTTCTCTTTTCATTTAATGCTGTTTTCTTTAGCCATTAAGAAGCTATTTAATTTGATGAGGTCCCATTTGTTTATTCTTTCCTTTATGCCCCTTATTTTAGGGGACGTATCAGGGAAAATGTTGCTACGTGGAATGTCTGAGATTTTCTTGCCAATGTTTTTCTCTAGGAATTTTATGGTGTCATGACTTACATTTAAGTCTTTTATCCACCTTGTATTTATTTTTTGTGTATGGTGTGAGTTGGTGATCAAATTTCATTTTTTTGCATGTAGCTGTCCAGCTTTCCCAACACCATTTGTTGAAGAGGCTATTTTTATTTCATTTTATGCTTCTTCCCCCTTTGTCAAATATTAATTGAATATAGACACTTGGGCTTATTTCTGGGCTCTCTGTTCTGTTCCATTGGTCTATGTGCCTGTTTTTATGCCAATACCAGGTTGTTTCGATTACAGTGTTCTTGTAGTACAATTTGGTGTCAGGTATTGTGATCTGTCCTGCTTTGTTCTTCTTTCTAAAAATTCCTTCAGCTATTGGTGACCCCAAATATTCATAAATTTATAGCACTAGGTGCTTGTTATACAGTTTCTTGTGAAGTGCATTTGTTATGCAAATTGTTATAGTGAACCATCATTCAAAAACTATTTATGTTTGCTTTAATGAGGGAAGAAGTACCCTGTCTTATTCCATGTAAATTCCCCTTACAATGTATGAAATACAGCAAGATACTTGATAAATAAATATGCTACTAATATTAGTGAATGTATGATGCTTGAAATATTACATGCTTTTTGGAAATTCATAATTATATTTCTTTAATTTTTGGGGGGAAGTGGTAACAAAGATGAGTGATGGGTCCCTTGTCCCACTCATAAAGATGTTTTACTTTGTAAGGAGACACAGATCAGTATAGAGAAACAAGATTCATGAAAAGGAAGTGGATATCTAAGAGAGAATGAAGCAAGCATTCATTTCCTCATTTACTTAAGGTTGTTAATGGTCAGCTACTCTGCTGGGGATGTGAAGCTGAAGGTATAGTTTCCACCTAATGACGCTGACAGTCTAGTAGGGGAGTCAGACATGTGAAAAAATGAGTGTTTCTTGCTATTTTCCCTTACCTTTAACTCTTGCTACAGAACACATGTTCATTGTCCTTTCTGGTAAGAATGCACCTTGGCATGATTACCTTGGTTTTAGTGCATACAGCTTTCCTGCATTTCTTCATCTTAATACTTGCCTTCCTCTAGGCATGAAGAAGGACCATCTGGTCCAGTGTCTGTTATCTACAGATACTGCTTATTATGCTCTCTGTTTCTGTCCATTTCAGGTCCCTGGAAGAGCAGCAACATGTCTTCCTATGAGAGGGAAGGACATCTTTTCTGCACACTGAAAACCCTCCTAACTCTACTCTGATCAGTTGATGGTGGTAGTGATAGCATTCTCAGTGTGAAAAGGGTCTTAGAGTTACTTTTGGCAGCTCCCACCGGCCTTGAAAATGGATTTTTACATCCTTTTGCACTTAGCTTGCAAACAGGAAGCCATTTTTTTTTTTACTTTAATAAATCAGGCTGCTGGTTGGTTGCGATGGAGATTAAGGGTATAGTGTAGACAAAACCAGAGACAATTTTGGGCTGGACACCCTCCAGAAACAGGCTTCATGGTCCCACCCAAAGAACTGGTTCCATCCTATTTTCTCCACTTTATGTTTTAAAACATTTCTTTTTTTTTATCATGAGAGAAATTTTTAGAGGTAGATATAAATACTGGAGATTCTATTTGATAAGCTTGTAACTAGTAACATGTTCTTTATACCAGGAATTCTCACTTTTGGGGGGCTTGCCAGGGGTTTAAGCTGGGTAGTGACACACCACAAAGTCTGTGAAGCTGTTTATAGATAGTGTAATTGTGTTGTGGATGTGAATAAACAGGTGGCAACACATACTATATTTCTGATAAAATAAGTCAAAGCATTATGAACACTAAGCAGTTGGCTCAGTACTTAATATTTCCAGTTCAAGTGGTGATATTGAGATTGTCTTCAAGACAATTGTCTTTTAAACATATGAGGGTGTTGATTATGTAGGAGAGAGAGAGAGAGAGAGAGAGAGTGAGAGAGAGACATGATGGTGGGAAGGCCATGTTCATAGATTTGTTTTTAAGTGTATTGTCTCTAATGATAATATACACAGAGATCATTTTATTTGCATAGTATTGAAGTAAAAAAACAAAGGGGTTAAATATTTTTTTAAAATTTATTTATTTATTTTCAGAGAGAGGGGAAGTGAGGGAGAAAGAGAGGGAGAGAAACATTGACTAGTTGCCTTTCTAACCTGGCCCACAACCCAGGCATGTGCCCTGACCAGGAATTGAACCAGTGACCTTTTGGTTTGCAGGATGATGACCAACCTACTGAGCCACTTCAACTGGGAAAGGAAAAACAGGTTTTAAAGTTAAACACAACTCGAATTAAATTCAAGCTCTATGATTTGCTGGCTATATGACCCTGGTTAAATAAACTTATCTTGCATGTTAGTTTTCTTGCCCATAAAATGTGAGTAAAAATACACTTCATAAAGGATAGCCGTAAGCTTTACATTAAATCAAGTGTGTTCAATATTCAGCCAGACTTGCCCGCCACAAGCAGGTAGGTAATCAGTAAGTGAGTACAACCTTAACCGAGCTAAGGTGCTGCCTAAGTGACACACTACCTTTGTGAATAACACATTACTGTTAGCTGCACATCTTTTAGGCGTGTCAGGCTCTGGGCTAAGCTCTGGGGCTACGGAAATGTTGAGCTCTAGGTGCGGCCCTCAAGGAAATCACAGTCAACTGGAGAAGTCAAGCCCTCACGCCAGTGTCATCGTATTCTGCAATAAGAACAGTGAAGTGGGGCCAGCAGCTCGTGGCAGCAAGAGGGGGGGTCAGCTAATTTAGCAAAGGGGGCCCATCTGGGATAGCTTCCTGGAGGGAGTGACCCTTGAGCTGACTGTGGAAGGACAAGTAAGAATCAGTTGGACTTGTTCAGTGAGGGGGTGAGAAAGGAAGAAGGAGCTGGGAAAACACCACTGGCCCCTGAACTCAGAGCCAGTTTCTTAGTTTTGGGTGGAAGGTGTGGACCCAAACATTTTCCTTTTATTTTGGTGTGTAGGTGTGTGTGGAATTCCTGTACTCTCTTTACCCTCCCTCCATCAGTACAGAAAGACCTAAGGAGGAGGAGGAGGGAGATTGCTGGGCATACCGCTGTAGGGCTACAACTCGCAATTTCTCTGTTCCAAATGGTCTAACTGGTAAGGCCATGGCATACAGGTAGTTTTCCATGCCTGGGGAAGTCTTGCTGTTTCTGTTACAAGGGGTGGCAAGGGGGAGGGCAGGGCAACTTGGCAAGGGAGACTCCCACTTTGTTATGTGAATGTGGTGGGTGCACCACCAAGTGGCTACAGGGCACCGGTAATCATGTGCACTGTTCTCCTGCCGATCAGTGGGAAGACGGCTGCCTGCTGTGCTGAAGGCTTCTCCAGACGATGTCCCAGTGACTCCCGCCTCTTTCCAAACCACCCTCTCCCAACACTCCAGGGCAATTACATTTTTTTCTGGGAAACCCGCTTGTACCCAGAGTACTGTTATTTCCATCACCAGAATGCAACTCACTCTATGCCACTCCTGAGCAGGTGGAGCCTCTGAGGCTTGCAATTACCAAAGTTATGCAAACAGCCTCTTTTAAAGATTTCCTTGGAGTATATGCTGCAAGAAGGTGGGAGAAAGATGATGCTTTGTGAAAACTGAGCATTAAAATTGCCTAGAAAATACATTTATAATTGCATATAAAACAAAATGTGCATGTGAGCTGTGTGGCTTTATTTTTAATTATCTGTTTTTTAGTAAAAATTCCACTAAGATTTCAAGAAATAAAATCCCAGAGCCTCATAAATGAATGAATAAAATATGAAGCATAATGAAATCAGATGATGTAATGCACATGAAAAATGGGGCAAGAGGAATATAAATAGAAAATATATATAGTCTTGCAAGACTAACATTGTGCTCTTTTGTGAAATAAATATCTCTAGAATATTATAAGCAAACAAGTTTTAAAATTTAGAAGTACACTGCTATTTTATCTTAGGTTTTATGTCTAAACATTAATGTATTTGTATTTCTTTTTGTTTTTATTAATCCACCGAAGCAGGCTTTAGCTAATTCCCACAACCGAAATGTAGTTCACAGATGCTATCTTTTCATAAAGAAAAAGATAAATTTGTGTTTCGTGATGTAGCTATGTTATTTTCAATGAGAGGAGTTATGTTGTATTAGATTTTCCCATTCCAATGTAACAAAACAGTCTCAAAATCGATAAAACAGCAGCACAAATAATACATAATATGTGGAAAAGTAGACCACTCTGCATTAATTCATAGAGAAAATAGGTCTGCTCCAACACTGGTCTGAGAGGAGTAATTAGT
The DNA here is from genome assembly GCF_004126475.2 of Phyllostomus discolor. Classification (NCBI taxonomy): domain Eukaryota; kingdom Metazoa; phylum Chordata; class Mammalia; order Chiroptera; family Phyllostomidae; genus Phyllostomus; species Phyllostomus discolor. Next base: position 38,477,832 of record NC_040904.2, on the reverse strand, counting down.
GTTAGTCACTGCTTTATGCGGAAAAGAAGTTACTACCAATTCCTGCCCTTTTTTTTCTCCCACTTCCCACACTCTTGTGTCAGCAAACACCGAGAAAGCAAATGAAGAGTGGTTTCAGTGGTTCTGAGAGACATGGCCAAAGTGGAGGTCTGGGGTTAATGCATCTGAGCTTCCGAGTGGCGTCAGACAGTGACGGCGAGGCCACCAAGGGCTGTGCCAAAGCCGAGTCCCCACCTGGAGCAGCAGAGCTGCCGCTTCCTTCTCTCCACCTGAGCACACTGAACTCCAGATACAAAAATAGGAGGCTCATCTGACAATCGTGACTCCCAGGCTTGTTGCTGACATTTATATCTCTTGGGCGCGTATAACTGCAACTTGCGGGCTTCATTAGATGTCTCTGCTAAGTTTGCTTTCTGTCCCTGAGAGAATCATCCTGCCTGTTTATGTTGGTGGTGGTGAAGCACTTTTTACTTATGGAAAACTTTGACACGTAAATCAGTGTATCTAGGGCAGAGTTTGCAAACTCTCCATTCCTAGACATATTTTGTTTATGTTGGTAGTATTATTTTTTGAATTATTTTTCAACACTTAAAAATTAGGAGATTTCATGTTAAAATTATCTAGATTTCTAGTATTCTCACCAAATCAGGAACCGTGAAAACAATGGGCCCCTATTCCTGTATGGCAACAACTGCCTGGAGCTCAGTAGGACAGTCCTCGTTAATGACAAACCCACGTGTGGTTGCTGGCTGGCCAGAGCACCCTGATCCCCTGATTTATAACACCCTGCCTGTCTCACTCATTTTCCTTGTCTACCTTGTTTGGTTTTGGACCAGAGATTCTCAAAATTGGCTGCATATTAGAAGCACTTGGAGCAATTTTAGGCCTTGGCTGTACCCTCAAGTGATTTGATTGTGTTGTTCTGGAGTGGGGTAGTTTTTCTTCATAAATAATCCTGATGTCTGGCCAAGACAGAAAAGCCAGACTATGGAGGATAGAGAGTGGACACGTCATGATTCCATTGGGAACCTGGCATTGTGATGTCCACTGGGGAAATTATAAGTTTCTTGATTTTTCCAAGGAGAATTGACCTGATTTTCTCTTCCTTTAGACTTTGTGGTGTTGAGGGGATTCATCAGGGGTCATGAAGTTGCTGGCAAAGGATGGATCAAGGATCTTGACTTTAAAGCAGTTGTAAATGCTGAGGATCATACTCTCTGTTTTCAGACTTTCCCCTCTTACAAAGCACAGTGTGGGGCACTGTAGTTTGCTCCCCGATGTCTCCTCCTCCCTCTCTGTCTTGCTGCCTCTCCATGCTGTGCAAGATGGGAACTTTTTGGCTGTGCAAGGCAGGGATGCATCTGTGGAGCATGTCAGGAGATCAACCTTTTTAATGCTCATAAAAAGACAGGATGCCAATTTAAAGCCTCATGTGTCACAAGCATTTTCAATCTTGCTGTGATTTATGAAATACCAGTATTGTAAATTGCAGTCACGTTGGCCCATAAAATCCTGGCAGCTACTTCAACAGAAAAACTTGCATCCAAAAATATGATCTATAGGTGGGATAAAAGTTTCAGAAAGGAAGTGTTGTTTAATAGGCAGGTGCTATTGTCATGCACTACTGACAAGGGAAAGTTTTCTCAGCAAGAAATTTTCTTTCCCACCCCATGACACCCTGCACAAAGCATGACTAGGGAGAATGCCGTCTTGCCATTTTCTACACGTCTTGTGAGCAAGGGAGAATTCATGGAGGACATGGCAGAAAAAGCAAGAGGGAGAAGTGAAGCTTTTGTTTGAAAGGAGGCATCCAAGGTTCTCCTTGCTATTCTCTCTATTTTCACCTGCAGACAGACATTCCCTGCAGTAGCATGGGAGAAGACGGAGGCTGTGCGGAACAGTCAGGGCAAGACAGTTTGATGTGTAATGGTCTGGCAGAGTTAAGCTGATTTAAAAAATGCATCTCCGAGTGTGTGTGTGTGTGTGTGTGTGTGTGTGTGTGTGTGTGTTTGTGTGTGTTGGGGTAGGGGAGTGAGAGAGAGACAGAGTCCTAAAGACACGGAGAAAGGGAGGGGGAGAAAGACACCTGGCAGGAGGCAGGAGGGGGAAGGGCAGGAAGATTGCTTGGAGCTGCGTTCCCACTGATTCTTGTACAAAAACCTTCATATGAAAACACAGTGACTTCTTCAAACCTTGTTGACAGAGAGCCATATTCTTGGATCCTCAGAAGATACTTAAGATTTCAAATCCTTAAATTAGTTTTTGGACATGGATTTGCTATCACCTCGGACTTAGGGTCACCGGATCATAGAGAACTGCACGTCAGCAGGGATCTGGTGGAGGTGGGGGAGACCACAGATCCCCAATTTTTGATCAAGGTGTTGCCATGCACAAGACTTGCATTGCAGAAAGGAAGGAGGGGTTCACTAGCCAGGGCCTAAAAACTACTTCATCCCAGTGTGTTTTTTCAACACATCAAAGTGACAAGGTTTTTAAATCCTCAATTTACTCTTCAAGCTTTGCCCTGTGGCCTGCTGGGGAGGAGGGGCTTCCTAACACCCAGGTAGGAAAAAGGAGACAAAAGGATACTTAATAGGGAAGGGAACATGAACTTACAAGTTGCCCGACTTCCAAAAACCTACTTGAAAGGGGTATGTTTAAAGAGGTGCTGATCATATACATTTGAAAGAATGTCAAATATACATTTGAAAAGAGGTCAAATACACATTTCAAAAGAAAGGAAAGCATAGTTTTTGTTCTGGAGAACAGAGAAGATGATGATATTGAAATTCTATAAAGGGGTCATGGCTGTACAAGGAAGGAAACCCTTAAGGATATTTTTGGTAAGCTAACCTTTTACCAAGACAAGAAATTCTCTGGATTGAGGAGGGTCTGATTTCCTCTCCAGGCATATCCTGATATTTATTTCCTTTCAGGTAGTCTGACAGAGTAGGTGCTCAAAGAATACATTTTGATAAATAATGTTTCTTTCATGGGCAGAAAGAAGTTACACCTAATTGGAATTTTGAAAGCACTTAATTATGTGATGCAAACTACTGTGGGAGATCAATTTTGTTATGTCCTCTGACAACAGTAAGCTTTGTTGAAGCCATGTGCTTTCAGAAAGCAGTGACAATTAAGAAATCCTACTGCATGTTTGTATTTCAGAAATGGCTGATGTTTGTCAAAAAAACCCAAAACCCAAAACCGCACTGAATGGAGTTAAACGGTTAAGGAAGACTTTATTCAGGCTACTGTGCTCTGAATGGTGTGGTTCAGTGGGTTGGGCATTGTCCTGAAAATGGAAAAGTTGGAGGTTTAATTCCCAGTCAGGGCACATGCCTATGTGCCTGTGTTTCAGGCCAGGATCCGATCCAGGGGTGTGCAAGAGGCAGCCAATGGATGTTTCTTTTGCACATTGATGTACATCCCCCCTTCCCTTCCTCTCTCTAAAAATGTATAAATAAAAATCTTAACAAAAAAAAATATTGCAATAGGGGTCAAAACTATTGCGACCAGGGAGAGACTGAACTCACCTTCAAATATAACGGGGGCAGCTTGGGATTTATAGGCAACAGACAGCACGAAAAGTCAGTGGATGGAAAACTACTGTGAGGATCTTGGTTAGCCATCCAGGGTGGGGAGATTATTACAAAATCGTCGTGGCAGGACTCCTGTTAAAAAGGGTCAACAGGACCAGATGGAGATCTAGTTGAGAAGAGGAGCCAGCGGAGCCTGAAGTTCAGTTGAGAAGGGAATCCTTGTCACCACAGAGAACCACCTCGTTCTTGTCTGTTCTGAGGTTGAACCCACCTAATCCTTCCTTATGACTCCCATAAGACCGGCAGAAGACTCTCTTGTTTACCTGCTTCTCTGAAACTCCAGACTCCTTTAGTCCTCATTAATGAATCTCCCCCTTATTACAATAACCTGAATAAAAATCGTCTCTCCAGTTGGTTGGTAGAGACTGTCTTTCCCAGTGTGGGTGCTGTGTCTTGGTTAGAAGCGAAACACTTGCCTTCAGAACACTGCCTATTCCATCCAGGTAATGAGGCCTCTCCCAGCCCTTTGAGCTCCGTTTCTGACTGGGAACTGCAAGATTCCACAGGGAGTCAGACCCTTGCCTTCCCAAAATTGAATCCTAAATAACATCTTTTGCATGTAAAACTGTCATTGGAGGTTCCAGAAGGCTTCTGGAAAATTATAAAGAATTTGTTCTTTTATCTTGTAAAATGCTATTTAGATATTTGATATTTTGATATTTGTTTACAATGAAGATAGATGTTAAAAATAAGTGGATACAAAATTTCTGACTTGAGAAAAGAATGGGCTAAGGCTGCATCCTAAGTGTAGATGTACAGTGCCATCCAAATACCAGCGCGGTGTTCCATTATGGGGGACAGAACTATGTCTTCCTCTGATGAGATACAATGTCCCCCAACCCTGAAACCACCAGATCACTAAAACTAAAGGCATTCACATGTATCCACAAGTACCCGATAACTGTCAAACAACAACTACACATCAGGCACTGTGCTCGGTGCTGGTGGACAATTGGACAACAAGTTTAAATGCTGTTGGTGAAGGCAGACACTAGACAAGTGATCGAAAAGTAAATAATGGAGTTAGAGATGATAGTGATTTCTACAAAGAGAAAACAGGATGACGTGGTGAAGAATAGGAGGAATGGTCAGGGGACCAAGCAGGGACCGGAGGGCCTTCGGAGCCAGCCATGCAGGCAACCGGGGGAGAGCACTTCCACCTCACTGCCACCTCTGCTCAGCTCAGACACCGGATTGAACAATGATTTTCATTTGCTCAGTACAAATTTTGCCCGATGTGGCTAGCAGCCCACTCTCAGAATGCAGTGAGCTTCCCACCAGTTATGTCTATTGATCAAGAGTTAGTTGTCAGGGTAAGTGTGGGCAAGACAACAGTGAGAGTGGGAGAACAGTTTTAGAAGTCTGGGAAGATTTTGGGCTCACATCGCCACACAAGAACCTTTATGTTTCCACACCAGTTAAAGACATTGAAACTGGAAGTCTTTGACAATGTAGTATGTAATGACAGAAGATACAGAAGTTTAAAAGGTAGACCCTCCCATACCATGCCTCCACCCAAATTAACTGAGGCCTTTTATCAAATGACTGGGAGTGGAGTGAGTACACAATTAAGCTTTAGGTTAAAGAAAGTGTTTAAAGTATCCTATTTTTTATGTTTTATCACTTCAACTTATTTTTTCCTTTTAACTGACCAACCCACTGACTAATTTTTTAAAAATTTTTGAACATTTTTTATTTCTTCAAATTTGTTGTTTATCAGGAGTGGCTGAAATTAAAAAATATAATTGAGTCCCATCATCACCATGGAAATGATTTTAAGAGAAAACTGGTCAGATGAATATTATTGTTTTCCACTTTCAACCAGAAATAGTTTCCATTGATGACTAGACAGCCAACAGCAGTCTGTCAAGAACACTCGAGACGTGTTATGTAATACTACATGCCTGTTCCCAGGGTGGGGAGAGAGAAGGCTCTAGCCCCACTAACCTGAGCAAGAAAATTGAAAAACTACAGTATTCTTGTAAACATGAGATCATCCTATTCATATTGTTTTGTAACCTTTATTCCCATTTGCAATGAACACTTCTCTGTTTCAATAAATATATTTCTACAATACATTTTAGATGCCATCGTATTTAATTATGTGAACAGATCATAATTTTTTGGAGCTATTTACAATGGTCAGCTATTGAAAGGGTTTGAGCTTGACTCCGTGATGATCATCCTTATGCACACACACTTGTACGCATCTTTAACTTGTCCTGAGATAAATTCCCAGGAAGTGAATTTCTGGCCTAAAGGAATGCACATCTTTAAGATCTTGGATGTGTACAACCAAATTATCCTCCAGAAAGATGGACTGTCACATGTCTTTTGGGGTGAAATGTTCCTGAAACTCCCTGAATATTTCTGAGACAATTTGATTATCAGACAAAGGGTCAGCACTTAAAGGTTACGTGCACATATAGGGATACTGAATCCAGGCCCTTCAAAAAACAGAATGACTAAAACAACAATAACAAAAAACCCCATAAAGCAATAAAACACAGCATAGCAGCTAATACACACCCAGCAAAGTCGCCATCATCTTGTGAAAAGCTTGCTTTTGCCAGTTAGAGCCTTTGTTTTTGAGTGACAAATAAAAGGTAATAGAATCTGAACCCTTTTTACCACCGTGGTCCCCTCACCCTCTTCTCTGAAGGTACTCGGCAGCTGCCTGTACGCTCCCATTAAGGGCCGCCTGCCCCAGAACAGGCAGCCGCGTTGCTTGAAGGAGCAGTCTCCTTTGTCAGTGCACCTGACTCTCGTTTTGATGATGTCTTTATAAAATTTGTTGCTTCCTTTTCTTTAATCTACTATGTGGTCACTTTAAATGTCATTCTTTGAACAGTCTCTTAGAGACAGCCCTAGAGGAAAATAATTGCATTAGTTACAAACACTGAGAAACAGCGTATGCCCAGAATGATGATACACCAGTCAGATTTAACACCTTTTCCTTCCATAGCTGTCCTGGATGTCTTTTGAGCTGATAATTAGGTTTCCAGGGTTTTTGTTCTCATTAATGGCCCTGGTACTGTCAAGAACCCCCACCGAGAGTGAGATTTATTTAAAGTAGAAATTAAATTCCAATACAGAGAGCAGAGCCAGGAATTCCCACCACATCATCCAGCAATAAAGGAATCTCTCGCCACTCTGCCCTGAAACAATTTAACAAGGGCTTCTGTCTTGTTCCAAACTCAAATAAGGACTTCCAGATTTTAAATTCTCTGTCAGTTTAATTAGTTTCTCCTTTAGTTACTCTGTAGCTTTGGATATAAGTGCTGGGTTGTTTCCTGGAGCTGAATATCTCCAACATTGTGAAGAAGGGAGACATTGATACTTTCTCGAGAAAGCTTTCTTCTTTCTAGTGTGGGGAAGCTGACCTAGAAACGGAGTGGTGAGCAGAACGGGGGACATGAAGTTCTGTGTAGAAAGAGGTGGCCTAATTTCTTCTCCAGCTATCAGAATAGGCTCTAGAGAGGAGGAGACCTTTGACCTGAGCCTGGAGAAGGGGTAGGATTTAGCTAGGCAGAGAATATGTGCACTCTGAGCGTTACAGGTGGAGGAGGGCGGGGGAGTTTACGGAGACAAAGAAGGAGAGTATTTGTGAAATGCTTTAGGGGACCAGGCAGGATTCGCTCTCCAAACCTGGTGCCCTTGTTGCCTCTGTTATTGCCTGGTGCTGCCTTCATTAAATGGCCTTAGAAAGGGTGAAGTCTTTGTTGTTCTCTATTAAAAGGGAGAAGTGAAGAATAATGCTGTCATTGAGTTTCCTATAGGGACCCAAATTCTGCTCTAGAAGGTTACATATACTATCCCATTCAGTCCTCACCACGACCCACCCATGGGGCTTGTTGTGCTTTCTGCCATCAGGTTTTGAATGAGGAAACAGAAGCTTATATGATGAGCAGCTGTCAAAGGCCACACCTCTAGTAAGTCATCTACGGGCAGCTCCTTCAAATGTCTCAGTGAAGATGTCAGCCAGGAGGAGAACACACCTGGCTGGGGACTTCTGAGGTGCACCCGATGGCGGTGGTGGTGTGCACTCCGCAGAGCGGGTGCCTGGAAATGGGGGTAAAGAGAGCAGAGGTAGAGGACACCCAAATAATTTGTCACAAACTTCCAAGTGCATTTGCTCATTTATCTCTTACTCATTTAGTAAAGGTTTAAGTGGGGTGGCAGGCACACTAGGCAGGATTGTTACTCTCAATGAGCTCTCAGTCTTTGAAAACGTGAAGACTGATGGCTTACAATTCACTGCAGAAGTGCTCAAATGGAGGTACACCCAGTGTATGGAGATGATAACTCTGCCTGAAAGAACCAGGAAGATAACATGGAGATGGATCCAAAAGATTGTGAGGAGAGTTTCTGGGGAAGGCAAGTGAGTAGAGGCATGTTAGGCAGAAGGATCGGTGAGGGCGAAGGCATAGGCATCGATTTGTGAAAGAGAACAAGGTGCATGGAGACCGGTGCACTCGCTGCCATGGAAGAGGGTGAGGAAGTACGGGGGAAGAAAAGCTGGGGATTGATGGTGGGGCTAGGTTGAGAAGGGGTAAGAGGGGTGTACATTTAGTCTTGTATGGTTTTTTTTCTTAAGGAGGGAGCAATATGATAATAAATCCTAGTGGTGATCTGGAGGACAGAGCTGAGAAAGGAAGAGATGGGGAAGGCAAAGAGAGAAATACCCGCTTCCCTGGCACTGTTGTTGAAGGACGCAGGCCACACTGGAAGCAGGAGGAACGTGCCTTCCGCTCCCCTCCTCTGCCCTTCTCACTCTCTGCCAGTGCAGAGTCCAGCTGGAGCCTGGGATCCGCGTGTCAGTCATCACAGAGCAGGGGGTGGGATAGGGGCTGAGCTTACGGATGAAACTCTGAAGTTTATTCACCCACCCCTCCCCGTGGGAGATGCAAGAACCTTTGAATTCTTGTCTCGTCATTGTTGCTCACTCTGTGAGAGAAATAATTCTTCCTACTCAAGTCTCTTCAGCTATCAAAAAGGAGAATTAAAGATGATAAACTGAATGAGTTTTTAAAAGTTGGTGAATAAAATACACCTTCTATAGCCTGTGTCCTGTTGTTATTCTTGGCAACTTCTCCTTATGACTCGGTGCCATAGATTATCTAATACCATCATTATTGTCTCTGCTTACAGGTTTTATAAGAAGAAACTTTAAGTCTTCTAGGAGGGGTATATTAAAAAGCACCTCCACTATTCAAAGGAAATAACTGTTCTTTCAAGAGCACCAGGACATGGTTTCCTGAAATATGTGTGTGTACGTATGTGAGCATATGCCTTCTCATTTGTTATTTTCATGTTTATTTAGTTCCTCACTTTATATTTTTAACAGCTTTAGTGAAGTATAATAAATATACAGTACATCTTAGTCTATTTGGGCTGCTGTAACAAAAATGCCATACATTAGGTGGCTTATGAGCAACAGAAATTTCTTGTAGTTGTGAAGGCAGGAAGTCCAAGATTAAGGTACCAGCAGATTTGGTGTCTGGTGAGGTGGCTTTCTTTTCAAGGTGTCCTCACATGGCAAAAGAGGGCCAGGTTGCTCCCTGAGGTCTCTTATAAAGACACTAATCTCCTTGATGAGGACTCCACCCTCATGACCTAATTAGCTCCTAGAAACCCCATCCCCTAATACCATCACCTTGGGGACTGGGTTTCAACCTATGAATTTTTAGGGGAAGGGGCATAGATGTTCCATCTATTTCATAGTATACTGCATATATTTATGCACACAATTTGACATACGAGGTCTGTCCAGAAGGTATCCGGCCATGTAATATGAAAAATAGAGATGTTTATTGAAGAAGATACAAGATACAAGAAACATTGTACATAGGACAATGATGCCTCAGTCCCCTTCAAAGTAGGCACCTTGGGACCTCACACAGTTCTCTCAGTTGCCATCAGATGCCCCATTATATTTCCTGAATCTCAGTGATGGTATGAAATCTCTACTCTTTCAAAGGTGATTTTATTTTTTCGGAAAAGCTAGAAGTCACAGGGCATCAAATCTGAGCTGTAGGAGGACTGAGTCACCTGAGTGATTTGATGCTTTACCAAAAAACTCTGGACAAGACATGATGCCTGAGTGGATGCATTGTTGTGATGAAGCTGCCAATTACCAGTTGCCCAAAGCTGCATCCTTCTGAATCATTTGGATAGTTTCTGTGAAGGAATGTTCAAGCTTCATGCAAAATATGATGAATATCCATTTCTCTACCCACTCAGTCATTTCGAATGTGGTGGCCACGCAGTACACATGTTCACTCAATGGTGTCTACTGCCCCCACTGACTAGTACAGTGAAGCCATGATTGTTCATGTATGCACATTCCAGTCCACTCTCCTTGGCTGCCAGGTTACATCCATGTTGTTCAAACTATTCTCATTATATTAACAATGGCTGGACTTTTTCCAGACAGACCTTGTATGTTTAAAACTGAAACATCACTGCCGTCCAGATAGGGAAACATATCCATTGCTCCTACAAGATACCTCATGTCTCTTGGTAGTTTCTCTTTCTTCTGCTATTCTTTATCTTCAGGCAATGCCTGATCTGCTCTCTGTCACTACATAGTCACATGATTAGTTTCACATACAAGAAATAAAAATCCGATGTGTCTGGGAAAGCTGGTTGTTTGCCCAAACATCCTTTCCTACCCTTTTCCTTTTAAGTAAATCCTGAATTATATCGTGAAGGGCAAGGAAATCTCTGGAAGAATTCCCCCCCCCAGCCTCCACCATAGCTAGGTATTGCCATATAATTGAGATCTTGCCAATGAGATGCGAACAGAAGTGATCTATGAGACTTCTGGGAAGGGAGTCCCTTAGCTTAAAGGGAGCTAAGTTGGCTTGGAAAAGACCTGCTCACCTTTTCCCTCACTTCTCTTTCTGCTGTGTGGAATACCTTCATAATGGCTGGAGCTCCACCACCATATTGGACTATGAGGTGATCTTGAAAAAATTGAAGCCATCCCCTGAGTTGACGGAGTAGGGAGACGAACCTGATGTCGCTGTATTATGTACTATCTACATCTGGACTTCTTTTATGTGAAGGTGTCATGAACTTCTAGCTGTCTTCAGCAACTCTTATTTCACTTTTATTTTTATATGTAATTGACCCTATCTGAATAATCTGAATAGAACATTCATACTTCTATTTTTGCTTTCTCAGCACAGTTACAACAATGCCACCTGTTTTTATTTCCATTTGAATTATATACCTGATGTAGGTCCTCTTTAAAACATTCATATTTCACTTGGCTTTGACAGGGGATTGGTCACATTTCTGGGGTCAAGCAATCTCCTCAAAAATATTAGCAAGCAAATTGTTACAGTGACCTAATTCTCAAGGCTCTGACACATCAACTGTTCTGACAGAATAAAGTGCTATACACTTATTTTATTTATTTATTTTGCTGCATAAAGCTTTATTGTTTCAATTTGGTCCATGGCATGGGAGGGACCTCCTGGGTGATTAATAGGCTGCCTCATGGTTGCAAACTGAGGCCCAGGGAGAAGGCAGACACCAGGGGAATGCAGAGGATCCCCTCAAAGGTCTCTGGGCCTGAAAGGTTCCTAGTCGTACTTGAGGGTGAGCCTTTTGAAGAGATATTCACCCAGCCCAGCCTGGGGCTGGTCATTCTGCAGATGTTTGTCAGGTGGTCTTTCATCTTCTTGATGAGTGTTACCTCCTCATCCAGGAAGTGGCTCTCCAGGAAGTTGATAGAGGTGAGGGTCCTGCATGCAGGTAGAACCCAGGGCATGTACATTCAAAAAAACTGGTTCAGGTTCTTCTCCAAGGCCAAGGAGGCTTCCATGGTGTCCTGAGTTTCACCCCACTCATCTTGGGACAGCTTCTGCTTGTCCTGGAAGAGGGCACGGCTGCTGCGCTGCTGTGGCATCTTCAAGAGACACCTGGCTCCCTCAAGCTTCTCCACTTCTCTGCTGCCAACTCTCAGAAGAGGTGGCCTGCGCTCTCCAGAGCCACATGACATGGTTGAAACAGAAGCCCAGAGAGAGGTAGTTGTAGGAGGCCCACAGATGCAGGTTAACCAGGTAGTTGATGGCAGCCTCCACCTTGGTGGAATAATCCTGACAAATTTGGGAGTTAGCTAATGGTTGCTCAGCTGTAAGGAGTTAAGCTCAAAAAACAGTGTTGGCTGGTCTTGGAGGCTGAGGATGGCTGAGGTAGTTCTGAAGACTGCAAATGAAAAAGTGGTTGGAGCCCAGGCTGGGGTGGCTCAGTGGGTTGAATGCTGGCCCATGAACTAAAAGGTCTCTGGTTCAATTCCCAGTCAGAGCACATGTCTGGACTGTGGACAAGGACCCTGGTTTGGGACATTCAAGAGATAGCCAGTTGATGTTTCTCGCACACATCCATGTTTCTCTTCCTCTCTCTTTCTTTCTCCCTTAACCTCTCTCTAAAAATAAATAAATAAACTCTTTAAAAAACGGTTGGGGGGTGATTGAAGGCCAGCAGAAGCAGTGTCCTTTCCCCGGGTCTGTTCAATTGAAAGCTGTTGAAGCAAGAGACAGATTCAGGGAACCGCAGAGAGCACTGCCTACACTGCTCTACATTTAAGCACCTTTTATCTCAAGGGGATTTCATGATGCGTGATGCCTTAAACACTTTCAGGGAGGCCTGGGAGAACCCTCTGCCCCGCTTCTCCATGTTAAGAAAAAGAAAAAACGTAAATAGAAATTAAAGCCTATGTGGTGAAAGAAAAATGTCACTAGGACTCAATATAAATCTCCTAGAGCCACTATTCCTTTCTCGTCATGGATGTAGGATGTATTTCCATCACTGCCCTGGCTTAGTGTACAATGTCCATTATCTTAACACGTGAAAAATAGAGTCCTCCTGTTGCCTTTGCCACCAGGTGCAAGGATCCATGCAGTACCGTGGAGGCCTTGGCATGCTTATTTATGAACTAGGGCCTAGGACACATCCTTCTCACTTGCTTCTAACAAGCTTTCTCTTGTGAGGAAATGTGGTTTGTGCTGTAAAATATAAATTTAATTAAGCTCTGTTAGGCACTGCATTTCTTGTGAAAAAGGGAAAATGGAAGAACTGTATAATAAAGAGTAATTGGCCCGGGCAAACATTTGTGCTATTTTTCACTGGCATTTCTGGAAATTAAGCTATTAAATCAGGAGAGCAGGTCAGGCCAGTTTGATATTTATTTTTCATTCCTTGACTACAAAATAAAAGGCTTAACTTACAATGACATAAAATCAACACCTACTGTGTTCCATTAATTAATTCTGGCATTCTATCAAAACATCTCCCAGATTTGTCCAATATGATTTTCTTTTGTTCATAAAAGCCTGGAGCATACTAGCTATGATTCCATTATATTGCAGATTTTTAAAAAGGTTTCCATAATTATTCTTATCCCCTGCCTGGTATTTTTTTGTGAGAAAACAAAACTGGGCACATTAGAATGTTTTGTGGCTTGTGAAAACGTCTTGGCATTTTTTCATAAACTTTGGTGGTCTCTTTCCAGTTCTCGGTATTTTAAGAATATTGTAAATAGTTCACTAAAAGCATGGAAAATTTGGATAGTCTGGGACATATTTAACTCATAGCTTCTTACATATCTTAGCTTAAACTTTACATAGGTCAATTTCAAAATAAATATTTCGCAAAGTCTTCATTATTTTCTAATGATGGGCATAGTTTATTTTCTTTGCCATTTAAAAAAATACATGTATTGGATTTGTCTTGTTCTTATAACATTTCTATGCTAGAAGATGAAGCTCCTTCAACTTGCTTTTCTTCAATTTTATGCAAAAATTTCTCTCATTTTCTTTACTAAGATCCTATATCCTTTTGAAGGGAAACGTGCACACTATATATGATTCATTGATTTGGACACCGTAGTGACAACTGGACACGGCCCATCTTTCTGCTAGGTTGAAAGCATCTTATGCTGGGGGATGTGTTGGTCTTCCTTAGCTCATTTCCTGAACCCAGCAAATGCTCCACACACATCTGTGGAATCTATTTGAAAATAATGGAACGAAGAAACAAAACTTCCTGACTTGCACTTATCAATGCTGCATTTTCAGAAAACTAGTTTTACCTAAAGAGTTAAACAAATTGACTCCAATAAATATTTCTCTCCTAAACCAGGCATGCTCTCGTTATACAGACATAATCTTATGAATTGATTTGATTTTCTGCTCTTCATGTTTTTCATGTGAAGAGATTAAAACCCAATGAAAGAGGCCCTTCACAGTGATCTGGCTACCCACTCAGCACTCCACAAATGCTCTCACCTGCTGATTGTGACGTCCCTGAGATCAGAGGTGATTGTTTTCCTTGTGGCCCCTATGGCTCAAACAGGGTAAAACTGACCAATAAACATTTATTGAAGGACAACTGATTGACAAATATGAAACAAACAGATAACATAATGTTGAACAAGCATGAAAATTTGACTTTTTAAAAAGCATTCTTTTTACTTATTACCTCTGAATTTCCTATGTTACCTTTCCTCAGTTCTTTGTGTACTTTCTCAATATAAGGAAGAATTGCATCCATAGACCAATGGAGCATAGACCCATAGACCATAAGGGAGGCAATGGAAAAAGAAGCAGCCTTCTAATGACTGGTGATAGGCAGACATGTTTTTTCCTTCTTCTTTTTCCCTATGATGAATGTTTCAAATTGGCTCAGACTATTGATATCTCATAAAAGTTTACTCCAAATAGCCTTGGAAATAGAGGACATTGGATGGCCAGAAGCTGTGTGGAGCTTGGCCCTTCCCTGAGGTAGAGTATGTGGATGATAGCTGTTTCCAGCTCTAAATACACTCAGAGTGAGTCACCTAACAGGGAGAGAAAATTCTTTTTCTCTCTTCCTGTCAGCATGACTGGCATAACTATAAATGCTGTTTAGCAGGTACCTATCAGTTCATAGGTGGAATTTTTGAGGGGAAGATTTTAAATAGGTGAGTGAATTGAAGCTAATTTGGAATGCTCAATTATGAAATATATGAAAACAAATTCACACTCTGTTATTATCTCTCCAATTTTTATTTACAATTCAATTTTCTTTTAAAAGCACCTGGGAATCACATTATTTTCCACATTACTGATGGCACTCAATAAAACATGATGTTTATGGATCAGTACTACTTTGCCACCTTTGGAAAAGCAAAGATGTCCTATTGTTAAATTCATCGAGAAATGAGCAGCTGCCACACTTTGCCATTTGTCCTTCATGGTCTCTAGTAGCCTCTGGACAGACAGGGCCACCTACTGGCACCTGGGATACATCACAAGCCAATTTAACGACTTCTCCCCTCTCTGTGGGCACACCCCTTTCCAGTGTGAGCTGGATGCTCCTCCCACTGAGAGGGGTCTCTTCCCTGCCCAATGAGTCTGGGCTGGCCTTGGGACTTGTTCTGACCAGCAGAATGTGGCACCAGTGATGTGAGAATTCCAAACATCAGCCTTAAAGCTTCAGTTCTCACTCTCTTGGGATGCTGTGCCTCAACTGCCACATTGGGAACCATGGCCTAACCTATAAGAAGAATAAAAGGCCACTTAAAGAAGAGATAGAGCAACCCAGTTAAGTCCCCTAAGCATCTGAGTGAGGCTGTCCTAGATCACCCAGCCCCAGCTGCAGAGGTGGCCTCAGCCAAAACCCAATGGAGGAGCTGCTCAGCTGAACCCAGGCCAAGTTGCTATTCTACAGAATCATGAGTAAACAAAACCATTGTTATTTTGAGTCATTAATTTTGAGTAATTTGTAAAATGGCAATAGGTAACTGTTATAGCACCGTAGGAAAAGGACCCCTGCTTCTCAGTAATTCATGGTATCTCTTCAGACAGCTTCTTATCAACTCCACCGACCCAACCTGCTCACACTTGGTCTCTGTCTCTGGCCAATTCAGAGTCGTGGCTTGGTTTGATTCAGATTCCAGCCTTCTCCTGGGATGCTAGGCCTCGGGTTGTTCTTTGGCCCCACACATTTTAGCCTGTGGGCTGGACCAATTCCTTCATCATTATCAAGAGCCTGGCTAGATGTGGTTGGTGTCCAGGGAACTGCTTGGTCAAGAAAGGAGTTCACAGGCTGGTTTACAGAGTTATGGGGCCTAAGGGAGAAATGTCCTTGGGTTTGCTGTAGCCCAATGTCCTTGGGTACGTGCTGGGTATTTTATACCCAGAACGTACTCTCACACTCACAGTTTTAGTGATTGTTTAAGAGACAAATCTGATCCCATTTCCAACCAACTTCAAGCTTCTGCATTGCTCTTAAGATAAGGTCAAACTCCTTTTTCATGTGTCACAAAGCTTTGAATGTTTTGCTTTCTGCCTAACTTCATCTTCTCACTCTCACCATTAATGGTCCCAGCACTGTACTTCATGTTTTGTTGGACTGGGACTTACTCTATGTACTTGAATGTGCCTTGCTAACTAACCCTAATGTTTAAGCCACCAGCTTGTGGAACTTTGTTATGGCAGCCTACTCTTTGCTGTGCAATGTTCAGATGCTTGGAATACATCATTCAGAAAAATAAAGATCGTTGCTCTTGAACATCTTACATTTTAGTGGAGAGTGATGTATCATGAGCCATAAATACATGTTACAATGTGGTATATACTCTGACAAAAAAGAAAAATACAGAAGAGTAAGGTGGATTAGAAATGTGGAGGAGCAGGTAGTCCTTATTGAGAAAGTGACATTTGAGCAAAGACTTGAAGATGATGAAGAGGTTATCTAAGGGTCATCTGGGGGAGACAGTGTTCTGGACATGAGGAGGGGCTAAAGCCATGTGCCTGAGGCAGTGTGTGCCAGGGAGTTTCTTAAACCCCTGAAGGCACTTTGGCTTTTACTCTGATTGAAAGCAGAAGCTGATGTGGGTTTCAGACGGGGGGAGTGATATGATCTAATTTATGTTTTAAAAGGATCACTCTGGCTGCTGTGTGCTAGGATAGATGGAAGCAAGGAGAACCGTTTTGAGCCTCTTGCAGTAATCCAGGTGAAAAATGGGCCTCCCTCGCACCAGGGCCTTGGTAGTGAATGAGATAAGAAGCAGTCTCATTCTGCGTGGGGCTTGAAGGCAGAGCTTTAGGATTTGCTGACAGTTTTGGTAAGAGAGTTTGTCAGAAAGAGAGGAGTCAAGGAGGACTCCAAAGTTAGTGTCTTTAGCAAATGAAAGATGGCATTCTCTTTTATTTTTTATCCTTTCTTGCTTTGCTGAGAATGTTAAGAGATTTTTGGTGATGTTCATTCTTTCCCTGTCTGCAGCCTCTTTCTTCTAGTTTGCTTTTGTTAATAGACATGTTTGCTTTAGAATAGATGTCTGCCTTTTATTTTAGATGATTTGTTATAATGTCCAGTCATCCTGGACTCTTCACATTAAAGAGTGGGGCAGGAAAATCACTTTGGAAATCTGATGTGTGTAGGGGAGGTGGGAAATGCTTGTTGATTGTGGTCTTCACTGTCAGGTGACCTGTGTGAGATTCCTTAGAAAAGAATCTTTCAATCATACAGAGTGTGTTCGTGTTTGGGATGCTAAGGGGTTAAAGGGAGCTGGAGCTCTCAATATTCAGTGTGAGACCTTTTTCAGTAAAGGCTGTGGCATGTGTCTTTAGTCCAGAGACTTATTTTAGTATCTGCAAACAAAAAACCTTTCGTGTCTTGCCAGGATAAATGATGGGCAGATGCCAACTGGGCAAAGTGAAGGAGAGGGTTGTATTTCTGATACTGGGAACCTGGCCAGTGCAGGTAGCCTGGCCAGTGCCCAGAATGCAAGTGGGAGCAGAGGGGAGGGGCTGCACGGGGAGTGCCATGTTGCCTGGGTAACCAGGCTAGTGAGGTGCATGAAGACAGATCCCACCCCAAGCTCCCCATTCAGGACAAGGCAGGAGGAAGTCATTGCACTGAGCATGAGCAAGGCTAGTAAGGGGGATTGGCTAAGGCACAAGCCCTCCTACTCCTTTCCCTCCAGTGAGGGCCTGTTGACTCATTGGTTAAATAATCCTCTATCACACAAAGCACTCTGAACTCTGGCCACACTTCTTGACAAGAGAGCCTGCTGCTATTTGCTAGTTTCTTTGACAGCATATACCACACCCTGGGAGTGTCAGCCTCACAGACCTATCATGTGACAGCTTGAATTCAACACAAGAAGTACATTTCCGACAAACATGCTGGGGAGAGAATAACACTTTGGTGGAGGGTTTTCCTGCAGCTGTATGACAAATCTCCAATGTGCTCTTCTGTTTCATGTCTTCTCCCACAGGCTTCTTCATCTCAGACACTTTGAACAGCCATCAAAAACGCTGCCTTCTTCTCAGTGTGCTATATATAGATTAATAAGTCAATTACCTCCTGCACACCAGGTTTTCAAACACTGGCATCTCAGCTTATCGATTTAGATCTTCTGACAAAATGCACCACAATGGTGGTTTCGTTTTGTGCCACAGAAAATGCCTTTGCTAGGAAAACACTTCAGTTAAAATGAGCTTCAGGCATCTGGGAACTTATAGCCTAGAGGTCTGTAGATCAAAAGGAGAATTATGCACTTGAAAGACTCAGCTTTCTTAATTAATAATAAATTGTGCAAATTAAGAGAAGATTTGACATGATTTAAAAAAGCATTACTGTTTCACAAAAGTTATTTCTGCTTTTTTCTAGGACTGTGCTAGACTTTCTTCAAAAGGAGTATTTTCCCCCCAGTTTTAACCATTCAATTATTTAGCAAGGGAGAAAGAAATACATGTGCCACACAGACAGTAAAATGAGACATTAGGAACCAAGTAGACACAGGAAGTGGAAAGCTCTGATAGTTACACCCAGGAAATGCCAGTCTTCTCTGACTTCCCTTCTCCAAACCCAGGTGCCTCCTACTACTTCTCTTTCTAGGTTAGGTCAGTTTACACTGGTCTCCCATTGGACGGGGAACTTCTTTGTAACACTCGCAGTTCATAACACTGTTTTGTACCTGTCTTTCCTGCTAGCTGTGACCGCAAGGGCAAGGATGATGTCTATCTTGTCTAATTCCTCTTCTCCAGGGGCTAGAACAGTATTTAGCACTCAGGAGGCATTCACAAACTTTTTTTTTTTAAACATAAGGGTGAATGAATTATACAGTAAGGAAGATGCGGTAAGTTCTTCACAAAGATGGTTGCAGCAATCCCTCACACCCCTTTGTAATGTGACTTTTGCTGTTCTTTGCATCAAGAGGTAGAGTCTATCCCCTCCTAACCTTAAATCTAGGCCAGCCTTGCTTTGACCAACAGAATGTGGCAGAAGTGACATTGTATGACTTCTGAGGCTAGGCTTCAAGATGCCCCACAGCTTCTACTGTTACCATCCTGGAACCAATCCACCATTGAGGAAGCCCGTGTATCCTGTTGGAACAGAAGCACCAAGCTGAAAGCCCCACCAACTGCCATACAGAGGAATGAGGCCTTCAAGCAACAGCCAGCCCTCCCCCACCAGCCACCCGATCACAAACACGTGAGTGAGCTCAGCAGCACCAGGTGGAGCAGAGCTGAGCCATCCCACCCGAGATCTGCCCAAACTGTTGACACAGAGAAGGTGAGCAAACAGTTATTTTAGGATATTATATGTTGGAGATGATTTGTTGTGCAGCAATGATTGACACAGGAGGATTTTTCAGGGTTTTCTCAACATGTGGGTCCTCCTTATTCAAACTAGAGAATCAGTAAAATCTGCCCCATTGCTGGTTTCACTGAAGACTCAGAAGGTAAAAGCCATTCCTGGGCAAGTGAAAGTGATTATAGGATATTTACAAAGGGAAAATCAAACTAAATTCCAGAATAATACCGACCTGTCATACAGAGTAATAAAATATAGTTGAGGAAGAAACCATTTTCTGAAGAAAATAATTATTTTTTTCAATTCACCTTGATTATAGAAGTGATTTATGCTAATTACGGAAAATTTGGAAAACTCAGATAATTATAGAGAAATGATAGAATTAGTTAAAGAATCCAAAATGTGAATACTACTACAACTACTAATGCATTACAATTAACATGTGTTTCAAATCTTTCAAATTTCCATGGTAACATTCCCATTCAGGAACATTGGACTGTCTCTTTATTTATTCTGACCATCTTCTGAATGTCTCAAAAAGGTTGTTACAGGTGTCTACCTGTTAGATTGGCACATGTCCTCTTAGACTTATGCTCAGTAGCTTTCAAACAGATTTTTATAGTTTCTACAAACAGATTTTTTAAAAAGTTAAATATTATAATTCATGTATCAGTTATCTATTGTGACAATAATTCTGGTTAACAGACAACCACAAAATCTCGTGGCTTAAACTAATAAACACTTATTTTGCTTGAGACGTAGTGGGCCAGCTGGTGTGTTTGTGTGGCCTTGGCTGAATTTGCTCATGGATCCGTGGTCAGCTGTGGGTTCTTTAGGTGGCCAGGTTAGGTAGCTCTCACATGCACAGGGGTCAGCAGGTGACAACTGATTTGGAAAGGCCTCTACTGGTATGTCAAGGCTGACTCGACTGAGCTCCATTAATTTAATCTTCCATCAACATAACCTGGGCATGTACTTTATAGGAAAGGCAGAGAGGTACCAACTCATTGCAGACAGGAGGAGGCATGAGAAGTAGGAACATGCAACTATTTTTTCAAGATTCTGATTCTGTGAAGTTTGCTAGTGACAGGTTGGCAAAAGCAAGTCATAGCCAAAGCCAGCATCAATGTGGGCAGGGGCACCAAATGGCACAGAGACAAGGCACTTTACTGCTATAAAGGAAATCAATGGATTTTGTACGCCTATCTTTAAATGATTGTTCTATAGTTCTTTCCAAGAGACATTTTAGTAGATTCTCATATTATCCTTTTTTTGATACTTATAACTTATTTTCTGTTTTATGTATGAGTACATTGGCCAGAACCATTCTGATTTTAATTGGAAAGCTTTTAGTGTTTAGATGTTAAGGATGTAGATAGACATTGGTTTCAGATAAACATTCTTTATCGACTTAAGAAAATCATTCTGTAACAGTTTACTAAGAGTTTATGTCATCATTGTTTTATGGATACTGTTGAACGATTCTTAAAATATGACCCCTTGCTTGGGTCATATTGGAGAAGGCTATTGAGAGTATGGTGAGCTGGACCCAGGCAATCGGAGGCTGCTCACTGCTCCCTGTCCTTGGAATGTGCATCGGCTTGCCTTCCTGGTATTAGAAGCTGCCCCAAGGACACAACCTGGAGAGAGTAAGGTGTTGAGACCATCTGGATGGGAGTGAACTCCATTAAGGCCTCTATATAAACTTTTAAGATTCTGGTGGGTGGCTAAGGAGATCTATTATCTGGTAGTGTCCATGACAAACCTTGTAAGTTCCCTTGTTTCTTAAATTTGCCACCTGCTAATCTGGAGTGGTCTGCTCTTCCATCTCTTCTTGCCCTGCATGTATGAGGGCCAGCTTTTGAACCAACAGGTCATTATTTAAAGTTTCTTGTTGGATCTATTAATATATTATGATAATAAATATCATAATATAAAGTCATCTCTGCTCTTAGGAGAGAAAAAATCTTATATTATCAAGTGGATATTCGTTATTAGACAAGAGTGGCATTTTATTTAGAAATTTTGGATCTGTATTTATAAATAAAATTGCTTTATAGAGTGAGTGTATTTTTGATAGTTTATAAAATCCATATTTTGTTAGATTTTTAAAGGGTATTGTGTAGCAATAATAGGTTTTTATGGCCTTGGGAGGGTTTAATAATGTAGAAATTATCACTTTCTTAAATATTTGAAAAATTCAATGGTAAACCTCTAGATGCTGGAGTCTTTTTTTGTAGGTACTATGTTGACAAAAGTTTTAGTTTCTTCTGTGCTTATTTATGAAGTCAATGCCATTTGGACTCTACTTGGATGATTTTCTATAAAAATATCTAAGATTTCATTTCTTCAAATCTACAAAAATGAAGTCTTAAAATTATTTTCTCGATCTGTTTTAATGTATTTTTCATATTAATAGTTTGTAAGCTTTTCTTACCTTTTAAAAAAAGATTTCATTTTTCAATTTTTAGAGAGAGGGGAAGTGAGGGAGAAAGAGAGAGAAAGAGACATCCATGTGCGAGACATACAGCAATTGGTTACTTCTTGCAAGGCCCCAACTGGGGACCTGGCCCACAACCCAGGCATGTGCCCTGACTGGGAATGGAACTGGCGACTTTTCGGTTTGCAGGCCAGTCAACAGGCAATGCACTGAGCCACACCAGCAGGGCAGATACTTTTCTTACTTTGATACTAGATTTTTAAAAGATAAAATTTATCTAAAATGGTTTTTAAATAAGTAATTTTTTGATTTGTTCAATTGTGGTATTTTTTAAATGTTTACTAATGTTTTAATTTGTTTTATACATTTTTTAACTATCCTTAAGTTCGCTACCTTGGCTTTCTTAATTCTTAAGTATGCTTAATAACAAAATTTAAATATTTTAATATAACAATGAATCAGATACATGTATTGTAGAAATATTGAACACTTAAATAAATTATGTAAGTTTATAAATTTATCTTAGAATATAACTTTGGCAAAAGCCCTTTCATTTTCATGTATGAAGTTCTTATTTTCCTTATTTTTACCTTTTAAAATTGTGGTTTTGCTACATACCCTAATCAAATAGTTTAGTAAGATATTTTAAAATTTCTAAATATGTGGACTATTTCATTATTAGCTATTGTTACAATATTATTATTGTTGATAATTGATTATAGTCAGAGAAAGTGAGTCATAACTTTCATTTGTTTCTTTTTTGTTGTTTATATTTTTTCTAAATTGATTCAGGATTAACTTTATCCACGTTACACTGATACTTTTTTATAAAATTTTTTATTTTTAAATTGCAGTTGACATTCAATATAATATTAGTTTCAGGTATACAGTCTAGTGCTTAGACATTTATCTAACTTATCAATGATTTCCCCAATAAACCTAGTACCCACCTGGCACCATACACATCTATTATAATATTCTGATTATTTAGGATAGTGTTCCATTGATCTCTATATATTTTTCTTATGGTCCTTATGAATTTTTGTTTCCTTATGTGTGAATCAAAAATAAAAAAGTCCCAGGTCCAGTATTTGCAATACAGAAGGTGTATCAGTTTTGGCCCCAGTCTTGGTCCAATAGAGTCTTGTTAAATATTTCTGAAATCTACAAGTGGAAAACTGATTCCTGTATTCACTCTTAGTCTCATGTATATTGTTTAGCCGACATTAAACTTATGCAGTTATTTTGGCTGAAGTAGGATCTTCTATCTTTAGTACCTGACTTCTGGTAATCAGAAGGATATTAAGATTGGTTTTAAGACTGGTTGACTATAAACCTCCAGGACATGTGCCAGTGTTAAGGGAGTCTGGATATGGGACTGCATCAGGATGAATTAGGATTTTTGCTTCTTTTAAAAAGTTTACATCTTAAAAAATTATTTATTTTTAAAGAGAGGGGAAAGGAGGGAAAGAGGAAAAGAAACATCAGTGTGTGGTTGCCTCTTGCACACCCTCTACTGGGGTTCTGGCCTGAAACCCAGGCATGTGTCCTTGACTAGGAATTGAACCAGTGACCCTTTGGTTCACAGGCAGGTACTCAGTCCACTGAGCCACACCAGCCAGGACAAAAGTTTACACTTTTATAAAGGAGAAAGCATGGAGGCATGAGGCTTTCTAAACTCTAACTTGTTAAAGATAATGTCATTGCCAGTCTGACCAGAAGAAATAATCAAAGGAAAAAGAGAGAAAGAAAGGAAGTTTTTTAAAAAGATTTTATTTATTTATTTTTAGAGAGGGAAGGGAGGGAGAAAGAGAGAGAGAGAGAGAGACACCAGTGTGTGGTTGCTGGGGGCCATGGCCTGCAACCCAGGCATGTGCCCTGACTGGGAATCAAACCTGTGATGCTTTGGTTCACAGCTTGTGCTCAATCCACTGAGCTATGCCAGCCAGGGCAGGAAGAAAGAAAGTTTTAATGAAGAAGTAAGAAATAAAAACTACTGGCAAGTGGCAGATTCTGACATGGGAAAGCAAGGAACATATATTTTAGCTTGAATTGTGCTATGTGTATGGGACCTTTCCAGAAAAAGGGAATTTGGATCTTATGAAGAAATGGTAGTATCCCATGCTCCACAGACAATCAATAAAATTATGAGGTCCCAGTTTTTGCAGGTAAGCCGTTTATAAAGTCAGGGAGGGAGAGATGCTTAGTGGTGGTTGATGTCTCCTTATTCAGGCCATAATATCAGTCTTGTGAAGCTGGTTGTATGTAAACCAGACATGAGAAATTGGACAGTGCTCTGTTTTCCTGGAGCAGATAGAGGAAATGTGACACAGATGTCTCACTAACATGTCAAATCCCACCAGCCATTATCTTCTTCTGTTGGCTCACATGAGGTTGATTATGTCTATCAGCAAAGACTCATAAGTAGTAATGCTGTGGAAGTTTCATAAGAAATAGGAGACCTTGGGCACCCAAAGAGTGTGTTTATTGCTTCTTTTCTGGGGATGAAATTATACACAAGTATTAAAATTACCTGCTTACTTATTTTAACACACTCATTAGAGGGTGGGGACATTGTCTATATTTCCATTATAATAACCCCAGTTATTACTACAACATGTTGTACAAAGTGCGTTCTTAACAGATGTCTGTTGAACAAATACATGAAAAAGGAAACGTTGATGTTGAATAGATAGCTATGTAGAGATGTTGCTGTGATAGAATTTAGATTTTTTTTTCCAGCCATAACTAAGACCCCAGATTGGTGAATTTTTGGCTAGGGTGAGGATCTCAAAGTTATGTGGTTGACTGACCTCATTGCCACCTTTCTCGTTTCCCTTTACCATCATCTAGAGACTTCCTCTCACCTCTCTGTGAGTGAGGTCCCAGAAAATTTCAAATCTCTTATAATCTCTCTTCATTTACTTTGTTCTTTTGATGGTATAGAAACTACAGTGGCTTTCTGAGAAAGAATGACTCATAAGTAAATTAATTTGATTTAGGTTGCAGATATCTTTTTTTAAAATATATTTTATTGATTATGCTATTACAGTTGTCCCATTTCCCCCATCACTCCCCTCCACCCTGTACCCCCTCTCCCACCCACGTTCCCCCCTTTAGTTCATGTCCATGTGTCATACTTGTGAGTTCTTTAGCTTCTACATTTCCCGTACTGTTCTTGCCCTTCCCCTATCTATTTTCAACCTACATTCTATGCTACTTATTCTCTATACCTTTTCCCCCTCTCTCCTCCTCCCACCCCCCTACTGCTAGCCCTCCATGTGCCCTCCATTTCTGTGGTTCTGTTCCTGTTCTAGTTGTTTACTTAGTTTCTTTTGGTTTTGCTTTAGGTGTGGTTGTTCATAATTGTGAGTTTGCTGTCCTTTTACTATACATGTCTTTTCTTTATCTTCTTTTCTTAGATAAGTCCCTTTAGCATTTCATAAAATAAGGGCTTGGTGATGATGAACTCCTTTAATTTGACCTTATCTGAAAAGCACTTTATCTTCCCTTCCATTCTAAATGAGAGCTTTGCTGGATACACAATCTGGGATGTAGGTTCTTGTCTTTCATGACTTGGAATATTTCTTTCCAGCCCCTTCTTGCCTGTAAGGTCTCTTTGGAGAAATCAGCTGACAGTCTGATGGGAACTCCTTTGTAGGTGACTGTCCCCTTATCTCTTGCTGCTTCTAGGATTCTCTCTTTCGTTTTTACCTTGGCTAATGTAATTATGATGTGCCTTGGTGTGTTTCTTCTTGGGTCCAACTTCTTTGGGGCTCTCTGAGCTTCTTGGATTTCTTGGAAGACTGTTCCCTTTGCCAGACTGGGGAAGTTCTCCTTTATTATTTGTTCAAATAACTTTTCCACTTGTTGCTCCTCCCCTTCTGGTACCCCTATAATTCAGATGTTGGAATGTTTAAAGGTGTCCTCGATGGTCTTAAGCTTTTCCTCGATTTTTTGAATTCTTATTTCATCATGCTTTCCTGCTTGGTTGATTCTATCTTCCTTCTGGCCCACTGTATTGTTTTGAGACTCAGATTCCTTCCTTTCACTATTGGCTCTTCTCCGAGTATCTTCCTGCATCTCTTTTATGGTAACCTGCATCCTTTCATCTAAATTGCACCCAAAGTCAACCAATTCTGTGAGCTTTCTGATCACCAGTGTTTTGAACTGCGCATCTGATAGATTGGCTATTTCTTGGTCACTCAAAAGGATGAGTCCTGGGGGACTGATCTGTTCTGCTGGAAACATGTCTTATGTCTTTCCCTGTCTCTCCTATTATTATTATTATTATTAATTTTCCTTTTCCGGTCTGGTCGCTCTTGTTACGGTAGGAGGCGGAGCCTTAGGTGTTCACCGGGGCTGGGCACCCCAGTCGCTAGATTGTGACGTTATATGTGGGGGCAGGGGTGGGAGCAGGGACGAGAGGGGACGATGGCGGCAGATCTGTTCTCCTGGGATCAGACCCTTCCTTGCTTGGGATCCTGGGCCACAAGCTCTGCCCTGGTCCACAATCACTGCCCCACTGGGTCTGCCAGCCGCAGCTTGCGTACTCAGGGATCACCGCTGCGTTCTTGCACCTCGGATGGCTGTTGCGCCGATTTTGCACCAAATTTCCCCCGACCTCCGCGTGCCGCCGACCCACGCCAGCCCCGCGCCTGCCCCCTACCAGTCTGGATGTACAGGTCTACTTCAACTTCTTGGCTGTCCAACTTCCATTCAGATAAATCCTCTGACAGTTCTGAGTGAAATTATGCCTGTAAATTATTGTTTTTCTATTCTTGGTTGTGCAAGGAGGTACGGTGCATCCACCTATTCCTCCATCTTGCCGGAAGTCCTCTCAGTTTGCAGATATCTAAACACTTGATCATCTTACTTTATTGCTTAGCAGGATATACAATTTTAGGTTAGAAACCATTTTCATTTAGACTTTTGAAAGTATTTCTCTATTGTGTTCTATTCTCCAGTGTTGCTGTTTAGAAGCACCAAACCATTCTAATTCTTAGTCCTGTTTCTTGATCTTGATTTTTTGAAAGCTTCCTTGTTTCTTTTTGAAATGTCTGTCTTTTTTAAAAACAGCTTTATTGGAATATAATTGAAGTGTAGTAAACCTCAAAACCAAACCAAAACAAAACGAAGAAGTTATATGGTTGAGACTTAAGCTAAATATGAAGGAAAGGAAGGCAGATATTCAGAAACACTAGTGTAGGCTATGGTTTTGGGAAATGAAGATAGTAATGAAGAATGTAGGAGATGCTTAGTGATTTGCACAACTATGGTCTCCAACACTTATATACCTCAGCAGAACTTGAGAAATGAACAAAGACATAGTACATTTTAATATAGGGTGAGAAGTTTAAGTAATTTCATAATTATTATTGAGATTCATTAAGATGTAGTTCAAAATGGGAAGATGGCAATAATATCCCTTTTCATGTGATAAAAGTTTAGAGAAGTAGTTGTATGTCAAGAATACATAGACCAGGGTAGAAACTCATGATGATATAGACTACTGCTAAGGAAAATGAAAAAGGGAATCAGGAAATATACTTTTGGAAGAGTGTTCTTCAAGCTTTTTTGGACAGATGAAAGAAAGAGACCTTATGCTTTTGATAGAGATTCCAAAGATGACCTTGTGTCAAGAGGCAGTCATGATTGAGAGATTTTAGTTATTTAAAAATCTGCTAGAATTTTTAACCAGCTAAGAAACTGAGTGCATGCCAGCTTATGAGGTCCTCTGAGAAGTTGGTAACAATCTCCTGTAGGATAGGCCATTAGGAGGACAGTTCCTCTAGATCCATCTCTGACATCTAGGAGAAATTTGTTGACAAAGTGAAAGGAACAGAAACTTTGGGAAAGTCCTGTGACATCTTAAAAATCATGATCACCAATGAAGGAAAACCTGGCATGGTAGGCCATGTTCTACAGCCTTTAAGAGGGTAGACTTCAAAAAAGATCAAGGAAAACATAAGCATGATTTAATGGCATGCTATATCAAAGGGAAGATGACAACATGTGTGGGAACTTCTGACAAATATTATTCTGAGTTTGAATATTATAAACTCTCCATCTGAGAATACTCCAGCAATTCTGTAAAGAAATTAAAATTGTTGCATAGAGAAATCTCTAGTGAATGCAGATTTTAAAAAGAGATATATATATATAACTTTGATAGAAAAGAGGGACAAATCAATGAAAAAATATGTGAGGATGGTCCACATGTGTATGAATAATGTCTATAAGGCTCAAGAATACTCCTATTTGTAGACAGTGCTACTGACCAATAAAATGAAATCAAATTTCTTCAGTATATTCAGAGCAAGAGGAAAAAATCAAGAAAGGCTGTATAACACTTGGGGAAAAGGTGCAGCATTATACCTTACCCAGTAGACTTCATTATATCAACTCGGTCTTCATATTTAGAAAAGTGGGACAAACATTTTCCTTTTTATTTTTCAATTACACTTTTCATTTAATATTATTTTGTATTGGTTTCAGGTGTATAGCCATGGTGGTTAGACAATCATTTACTTTCTAAAGTGTTTCCCCCATTATTCTAGTACCCACCTGGCATCACACATAGTTATTAAAATATTGACAATATTCCCTATGCTATACTTTACACCTCTGTGACTAATTTGAATTACCAATCTGTACTTCTCAATTCTTTCACCTTTTCACCCAATTCCCTAACTCTCCTCCCCTCTGGCAACCATCATTCTGTATCTATGAGTCTGTTCTCTGTATCTATGAATCTGTTTCTATTTTGCTCATTTATTCTGATCTTTAGATTCCACATCTAAGTGAAATCATATGGCATTTGTCCCTTTCTGACAGACCCAATTCAACCAGCACTATACCCTATAGGTCCACCCATGCTGCTGCAAATAGTGAGACTTCATTCCCTTCTACAGCCGAGCAACACCCCATTGCATACATGCACCACAACTTTTTAATCTGCTTATTCATTGATGGGCATCTGGGTACCTCCATACTCCAGGCACTGTGAACAACCCTGTAGTGGACAGAGGGGTGCAGATATTCTTTTGAATTAATGTTTTAGTTTCTTTGGATATATACCTAGAATTGGAATCATGGGGTCAGAATACAGTTCCATTTTCAATCCTCTGAGAGCTCCCCATACTGTTCTCCACAGTGACTGTACCAATTTGCATCCCCACCAACAGTGCACAGGGAAGAACTTAGGGATTCTTCACTCAGCAGCCCTTCTTGAGGAATTTACCAGAGAATGAACTTCAACCACATAATGACTGGGACATTTTCAGGAAAAGAATTGATGACGAGTGCCTATAAATACATAAATGTACATGTAAGACTAAAACAATATAGGAAGGTGGAAGACTCAGAAACAAGTATTATATACTGTAAAAAAGTAAAAATTAAGGAACTGAAGAATGGAGTAGAACAAAGAAGGGAAGGGAAAACAAAATAGCTCATGGCTGTATAGACAATAGGCAGGCATGAGAGGATGCTTAAAAATAGTATAAAACAGTAAAAGTTTCAATAGGAAAACAGAGAAGCAGAGGTATTTTTAAAAGGAATAATTACAAAGGTAATGACTAGAACAAAAATACACATCTTCCTAGAGATAAATATAAGTAAACATAAAAATCAAATAAACAGAACACATAGAATATATACCTCATAAAGACATATAGCAAATACAACAAAATATCCATAATTACAAAATCTCATGATAGTTGAGACCAAACATATCAGTCATATTAATAAATGTTAATGGGTTTAATTCTCTTATTTAAAGAAAATAATTTTCAATTTGTCTCACAAACCAAGACCAAAATATATGCTCGGTACAAGAGACAGCCTGAAAGTGAGTCAGAGAGGCTTAAACATAGAAGAATGGGCTTTGCTTCCTGGAAGATTGAATAGACACACTTTTTCCCATTTCTCCCACTGAGCAGAACTAAAAATCCTGAACATTGTGTATAAAGAAAAACAAGACATCTCTGAAAACTAGAAAGAAGGCAGGCTGGTTAGGGATGCCAGACCAAAGGTGAAAAATGGTGATGACTTCCTTGGCTTTTCTTTTTGGCTCATACACCCCAGACTTGGAGCTGAAAAAACCAGCAACCTAGGAAGTCCAAGGGGCACAGACCAAGCAAGCAAAAAACCCGCTGTCTCTAGTGGAAGGTCCAGGAAAGGGACAGTTTAGCAAGACAGAAATAGATAGGCAGTACTTACTTGACCCCAGTCAGCACAGAAGAAAATTGTGGCTCACCCCATACATGGCAGGAAAGGCAAATGAGGAGCTTAGATTTCCACTCTTGGGTGCTTTTCCACACAGAGCAAAGACTGTAAAAGAAATCAAGAATAATTAACCCATCTATAATACAGTTCACTTTTAGTGTTTCCTTTTTGTCAATACTGTTTGTCTGGGGCATTCAAAATTCTAGACCTGTGCCTATTTGTACCTCTGCCCACTTCATGGAGTTGGCCTTTGCACTAGATCTGTGGGACACGACAGATCCCTCTCATTTAAGGACTAGCCGGCTTTGGACCCTGCTCTTCAGACCCACAGGGGTGCCCTCCACATTCCAAAATTACATATAAAATTGTATAAAGTCTTCAACTGGGCTTTAACTTTTTACTTCCCCTCTGTTTTTAAAGTTGTTGAAACAATACCATTTTATACTGGACTACTTGTCAAAAGGGGAAAAACTTGGAAAAGAAAGAAAAGCTAATACTCAACACATGTTAAAAACCACTACCACTAAATTTGTGAGAGTTATGTACTTATGTAAGGGGAAACTCTACCCAAGCTACTGCAAATGATTTAAAATTATATTGCATAATAACATTACCAAAAATTGGGAATTAGAGTAAAATACTTTCTGATCATGTCAGATTTCTCAAAGAGATCCAAACATAGGAT
The DNA here is from genome assembly GCF_004126475.2 of Phyllostomus discolor. NCBI lineage: Eukaryota > Metazoa > Chordata > Mammalia > Chiroptera > Phyllostomidae > Phyllostomus > Phyllostomus discolor. Next base: position 38,447,279 of record NC_040904.2, on the reverse strand, counting down.
AATGTCTCTTCAGGAAAGGTTGTATTAAAAGATGTCTTTAAAGGTCTCAGAAAAACATCAAGGTCATATTTTATATCTGATAAAATAAAGTATTTCTTGAATATGGAACACAATGCTATGTATTTTTATCATCTGCTCAATTATGAGATGACTTTTGCATAATATCTTTGTAAAAAGAAAAATCCATTGCTTTATGATTTCTTAGATATAACACAAAAGGCACAGGAAACAAAAGGACAAATAGACAAATTGGAGTTTTTTAAATTTAAAAATTTTGTGTGTCAAAAGGCAAATTAATAGAGTAAAAAAAGGTAACCCACAGAATGGGAGAAAATACAATATTTGCAAATAATATATCTGATAAGAGTAATATTCAGAATATGTAGAGAATATGTAGAAGCTCAACAATAATCTAAAAAACCTGATTCAAAAATGGGCAAAGGACTTGAATAGACATTTCTCCGTAGAAGACATACAAATAGTAAGTACATGAAAAGATGCTCAACATCCCTAATCATTTAGGAAATGCAAATCACAACTATAGTGAGATATCCTTTTATACCCATTAGGATGGCTACTATTAAAAAAGCAGAAAATAACAAGTGTTAGTGAGGAGGTAAAGAAAATGGAAGCTTATGTTTTGTTGTTCAAATGCAAAATGACTAAAATATTTCAGCCACTGTGGAAAACAGCATAGCAGCTCCTCAAAAAAAATAAAAAATAAAAGTATGACATGATATAGCAACTATACTCAGGATACACACTTAGAAGAACGGAAAATAGAGTCTCAAAGAGATAGTTGTATTCCCATATTCATAGCAGCATGTTTTACAACAGCCAAAACATGGAAGAAACTCAAGAGTCCATGGGTGGACAAAGGGATTAGCAAAATGTGGCACAAGCACAAAATGGAACATCACTCGGCCTGCAAAAGGAAGGAAATTCTGACATATACTACAACATGAGTAAACATCATGGATACCTCACCAAGTGAAATAAACCAGTCATAAAAAGAAACAAATGGTATGATTCCACCTACATGAAGGAACAAACATCTGAATGGGAAATGCAAACTCAGCATAAATAAGATGAAAGAGCATTAGCAGTTCAAATGAATCCAAATCTTATGAAGCAGATGAATGACACCTTAAGGTACTCAGTAAATTCAAGCAAATCAACAGAATTGCTATTTGTTATTGCAGAGAAATTTTGGAAATTGGACAAGATGTGGGAGACAGAGTCAGGCAATTATTCTAAAAATTTGTAAATATAAGGTAATCTCTGTAAACAATACACATTTCTGTTAATATTGAGCCATATGTATTGTTCATTTATTGCAACCCTTCCCCTTTTTTTGCTGATAATTTTAATACAATTCTGGATATCATGTACTTTTGTCTTGAAATATATATCAGTATTCTTTTAGAAAAATAAAAATGTTATTTTATGCATAACCACAGGTGGCTTATTTAACAAAGATCTGTGATCTACCAGAAGTAGGAAATTATCATGGGGATAAAAGAGGGATTGACACAAGGTCACACTAAGCTGGTTTTCTTTCTTTCTTAGATGGGATTTCTGAACTTGTCAAGGCCATGCAGTCAAGATGCTGCTATATATCTGCACTTCATAAAAAATTTGACAAAATCCCCCTAATTGGAGGACAAGATGGAGACATACAGATTGAATTCCAAGTTCAACTGAAATCATGGATTTCTCTTCAATTGAAGGAAAGTTTCTGTTCTTAACTTTGTCATTTTTTATATTTTTGCCAACGACTTTGAAAAAGAGATAGGTTTATTCTTCTAGGTTGTGGATAATAGAGTCTATTACCAAAAAAATCTTTATTATCTGGAGGATAGATTAAATCCAAAATGCTAAAATTTCCTGGGTCTAAATAAGTGGTCCTTTCTTAGTTTCCAAATTTTCACTCTAAGAGATAGGAGGTTTCAGTTGGCAGTAAGTACACAACTGACTGATGGTATGATGAGGCTTTCAAAGAAAAGGAAATGTGATTCAAAGTTGTAAGAATACACATAGATATCTTGAAAGAGAATAGTTATAACCTTGTTCCTTCTCTGCCCCAGTGGGTTGTTTTAAGAAGATTTAGACAGACTGAGTCTTTAAGAGATACAAAAGAGAGTAACTGATGCAGTTAAGCCATGTCAGATAAACAGTCTGTTGAAAGAAATGAGAATTAATGTAGTCTAAAGGAGAAAACTTGGGTGATGTGATAACCATCTTCTGCTATTTGAAAGGTTGTCATGTGAATATATTATTAGACTTTTTTTGTGTGTGTGTGAAGACTTCAGAGTTAGCGTTTAAACCAATGATAACTTTCAGGGAAACAATTTGACTCAAGACACAAAAGTTTTCTAATGGTCGGAGCCATCTAAAGTGGAATGTGTGATTTATTTTAAAGTCATTGGAAATGTTCCAGAAGAGAGGTACCATTTCTCGGGATGTTATACCAGACATCCAAGTTTTGGATTATTGTGTAACACTTAAAGTCTTTTTCATGTCTGAATTTTTAGCATTCTGTGAAGCTGTTTTCATCTTGCTTGACTTCAGAGGCCAATTTTTCTAGTAATCTAATGCAAGATAATTATGTTTCAACCCTAAAGGGATGGTACAACTTAATAGGGATCTTGCCTAGTTTCCTTTCTCCCTAACCTTCTGCCTGATTCACATTTAAGTGGCTTCTGACTGTTGCTCTGTCTTACTGGAAATTTCTTCCTTTTTTACACTCAAGCTCCTTTTATGATGCAGATATTCAAATCACCTATTGTTTTCCAATTTCTTATTCTGGTCTGATGGACAGGCACCTTAACATTTGATTGGCAGGAGTTTGGTGACAGACCCTGAATAAGACCTAAAGAATACTCTAGTTATTCCTCTCCTAGGTTATTACATTTGACCAGCTATAGAACTTCCCATGAAAACTCACAACCTTTTTTGTTTATAAATTAATAGAATAGCCATAATTTAATCCTAGGTATCATAATCTGCACAATTACACTAAAGTCCTCTACAAATGAATTTATTTTAAAATCCATTTGGCTCATGAGAGGGTTTGAGGTAGTGGTGGCAAACACAAGAAGTGATGATCAGGGATATGAGGAGACAAGTCAGAGACAAGGATTTGGAAGAGTGTACATAACAGATTGGTTGCTTAAAGAATGTGCAGGGAGAATAATGGAAATTTCAGCTCTGAGATAGGTGTTAGTTCTGGTATTCCTCCAAGTGTGCTCTGTTAGGCAGGAGACTTAAATTTTTTTTTTTAACACTCAGATCAGACATTTGACCAAGAAGAAAATAAAGAAAAATAGTGTTTCTCTGTGTTATGGCCTGTGCTGGGTACTCGATGTTAACTCATTCAGTTCTCACAGCAACCCCTGGAGGCAGGTGGTAAACGATTCTAAGGAAATATTTCTGGAAGTTAAACGCTTGCCCCACTCTTACATGGCTAGTACGCTATGGGTGGTGGTGCACACTGAAACCTTTGCCTCTTCTACCATGCCACACTGCCTTCTCTGTGGCTGGGGTGAAGGTGGGATCTCAAGACAGCCTGTAGCAATGCGGCAATGACACCATAACTGTCTTTACATTATTTTAAGCTACAAATGGTTATTTGCTTTTAATGGAAAATTTAAAGATTAAAATAGTGGATTCTTATCACTTTCTTGAGTTCAAAGGAGACAGTTCATTTTAAGAAGCTACTAAGCAGTCTTGAATTTGTTAGCTATCAAATACATCTAGCAGGTAGCTCGAAGCATTCTGTGAACTGTAAAATAGCACAGGTTGTTTGTTTTTTTTTTTAAATATAATTCTATAGCTGCCCCTGGAATCACTATGGCAAATTTGCTCCACCTCAGGTGTTTTAGGTGACAAGATTAAATCAATATGGGAAAAGGTTTCTCGACCTCCAGATACCTTAAGTTCAATGACATCTGCCTGAGAGGAATGCAACTCTGGGCTCAGGGCTGTGGGAAGCCTTTGGCAGCTGGTGGCTTGTTGGAGGAAGGCTGTGATAATGCACTCCCCATCAATTCCTTTATCTCCTGATTACACTGCTTTTTAGAAGCTATTCCTAAGGGTAAATCTCTTCAATTGATTTTGCTGTCAGGAGGCAGTTCGAGTTCACACAGGAAAGGCAGATTAGTACCTTACTGGTTAAGTGCTTGAGCAATTTGCCCTCCATGTTAAATTATGGGCTTTATCAGCTCAGAGCTGCTTAATTTCCGGAGCAGGGTGAAAATGATACCATTTGGACCAACCGTTGATCTTCACATTTCAGTCACTGGGAAGTTTGGCAGTTTAAACTTCTCTGTAACTTTAGGAAAATCCTCCAAGTTCTGGGACTGATTTTTCAGCATCGCTGGCAGTCCCTGTCTCACGTGATAAATTGTATCGTCATATTACTCTGAGTTGCTATAGAGTCTGACTCCTCTTTCTCTTCAAATAACTATAAGAATTACTGGAAATGGTCATATTATTGTTAGTGTTGGTACCCAGTTTATATGGGTATGTCATGTGGCATGAAAATAAAGCAAAAATAATAATATTACAGAAAACAATGGCAGGAAAAAAAACACAGTGCAGCTCAATATCAAAATGTTGGAATTAACATTCCAACATTTGTTGGAATCACAAAATGTTGGAATCACAGTGTTATTCTCAAAATTCCACTATGTCTGTAAGAGGAGAGGTGATATATCATTCCCTCCATAGTCTTTGTTATCTCAAGGCAACCTTCACTGAAACACCTAGAAACAAAATTCCCATTCTTCTACTCATAAGGTATTTCAACCTCCTTGAAGTCTCCTAGCAACTTTAGTGACTGGACTAACTGGACTTCTATTTTGTAAATCAACTTTTTGAAAGAATGGGAAATCTTTCTTTTTTTTCTTAATGGAGAAATATTCCATTTTTTTCCTTTTAAATATTTTATTTATTTATTTTTAGAGAGAGGGGAAGGGAGGGAGAAGGAGAGGCAGAGAAACATCAATGTGTGGTTGCCTCTCACACACCCCCTGCTGGGGACCTGGCCTGTAATCCAGGCATGTGCCCTGACTGGGAATTGAACTAGTGACCCTATGGTTTGCAGACTGGCATGCAACTCACTGAGCCACACCAGCCGGGGCAAAAGAATGGGAAACATTTCTAGTGAATCATCTTAACTGGATTTTGGAAGAGGTTTGATAGTCTCTCATAGTGTTCCTCTTACTTCTAAACACTTTTAAAAAATAGATGAGCATTATGTTCACAGAATAAACCCTTACAATTTCTCTGAGCAACTAATACATTTCACTCCCTGAATTGTTCCCAATTTCCTTGGCTTCTGACCATTTCATCTTTCCTTATATGGACCTCTACCTGTCCGGAGCCTCTCATATTTATTTCCTCTGCCTTTCCCACAGCTGCCAGTTGAACAATATCTGCACTTGGGTTTGGCTGCCCCAGGTTGGAAACAAATGAGATGCACCACGAACATGGACATAAGTATAGGGTATTCACTTATTTCATCATTGAGGAGTCAGAAAAGACTTCCTGGAAGAAATGTTTTTTAAATGGTGACCTAGAGGATGGATGCATAACCATTATCTAGGTAGAGAAAAAGAGCAGAGACAAAGATTTTAAAATGAGAGAGACATGTAAATGAGGCACTACAGGTGGTTTCAGATGGCTGCAGTACTAAGTAAGGAGGGGAAAGGGAACAGGTGCGGTTGGAGAAGTAGGCAGAGCCAGGTCGTGAAGAACTTTTCCGGTTTCCGTTCACTTTCCAAGGAGTTCTATTTACTCTAAAGGAAGCAAGGACATAATTTTCTGATCCTTTAGAAAATGTGTAGTTCCTGTTAGCAATGATTTGCCTCCACATTTCAAATAGGTAATGCTTTTTGCCCCTGAAATGAATAGACGGGAAGATCTAAAAACCCTTCTTAGTGTTTTTCATTGTGTGAATCCTGAGCACGTTTAGCTTCAAATCAACATCTTACCAAGAATCATGTAGGGATTAGCTTTGAATGTCACAATCCTTATGTTTGTAGAGCATCCTACTCTTCCCAACTTCACTGGGTCATTTCAAAACTCAAAACATAATTACGTCCCCCTCCCAACCTAAAACCAATTAGTGGCCTTTCATTACCGTGATGATGTTCCTGATTTCCTCATAACCTGCTTCTGACTCCTCTTCATCTTCATATGCTTACTCTTCTTCCCAGGCTCAGAGTTCAAGTCTCACTTTCCTTCAGGCCCTTGTTCCTGCTGCCATAGAGAATTTGCACCTGATAACCCCTCTTTTTCTAATATTATGTCATTTCCTTCTCACCCAGCTCACTTTCACTTCTCCTTCAGATCTCAGCCTCATTCTCTCCTCAGGGAAATCTCTCCCCACCCTTCTTTCTGACAGGGTGGGATTCCCTCAGCTGTGCTTATTTTAGTCATTATTGATAGTTCTGCTTCCTAGGAGTTAGTCCAAGCCTTGTGAGCTGCTGAACAGGTCCAGAGCTCCATTTCTCCCTTTGGTATGTGTTTCTGGAAATTTCTTGGCAAACAGACCAATTGACCATAAATGTGTTTTCCTCACTGCTTCCTGGAATGGGTTTTCACACTCTTTTGTTTTGATATGCTTAGTTCTCTCCCATTTTATGCAATGACTCTCAGGTCTATTCCACCATCTTCAACCACTTCTCATTCTTCAATGTAGGATCATCTTCCTTCTCTGTCCCTTAATGTAGGTGTTCCTCAGGGCCCTGCCATTATTCCTATTCTTTCCTTCCCATTTAACTTTCCCTAGGTTATCACACCTACCCTCATGACCTCTACGGACACTGAGGCACTAGTGAGTCTCAGACCTTTAATCAGTATCTCTCTAGAATCTGCCTCTCAGTTGAGCTTGGTTTCATTGTTCTAACAAACAACCAAACATTTCCCCTTGATGTGTTGAAGATACTTTGTAATCTGCACATCTGATGTTGACCTCCACACTTTTCTCATTAGCACAGCTCCTTCTCCACTATTCCCCAAGCTAGATACCTTTGAATCAGTTCTGATTCTTCCCTCTTTCTAATTGCTCCCACCTTTATCTCCATACTCATCTGATCAGCAAGTGTGGTGAGGTTCACCTCTTAAATGTTTCTAGAATTTGGCTTTTTTATTCCTCTTTTCCCCCAAGAGGACACCTCCCTAGTTTCCCTCCTTTAAACCTTATCTCCAGTCTGTCCATCTCCAGCTCATCCACAATATTGTCATCAGAGTTAGCATTCCAGAACAAACAGAAACTTGATCATTGAATAACTCTGGCCAAAAGTGGCTGCTTATTATACATTCTCTATAGGATATTGTTTAAGATTTTTGGCATTATATTCAACATCAGGCCATTTCTTGTTACTTTGCTCATAAATTGTTTACTGTATTTTGCCACGTATAATGTGCACTTTTTGGCCCAAATTTCTGAGGGAAAAATAAGGGTGTGCATTACACATGGGTAGTACTAATTCCATATCTATATAAATGGTTTAAAGTCTTTTCTTTATGCTCAATGCATTAAAAGTATAACTCCTTTAAAATTCTTTTATAATACAAACATTATAAAATTCCTTTATAATACAAAAAAACAAGTACCTAAATATAAATAAATTAAAATTTCAATTAAAAATTAAAATGAAAGTTTTTTTTCTGAAAGTTTGGGCTAGAAACATGGGTGCATATTATACAGAGGAACGCATTATATGTGGCAAAATATAGTATGCTGGTCATACTCACCTCCCCCATTCTCCACACATGGGCTGCCCTCGGTTATTTTGCTCATGTTGATTAATCTACCATCAGTAGAGGAATCTCTGACTGCATAAAGTTTTAAATCGTTGAATGTCAGCTTCCTTGCAAAATTTCCCTGGAAATCTCTAGCAAGAATTAGTAGTGGTTTCCTCCTTGATGTTGCCACAGCATTTTGTACATAGCTTTGTAACACTTATCATAGCAAGCAAATAAATAATATGCATATTTTTATATATAGTTTTAGTTATTTTAATTTATGGGTACACTCTCCTTACTAGATAGAAACATTCTAAAAATAAGGATGGTATTTTAGTATCATCTTCATCTGTACATCTCCAGAGTTTAGTACAGTGCTTGGATCTAGGCTACTTGGTGAGGATTTGAAAACTTTTTGTTAAATTTAGCAAATAGTACTTTACATTGAATCAGCATTTCTCTATTTGTAATGTAGGCAGAAATTGTTGAAAAAAAGGTAAATATCAAGAAACAGACAATGAGTATTTTTTTAGTGTTGAGTAAACTGCTAAAATATTAAAAGGCAAAAATATGGTTGACATGTATTTGACTTAATGAATGATGCAGGCATCAGTAACCCCCCTTTTGCAGAAGGTAAGTACAAGTTCACTCAGGTTAGATACAGAAATCAAGTCCTCTGTGTAGGTTGTGCAGAGGTAAGAGAGATGTGTCAGAGCCATGAAGGCAGTATTTTCAGGCTGAAGCAGAGAAAAGGCACCATGGCAATTAAGACAGGTGCATTAAGAGACATACTGGTTTTAGAAAAGATAAATTAACCCACAATAAAGTCAATAAAAGAGTCATTGCAGAGGCTACTCTGCAGTTGGGAAAAATGCTTTTACTTATATCAGTTCACAGTAGTTCCTTTTGAATGGTGAAATTAGTATTCAATGATAAATGCATTTTTGAGGGGTAAACTCAGTATGTGCTTGGTTCATTGGCAGTCTGATGAGAGATGTGACTGCACTCCATGTCAGAGGTTAGGCATAAAAGCATTCCATTCTGAAGTAAAAATCTCTTTCAATCAAATAGATTGGAAATAATTACATTGTAGGACCAACTCACGATTTCCCAGTTTTAGAAGAGGCAGAATTGTAAATGAAATTGAGGTTAGAATAGGAGTTTAAAATGATGATATACATGGAATGTTACAGTTGAAAAGACTACATGCATCTCATTTACTCAGAGAAAGCTGAGGCTCTGAAAAGTCAAGTGATTTGTCTCAAGTCCATGGACAAGTCTTGGCCTAACCCCAGCGAACTGACTCCCTGTGCAATTCTCCTTCCATCACCACAGACCCAAGTCTCCTCTAAGAATGAAAGTGCACTTGTAAAATTTTCCTATATTGGGCCAGTAGCTTTGATTGTTAACTACTTTGAAAGTTTTTTGATAGTTTTGATCCAGTTATCATTCTTGGGTTGAAGAGCACTTATCTAAATAGCTATACTTAATACTCAAACACACTTATAAGATAATAAGTCAGCTCAGGAAAGCATACTTTTTTTCCCAGAAAACTTATAGGAATATACCTCATCAGTTTAAGAAACACTTCATAGCAAGTAAGTTCTTGATTTTCTGAAAGTACCTAGTGTAACACGGTTCTTGCAATCTGCCAGAACCAAGTACTTCTTTGTGCAACCAGATGCATTTAGCACAGGTTTGTACTTTGTTCTTACCAAAATCATGTTTGATGTGGAGGAGTTAGGTCAGGTGCACCTCTCCTGTTGCACTCTCTAGGAGCTTTGCTTGATAAAGTACTGCTTTCTTGAATATTAATTAGCATGAGCTCTTAAAACTTTACTCTGAGTGAAAGCAGGTAGAAACTGGGAAGATGAGGACAAGGGAGATGTGGGAGTAGTCAATGGCTGGAAATCAACCCTCAAAACCTCCTTTAGCATTCCTGAGTATTTGCAGAGCTCTGAATTGATGAGAAAGATTTCCCCATATTTCAGCTATTTCATTTTTACAACACCCCTCAGTGTTATCATTGTGAATGTGACTGAATAATGAAAACTGAGGCTCTGAGGTGCTAGGTGATTTCCTCCCTTTGACACACCCATGGCAGAGTGGGGCCCTGGCCAAGGTCTGAAGGCTCCTCACCCAGAGTTCTCTCCTCTCTCCCAGTTGCCACATTTTCACTGTGAAAACCCTTCAGGGGTAATTGCACTTCAGCCTCTCATAGTATTCCTCTGAAGAATTGTATTGGACACTTGAGCACAGGGATTGAAAAATCAGTAACTTAGTTTTTCAAGGGAGATTTCACACACTTTTGTTTGGATTTTGCCACGATTCTGATAATCTTTCAGTAGGAGTGCTTCAAAGACATTTGTGAAAATGAAAATCACAGCCTTTACCAAAGCAGTGTGTCAGATCTTTCCAACAAGGATCCAGGTTTCTCAAGAACATGGGTAAAATTGTTTTGGTTTTTCAAAATCTGTCTCATTTTTATGATAGTTACCAGCATAATATTCTACTCAAAGAGACAGAGCTCTTTGAGTGTTAATTCTTCAGTGATACCAATTTCCAAACTGTCATTTAGCTCCAAGACATTATAATTCAATGGGTCTACAAATGGAAAAGAAATTTATAATTTTATATATACTTGTTACTCTGTTTCAGAAACTTCATTATATTTACATGTAAAAATATGATAGATGCCATTGCTCTTCCAACATTCCTACATTTTTCTATACTAAATTCAATCTTTATGTTATGAGTAAGTGAACTGCAAAATTTGTGAACATATAAATGACAGGTGTATGTGTGTGAATATGGTTTGCACGTGTGCATGTGTCCAAATTCAATATATCAGCCTCTCACTGCAGCACATCAGGTCTCCTCACTATTGGTGACACTGAGCTTGGTCACTTGGTTTAAGGCAGTAACTGCCAGAACTCTACCTCATTTGGTACACATTGCATCTTGGTGATAAGTAAGTAATCTGTGGGTGATATTCTGAGGCCAAGTGAATATCTAAATAATTTTATTTCCCCATCTATGGATACAATGAGCCTATGCTATTCTCCTCCATAATTTATCTTCTATTAACTCCACTCTATGCAACACCATTATCAACTTTACTGTATTGGGGGTCCCCAAACCACTTTGGCGATTCACTAGGACTCACAGAATTTAGAGATGCTGTTTATTCACAGTTACACTTTATTACAGAGAAACAATACAGATTAGAATCAGCAAGTAGAAAAGACGCATAGGGCAGGGTCTTGGAGAAGCCAGGCTCAAGCTTCCAGTTGTGCTCTCCCGGGGGAGTCACATGAACAGCTCTTAATTCTCCCAGCAATGGTGTGTGACAACATGTATGATGCATTGCGTACCAGAGAAGCTCACCTGAGCCTTAGTGTTTAGGCTTTTTATTGGGTGTCAGTCAAATAGGCATGGAGCATGTATTCAGTTTCTACCTGTCTCCTCTCACCCCTGGGGGTCAAATTGATATTAGCATGACCTAAGGGCCCAGGAGAACAAAAACAGGCATTCACTATAAATCTCTTTATTGCATAAACTACCTGGTGTGGTCCAAGATCTCAGGTATGCAAAGCCAATCTTATAGGGAAGGATATTCCAAGGGCTTAGGGGTTACTTCCCAGAAACCAGTGAAGAGTCAGTACTTTGTTTAGAATGTGCAGGCTTTGAGCATTCATTCCAAGCTTGCTGAATTAACCCCTTAGGGCACATTTATACCTTCGTTCTTTTTTGGATTAACAATTGCTTAAGAAACAGTTTCCTTTCTTACCTCTTTGGCCCCCACTTTGCTCTTGTGCTTATGAGTCCTAAAATGTCACTGATTATAGCTAAAAAGTTGTGTATAATGTTAGTGTACATATACTTAGAAAAGGGATGTCATAATTTTCTCTTTTTTTCACTTAAAAGACATGTTTTTTAACTTTATTTTAATTGTTGTTCAAGTACAGTTTTTCTGTCTTTTACTCCCATCCCAGCCCACCCACCCATCCCTCCCCACCTCCCTTCCCATTTCTATACCCCCTAGTTTTTGTCCATGTGTCCTTTATATATGTTCCTGTAAACCCTTTCCCTTTTCCCCTGAAATTCCCTCCCCTCTGATCACTGTTAGCCTGTTCTCTATTTCAGTGTCTTTGGTTATATTTTGCTTGTTTGTTTGTTTTGTTGTTTAGGTTCCTGTTAAAGGTGAGATCATAATTCTCTGAAGAAAAATTAGATGTAACAATTAATCAGTATCAGGACTTCCAATATTCTGTTGAGAAGCGCAATAACAATTTCTAAGTTTTCTTCATCTAATGAAACTCATTTGTCCCCTTAAGAACCAACATTCACACTAAATTAAATGTTTCTTAGTTAATTTCTTTCTATTAAATACGCACTAGTTGCATAATGAGATAGTTTTTATTTATTTTTCTAAATGGCGATTTTGCGGTATTGCTGCTCCAGTGAAACCTGTGTACTGTTTTCTGAGACGATGTAGGAGCTGAGTCACCCCTCAGAATGCTGCTGATGTTCTACACAAACACTATCAAGGCCACAATCACTCCACTACAAATTAATTTAGGAATATAATTTGCTTGTAATTTTAAGATTGCTGTATTTAATTGGCATCTGAGGCAAAGTTTCTTTTGTCCAATTTATGGATATTTTTGCATAGCTCTGTAAACCAATTTTTTTTAAAGCAAGGCTTAATTCTTAATCCATGGTTAATTTTCAGAGTGCTAGTGGATTATTTCACTCAGTGATTCTTTTCTGTTTACCTCTAGAATATTCATAGATTTCAAAGATACGTTAGCAGTCAGAGTTTTAATATACACATAACAAAATCCACTGTGGCTTGTTTAAGCAGAAGAGCATTTATTCAGAGAAATAAATAAAGAACTTAAGGACTCATGGAGAGCTCTGAAGAAGCCCACTCTGGCTGCACTCCTGGCGGAGCCACAGTGGAGGACCAGCCCACTGACACAGCGGCTGCCTCTGCTTGCTGCTCACGCAGCTACCACAGTTACTGATGCCAGAGTTCATCCTCTCTGCCAGCCTCAGTGCCAGGCAAACAGGTGTCCCGTGCCTTGCTTTCCTTGCTTTGTGTAAATCCATCCGAGGTCATGCAAGTCTGAAGTGAGTGCTTTTCTGTCCAAGTGACTTAGTTCTGAATCAAGGTCTTCCACAAGAATATCTGATTGGTGGCAGTGGAATAACATGAAGAATGCCGGCTGCAAGAGAACTGTGGAAATACAATTTTCTGGCTTATCTGCTTTGGCATGCTAGAATAAGGAGGGGGTGGAAACAGGGGCTGAAACAGCAAACCCACCATTCATCATAGGAAGGAGGGGCATAAGGGGTGGCCAATGCAATGATTTCTCTTAGTTCTCCCATCTATCAAATCGGATGCAATGTTGAAAGGATTACCTATAGCCAGGAGAACACTTGACACCTAATAGCAAATGCTCTCTTTTTCTCCTATCAGGTAGCTGGGTCCGGAGCAGAAAGCAATTTCAAAAGTATATACAGCTCCTGCTTTCAATGTCACTTACACTGTTGTGGGATTTTCTGTTCTCTCTGAATAATACCTGGGCCTGCCTGGGGCCAGCACTGATAAAAGTTGCTTTAGAAGTGGCCAGTGGGGATACAGGTGACGGAGTTTCTCAGATAAACACATTGATTTAAAAAAATTATCTGAGGAGAATGCAATGGTTGTATCCTATACCAGGGGCCTTTGAAATTCTTAAGACCTTACTTCTGCCTGCCACAACTGTGCATACTCCCTTCATCCTTTAAATGGAAATCAATATTATTTGAATAGTTTTCCAAGTTTTATCCTTATATCTCTATAGGTGAAGCCCTGGTGATGCGCTGCCTCATCTATAGCTCACAAACTGTTGAACTATGCCCTTCCTCAAATGTGTGAAAACATTAGAAAGCCATTTCCTTTTTTTCTAATTGTGTTTAAGTCGTGATCCTTTGAGGAAAGGCCTTACTGTGCCTTATTTGTTGTCTTCAATATTAAAGAGTTTGGCAGCTTATTTAAATTCCCTCGTTACCAATTTCTACTTGGGAGCAGCTAAAGTGCCCTGGAAGTAAGTTGGTCACTTGGGACAGTTCAGAGAAATGAGTATAATTTCTGCACTACCAAGAGACCAATAGTCAATATATGTATTAAACATTATAATATATTCAGTAAAATATCCAGGAAATTTTTGGAACTAAAATAACATTTTTCTTGGATTCCATTGCTGGGTCTAAAAGTTTTACATAACTAAAAATACAAATCACCATGCCAGTTTTGGCAGATTTATCTCCAGCCGTTGTTTGTATAAGAAACACGTATCCAACTGAGTTTCACAAATAGACTTGAAGTAATTTAGTTTAGAGCACAACATTCCATTTAACCAAGAGAGCTGCTGCGAGGGGAAGATGTTCCCCGGGATCCAAGTGTTCTCCTGCTGACATTTACGCTCTTGTAGCTGTGAGCCCAGTAATGCCTTTCCAGCCCAGCTGCAGACATTAGTAATGACTTTCCAAATGAGCTTGATTATTCAAGTAGAATTATGTGTTCAACTATAATTCCTTTCCCTGTGTAATATTTAGGAAAAAAAGTGTGGCACTTGAATGAGTGGAGAGGCATGTTATTTGGGAAAAAAAATCATAGCAGAAGGACTGAAAGAGTATGGCATGTATAGTAGAATGATCCAGAACCTTATTCAAGGTTTTGTCTTCCAATAATATCTTTCATGCATTTCCATGGAAGTGACATGGTTAAAAGGCCCTCTGCATGTTGCATCTCCAGCAGCTCAGGTTGTGTGGTAATCCTTGGGCAGTTTTTCTTAAAATAAAAATAGATGTTGGTCATTTCAAAATTTTCTCAGCACTTATTGAACTCATCACCAAGACGACAAGGTAAGTAAAACTTTTCTTGTCACCAAAGGTGGTGTACCTCCTCCTGGTTTAGACTTACTTTTTGGAGTATGTAATCTGGCCTTTGCTTTTCTTTTATATTCTGATTATGTGGGTAGCAAAAGAATTCTCAGGAGATGCACTAAAATTAATTTTCAGTTGTTCATAAATGATTATATGTTTAAATTTAGCAATTTGGCTCATTATCTCCACTCCCAACAAAATGTTTAAGCTGAGGGAGAAGGCAATATGTTATGCTTATTGGTGAGGCAAATATTACAGGTATCTGAACTTTTGTGCATTTTAAACAACATTTGATAAAACTTGGGAACATTGAAGGATTTGCCCTCGCTGACATCATGATTCATCATAAAGCCCTAGTCATTGCAATGACAGGGCGTTGGCAGAGATGTAAGTAACTAGGCCAACAGAAGAGAATAACGAATGCGGAAACACACCCATGCAAACAGAGATGTCTGTGAAGCAGACACGTGTGAGTTTGCTACTCTGTGGGGGAAAGATGGAATATTCAAAAATTATGTAGGATAGTTATCTATGTGGAAAAATCAACTGGGGTGCCTGTCTCATACTGTAACACGCATATGCCAGGTGGACTTAAGCAGGAAAGGGAAACTTTAAAGTCTTTAGTAGAAAACACAGAATACCTTTATGACTTTGGGACAGGAGGGATTGCTTAAGGGAACAAAAGGTACACACCATAAATGAAATGAATGATAAATTTAACTCCATTAAAATGAAGAATTTCTTTTCGTTATAAGAACATTGTAAAAGTAACAATCCACAAACTTGGAGCGAACAATTGCAAAGGGAAACATTGAAAAGGATTTTCTGTGCAGAATACAGAAAATATCCAAGTCAATCACAAGAAAACAACACAATAGAAATGTTGGCAAAAGACATGAATAGGCAGTTCATAGAAGAAGGCTAAAAAAAAAGCCTGCAAATACACAAAAGGATCCACAATCTCATTGCTAATCAGGAAAACGCAAATTAAAAACCTAATGAGATAAGCCCTTTAAATGAATATGTGGATGCTGCTTTGGACAATAGAGTAAAGCATATGTTGAAAAGCATTGTTACATATTTCTCAATCAGTGTTTCTTGAAAAGTACAATTAAAATATTCAAGTAATTCATTATTTTCTACTGTAAAATTTTTTTCCATATTCAACAAGACTGGGAAACAGTGCCCTAAGCCAATTTCTAGTTCATTTTTTCTTAATGCAGATAATCAAACTATGGTTGAATGAACTGCTTCAATTTCTACATCTTGTTAGTGAATGAATAGGGACTTAAAACCCAGGTCTCCTTACTCCCTGCCTGGCTGATAGGTTCACCCCTGTAGCACAGGAGAAAATCCTAACTCCTATGTGTACTTGGAAAGACTGACACAATCTTTTTCCAACTGTTGTTTCCTGTTTTAGCATCTGTTATACTCCCTATCTGGACTGAGCACGGCTAGCCTCTCCTTCATTTGTGGAATGCGACTGCATATTTCCCCTAGGCTCTTCTGTACCACTATGCAAGTGTCACCTGCCCTTTAGGGTTCAGTTTTGACTTCTCCCTCCCTAATATCACCTGCCTGCATTTCCTCAACCCGATGTAATTTTCCTCATCTCTGATCTTCCACAGACATTTCTAAATCATTGTAAAGGCAACTGTCATATAACATTGTGCATGGTGTATTACTTAACTTACATTAATTTGACAATTATTTATTGAGTCCTTATTATGTTTTAAAGACTGAGGAGTCATTGGTACTCAAAAATACATAGTCTTCTGTTTTGGAGATTTGACAACCCAATACATTTTATTTGTTTATTTTTTGAGATTTTCCTGTTTCCTCTGGGTTTTTGCAAATGCCTCATGGGTAGAGACTTTGTCTTAGAATAGTGTCTAGTGTTCAGTGGGTTCAAGAAATATGTTTCAAATTATATTATCAAGAAAAGAAGCAGTTATTATTATTATTATTATTATTATTTTACCCATCCCCTATTCTATTTTTTTCTTAAACATGTCTTGACTTTATCAGAATAATGTGGCTTTCTGTGAATGACAACTTTTGGGTGGTTCAGCGGAAACTGTAGCACAGATATAGTACCTTAAATTTATTTTTAATTACCCAACAGTCCTAGCCTGTGTCGTTGCAAAG
Organism: Phyllostomus discolor; assembly: GCF_004126475.2. Lineage (NCBI taxonomy): Eukaryota > Metazoa > Chordata > Mammalia > Chiroptera > Phyllostomidae > Phyllostomus > Phyllostomus discolor. The sequence goes on along the minus strand of NC_040904.2, from coordinate 38,430,440 downwards.
AAAGAAGTGAGAAAAAACATGGAAAGATGAGTCATGAATGGTGCTTTATATCAAACGAATGCGAAGCCTGATAGTAGAAAGAGGGAAGGGATATCTTTTTGCTATGCTATGGCGCTAAAAATGAAACATTAATGGGAGCAGAGTAATCTTAATGAGAAAGCTGTATTGGAATGGCTCTTTGAATTACAAGCAATCATTTTAGTGACCACTCAAGTAGTATGTGCTGTGCCAGGCTGTATACAATTGTGTTGGTAATGAAAATATTATGTAACCCTAGTTTTAAAAGCTGTGGGAATATAGATAAAAGCTTTCTTTTGTTTCTGTGTTCTGTGATTTCTCTTACATCTCCTCTGGTGTGAATGTTATTTGCAGTTTTCCCAGAAAGTGGTATTTGTTCATTTGTGACTCGAAAGATGCTAGAATGTACTTATGGGTGATGGAATGTGATAATTGAATTATTGCAAAAATAAGTAACGTGACACAAAATAGTTTCTTTTGTTTTACCATGTTACAGTCACAGAAGTGAAAATGACAGGCTTTGCATGTAGTCCAATGAAGGTGACCTTAGCTTAGGTGGCAAGAGGGTATCATTTCATGGAATATCAGAACATCTTTTTGTCATGACAAATTTTCCCTCTTGCTTGCTGATACCTGGAGGACTTATTGACACTTGCAGGATTTATTTATTTTTTTAATTTGTTAAACAGAGATTTAAGCCTGCCATTTACCGTTTATGTAGGCAGGGCTTAATATGTGGGTTCGTTCAAGGAGGGCACCACATATTTAAAAATGGGAGAGGCAATGATAGTTGACTCTTCAGAATTTTGGCCTTTATCTTAACCAGGGTTCATTAGATTATAAAGCACAAAAATTCCTGTAACTAGTTTTATAAACACAAATGAGAATATACTAGAAGGATTTAGTAATCTCTTATGGAACTCAGGGGTGGAAAGTGAATTTGGTATTTACTTGCTATGGCAGTTTCGGGGAGAACATTTATAATCAGTGCAGAGGTGAGATAATGAGATTTGTTATGTCCTAGGGGCTACAAAGTTATCTCTAGGCCAGGGGTGTCAAACTCATTTTCACTGGAGGGGCATATCAGCCTCGAGGTTGCCTTCAAAGGGCTGAATGTAATTTTAGGGCTGTATAAATGTAACTACTCCTTAACAGTTAGGGGAGAGCTTGGTGCTGCTACTGGGTAGAAACAAGGTGCTGGGCAGGATGAAAAACAAGGTGGAGGATGGGATTCAGCCCTCAGGCCTTGTGTTTGCCACCTGTGCTCTAGGCCATGTTTGAAGACTTGCATCCTGTTTGCTTGGGACACACCTAGATTTTGTCTTTTATCCTTAAGGAATTACAAATTGGTCTCTCTTTTCATGGTCAAAAATGTACTGATGTGGTAGGTAGAATAATGTTTCCCCTCAAACATCAGGTAGATCTTAATCCCTGAAACCTGTGAGTTTTACCTCATAAAGAAACAGAGTGTTTGCAGATGTGATTATTGAGGATCTTGGTGTGGAAGGGCTCTCCTGGATTATCTCAGTAGGCCCTAAATGCAATCACAAGTCTCCTAATAAGGAGGAGGCAGATGGAGACTTGGCACACAGAGACTGGAGTGGTGTGGCCACCAGCCAAGGTCTGCTGGCAGGCACCAGGTGTTGGGAGAGGTAAGGAGCAGATTCTCTCTAGAGTCTCCAGAGGGAGTGTGGCCCTGCTGCTGCTATGATACTGATTTCAGACTTTTGACCTCCAGAGCGGTGAGAAAATAAATTTCTGTTATTTTAAGCCATCAAGACTGGGGTAATTGGGCAGCCCTATGGAACTAATACACCTGGCTTAGAAGACAGACTGTGTGGTTGCTTGCACATAAAGGACTAGTCCCAGAACTTTGAAAGTTGTGTGAGCAGATGCAGCACTGTTCCCATCTCTCATGTTTTGCAGGCTGGTGTAGTCACCCCTCTCTGTGCCTTTGCTTCATTCATCTCTTTTAGTGGAAGAGACTTTCCTTTACTTCGTTTGTCAGGCCTTCCCAACGAGACTATCTGGCTCCAGATACCCATGGATATGTAAGGTCTAACAGCTAAGTCCAAGGGCCCATTTCTCAGTGGTCCAGTTCCAATTCCCTAGAGGAGAAAATGAGATTGGCTCAGATCTGTCCCCAGACAAGTTCCTCCAGTGTTAGCTGTGTTTTCTTCATCTGATTATCTGCAATATGTGGTGGGGAGAGGTCACATTCTGTTAACATGCTTTAGGGGCCCTGCCTTGAAGATGTGTACGTGTAGTGGTATTTCAAGAGAAGAAAGCTGAGGCAAAGAAAACTCCTCCAAAAGTGTGCACTTGTTAAAAAAAATTAACCCAGTAAGTATTAGGCTTCCCAAAGCTTATGAATATTTATTGCTACAATCAAGAGAAGTTTTTAGATCAAAAAGAAAGATTTCAATTTAAAATTCCTCAGTAGTATTTTTCTTACATATTTCATGCTGGAAGTTTCCGAGTTGAAGTTGAGAAAAATCCTAATTTCCCTGATATGTCCTTTGAATATCAAATGAATCATATAATATTCCTCTTATAAAAATAAAAAAATGATATTTTGGCAATTTTTATCAGTCTGTTTGCTTTCCATTATGTCACCATTATTAACTCTGAACATTTATCCATTGGGAAATATATTAGAAAGAACAGTGAACTTCAGAAGTTCCTGAACTTTATTTCCTTTGAGACAATATAGCTATTAACTTCTTTTATTAGTATGTGTTCAATAAATAGAACTTATTCTTGCTCAGACGTTCCTTGCATATTCCTAGAGAAGTCTCATGTGCTGAGGGAATATGTGTGTATGTGTCTTCCCACTTGCTGTGACATGTGGCCAGCATGGTAACACACCGCATCGCTTTGTATTGTATCATCCCCTTGTTTTCTTTCTCTTTTTCTCTTTGTTCAAACCATTTTAGAATTAAGCATTCCAAATGAAGTGTTAACATTTTAATTTTTGCCTCAGAGGACCCAAAATTTCTAGGTGACCCAGGCCAAGACCATACCCAATACCTTTCTTGTGATTGAAGAGAATTCTTTTGACTTTAAGATATAGTTTACAATCCAATAATGGATTTTCATGTTATGTATTAGTGACCAGGAAAATCAAACACATAATCTAAATCACCTGAGTGTACTTAATTGGATTCTACATCATCTGCTGTCAGAGAAAAGGGGGTGGGGGGAGGGAGAGAAAAGCAATAAGAATTAGCGATAATAACAGAGAAAACAAAATAAAACAAAAACAAAAAAACTAGTCTATATTAATAGAAATTTGAATTTTAATAGATAAGGGACTCATGAGCCAAGAATAAATACATTCTAAAAGGTGTCTAGGGTTATTTATAAAAATAGGATAAGCTCATTATATTTCCACACAAAGAAAAACTTTCTAGGATTCTTAGGGCCTTGTGTTTATTTGGATGGAACTACATGTACTTTTAAAAAAAAAATCATCACCAAAGATATGTTTACTGATTTGAGAGAGAAAGGAAGAGGGAGAGAGAGGGAGAGGGAGAGGGTTGGGGGGAAGAAGAGTGAGAGAAGTGTGAGAGAGAGACATCGATGGGTTGCCTCCTGTATGTGCCCTGACTGGGGATTGAAGCCACAGCCTTTTGTTGTATGGGGTGACAGTCCAACCACCCAGCCATGGCTACTTGTATTTTTTAAAGCTTGTTTTGTAAAATCTCTTGAGATATTTCAAAGTACTGTACTACATAGACACATTTATAAGTAGAATAACATTTTGTCTTTAAAGTGACAGAAGGTTGAACTAAATGTAGGAACCTTACAATATTTTCAGAAAAGAGCACTGGACTCAGAATTTGGGGACCTGAATAGTACTTCTGGCTCTGTTATCATCTGTTTGTGTGACCTTGGGAGAGACACGGAATTTTCTCTAAGGCTCAGTCTCTTGTCATCTGAATGAGGACATTGCAATAGATTTTTCCATCCTTAACATTCTTTGTTTCTCTTGGACCCTAATGACTTTAGGGTTGCTATAGTCCTGATAACTAGCAACCTTAACAGTTGAGGTTAAAATGGAATGCTCTATCCTTACAGTTGTTGAAAGTAACCTTGTCATTGCAGGGAAAGAAAAAGATAACAATGGAATGATAATAACTAATCTGTTATTCAAACCCCATGTAATTAATGATCCATGTATTACAGAGGCATGAGTTATGTGGGAAATAATGAGTTTTATAATATGAATACTCTGTCAGCTAGGACCTAAAGAGTCAAGTTTCTGCCATTTCTTGTGAGAACTGTTACTGTTTTCTTGTTTTGTAATGAAATGGTGGCTAAGCCATAGGGTTCTGTATGCTCAGTTAAAGATGTCTCACCTACAATGTTAGTGGTCGTGCTAGGGAATGTTTTGGGTAGATGATTCCCAAACACTAAATTTTTACAAGAAGTGTGTGTGAGCTGACAGACAGTCTGCCCAGAAATTCTGTCTTCCTTGAGCATTGCCAGTCTTTTGTGTTTGAAACTCTTGTATATTGTATGGTGTTATCAAGTTATTTCTACAGGAAATCATTGAAATTGATCTTCTATGGTGGGGAAATGACAATTTTGAGTCTTCAGCTTTGCTTACTGCTGACTTTGCTTTAGGTGATTTATATTAAAAAATCCATATGATCAAGTAATTAGATGTAGAAAAAAGGCATTTGACAAAATTCAACAACCATTCTTATTACACACTCATAGAAAACAGAGAATTGAAGATACATTTTTCAAAATGATAAAAGGCTGACATTATGTATGATGGTGAAAGACCAACTACTTTCCTCCTATGATCAGAAACAATGCAAGAATGCCTGGTCTCTTCATTTCTTTCAGCATTGTACTCGAGGTTCTCATCAATGTAATAAAGCAAGACAAAGAAATAGAATACATTCAGTTTGGAAGGGAAGTAAATTTGTCTTTACTAAAGGATGGCATATTGTGTACATAGAATATCCTAAGTGATTGAAAAAAAATCATGGACACAGGATATAAAGTCAATATACAAAAAAATTGTCTCTTTATATATTGTCCATAATCTATAAGTGAAAAACAAACAAAAAATTATTTACAATAGCATCCCAAAACATGGTGTTATTAGGGAAAAATTTAACAAAGTATGTAAAAGACCTGTATGTTGAAGACCATAAAAATGTTAAAATAATTGAAAGATATAAATAAATGGACATTTATGTCATGTTCATGACTCAATATTGTTAAGATATTCTTTCTCCCTAAATTGAAAGACTCAGAATAAACTACCCAAAATAGACTCAGTGCAGTCCTCTCTAGTATGACAGCAAGTTTGTTTTTATAATTTGACAACTTGATTATAAAGTTTACATGACAATGCAAAAGACTCAAAGTAGCCAAAACAATTCTGAACAAGAAGGAAGTTGTAGAACTCACCTTATCTGATTTCAAGGATTTCTATAATTCTACAATAATACATGCCATATACTATTGGCATATGGTAAAATATACAGATTAGCGGAACAAAGTAGATAGTTGAGAAATAGACCACAAATATATGGGCAATACATTTTTAACAAAGGTGCCAAAGCAATTCAATAAGAAAGAAAAGTATTTTCAGTAAGTGTTGCTGGAATAGCTGAATATCTATATTCCAGAATATTTAGCTTAGTTCTTAATGTACACTATGAACAAAATTAACTTGAAATGAATTAAAGAAAAAAATGTAAGAGCTAAAATTCTAGGATTTCTAGAAGAGAACATAAAAGAGAACTTTCTGACCTTGGGGTAGGTTATTTCTTAAACAGTATACAAAGACACAAACCATACAAAATTATCAAATAGAAGTTGATCAAGACTGAAAATTTCTGTAATGACCAAATAGCTTGTTAGCTTTTATAAGCCATGTGGTTTCCGCTGCAACTGCTCAACTCTGCTGTTCTAATGCAATACAAGCCACAGATGATATGGAATGAATGGGGGTGGTCATGTTCCAATAAACCTCTATTTACAAAACAGGCTGTGTGCAGGGTTTGACTCATGGGCTGTAGTAAGTGGACAGTTGCTGTAGATTGACACAAACTCTATCTTGATCCTCAGCAAGATAAACGATTTCCTCCAAATAATAAAGTGACTTAATGGAAGAAGTAAGACCAAATCCCATTTTTCCCCCAGTTCACCATGTAATCTCTTTTTATAAATAAATTTGAAGGTAAGATTCTCTTCAGTGCATAACTATGCAATTATGCAACTGCAGATACTCAATAATTGACTCAGAGTTCCTCTTTTCTTATGTTTAATACTTTGATTAATGCCTTTCTCTGGCTAGAAGGGAAAAATTAAAAGTAAGTAATTTTGTATTCCTTTTCCCTTTGTATTATTTGAAAGCTTATCCTCATTGCTGCATCATTCACCAGAAGATATGAAAATTTACTTTACATTCATGTGACATTTTATTTAAATATGTCAACAAACAGAACCATGGCAGTTATTCATTAATGTTTTGACATGATTATTGCTGAGAAAATCGCCTAAGTTATTACATGAAAGGGAATATGGCAGGCATGCATCACAGGATCTTTTTTTCACCAAATGAATATTTCAAAGAGAAAAGAGAAAAAAAGAATAAATATGCTTTTGCTTTGTGTCACTTTGAAAAAACCTTGCCATGTTGAAATGAAGCCGAAATGCAGGAGTGAGCACTGCGCTGTCCATTTAGGAAGGGAAAATTCTATTTATTGAGAGTAGAATATAGCAGATACTAAGTGAGGTATTTTACTAATGTTTTCTCATTTTGGCTGATCAGCATCACCTGCAGAAGAGTCTAATTGTCCTCATTATCTAGGTAAAGAAACTTATGTTCCAGGAATTTTAGTAACTTTATAGAGTTTGATGCAGTTGGGGAAGGTGTGGACCTGTCAACTCTAAACCAGGTCTGTTAGACCCTAAAGCTGTACTTTGAGATTTGTGAATCCAGTATGGAAAATCAAAACAACTGGAAAAGTCTTAGGTATAATTAGTCAATACCTTTTCTTTCATATTATCAGGAATTGTGAAGAATCTATACTCTTTTCTTTATGCCGGTATGAAGGAGAAGGGAGAAAAAGCATAGTAGCCCTCCTTATCTGTGGGGGATACATCCCAAGACCCCCAGTGCATGCCTGAGACTGAATTGCCAGCATCACTGCTCTTGTACTTTGGGGCCATTGCTGAGTAAAAGGAGGGTTGCTTGAGCACAAGCGCTGCAGTGCTGAGACAGTTGATCTCATAACCCAGGTGGCTACCCAGTGACTAATGGGCGGGGACTGTATGAGAGCATTGAGAGTCTGGACAAAGGGATGATTTACATTCCTGGTGGGACAGAGCAGGATGGCATGGGATTTCATCATGCCACTCAGAACATCACACAATTTAAAACTGTTTATGAACTGTTTATTTCTGGAAGTTTCTGTATAGCATTTATAGATCACGGTTGACCATGGATGACTGAAACTATGGAAAACAAAACTGAAGATAAGGGGGGAGACTACTGTACAATCACATGTTGCTTATGATGGGGATGTGTTCTGAGAAACCCATTCATTACTAGGCAAGTTTATCTTGGTGCCAACATCATAGAGTGCACGTACACAAGCATAGATGGTATAGCCTACTACATGTCTAGACTATGTGGTCTAGCCTATCGTTCTAGGATGTAAACCTGTACAACATGGTACTATACTGAATACTGTAGGCAACTGTAAATACAATGGTAAGTATTTATGTTTCTAAATGTACTTAAACATAGAAAAGGTGCAGTGAAATATGGTATAAAAGCACTGGCCAGTGTGGCTCAGTTGGTTGGAATGTCATGCCGTAAACAGAAAGTTTGTGGGTTCAATTCCCAGCCAGGGCATACACCTAGGCTGTAGGTTCCGTCCCTGGTCAGAACGTGTATGGGAGGCAACTGATCTATGATTCTCTCTCTCTCCCTTCCTCTCTTTCTGGAATCAAAATAAATAAATAAATAAAATTAAGAACTTAAAAAAATATGGTGTAAAAGGTAAAAGTGGCACACCTCTATAGGGCCCTTACCACAAATGGAGCTTGCAGGGCTGGAAGCTGCTCTGGGTGGGTCAGTGGTGAGTGGAAGGGAAGGCCTAGGACATTACAGTCCTCTACTGTAGGCTTTATCAACACCGTCCCCTGCTCCCTTCTGACAGGGCCAGAAATACAACAGGGAAGCTGTCAGTGCTGCCCCATGAACAGGGATGGGGGCTGGGTTGACCGGAAATATGAGGAGAGACTGGCTGGGGAAGGCACAGATCACCATAAAAATCAGTGTCCAAAGGAAGTGAACGGTGGTCTGACGATCAGTAGGAAAAAGAAACCAAGATGGAGAGATGAAGGAACATAGCTGATCGTCACGGCAGTATGGTTTTCAATGTTTTATGTTGAAGCAGTGGTCAAATTAGGAATTTTGTGGTAATGGTAAACAAAAACAGGTTTAACATGGTAAGGGTATATAACAGAGGACTCAATATTCTGACTTTGGAAATTTGGTTTTGGTTCCATTGACCCTCTCTGACACACAGAGCACTCTCTGGCATTGAAATTGATGAAAGAAATAAAACTTATCTGTGCTTTATCATTACAAACTGAAAATTTGTCCAAAGTATGGGGACAGGCTGGCTCCACCCTGATCACAGAGAGGTTTTATTCAAGTGGCGGTGACACTCAGCACTTGTTAAGGTAGCTCCTGTGGACCTGTGTCCTTGCACAGGATCTTAGGTCCTCAATGAAGAATGTACAGCAATGTACTCTGAAGATCATCAGGTTAGATCTGGGAGGGCTTCCGTGCCCTCTGAATAAGTAGTGCTGAGTGTGCAGACTCCTCTGTGCTGAAACAGGTCAGCGGCTGACCGGGATGTGATCTGTGCCCTCAAAATTGAGGTGCTTTGACGGAGAGGTACTCTATTACCAAGCCCCAGCAGAGAAAAAAAAATTCCTCCTGAATGACACTGTTTCTTACGGGAAGCTCATCCTCATTATGATTTTATGGGACCACCATTATATCTGTGGACCATTGTTAATGGAATTGTTGTTATGTGGTGCATGATTGTAGTTACGACAATGAGTTTAATTTAATTCTAAGACATATGTGCACTGAACCATTCCTTATTTGGATAAAATATAGATACAATAATTAGGACCCTGCAAAAGTAGGAAGGTGGTTTGAGGTAACCTTTCCTCCTGATTATTTTTTATTATTTTAAACTATAGTGGGTAGCCTTATAGGTTTGGCAATAATTAAATTGCTCCACTGGAGGCCTATCGATTTTTAAAGATTTTGGTGGCTTTTATTGTTAAGTTAGAAAAGCCCCTAAAATCTGTGCTGGGGCCGAGAGAATGGAATTATGTGATTATTTGTATTAGGCTGACCCTAGCCAGGCTGACCCTAACTTAAGTATCCAGTGATGATGTCTCTGCAAAAATCTCAGAGAAAGCAATTTCCTTTTTAGATTTCAACATCTCTTGGGGACTCTTGTAAGATGGCATAACTCACAAAATTTTTAAAAAAGCAAATACTTTTCCATTTTGTAAGTATGGTTTGTAGCTTGTAAATAAAGATGGCCTAGGAATGGAAATTTTAAATTTTATGTTGCAGGAAGTTGGACAGTAAGGCTTTTTGCTGCAACGTTTAGGGCAAGGAGAAGATGGAATCGGTAATTCCTTCAGCCCAGCAATGGGTTTTCCCAGAAGAAAGAAGGCAAAGCCATCAAATGAATGACAGTTTCTGAAGTCTGTGTAACCGACTTTCCCCGAGTCTTGACAGATGGAGCATTGCAGGGGCCACATGGCACGGGAATTCCCACATTTCCACTCTAATTTCATTTTCTTTTTTAAAACTTTGGCAGCTGGAGTCGCCGCAGCTGCTGCCCTGGGGGAACAGGAGTGCTGAAACAGGGCAGACAGTGCAACAGGCTCTTTCCGCTGTGGTGAGGGGCTGAGCATGGCCCTGGAGAGCCTGTGCAGAAGGGGGTGGGGGGGATGGGCAGAGGAAGGCCCTCCACTGTCTTGTACAAGGGGCCACTATTTCTCCATTTCTGTCTTTAAGGAAGCGGCCTGGTATAGAGGGAAAGACACCTCTGGATCTGAGTTCTAGTTTCACCACTGGCAGCTGTGTGACTTTAGGCCACTTTTTCACTTCTTCAAGCCTGTTTCTTCATCTGTCAAAACCCTAACATTTGAAGTTGTTGTGAAGATTAGGCTCATACACATAAAATATCTAGTGCAGTGCTCAGCATAGATTAGGCTTCCATAAGGCCCTAACTATTTAATCCAATAAAATTCTTGTCCTTTGTCCCAGAAATTCAGTTTAACTAAGAGGCACATGCATGGTGCTAGCACAATGCTGGGAATGAGAAGAAACAAATGTGAATAAACCTCATCTCAGCTCTCAGTTGGCACATGGTCTAGTGGGGGAGAGAGATAAATAATACAACTTCTGATGAAATAAAATACATAACAGAATGAGGGGAGCCCTTCAGTATTTGAAATGACTGAAGACAATATGTAAACCATTTAAACTTAAGCTCAGAGGAACTGTGACTGCTCCTGTGGGCTAGACAGGCAGGAAGTATTGTCTCCCTCCTCATTGCAACACCTCTCATGATTCTAGTTCTCCTAGAGGCCTTTCAGCTACCATGGTCACAGCACTCTTATATCCCAAATGCTGAGAAGCAGCAACTAAGCCCGACGCATTGTTTCATTTTCCATTGTGCCTAACACAATGCTTCTGTCTAAATTGTGGATGCATAATTAACAAATTCATGAATATTGATCTAGTAAACTTTCTCGGACAAGAATCATTATTTTTAATAAGAAAATGTCTATTTATTAGGGTGAGTACCATGAACCAAGGGGCCAGATGAAACATTCTTAGATCCTGCAAGTTCTTGGACATGTTAAATTAAAACACAGGGCTCTAGGCTTGGACGATTCTTCTCTGTTTTGAGTTGAAAGCACAAGGCATATGATTTTGATTTATCCTTTGATTAAAGGAGTTATATAGGACATTAATAATTTCTAAATTTAATTTCACTTGGAGACCATTAAGATGTCATGATTCAGAAGCCACATGAGTGAGTATCTATGCCTTTTATCAAGACATTTGAGCATTCAGGCCCTCAAATAATGAGGAGCTAGCGTGCGTATTTTGTCACTATAGGTCAGTGCCAGTGAAGATAAGTAGGTCCCACCTAATGTGACTCCTCTGCAGTTTTGGTGTATCAGAGGCAAATTCAGTCATACTTGTGACTTAGTGGATATTTTAAAGCTGAGCAGGGTGTATTCATTGCGTTGTCCTGTTGGGAGTGTTGGAGTATAAGCAAGTACATATGTATATAAAAGAGGCTCCTATAGCTAATTTGGCTATGCTCATTTTGCAGCAGCAACACCTCTGTGTAGGAGGGGCTTGAGGGTGGCAGGGAATTTTGAAGGGGACTGTGGTGACTGGGAGACTCACCCTGAAGTGGCACTTGTATAGCCAGCACAGTGTTCTTACTTATGTTGTGTGTTTATGGACACTGCTGTGGACAGTGTATGATAAAGCTCCTCGAGCTGCCTCCCCTTGCACAGCGCTGTTCAGGGAAGGTGCAGTCGTGGGGTGCTTTGCCCTGAGTGATAGCAAATGAGATTTAACTGGTATTTAGTGAATTCTCCAATTGGTATTTAGTGAATTCTCACCCATGTGATATACCACTGCCTATCTGTATCTGCATGACACACAAAGCCATGGTGTTCAGAGACAGATTCAGGGCTGAACTTCAGCTCTTTGACCTATAAGTTTATTAACACTTTGTCAGTGAAACGAAAAACTTACCGGGCACCAATCACTAGATATCAAGGGGAAGGGAATGACATGGTACCAGCTCCATCAAGCTCATGCTTCCAGACGAATGAAATTGTGTTAAGATCTGCTCATGGACGATGAGATAAGTAATAGTGATTGTCTTACAGGGGTCTTCTGAAAATGAAAAAAGATATTTTTCAAAATAACATGTACAGAGCCTATCCTGTAGTGGATTCTCAGTGAACGTTAATTGTCAGGCCCTCCACTGTGGCAGGAATTCAAAGAGGGGAAGACTCTTGTGGACTGGAAGAGTGGACGGAGGTTTAAAGAGGAGATAAGGCTTGACCAGGCACTGAGGATAAATTCTGATGTTTGGAGTGGAGGGAACCAGCACAAAGAATGGCCAGATGCTGGGGGAGGGCGTGTCTTTAGGGCAATGAGGAACCATTGCAGGTGAGGGGCAGGATGTGTGTTGGAGGAGCTGGTGGGCCAGGCTGGATTTTGGAGGTCCCTGAGAGCTTGTCAGAGGAATTCAGACTTGTTCGAAAGCTATGCTGGTTTTCAGAGCAAAGCGCTGGCATGATCAGTGTAGCCTTGTAAAAACTGGTTCAATGGCAATGACCACAACAGATTTGTTCCAGAGAGACGCTGGAGCCAGGGAGGCTGCATCAGGTGCCAAAACACAGGGCTGAGGCTCTTGAATTTAAAGAGCTGTTTAGAACATCAAGTTTGATATTTTTCTTAACCTAATCTTCATTTTGGACCATAAATCCAGCACTAATAAAGAGAACTGAACATTTTTTTTGCTCTCTCTGGGTGTTATATGGAATCCCAGCAAATGGAATTTAATTTTTACCTAACTTGCTGTCTAATACCTTTTGAGACTCCCAAATCGTATTTCTGCTCTTCTCCACTTGATCCGACACAGTGGCAACAATATTTTTTTAAAGCTATTTCAGTCACTGAGGGAGAAGTATAATTGACCTGGTGTTCAAATGTTCTCCGGTTTGAAAGATTGGGAAAGACAAAGGTCTCCAGAATGTCCTTCCTGATAAACATGAAGAGAGTCTTCATCATTTAAATGTTCACTCCTCTGTCAGGGTGTAAGACTCTATGATTATCAAAACAGACTGGATTATAAATTTTGAGTGTTCCCTTGAACTTTACTGACTCACAGAATTTGTAAGCTTGTAGCTTTGATTTTTTTTTTTTTCTGGTTAAAAGTAAGCTTCCATTGCCAATTTCAGTGCCAGATCAGCTCACAGAGAAGTGTCTGATCATCAGGATACTTAAGGTTAGGGAACCGTAAGTCCTGTTATAAATACCCATTAGACCTGGCTGGAGCCTTACCCAGCCCTTCAGCTTCACTCCTGTTAGTCTGATGGTGTTTTCCTTGTTCTGGTTTTGTGAACAGGTTTGGACAGGATGGGGCTATAGTGGCACCTACCAAAAAGGAAAGCAGGTGAATATTGAAAGGTTTTTTGTTTGTTTGTTTCAATAGGGAAATAGTGAGCATAGAAAGCTTCCACTGGGATTGATCCATGAAAGAAATGCTGGGATATGAATGTCAATATGGCAGGCTAGGTTAGCAGCATGCCTGTGAAGTGGAAATGCCTGTGTATGGGACTTGGACTGGGTGCTTGACTTATTTTCAGATGTTCTTCCCTCTTTCAGCATTCTCCTCACTCCCAGCTAGTTAGTGCCTTTCCTGGCAAATCTTTTCTGGGTTCAGTACAGGCTAACTGTCACTGATAAGCAGGAGAATCCTAAAAACAACACAGGACTCCTGAAGCATAGCTCCCTGTATGCATTCAAGGCAACCCACCTTTTAATGACCCAGAGTTAACCCTTTTAATAAGCCTTGTACTAAACCTTTTTACCTGTTAATTTTCTTATTGTAAAATAATATGTTTTTAGTAAAAAATCTAGAAAATATAGAAAGAAGATGAAGTAGAAAATAAATCTCACCATAATTCTGACATCCAGATATAACTGTTGCTGTACTGAGCTATGTTCAACATGTTATATATATAAGCTCTATGTTTTGCCCTTCCACTGTTTTTATTGTGAGCATTATTGCATATTATTCCACTTTCTTTAAAAGCATGATCTTAGTGGCTTCAGAATATTTTGTTGAAATACCATAAATTTATATAACTATCACTAGAATTTAATACATTATTTAGTCTTAGAGTCAGGACTGCTTTGCTGTGCCTTAGAATTAAGTATATCTGTATGATCATATGACCACTGTACTCAGTTAGGGTGACTGCCACTCCTTTAGTAGCTGGTGAAGACATTTTGGAATTTTCTTGTATTGTAAAATGTAACAGATGAGGAACTACCAAAAGAGCCTCCTATTGGAGAGTACTGCCTAAGGCCAAGTCCACTGCATGGAATACTCTTTCTCTCTCTTTTTCTGATTTATCCCCACTTCTATGGTTATCATGGAGTAGCCATTGTGGACAATGTGACTTTACAGTGTGGCCACAGTCCATAGTTCCAGACTTGGGCACTTGTTCAAAACTGGGCCAATTCTCATCTTGTTCTAAGACTATGCATTAAAACTAAAAAATAACTTCAATGACTGTCTGATAACCAGAGATATCTGCTGCTTCAGAGCTCCTGGTGGTCAAGTCTACTGCCATATGAACAGAAGACACAGAAAGGCAATTGAGAGAATGTGAAAGTGAGGGTGAGTGAATGAACAGCAGGGAAGAGAAAGAAATGAAACACATATGTGGGGGGAGCAGTGATGAGGTATGAGAAATCGAGAGAGGGATGCTGGTATTTAGATAACTGATTTGAACTCAGACCTTGGGTCTCATGAGAATACTAAGAATTCTTCTTGTTAAAAGTCTCCCTCCTCCTTTATTTGGCTCCATTGGTTTCTGTCACTTAAAATCAAAGTTGTTTTAACTCTTACCCTGATTGAGATTTTATTTTATTTTATTTTATTTTATTTTATTTTATTTTATTTTATTTTATTGTATTTTATTTTATTTTCATCCTCACCTGAGGACATTTTTTTCATTGCTTTTAGAGAGAGAGGAAGGGAGAAAGAGAGAAAGATTGATCAGTTGCCTTTAATCCAGCCAATGGAGCCACACTGGCCAAGGCACTGATCATGATTTTAAAATTGCCCAAATTTGAGGTACTGTTTCTGCCTGCCCCTTTCCATGGAGAAATTCTTGTTGAGGGTCATCTGTTATTTTTTGGTGAATTTCAAAAAACTTTTTAGTTTCTTTGTTCTGCCAAAGCAGCATAGGAAATAAATGAAATAGATCTATGAAACATACCTTTAGAGGGACTTCCTGTCAATATGGTGGCATGGGTAAACCCTACTCACCTCCTTGCACAACCACATCAAAATTACAACTAAATTATAGAACAGCCATCACTCAGAACCATCACAAACTGAGTGGAATAGAAATTGACAACTATGGAAGAAAGAAACCACATCCATCCTTGTAGGAGGGGTGTGGAGATGCAGAATGGGCTGGCCCCCCTTCCACATGTGGTGAGTAAAAATTTTGGAGGGATATCTCAGGAGCGAAGAGTCTCAGTCTCAAACTAGGTCCCCTGGCCTAGGGTTTCAGGGCCAGAGAAATATATCCGCATAACTTCTGGCCTTAAAAAACAGTGTGGTTTGAGTTGGTAGAAGAAACTTATGTAGTCCCAAGCAGTTCCTTTTAAAGAACCCATGCACAGACTTACCCAGACTCACTCCCTCTGAGCTGTAGCACTGGGATAACAGCTTGAAAGTGTCTGTAGGCCCAGCAATAGCAGCAGCCAACCTAGACTCATAGCTTGGCTTCACCTGGGAATCTCCAACCCTGGCACAAGAAACATACATCTCAGATTGCCTTATAACTTAGCAGGGTGGACTGGGCAAAACACAGATGAGTCTAACCTCGAACTGTACCACCAGGAAACTGCAGGGTCTGTGTACCCAGTGGACAGCTACAGACCACATCAGAGTACCACCACCTTGCCACTGCATAGCTGATCCTCCATAGAGGGTGGAGGTTGGTGGTCAATGGTCACAGCCAGTCCTTGTAGCTGACTGGCCTGGGTAAATTTCTTCCATTGACCTGCCAACAGCAACCAAGGCTCAACTAGAAGAGGAGGGTGCACTCAGCCTACATGAAGGGTACACCTTAAGTACCCAGCTTGGGTGATAGGGGAGGCTATACCATTGGATCCTATGGGACACTTACTACATTAGGCATTGCTACCAAGACAAGGAGCAGCTCTACCTAATACATAGAAATATACACAGGGAGGCATTTAAATGACGACACAAAGAAACATGACCCAAATGAAAGAACAGATCAAAACTCCAGAAAAAGAACTAAACAAAATGGAGATAAGCAGTCTGTCAGATGTGGAGTTCAAAACACTGGTTATAAGGATGCTCAAGGAAATTAGTGTGGACCTAAATATCATAAAAAAGATGCAGTCAGAAACAAAGGTACACTAATTGAAATAAATAACAATTTACAGGGAAAGAACAATAGAGTGAGTGAAGCCAAGAATCAAATCAGTGATTTGGAATATAAGGAAGCAAAAGACAACCAATCAGAACAACAAGAAGAAAAAAGAATCCAAAAATACAAGGGTAGTGTAAGCAGCCTCTGGGACAACTTCAAAATCCAGAAGGAGAAGAGAATGATCAAGAAACTGGAAATCTATTTGAAAAAATAATGAAAAAAATCCCGTAATTTGGTAAAGGAAATAGACATGCAAGTCCAGGAAGCATAGAGAGTCCCAAACAAGATGGATGCAAATAGGCCCACTCCAAAACACATCATAACTAAATTACCAAAGTTTAAAGATAAAGAGAGAATCTTAAAAGCAGCAAGAGAAAAGCAGCTAGTTACCTACAGGTGGGTCCCCATAGGACTGTCAGCTGATTTCTCAAAAGGAACTTTGCAGGCTAGAAGGGATTGGCAAGGAATATTCAGAGTCATGAAAAGCAGGGACCTACAGCCAAGTTTGCTCTATCCAGCAAAATTATCATTTAGAATCAAAGAGCTTCCCAGACAAGAAAAAACTAAAGGAGTTCATCATCACCAAACCATTATTTTATGAAATGTTAAAGGGAGTTACTTTAGAAAAAGATCAAAAGTATGAACAATAAAATGGTAATAAATACACACACACACACACACACACACACACACACACACATATATATATATATATATATATTTACAATTGAATCTGAAAACAAACTTAGCAAACAAGAACAGAGACAGAATCACAGATATGGAGAGCATTTTGATGGTTGCCAGTTGGGAGGGGGTGTGTGAGGAAATGGATCAAGTGGTGAGGAGATTATGAAGTACAAATATGTAGTTATGGAATAGCCATGGAGATGTAAAGTTGAGTATAGGAATTGGAATAGCCAAAGAATTTATATGCATGACCCATGGACATGAACAATGGTGTGGGGATTGCCTGAGGGAGTGGGGGATGCTGGGTGGAGAGGGGTAAAGAGGGAAAAATTGGGACTACTGCTTATTTATATAATCAATAAAATGTAATTAAAAATAGAACATACCTTTGGAGAGGGTATTTGACATCTGTGAAAATTTAAATTAAAAGTGTTAACTATGAACCTGTCCAACTATTACCTACAGAAAACTTTGTTTGCCATGTTAGCCCAGAAAATTCCCCCAGAACCCCTGAATCACACTGGAACCTCACAATTATACCTCCTGGTGAGATGTTGTATTATATTCTAATGAAGTCCTTTAAGTATATTGCTTAGAGTCTAATAAACCAGACTCTTAATAGCTTCTATTTAAAGCAGAGTGCTCTGAGGCTGTGAGTGCCTAGAAAGTGCAAATCACCATCCTAGGTGAGCTAAAGGATGCAAAGGACCTTATAGGAAAAGCAGCTTGTGCTCAGCAATGGTACATTCTGCTTTTAATATAGAATAACTCTATGTGCACATTCTTGTACACCTGCTTGTGCTATGAGGCAATACCACACAAGGTACTTTATATTCATTTCTTCTTTTTTTCTTACAGCATCCTCTCTTGGCCTATTTATAGAAGAGAAAACTGGTGCTCATCCAGGTTAAAAAATGTACACAGTTGTGAATTTGGGATTTGAGCTCAGCTCTGCATGCCTTCAAAGCCCATGTTTTTTATATTATTGTATACTTCCACTGCCTTATGATGTTTCCTGTGTCTGGTTAGGAAATAAAACATATGTGCATGAAAATGTAGCGAATACAAGAAGACAGGGACCTCATGTGCAGAATCAAGGTAAGAAATGTAGAAAACCAACTTCCCAGAGTCCCAGGGTAGAGTGAGTCCCCTAATGGTATGAGTTGTGGTGTTGTGGATCCATAAAGAAAGGAGTGGGCTTAGGCTCTAGAGAAAATTGTGCAGAGCCCTCTTAAGGTAGTGGAGGTTGCTAGAAATGTTATAACCAGATAGTGGCTCCTAGGAATTATATCAATCTCACAGCTGATTATTGGTTTAGCCAGGGCAGGACCATTGGTCACTTTTTATGGAAGCAGCAAAACCAACTGCAGGTAGGTTTATTTAATGATCTACCTGTGTAGACTGGGAGATTAGGGCATGCTGCTGAAACCCACAGATTTTTCATTCTTGTCTGTCAAGTAATTAAGCTCTTCATCGTGCATTAAAATGTCAGTTTCTTTATAAACCCTATTTCATATTGAAGAAATGGGAGTATTTAAATAATTGCTATTTCAGTATCTTGAAGTACCTCAGACTAAAGCTCACTGCATGTTTTCACTCCTTGCTTTGCTCCTAATAACAATGTAAAGGTTTGATTTAGAAAGAACTTAGTCAAGCCAAATACTTGGTGTTGAATAAATGGTAGATTTGCATTAAAAATAACAGAAGGCAATAACAAAGGTTTGCTGTTTTGATTGTAGCTCTCAATGAGTATATGTGGCACAGACTCTTCTGTGATTACTACTCTAGGATGAGCTGTTATATAGATAGTTCAAGGTGAATCCGAGCAGAGAAACTGCTTTGAGTGAGATATTTTTTCTATTTGAGATTCAGAAGCCTTTAATGGAACTTATATTTTTGATAAAATCTCCAATGTGCTAATGAGCAATGACCTAAATTTTAAGTCCTTGGAAATTGACACACATGCAATTTATTTTATAAAGTAAGGCATTGAGGCTCTGTGTTAAAGGAGGTGGTAATCAACCCTTAAAACACTGGCGTAAAAGTCATAGTATAAGGCATGAGTATTTAGCATCTTAACTCCGAATTACAGAGAGTCTGGATTGTAACAGGGACTAATTAAATGTTAGATTGTCCTCAACTATACATTGTTTGCCCCACTCATTTGCCAATTAATTATTGGCTGCTTTGTGCCCTTGTTGTTTCCTTGTGTTGTGTGGGTGCCGTATAGAATAGTGGATACTGGATGCCCATGTAACATTCTGACTTTGACTTTTATATGCTGTATGATTTATATAACATATCTAAACCCCATTTTTCTTATGTATTGTTTCCAGCTTTATTCAGATATTATTGACATATAACATAGATGTGTTAAGGTGTACAATGTGATATTTGATACACATGTATATTGTGAAATGATAACCACAAGTAAACTAACACTTCCATTTCCTCACATCAGTACCTTTGTGGGGGAGGGTACGATAACATTTAAGATTTAATCTCTTAATGATTTTTAAGTACATAATACAGTACTGTTAATTATAGTCAGCATGCTGTACATTAGATCTCCAGAAACTTATTTCTCTTATAGCTAGAAGTTTGTATCCTTTTGCCAATATCTTCCCATTTCCTCCACCACCCAGCCCTGGCAACCCTTATGCTATTCTCTGTTTCTCTTACTTTGACATTTTAGATCCACATTTAAGTGAGAACATACAGTATCTGTATTTGTATTTTTCTGTCTGACTTATTTCACTTAGCATAGTGCTCTCAAGGTCTATCCATGTTGTTGCAAAAAACAAGATATCCTTCTTTTTTATGACTGAATAATATTCTGTTATCTGTCAATGGACACTTGGGCTATTTTCATGTCTTGGCTGTTATGAATGATGTTGCAGTGCAGTGAACATGGGCATGCATCTACTATTCCATATCCTGATTACATTTCCTTTGGATACACAGGTTACTCAAAAGTGGGATTGCCAGATTTTATGGTAGTTCCATTTTTAACTTTTTGAAGAACCTCTATACTGTTTTCTATAAGGGATACACCAATTTACATTCCCACCAACAGTATACAAGAGTTCTCTTTTCTCTATACCCTTGTTAATACTTGTTATCTTTTATGTTTTTGATAATAGCCTTCTTAACAGATGTGAAGTGATATCTCATCATGGTTTTGATTTGCATGTCCCTGATGTTGAGCATCTTTTTATGTACCTGTTGGCCATTTGTATGTATTTTTTGAAAAATGTCTATTCAAATGCTCTGCCCATTTTAAAATCAGATGGTTTGTTTTTTTTTTTTTTGCTGTTGAGTTGTATAAGTTCTTTATACATTTGGAATATTAAACCATTATCAGGGACATGAATTACAAATATTTTCTCTCATTTAGTAGATTACCTTTTTTGTTGTTGTTGTTGCTAATGATTTCCTTTGCTGTGCAGAAGCTTTTTAGTTTGATGTAGTCCCACTTGTTTATTTTTGCTTTTGTTACTTGTGTTTTTGGTGTCAAATAAAAAAGATCACTGCCAAGATCAATATCAAGGAGATTTTCCCCTATGTTTTCTTCTAGGAGTTTTATAGTTTTGGGTCTTACCTTTGAGTTTTTTGTTCCATTTTGAGTTTTTTTTTGTCTATGATGTAAGATAAGGGTCCAATTCCATTATTTTTCATGTGCAAAGCAGTAAGCTCTAAATGGCTAAAAACCTGCTCGTTGGGGCTATATTTAAAACAATGAGATATGTATAAACTTGAGCATGCCATAATTAGTTTTTGAGCTATTGGATATCAGCCTGCTGTGAAGGAGAAAACACTTGGGGCCCATAATGCAGAGGCCATTGTTGGGCCACTTATATAACAAATTTCAATAGACTGAGAAGGATATTTTATGCTGAGGAACTCCATGTTCAAAGACCTTGAGATGGCATGATTGAGACAATTTCATGTACCTTATTATGGCTGGTATATAGGCTCTATGGAGTAGGGGGGGTAGTAGAGGGAAGATTGGAATAATAATCAGCACTCAAAGCTGGAGGGCCTTTTCGGCTATCTTAAGACATTTTCAGCTTAGTATATTGAACAAATATGCTGTTGGCCAAGCATAGGAGGTATATACAAACACATACATAGACTTCTTTTCTGAAAAATAGTGTGCACATAAAATATGGTTTCACTGTGTGAAAAATTACCTTGATGCAAAGGTAGCCTCTGAGTATATTACCATGCAAGGTACACCAGAGGTCACAGAACAACAGAAAGGCCCACAGACAAAATTAAGATGCTCAAATCATGGTTTATTGGCTTATTGAGTGAATTTAAAACAAACAGTGAGAAGCAGGGGGAACCAAGGGATGTGTTAGTACACTTAGGACAAGGTCAAAATGGGGAGGAAGTATCATCTTACCTGTATTCTGAGGTATGTGATATTTCCTTCCTCCCTTCCTTCCTTCCTTCCTTCCTTCCTTCCTTCCTTCCTTCCTTCCTTCCTTCCTTCCTTCCTTCATCTTCAGTTGTTTCTGTCTTTCCCCTGCCCCTGCTCATTTTCATCTCAAAACACTGCAAGAGATTTTAGCTCCTGAAATACTGAATTTTTACAGTTGGTGAGTATTCTTTAGATGGGAAAAAGGAACCTGCTAAATTACTGTATCATAATTCTTATTGTTACTAAATCTAATTGTCTAGTATTTTCCCTAGCAGCACAATTATAAAAATCAATGAATGTGTTTTTCAGAAACAAATAAGAATTTTCAACAATCATTTAGGAATGCTAGATTATGAATTATAGCCAGAATTCATTGAGACATTAAATTAAGTTACTGAATTATACTTTTTAACCTTAAAGTATATTTATAAAAATCATAGGTCAATTTGTTTTCATTCATCACCTGATTTTGGCTATTCCTTTCATCCGTGTGGGCTACATCCCTTTCAAGAGCACTTTATCCTGTTCACAATCCCAGTTTTTTTTTCCATCTTTAACAAGGAATCCAGCCACATAAAACAAAATGTAATTTATGGAAGTTTATTGAAGATTTTTGGAGTCAAGATCGGGAATACAATTCCCAGCTTACATTTCATTCCTCTTTCCACATCTGTAGATGAGGTGGGCTTTGATTTATTGATTTATCAAGGCTGGCACTAGTGAGCACGGCCCAAAGTGCTGATTAGGGCAGGGATAGCTCTATTTCTTGTTTCCTTTGGCCCAATAAGCAAGATAAGGCAAGTTCTCCTTGTATTGGTGACAGAAGTGAGGGACAAACAACTAGAAATGTGGGATACCTCTTAAAGCCTAGTGTCAGAATGGGCCACTTCTGTCCACATTCCTTTGGACAAAGGAAGTCATTTGGTCAAAGCCAACTTCAGTGGGACAGGGTAGTGTCTCTAGAAGGAACTACAAAGTTGTATTATAAAAGGTGAGGATAAAAGGAGGAATATGGTTTTTTGAATAAATAATATGATCTAACTGAGAAGAATTCATCAGATTAAATCTGTAGGGAAGGAAAAATAATTTTCCTTATAACTTTCTGAGCTCTTCTGGATGAACTAATAATCAAACTGACATGAGAGAGCTTAATGAGAGGAAATAACCATATTTATTACACAGGTACATACGGGGGTTCCCTAGGAATGTGAGACCAGAGGACAAATCTGCAATTAAGGCTTATATATCATCATGAGCTAAAGAGAAGGGGTAGGAGTTGGGACTTCAAAGGGCAGGGGGAAATTCACATGGAAATTGAAGAGCAAATATTTAGTAAACAAATGTTTGTTGGGCCACTTTTAACAATGGGACACAGAGAGGACTTCGATCAAATAGGCCTTGCTGGTTTTCTCCCTGTCTATCCCACGCTAATTCATATTATACTGTAGTTATCTGTGAAGCTACCTCATCTCCCAGAGTGGGTTCTTCCTCTACATTCCTTTAGGAAGTTAGGGGGAAGGTCAATAGTTTTCCCTAAGTTTTTTTCTTAAAAATGACATTAAATTAATTAGTATCCTAAAAAGGCATATGGGGTGGGTAACGCTGCTTTCTCTCATTCTAAAGCAAAGGATTTATTTTTTAAAGATTCTTAAAAATTGATTTTGGAGAAAGGGAAAGGAAGGGAAAGAGAGAGGGAGAAAGAGATTGATATGAGAGAAACATCGGTAGGTTGTCATGTGTCAATCAGTTGCCTTATATATGCACTTGCCTCGCCTTCATTGATTGTCTCACATACGACCAAACCTGCAACCCCTTGACACAGGGAGAGCTGTCCAGATCCCTGCGCAGAGGAAGGGCCAAGTGAAGGAGGGGCCCTGAGGCCACATGGGAGAAGCTGTGTCCCCTGGAGTCGGGGAGCAGTCACTGGAAAAGCTGGAAGCTGTGCAGCAGTGTCATGTTGCCCCCAGCAACTAAGCTAGCATGATGTGAGACAGATTTCCCTACCCCCAGGCTGAGATGCAGTGAAAAGGGTTCCTGAGTGGAGTCAGTGCAGGCTGGAGAGGGTGGCTGATAGAGGGAAAAGTCTTCCTACTCCCTTCTGGAGCATGGTGGCAGGGGAGGTGCTGTCCTGACAATCTAGCCTGGGAGAGAGACAGCATTGTCTGGCAAAGCTGACCCCTTTTGGAGTGCATGGACTTTGGGGCCAATACATTTAAATGGAGGGTGGGGAAAATCGTGGTTTTTCTTCTCCTTGCTCACCCTGTTGGGGGGCGGGAGTGCTCTTGGACCTGTAGGCTCTGGAAGCTGTGTGGTCAGATGACGGGCCCTGGGGCCCCTCTCCCTACCCCTAGCATGAGAAGAGGTGGCAGCAGGGCAGCTGTCACTCTGTGCTACTGTTTGCCAGGTGCAGGAATGCACTGGAGAGCCAATGGCTAGAGGGAAGAGGTGCAGGTTTTGGGCCAGAGGGCAGCAAATGAAAGAAAGGGCAGCATGCAGTGAGTAGGACACCAGTGACCTCCAGACTCCAGGGAGAAGCCTGAGGCCCGACAGTGGTGGGGAAAGAAGCCACGTGCTTGGGTGATCATGCAGTGGCCACCTGTGGTTTCCTAAAGAACACTATTTTACATAGGAGAAGGAACTCCAGGTGCAGCTTTGAAATGATCTGGCAGAGGATGGAGGGTTTTTTTCTCTGGATGTTCCAGAGGGAATGGGCTCTGAAGCAGGAGGCTGCCATTCTTCAAGAACTGTGTATCTTTTGAATAAAAGACTCCTTTCTTTTTTTTGCCAAACCTCTGCCTCCAGAATTTTGCTAGAGGGTGGTGGTAAGCAGCAGAACTCTTTATTACTCTTCAGTAACGCCGAAGTATCTGCGCTGGCCAGGAATTGAACATGTGACCTTTCAGTTTACAGGATGGTGCCCTAACCAACTAGGCCACATTGGCCAGGGCTATAGCAAAGGCTTTAAAAATGGCTTTAATAAAAATTCATATTCAGTTTTTATATCTACTTTGTATGATGTACCCTACTCTTATCTTCTAGACATTAATGGGAGTTTTATTTTTTTTTGATATGTAAGTATCCTTTATTTATTTATTAGAGAGGGAAGAGAGGGAGAAAGAGAGAGAGAGAGAAACATCAATGTGCGGTTGCTGGGGGTCATGGCCTGCGACCCAGGCATGTATTCCCAGACTGGGAATTGAACCTGTGACACTTTGGTTTGCAGCCCGCACTCAATCCACTGAGCTATGCCAGTCAGGGTGGAGTTTTATTTTTTTTAATCTATTTTTTTGGCTTATCCTATATAGCCATTATCAGGCTGAGAGATTTTCATTGTATATTCTTTTTGTTGAGAGACTTTATTTTTTAAATTTTAATTGTTCAAGTACAGTTTTCTGCCTTTTCCCCTCACCCCGACCCACCCCGCAACCCTCCCCACCTCCCTCCCATTTCCACCCCCTGTTATTGTCCATGTGTCCTTTATACTTGTTTCTGCAGAGTTTTTAAAATCATAAGTTGATATTCAATTTTGCCAAATGCTTTTCCTGAATCTTTTTAATAATCACATGACTGTGATTCTTGATTATTTGATTTGTAAATCACCTTAATGTTTTTATTTTTTCTTTTAATTGTAATTGTTGTTTCAAGTACAGCTTTCTGCCTTTTACCTCCATCCCAGCCCATTCCCCCAGCCCTTCCCCCCTTCCCCCCATTCCCCCCCCCCCCCCCCCCGTTATTGTCCATGTGTCCTTTATACTTGTTCCTGCAAACCATTCACCCTTTTGCCCTGAAATTCCCTCCCCTCTCTCCTCTGGTCACTGCCAGCCTGTTCTCAATTTCAGTGTCTTTGGTTATATTTTGCTTATTTGTTTGTTTTACTGATTAGGTTCCTGTTAAAGGTGAGATCATATGGTATTTGTCTTTTACCACCTGGCCTATTTCGCTTAGCATAATGCTTTCCACTTCTATCCATGCTGTTGCAAAGGGTAGGATATCCTTCTTTCTTTCTGCTGCATAGAATTCCATTGTATAAATGTACCATAGCTTTTTTATCCATTAATTTACTGATTGGCACCTAGGTTGGTTCCAGCACTTGGCTATTGTAAATTGTGTTGCTATGAACATTGGGTGCATAGGTTCTTTTGGATTGGTGTTTCAGGATTCTTAGGATATAATTCCAGGAGTGGAATTGCTGGGCCAAAAGGCAGATCCATTTTTACTTTTCTGAGGAAGTTCCATACTGTTTTCCATAGTGGTTGTGACAGTCTGCAATTCCACCAAGAATGCACCAGGGTTCCCTTTTCTCTACAGCCTCTCCAACACTTGTTTGTTGCTTTGTTTATGATGGCCTTTCTGACCGGTGTGAAGTGGTATCTCATTGTGGTTTTAATTTGCATCTCTCTGATAGCTAGCAATAGTGAGCATCTTCTCATGTGTCTCTGAACTTGACAGGAGTTTTAAAACTTGCCCCTGGTCATGTAGAGCCTCCTTTGTTTTGTGTGGCTTAGATTGTCCCCACTTATAGTGTCTCAACTGCTACCTGCATTTCTTTCTGTTATAGAAATTTATATCTTTTTTAAAACTAGAAATTTCTGTTCACTTCTCTCTATTTGCCTAAGGAAAGCACAACTTTCACTAAACTCATGAGAAGCCAATCAAGCTGAGGAGAAATTCTGTTTTATTTTCTTGTAGGATTTCTGATCTGAAAGAGTAAGGATGAATCCTGATATTATTGAATACTGCCTCTTAATATCAAATAAAGTTATGTTTTGCTTCCAAAACCAATAATCCCTTGAGACCTCAGGTAGTATGAGATGTCTTTTATTCAGTTGCATTTGATACAGCATTTACAAGTATATAGGCACACATATGTTATTGTACAATATGGGTAAATGACAATAGTCATGTCATGTGGACTTGACTTTTAAAAGTGAGATTGAAAAAGCAAACTTTTTTTAGTGGTGGACTCAGCAGTATTCTTGCCTTCACCCAGGAAAATGCCCGACATTCAAGGAAATCAAGTCTAATAATAGTCTGCACAATGTAGTAATCACCATTTAAATGTATCACACCCATCTTCAAGTTGTTCCAAGGCCTTCATATGTTTAGATCTACACTTTATCCAAAGAAGGAGAGAGGCTCCAAGTCTTGAAAATTTGGCCCCGAAAGAACATTACTTATTCATACACTAAATATTTTCAACAAACACTTCTTGACCATCTCCTATTTTTCCAAACTGTTGCAAAATTGAACAAAGCATCTTAAGAATCTTACATCTTAATGAGGGAAATTGGCTAGAAAATAAACACATATAATACATAATTATGATGACATAATTATGCTTTATTCCATAGGTATAAATCAAATGTTGTGAAGCAACAACACTGGAAGATTTGTAGAAGTCTTTCCTGCCTCATTTTCCAGCACTCCATATGTTGCCTAATAGGAGAAGATAAAAGAGATTCATTATCACTGTGATCCAATGAAGAGAGATTATGCAATGTGATCTGCAGCCTGGTTCTGGGGAATTTTTTGTGGTGAGTTTTGAAGAGTAGCTTGTACTGCTCAGAATACATGCATAAAAGGTAAGGCAACTTATTCATTCAACAAATATTTACTGTCTGACTGTTATGAGCTAAACATCATTCCATTCTTGAAATACCTCAGTGAACAAAACAAAAGTCACTACCTCTACAGGATTTACATGCTTGTAGGAAGACACAGACAATAAGCAATGAACATAAGTAAGTGAGAATGTATGTTGGAAGGTATTCCTCAAGGCGTTCCTTTTTAATGTCTATTCGGGATGAATGATTTCTCAGAGACCACGATAATTAAATTACAACTGTCTAGTTCTGTTAGACTGCACTTTGAGTCAACAGGACCTGGAGGATGGATACCGTGGTGCTCCAGTTATATTCAGGTTACAGATTTTATAATACTCACTTGTTTACGTATCTCGTTTTCTCTTTGTTACAAGCTCCTTGATGGTGGAAATTATTTAATTTTTTTTTAGTTTCTGGAGCCCTTCACAATGGATACTAAGTAAATTGGTGATATTTACAGTGAGCCTTGAAGAATGAATAGGCATAGAGGCACAGTAAGCACAGATGGCCTAGGATGTGAAAGTGCGGGCAGAAAAGAGAATATGGAGAATTTGAGAGATAGCAAGAAAATTAGTGAAAGTTAACTTTAGTTTGAAATTTCACGATGTTCCTGTGATGTAGAAAGAGCAAATGAAATAAGTATTTTATAAATGGCAGAAATTAAGAATGAAATAGAAAACGGTAACTTAACTCATGACTCAGAGTTGATCCTTCTGTCTATGAAGAGGCCCGCTGCATGAGTCTATTCTTCATCATGCAGAATTACCCAAGTACAATGCATCTGGAGACTTTGGAGTTTACTTCAATGTTGTGTCTTAGGGATAGGTTTTACATGATGGACTCTGTACCTTTAAAACCCTTGAAATAAAATCTAAGACATTGCTTGCAACACTGTCATTCATTCTTGGGTTTGGTAAAGTCCATCTGGAGGTGGGGTGAGGAGCCACTCTTACTGTCATGATGGTCTCATGAAGCTTTGATCAAACAGATTCTCATCTCTGGCTCTTCCATTGTTTAACTGTGTAAGGGGTTACTTAGCATTAGGAGTGTTTAACTAATTTCAGGGAGGCAGGGGGAAAACAATCCCTGTTTTTTCCTGAGTACTCTGGGGTTTGGCAGAATGGAGAGACTATAGACAGAGAACAGGACATTATTATTATAATGAGTGAGGGTGTGGATGGATTCAAGTGGGATTGCATTTTGTTATGATAAAAAGATAATTAGTGAAACATCTGTAGCCTGGGCAATTCATCTAGAGATGATTATACAGAGGCTGGCAGGAAGGCAACACTGTGTGTTATCCACAGTCCTGGAAGACCACTGAATGGAGACTGCTGCACTTCTGTGAGAGAAGAAGAAGGAAGTAAGATAACTTGCTGTGCAGGACAAAGGACACTCTTCTCTTGAATGGAAGTATTGAAAATGCAAAATGCTGGGAGTGCATATTTTCTACCACTATAGTTTTAGTTTGAATACATTTGGGACTTTTCCCCAAGCACCTGTTCTTTCCTGCCTTTTTCACTGCCCTCCCCAGTGTGGGGGGAAAAAGGCCCAAATAAAACACAGAGCACATTGACGGGAAACAATTCCAACAATCAGATTGGAATAAATGAAGGAATAGCAGAGTGAAGTCAGCTATACACACGTAACTGAACAAAATTGGTAATTTGGAAACAGCAGGAATGACTGAGTTTGTGAGTAGAATGACGAGAAAGTAGAATTCATGGAGGGTATGAAGAGCTATTTCAATGTAAATGTTTTCTTGCTGAAATGACTTTGGGAGATAAATCAGTGATAGCCCAGACATTCCTGCCCTTGTGAGGTAGGGTGGAGGAGGGTGAAGGGTTTAATTGCATTTCCCTTAAGTGCCAACTAATATCACATGACCTTTGTTCTGCATCATTGCAGGAGGTATAGCCTTGCCTTGAAAAATTACTGAAAATCATTGGGGAGTAGTGACATGCTCCACAAATCTGTCTTGGGTGTTGTTGCTTCTCTCTTCAGATGCCTTCTCTGGACTTCTCTGCTGATCACTCCAGTCCGCTCTCTGTGGCTGCTGTTTTCTCCACCCATTTTGTACTCCAAGAGGGCCGCCCTTCACCCTGTGTTTAACAATGCTTTACTGAAGATGACAGGATAGCATAAGGGAATTACATGGAGAGTGGGTGGTGAAATTCCATCAGTGCTTCCATGAACTGTTAGTGCATGCTAAGCCCTGTATTCATATATTGATTACTCAGTGGGAACTAACATTTTTCCAAGTGCATTATATGTAAGGTGGACAAAATACAGGATGCCTTGGCCCTGGCTGGTGTGGCTCAGTTGGTTGGAGCATTGGCTCATAGACTGAAGGGTCGTGGGTCCGATTCCCAGTCCAGGCACATGTGTGGGTTGCAAGTTCATTTCTCTGGTTGGGGCATGTGAGAGAGGCGACCAACTGATACTTCTCTCTCACATCCATGTTTCTCTCCTCTCTCTCTCTCCCCCTCTTTCTAAAATCAATAAGCATGTCCTTGAGTAAGGATAAAAAAAATACAGGCTACCCTGTTTGATTTGAATTTCAGATGAAATAAAAATAATGTTTAGTAAGTATGGGACTATTATTAATTTTTTATGGGATTCAAATTTCATTGGGCATTTCATAATTTTATTTTCTAAACCTGACATCTCTAATTATAGGCATTATTATCTCATTCTCTTTGGTCTATAATAACAAAATACCCCAGATTGGGTGACTTGTAAGTAATATATTTTTATTTCTCATAGTTCTGGAGTCTAGGAAGTTCAAGATCAAGGTGTCAACAGATTCTGTGTCTGGGGAAAGGCTGCCTCCTTGTTCTTCTTGTGTCTTCTCGTGGTGAAAGAGGCCAGGGTGCTCTGAGGGGTCTCCTTTAAGGGCACTGATTCCGTTCAGAAGGGCTCTACCCTCATGAACTAATCACCTCCAAAATCCCCATCCCCTAATACACACATTGGCAGTTAGGTTTTCAACAGTCAGTTTATTTTGGCAGGGGAGGGACACAAATGTTTATTTCGTAGAAGTTATTTTACTTAATAATGCAACAATCCAAAGAGGTTCATTTTATAAATGAAGCATTGAGGCATGAAAGGCTGTGTAACTTGTCCAAGGTCAAACAGCTAGAAAGTGGTGAACCAGGATTTAAATTCATCAGACGGGACTTTAATCACAGCGCTATCTTCCAACGCCCCTAGAGACAGGGATAACGATCCCCATTTATACATCGGATATCAGAGTTTGTGAGGTCAAGAAAGTGGTGCCATGAAGCTAATAAGACTGGCAGAGCTGCGATTCAGGCCCTGGGACACCTGTCTCCAGAGTCAATGCTTTTAATCTTTATCTTTAAAGATAAAACTATATAACTGGAATTTTTCCAAGGTAAGGGGCCAATGAAGTTTTTGAGTTGTATATATTTTCTTTCAGGGTAATATGAGACACTGGGTCATGAAAAAGAAATGCCTAGGAAGGCCTAATGCCATTTAGTGCCAATAAATTATATATGGTTCTCACCAAGTTTCCTTTTAGAGTAAGAATTTATTTCACTATTTCTAATAGTTTAAGTGTTGGCATTAGAATATTTCTGTAGCTAGAGGGTCTGAACTGTAGAGAAGGTGATTCATCTTTCAGCGTCTTACCTTATGCCCATGTTAGCTCAGAAGATTTATTAAACTCCCACAGCATAGAGACCTTCAATATAATTGCAGTGAAAGTATTTCCTAAATATTGCCCTGTCTACTTCACTTCATCCTCAGAATTAGTAATGACATGTTTTCATCCTGACAAAACATGCAAGATGGTTCTTTAAATTTGCTCATTCTTATCCTATCTAGCCTGATTCTATTTCAACACAGTAAGTAGCTCAGGGCAAATCTAAGACATGATACGAATATGGGCTTGTCAGTAAAGGGAATTTCTTAAATATGCAAATCAGACCATTTTAACTTTTAAGAATGTGTTCATTTGAATCAAACAAAATATGTCAAATGGATACATTTCTAATGACAGGCATAGAAATTGTGGTCTCAGAATGAAATTCGCCTCCTCTCACTGTTATTTGAGACAATTGACCATGTGTGTGAAAACCAAGTAACTATATGTTTCAGTGGTTTTTGAAAGAAAGGATGCAGAGAAAGGGAAAACACAAGTACGGGCCACCTGTATGTAATGTCGCAGCCTGACTCTGATCTTTGAAATAAACTGAAAATATTACTGTTACACACCTTGTGGGTGACTGGGCGATTTTTGAATCTACCTTTTGAGTTCTGTATTATAAACTTGAGAATTATTCACTTCCAGAGGTGAAAATGTCTGAGTAATTTTGAAGGGTCACCACATAAGACCTTTCTTAGGAGGCTCATGATGGTCTTTAGTTATACAGAACATAAGTGGACATTCACTACCCTAATATGGGTTATTTGATGTATCACTGCAGCCCTTCACATGTTTTCACATGTTACAGACTAATAAGATGCCTACACTTACTGACTCATTTCATTCTCAGATATGAGATAAGCAAAACAGGCAGCATTTTACTTACTTCTAGTTGCTGATGCTGGAGCACACAGTCAGGGTATGAGGAAACTAGGGCTAAAATTCAGCTCTTTGGGGCGCTCCTTGTTAGATAATGAGTTGTTGTGTGATTTGTCTGGCTATAATTTCTTGCAAGATTAGCCCAATTTGTTCTCAGGGCCTTTAGAGGTAAGTGTGGAATATAATAATTTTCTGAAAATTCGTATTTTTCACTAGGTAGCTCTGGCCTGAATTCAAAGTTGAGATGGGTAATGTCTTATCATACACCTTGCCTTGTTTTTCTTTGCCTTTTGGGTTTCCCATCTCGTTTCTTAGTGGCAAGTATTCTCATTCTGCTCCCCCCTTTTTTTTAACATTGAAAGATCCTCATTGCAAAACTCATCCAAAGCTATTTTGCTGAGTGAATTCCCATCTTTCAAAATGATTTTCCTTATAGCAAAACACAGAGCCGTCTCATCCAAGTGACCTTGGTAGAACCAAACCAACCAATAATTCCACAAATGACTGAACATTTTCCTTCTCAGTGGTATATGGATTAGAAAGAGGATGCTTTAAAAGCTAAGGGACAATAATGAAAAATTAAGTTTTTGTATTTTATTTTTACTACAATTTGTCCTGGGGCAAATTCATTTTTATTTAGTCTGCTTCGATTCATGTTTTCTGTATTTGAGTAGTCATGTATTTTAATAATGTAAGGAAGTTCTGAGCCATTATCTCTTTGAATATTACATTCCCTCAGTTCTCTCTACTTTCTTTCAAAATGCTTATTAGACATTTGTTGGATCATCTGAAGATATTAGCACATAGTTTGTACCTAGTAAATGCTAGAAAATGATGACAAAATGATGATTGATTTAGAAATGGCTGTATGGTATACATAAAGGATCAAATGCTTTGGAAGTACATTGACTTGGGTTCAGATATATTAGCTGTATGGTGTTGGCCATTTTCCTTAACCTCTTTGAACTGTAGTTTCCTTATTTGTAAAATAATACTTAATTCCTAGAGTTTAAAATAACTTGGTATTTACTAGGTTCTCAATAAACATTAATTTTCCTTTCTTTAAATTTCTTATTGAAACATCAAATCATACACATTCTTAGAAGAAGAAATAGTCATCATTTGGTTTTGTAAGGCTTCAAAGAAGGATGAATAAAACTGTTTAAGAAAATGCAGGGTTTACTGGGGGGACTTTTAAGCATGGGCAGTGGTAAAAACAAAGACTCTGAGCAGGGAAAGATGATGAGTGAGCAGAACCATTTGACTGAAAGGAAGGGTTCTGTAGGTGCATAATGGGAACTATGGTTAGAAAAGCAGCATGGGGCCAGATTAAAGATCACTTCCCAGTTTGGCCAAGAGAATGATCTTTATACTGTAAAGACATAGAAGATTTTTGAGGAAGGAGCAACAGGATCAAGTTCAAGAAATCAGTCTAATGGTTGTTAGTGGAATGCATTGGGGAATAAAAGCATTGTAGGAGCAAGGTACAAAGGATTTGGACTAGAATATTAGCAAGGTGATTGAAAAGGAGAAGATTAAAGCCAACCTTGGTGTAGCAGTGGAAGAGAGAGAATTTGGTGATTTAATGGGAAGGTGACTCAAAAGGAAAAATTAAGAGAATACAAGGTATTAAGTCTGAATGTAAAGTTAAGAATGGGAGATTTGTGACTCAGGAGGGCAATAAAAATTGAATTCGAGTATGTGAACAATGTAATGGCAGAATGGTTGGGTGACTATGTAGCATTGTTGGTTATCTGGAAATATTTGTAGTTTCCCAAACATCAGACTCTCTCTGTTCTCTGTGCTATTGTCCAGGTGCTTTCCTCCACTATTTTCTGGTTTACTTCTGTTTGTCTTTGAAGACTCAGTTTAGGAGCCATGAGAAAGTGCTTTGTTCTCTACTTTCCTCCAGTAGGATCCAGTAAAATCCTAATGAAACATCCACCAGATTATGCATTGTTTTACATTACTTGCCTTTTTTCTTCAGAAGACTAGGAACTCTGTAGTACCAAGCAGCATATATGATACACAGAACAATGCAATTAGTAAGGCAATTAATAAATTCCTTATTGAATGGTGAATGATTGAGCCAAAGTAGAAATATACAGCAAACTTTCTAAAATGTGAACAGTAAAGAGGACTATTTTTTCTTTTCCTTTTGAATTTATAACAGATAAAAATATAGACCTTTGCACCTGCACATTTGGTCATCAGTGTCAATTTACCTGACTGCTTCCTTGACTTAAAACTAGGCCTACAATTTTGGCAACTTTTCTAAAAAGATTTTGTGCTTAATCAAAGCCCATTTGAACAATTCTCTGAGGGGGTGCATTTTAATTCTTATCCATTCCTTTCTATCTCCAGTAATCAATGGAGCAGCAAGAGAGCAGATATCCTTGCTTTCTCATTGCTCCTTGAGGTACAAACCAATTTTCTAGCTTCAACGTATCCTAGCAAATAATTGTTTGGTTCTGAAATAAAACTATTACTGCAATAGTGATAAGATACCAGTAGGACAATAAAAAATGAAGTCTTAATGCATCTGGTGTGAGTGCCTCAGGCTGGCAGGATGCCGGAGGTGGTGAATGGAGCCTGGCAGAACTGCCTGAAGGTCCAAGTGCAATTGTAAATGATTTCCATAAATAGCGTGACAGAATCTTTGCTGTCTTATGCCCTGTGCTGCAAAAAAGGGGAAGAGGCTGCTATTCCTGGAGTGCAATGGACTTCTTTTTATGTTACTAACAAAGAGGAGCCCACTGGCAGTGAACACTATGGTCTTTGCTTTGGGTTTTAAAAACATGTAGCTCTGCCTGGTTGGAAAAATCGAAATTCTATATGGCACCTGCCTGTGACAAATGTGAGGCAAGTTATCCTAGCTCATTAATGATGTAAGTAAGAAAAAAAGAAAATTTTCTCACCACTGTCTAGGCAAAACAATATGTGGGCCGAAGGGTGATGTCACAGAAGGAGTAAATGGATTGGGAAGGAGGAGACTGCAGTGTAATAGATTATGGTCTTCAGAGAGACAGACCTGCATTGTGACATTCTGTGTGTGGTTTCTATACTTTACAATGGGGACAATACAGTCTTCTTCATGCCATCATGAAGATTAAGTCAGAAAATATGCCCAAGAATGGATATATTTTTGGAAAAGACAGGCCACATTTCTTAACACTTACTTATTAGGGTTCTATTAAGTACTATACTTGTTGGAATGCTGAGTAGAGCTGTGAAAAACATTTAAAGTCTTTAAGAGAAGTCCCTTTTTTAAAAAAATGGAAATAAGTAGTTTGACTCAAGCACTGGTCCACAAATGTCTTATGAAAGACATGTATTGAAAATGGATACTTTCATTTTTTAAAAAAAGATTTTATTTATTTATTTTTAGAGAGAGGGGAAAGGAGGAGAAAAAGAGGGAGAGAAACATCCATGTGAGAGAGAAACATCAATTGGCTGCCTCCTGTAGATGCCCCGAATGGGGGCAGAATGCTCAACCTAGGCATGTACTCTGACTGGGAGTTGAACCAGCAACCCCTTGCTTTGCAGGACGATGCCCAACCAACTGAGCCACACCGGTCAGGGTGAAAGTAGATGTTTTCATCACCTGTACCTTGCAAGTAGGAAAACAATTTAGAGAATGGCAGCCATAGCAATCTGTATCAACTTTTGTACCATGGCCATCCCCACCTCAGACTGTGTGTGTGAGGGTGGGTGCAGTACATCTCTTTTCAATGATATTGAACTGGAAGGGAATGGGGCATGATGCTTTGAAAGTCTCAAGAATCCTATCAACCTAAGAGTGAGGAAATCAGTAAATTTCTCTGTTAATTGTGTCTATGTCCCTTTGCTTTAGATTTCAGGGGAGCTTTGGAAAGAAATCTAAAAGGTAAAATATGATAGTCATGAAGAATACCTAAACCCTTGCTACGTCTTTTTATGGAGACCTGTAATTTTTAGTTCACTTTAGAATGTAGGTCAAATTGATTTCACTAGTTTGATTGAAATTACAAGTCAATTTAATCAGTAAAAAAGAAAATAAACAAGAACTAGACAGATTAGTTGAATATGTAAGTCCACACTTACTGTTACAGAGTGAGACCAATAGGGTGTCTCTGAAAACTACTTGGGAATCAGGTGTCTACTGGAGTCTTTTTGAGCCTTGTGGAAATAACTCACATAAGGCTGGGAGATCCGGGCTGCAGATGGTATTTAACTACTATATGAAGCACTAAAATCTGGAAATGGAAAGTGACAGCATGGGGAGGAAAACAGGAGAAAAGGGCATTGAGATATTAGGACTAAAAAGTAATATTTATGACCCTTAAAAGATTACAGGACCAATAGGATGCAAATGAACCTGCCCGCAGTGCATAGGGTGATTAAAGAGGTTTTTGTAGGCATCAAGGCAGGGAATTAGGAAAAGAAATTTTGAAAACAAACAAACTTTGCAGCATTATTTACAATCACCAAGATATGGAAACAGCCCAAGTGTCCATTAGTAGATGAATGGATAAGACAACTATGGGACATTTACAGAATGGAATTGTACTTGGCCAAAAAAAAAAAAATGAAAATTTTACTCTTTGCAACAGTATGGATGGACTTGGAGAACATTATGCTAAGTGAAATAAGCTAGTCAGAGAAAGACTGGTACCATATGATTTCACTTATATGTGGAATCTAATGAACAAACTGAACTAACAAGCAAATCAGAGACAGATTCATAGACAGAGAACAGGATGAGAGCTAGTGTGTGTGTGTGTGTGTGTGGCGGGGGCGGAGTGTTAGGGGGTGGAGAGATTGAGTTAAAAGGAAAAAAGGATTCATGGACATGGACAATAGTGAGGTAATGGCTAGGGGGAGGGGAGTATAAGGGGACCACAATGGTAATGCAAAAATGTAATAAAGGTTATATTAATAGTGGAAAGACAACAGTACTTAAGAGAGAGATCTGAATTTAAATTCAGTGTCTGCTCTTTAGTAGCTGATTATCCATTGATCATACTTAAGGTTTACCTTCCTCATTTATAAAATGGCAAATATTAACATTTACTCTCCAGGGCTTTATAAACATAAGTGAAAAATGCAAAAACATTTATTACCATCTATGGCACACAATAGGGTTTAAATGTTAGCCATTATTATTATATTTTCCAATGAAAAATAATTTTAAATCTTGGAATAAAGTTGGTGGGCACCTTGTATTTCATTCTTACTTGAATTTGGCGAAACATTCCCCAGAGAACTTCCTTTGAACCAACGGGGTTAACATTTCACAGAGTCTCCTCTGAAAGGAGGCTGTGCTGAGGTGGGGTGAGTGCCCCGCTGAAGCAACCCTCTGTTCTCTGAGATGAAAGAAGCATTGAATTCAGATAATGGAGTCGGACATATCTGTTTCTGATTGTTGATAAATATTTCATTTTACATTTTAAATTTATACGGGCCACAAAATCATTGAAGATGAAAAAGAATTCGATACTAGGCCATCCCTTTGCAGGACTGTTTCTTAGAACACTCTTGTTCCCATTTTGTTCAATTGAATTTGAAGCACCTTGGCAGCCCGCCACTGACAGCTAGCTACTTCACAGCCGTGGAGAGCAGCACACTGTGGGGATGAGTTCCTTTTTCCCCTGCCGGTGAGTCTAAAATATCCCCCTTCCAAGAGGAACTAAAAGCAATCATGACTGACCTAGCTACAAGCTTGAATTTTGTTTTATTGCAAAAATGTCATCTTGGGGTCACCAGTGTTCCCTATCTGCATGTCTTTCATTAGAACGTAGAGATGTGTAGGTGTTTTTTTTTATAATGTGTTATGGCAAAAAAATGGAAACATCTTGAAGATAATTACAGGGCAAGCTTTTAATATCTACATGAAAAAGACACTTGATTAGGAACATCCTGAGAGTGACTGAAAATGGCTAAGAGCACAAATGTTTACGTGATTGTATTGCTGTTCCCGAAGCAGGCGGTTTCTGGAGGGCTGAGCCTTCTCTTTAAATTTCAATTATATTATTAACAGTAGGCTATCTTCACAGAAATAGGTACACTCACTTTACTTAATGGAGTGAGTATTTTTCATCTAATTGATCGCAAATTTATCATATAAATGTCAAAGCCAAGTTTTCCTGTAATAACCCATTTGCTCTGCAGTTCTGGCTCAGTGCACCCACAAGAAATAGCATAACAATCATCTTTGGCAAAGTGAAGGACAGCAACTTCATTTCCCTACTTATGATGAGAATGATAGCTATTCAACAAAGAAGAAACTTTAAATATGTTCTCTTAATTTTGCCACATTTCTCATTCACGTGATATGACTGTATCCTACTCTAAACACAGGAATGAATCTTTTTGTTGAAAGAGAGCACTGCAAAGGGAGAATGGTAGATATGAACAAAGAACAGGACCAGGAACTAGAGGTCTGAATGCCCCCACTAGATTGGATTTGGGGCGAGTGACTTCATCTCCCTGGTCCTTGCATTTCAGATGAGAAGGTTATCCTAGAGCAGTTGTTTCACAAACTTCAGTTTTTATGTACCTCCACTTCCAGGCCTTCACATGTTTACATACCAACTGTTCTCTTTCGTGCCTCAACTAACCATATTTAATTGATTCAACTCACTTATAAAATAGAAATATATATTTGAAAAGGAAATTTAAAATAAGTAACAAACAGAAAAGTGCTATCACTTGCAATAAATGT
Source organism: Phyllostomus discolor (assembly GCF_004126475.2). Lineage (NCBI taxonomy): Eukaryota > Metazoa > Chordata > Mammalia > Chiroptera > Phyllostomidae > Phyllostomus > Phyllostomus discolor. The sequence goes on along the minus strand of NC_040904.2, from coordinate 38,392,134 downwards.
AACCCTAAAAATGAATTGATGAATATCAGTTTAAAAGAAATATCCTTATGGATTGCCAGCAAAAATTGTACCAGGAACTGTGTTTCCATGATTATGCACTTCCCATCATTTATGCAGTTTGCAGTTTGCATCACTAACAGAATGTGCATCTCAGTTTGTAAAACACTGGGCTATATGATTTTTTTGCTGCTGTACAAATCCATTATTAAGTTATTTAAGAAAAAGCTTTTCTGGTGTGCATTTCAGAAGAGCCATTCTGTCTCAGAAATCCTTTGAATTATACTACATGGTAATGAAAAAAATATAATAAAGATTAAATGAAAAAAGAAATAGGACATTTGTAGTCAAAGGGTGAGATGTGATATACTCTCTTATTCTCAGAAAAACCAGTGAAAACATGGAGACTCTTGGGAATGTCCACAAGTGAGAAATTAAATAGAAAAATTCTATTTTTCCCTAGGGAACATTAAATTTGTGAAACTTAATGTGACCCTAATTAAGAAAAAAATGTAAATTATTTTTTAGGATATACTTTAAAAATTGGCAATGTTTCTCCATCTTATTTTTATGTGCAAGTCACATAGCTATTCCCATATACAGAATGTACTTTTGTGTATGTTATAAAAAATTTAGATGCCAACATTTTTCTAATCTAAGAAAAGAGGAGAATCTGGAATAGGGCCATGATTATTTCTGGCTTCTTCGAGCTGAGTATCTTTCTAGTCTTACCCTAGAAGTGCCTCTTCTAGGGCACAGAGATGGACTATAATAAGCAAAGATTTATAAAGACATTACTGTTATGATATTTGTAATAGTGGAAAAAGTCTAAATACCCAACATCAAAGTAATCCTTAAACAAATCATAAAATACCAGTGTGATAAAATGTATGGTCATTAAAATAGTATTTATAAGGCAGTTTAATGAAGTGGGGCTATTCATATGATATGATGTAATATTAGGCAAGGTCCTGTCATGAAAATTATCTAAATATTTTAGCATGGTTTAAAAATTCACTCAAGCTCTAATCTCTGCCTAAGTCTCTAGTCCTATGCCTATGACACTTCACCTTTACTGAAATGCTGGGTATGCTCTAAACACAGCAAGTTCTCACAATTCCATGCTAGATTTAACATGTATTCTATGAAATGGCTAGGTTACTTTTTTTACAAAATAATTTTTTTTCTTGAAAAAGAGATTGAGATGAACATTGAGTTAGAAGAAGGGGTAAACAGAATTGGTAGAGAAAGTAAAACCAAATTTCTTGCTGGAGGTGGGAAATTAGGAACTCTTATTTTGAAATTGTTGGATACTTTGGTATAACTTCTTTATCACTTCTCTCTCTTGTCAGTTTAGTTGTGAGTAGAATCATAATGCAGCTAGTATTTTGATTAGGTCCCTGGATTCTGGATATTACTCTAACATTATTTATAAAATACCAAATGGAGAGAGAGAGAGAGAGACACCTAGTAAAATCCATTTGTCTCTACCACTGGAACTAAAGAAACTTGTGATGAAGAATGGAAAGAGTATCTCTCTTCAGGACCAAATGAGGAATGATGTCTTTCCTCTTCCTCTGCCTTCAACTGCAACCCAATGACTCCTTCCTATTCTAACCCTTTAAGTATAGAAATTATTTGATATATCCACACTAAAAAGAAGGAAACATTTTTTTCACTACAATCAGTTGATTTTCAAACAGTATATTGAGGGTACATTCCTTCAGTCCATATAAATTTCCTAAAGGTAAAAAAAAAAAAAACAAATGCAAAAAGAGTTCTGGTAGGAATTTGCTGTTGTCCATCAAGACCTTAAGTAGAATGTACCTCGTGGGTACATTTCAGAGTACAGGTGAAATAGCACAGACCCTAGATTCACAACTGATCTGAATCCCTAATAAGTTTGTTCTGAGAAAAAATAATTAGGTAACATGTGCAGGGCTCTGAAAAATGTAATGTACTACATAAATGTTAGACAGTTGCCTAAGCCCAGAGTCAAGGTGGAAGGAAAGAGCCTCCTGAATCTCTTACATGGCTGTCCCTGGGCATACGATTTATACTTATTAGACAAGGTTTTGTTGAGAGATCAACAACAATGACATTAAAGCAAACTTTGGTTTGGTGATTTTGGAAATAAAATACCTTCTAAAATAACTGATAAGAAAAAATTTAATAGACAACTAAAAATGACAAATTCAACCCTCTTTTCACTGTCAGGTGTGGAGAAACAGCTTTGGTTAATACTAAATCTGGGTTGAAGGGTCATAGGGAGTACTGGTGTTGCAAAGGAGCAAAATATGTTGTTGCGCATTCACTATGACTGTCTGGTTCAAAACATCTCTTTTTTTTGTTCTTGGAGTACAATATGTAATTCTCACACAGGGGACAAAGCTGCTCATTCTATAATTAAATCCCAAAGGGTAACTTCATCTTCTCGGTACTTACAGAGGATGTTACTTTTTATTATTTGTTTTATCATTTATGCCCTTATTTTTGCCCTTTCTAATTTTAACTCTTCAAGATCAGAAAAATATATTGTTTTCATCTTTGTCTCTAATGTCATAATGCTTGTTATATAGATGCTTAATAAATATTCATTGAAATGTTTGAATGGTTAAAATCAATTAACCATGGTAGATAGAAGAGTGGACCTGTACTAATTCAGATTATAACACATATGATTGGCATCAGATTCTTAGCTGAGAGAAAACTTTTTAAGTGGGTGGGAACTGACTTTGTGGAGAGCCACCAGGCAAAGAGATTCTGAAGGGAGAAGAATGGATGTGTTACAGACAGGAAAGAACAGTGAACAAAGGAATAAAGAAACCAAAAAAAAAATAAAAGTGGAAAATTTGCTTGTTTGCAGCTTTATCCTCTGAAGGTCCTGTCCAGAGACTTCTTGAAAATATAAAGTGAAATTTACTGAGTAATCATGAACTTACTAATAATGAATTTTATAGAAAGGAAAAGGGATCCAAAAAGTTTCTCCATATTTTAAAAAATACATTCAGAATCAAAACAATTGAAGAAAATGTGAGTATTTTCAATTTAGTAATTTATACACTTACTAGTGAAGCTACATATTTTGACATATAAATATATATTTGTATTGTTCTCTTAGTGTTTCATGCATGTTTATTTTGTTTATATCACAATGTTTAAAGTTCCTTGGAGAAACAGATTGCACTTCCAACAAAGTTGCATCATAAATTCATGTTTGAATCTTTTCTCTGCTCCAAACACATAAGCAATAACAAATAAAATTTTAAAGGAAAAAGATTAAAAAGATTAACAAACTAAACCTGTTAGAATGGTCCAGGTATGACTATAGTTGAAACAACACCAAAATCTTAATGGCTTAAACCAGAAAGGTTATTTCTTGTTGGTGCTACATTTCTACTGTGGTTTGACTCCAGACTGTGCTCCCAGATGTCTGTACCTTGATGTTTAGGTGAAAGACAGGACCAGTACTTGGGACCTTGCTAGTTGCTATGGCAGAGTGAAAGAGAGCATGATGAGTCATGCACTAACTCCTTATAGCACAGCACTCATCTAGAGGAGACGCATGCCATGTCCACTCATACCTCATTCACCAAATCAAATCACAAGACCATGTCCAAGGTTAGAAATAAAACCCTATTCAGTATTTGGATGGAAAGGTGGACATATTTGGTAAATGAAACATTATTATCATAATAAACATGTTGCAATCAATAGTACCTTGGCCTCAAGATAGAATAGAAATAAAGAGGTGTAAAGAACAAGGAAATCTTACTTTTTGTGACAGCATGGATGGACCTGGAGAGTATTATGCTAAGTGAAATGAGCTACTTAGGGAAAGACAAGTACCATATAATTTCATTTCTATGTGGAATCTAATGGACAAAATAAACTAACCAACAAAATAGAAACAGACTCATAGATACAGAACAGACTGATAGCTGTTAGAGGGAAGGGGATTGGGGGGCTGAGTGAAAAAGGTGAAGGGATTAAGCAAAGAAAAAAAACTCTCATAGACACAGACAACATTATAGTGATTATCAGAGTGAAGGGTGGGGGGAGGTAGAAAAGGGTAAAGGGGGATAAATGGTGATAGAAGGAGACTTGACTTGGGGTGGTGAACATATAACACAATATACAGATGATGTATTATAGAATTTTACACCTGAAACCTATATAATTTTATTAACCAATATCACTCCAATAAACTCAATGAAAAAAAAACCCCCAAAACCAAACAACAACAAAAAAGAGTACTGAGCAAAGAATAGTTCTAGACTCCAAGGCTGAAGGCAGGGAAGGTTAACCAGGTGCTCAATTGCATTTGGATAAAAAGTCCATAAAAGTCTATTTGTGTGCCTAGGGGAGCAAAATATACCCGATGTGGATTAGTAACCAGAATTTGAGATAAGCCACTTACCAGCTGAGTGACTCTATCAGTGATATCCCTCTCATCATCATAGGTCAAGCGTCCTGTCCTTTGGGATCACTTAAGAACCTCTTGAAGAACTGGTAGAAGTGATAGCCAGAAAGACTAGATAGCCATCTAATCAGAAAGAATAAGGAAAAATACCACATGTTCACCATGGGTCTCCAAAGCAAAACTTTGAGTTACTCAATGAAAACTAATATTAAGATAGCCAAGACCATCAACAATTAGAAGATGAAATCATTTCACTTGTAAAACAATAACTATTGTTTTACAATAATTATTTCTTGTGGAAAAATTAAGTTTACTTAGGAGCTCTAAAGGATTAAGGAAAGAATATCATTAAAGAAAAAGAGAGAAATTATGATCACATTTGGACAGAAATAAAAAAGATCATGTAGTTACCACTCTGAAATTTTGGAAATAAAAGAAGTTAATTAGAATTAAAAATTCAACATTTAGTATAAACTGAAGCTTGGTTACAGTTGAAAAGATAATCAGCTAGTTAGAAGTTAGTATTGAGAAATGCTTTTAGAACACAGAAGAGTGTTATAGGAAGAATAAAAAAACTGAAAGAGTAGTTGAGGAATACGGAAACATGACTGAGAAGCTTCAAAACATGTTTAATAGGCTTTCCAAAATAAGTGACTAGAGGGAATTGTAGAAAAAACAAATGAGAAAATTGCTGAGAATTTACCGAGATTATAAAAATGCCTACATATATCCTCAGATAAAAATGCATTTCAAAACCTAAGCAGAATAAATAAAAATAAAGTAATATCTAGGGGTAGCATAATAAAACTGCAGGAGATATAGATAAATTGAAGTGAAAGACAAATACCATATGATCTCACCTTTAACAGGAACCTAACAACAAAACAAAGAAACAAGCAAAATATAACCAAAGACACTGAAATAGAGGACAGGCTGACAGTGACCAGAGGGGAGAGAAGAGGGAATTTCAGGGGAGAATGGGTAGGGTTTATAGGAACAAATTTAAAGGACACATGGACAAAAACTAGGGGGAGGGTGGTAATGGGAGGGAAGTGGGGAGGGTTGGGTGGGTGGGCCGGAATGGGAGTAAAAGGGAGAAAACTGTACTTGAACAATGATTAAAATAAAAAAAATAGAAAAAAAGAAGAATAGTGATAAACTCATTAAAGAAATATTCCAATACTTATGCAGCATAAAAAAATAAATAAAATAAACTCACTTACATAAAAAAGAAAATCTTAAAAATTGATGGTGGGAAAAACAGATTACCTCAAAATATGAAAATTGGACAAATAGAGCCAATGGAGAAATATCTTCACATGTTTGAGGGAAACATATATGTCATTCTGGAACTCAGTGCCTAGCTGCACAGGCATTCAAGAGAGGGAGAAATAACGATATTTGCAGACCTATAAATACTAAGAAGTGCATTTGCTACCCATGGGCCATTATTGAAAGAACCATATAAGAACAAATTAACCAAAAAGGAATGAGGTTTATGTTTAAAATAAGGACGGAAGGGGTCAGAATGCAGAAATAAGCTCTCAGTCAGGAAGATGACACTATTAAAAAATTGAAGGGTAATAACTAAAAAGCAAAAGTGTAACTTAGAGTTTCTACATCAGTAGAGAAAAAAATATAGAAGAACTGTACTTTGTATTATTATGATCTTTCTCTTCCCCTTCTCCTAAAACATACTACAAGAACTAAAATAAACTGCGTGTGGGTTCTGTTGAGATACATGGAAAAATTGTTTGGAGCAGGACAATTGGGCTAACTTTTATAGTATCTTAGAACTGTCCTGTTATTTAAATCCCAAGATAAAAGCAGAAAAAGACTGAATTATGTGAAACCACTATATCCAATTGCTTTTCCCCATAATTTTAGGGAAAAGAAGAAAACCACAGGGGAATAATCAGTGTATACTGAAACTGATATCTTGATTCAAGTCAGTATAGATTTCATCCAGTCACCCTCAACTTTTACAATTCCGTTTGCTTCATTCACTCTGCTGTGATCACTCAGCTATGAAATGCCCTTCGTGATCAATCATCAAGAAGTTCCGTTCTTGCCAACTTAATGAAAAGTACAGAAATTAGATACCTATTATGAGAAATGTTTTTTTGAAAGAAAATTTAAAAAAATCTAAAATATGAGGAAAAGCTTCTGGTCATTAGATTCAACAAAAATTTTATTTACATTAAGTAACAGAGACATGTGGCATCCTGAAGAGCATGCCATAAAGCTGAGTTCTGGTTTCAAGTCTCTGTTCTGTAGCCTAGCAGCTATGTGGCTACATATAACTTATTTAACCTGAGTCTCATTATTCTTATGCATAACATAAGGGGTTTAATTAGATGAACTTTAAAGTCCCTCTGAGGTTGTTTAGGTCTGATTCTAGAATATACCATATTCTGGTTAATCCAAGTTTTAGGCTAAATCAATAATCTATTTCTGGCTGGCGTGAATCCCCCACACCTGCCCGGGCAGAGAGCTGTGGGGCAGCTCAGTGCAGCACCCTGTTCCACGCCCTCCTGCTTTCACGTGCTTTCCGATTCTACACAGTGAAGGGGTATGGGATGGTGCGCGCTGTGAGGGCTGACAGGTAGAACAGGAGAATGAATCCAAATAGTAAATTATGCAAGGGAGACCTATCAGCCAATTCACAATTGGCATATCCATACAAATATTGGACAGAAAGTTTCTAAGTTTGAACAGGCAGTTTCTATGGTACCTTTGTCTAAGGAAAAATGTGAGCGATGAGAGGCATTGTTCACGGAGATGGGCCAGAGCTGTGATAATGACTTTGGCACTGGACCATTTTTTCATCTGTGACATTTATCGTGAAGCAATATTCAGGATCTTGATTGGAGGCTCCTGCTGTGAAATACAATGAATGTAATATCTAGAAAACAAGGGAGAACAGATGTAGCTGAGTTGAAGAATTCAGCATGACACTCATTATCCTTATGAAAGGAATAACTATCAAGCTTGAAAGATGGAAAATAGGTGCAGCCAAGGCGGTCAGAATTCTGCCTGGTTTTAAAAGATGCCTGTGATTTTTATACCTGGGAGTAGTCATTATGAAGCAGGAAGTCATTATGCCAGTTCTTAGAACACACAAACATCCCTTATAATAGGCTGTGCAGCTTGACTTTTCTTCTGTGGAGATGTTTAATTTTGCTCAAAAGATATTTCATGGTGAACAAACAGAAAAGTTAGAACAGAGTGAGGTGGTTAGAAAATGGTTTTTCAAACATGCAGACTTTTGGTTTTGTTATCTTAGTTTAGAGATGATAAAAGTGTATTATTGAAATCCTTTATGAATTGTAGAGAATTAAAGACTTTTACAAAAAATGTGTCATTGTTTTCAGTATATTTACATTACTTAGAAACTTACCTTTTTTCTTTTTGCTGGGGGGGTGGGGGGAGGGGAATGGCATGTTTTTAGACTTCAACAATTGAGATAAGCTTCTGAGGAATCCCAGGCGGCTGCAGAGTAGCTAGAAGTTCCCTTTACTTGCTCTCAGGCCCAGACCAGTCTTGCAGCTAAGCCACAGAGCAATCAATTTGAAAATCCAGCAGAGAGTGAATGAGAGCATGTGTGAGTGAGTGTGTATGTGGATGGGAGAGCAGGGAGTGTGTGTGAGTAGGCAAAAGCCTACTCACCTGCTGGGCACTTGTGAGTGGATGGCCCAGGCTCTCCTAGTAAAGCAACTGCCCAATGGGCACTTCTGGCTGCACAGATTTGTAGTGGCTGCAGACTGGCTCAGGAGCTGCAAGCTCCAGGGGCCAGGGAAACAGCTGGCCAGGGAGGTGCTGGCTGCAGAAAGACCATAGCTGGAACAGCCCTGGCTGAAGCTGAGAAATCACTGGAGGGAGCAAGGAGAGCACCTCACCACTGCCTCGTGTTATGGTATGCTGCGGGACTCTTCTCAGTGCCACTCAGGAGAGATCCAGAGACACCATAAAAGTCCTAGAGGAAAACATAGGCAGTAAAATTTCCGATATCCCATGCAGCAATACTTTTGCTGATATATCTCCTAAAGCAAGGGATATAAAGGAAAGAATAAGTAAATGGGAGTACATCATACTAAAAAGCTTCTGCAGAGCTAAAGAAAACATCAACAAAATGGAAATGGAGCCAACTGTATGGGAAAATATATTTGCCAATGATACTTCAGACAAGGGTTTGATCTTCAAAATATATAAAGAACTCATAAGACTCCACAGCAAGAAGACAAACAATCCAATCAAAAAACGGGCAGAGGTCCTGAACAGACAGTTCTCCAAGGAGGACATATGAGGGCCCAGAGACAAGTGAAAGGATGCTCAGTATCACTAGCCATCAGAGAGCTGCAAATACAATCACAATGAGATACTACTTCACACCAGTCAGAATGGCCATCATAAACAAATCAACAAACAAGTGTTGGAGAGGATGTGGGGGAAAGGGAACCCTAGTGCACTGTTGGTAGGAATGCAGACTGGTGTAGCCACCATGGAAAACAGTACAGAATTTCCTCAGAAAACTAAAAATGGAACTGCCTTTTGACCCAGCAATTCCAAAACACCAATTCAAAAGAATTTATGCATCCCTATGTTCATAGCAGCATTATTTACAGTGGCTAAGTACTGGAAATACCCTAAGTGCCTATCAGTAAATGAATGGATCAAAAAACTGTGGTACATTTACACAATGGAATGCTATGCAGCAGAAAGAAAGAACTCCTACATTTCGTAAGAGCATGGATGGAACTGGAGAATATTATGCTAAGCAAAATAAGCCAGGTTGTGGAAGACAAATACCATATGATCTCACCCATAAGAGGAACCTAAAGAACAAAACAAACAAATCAGCAAAACAGAACCAGAGGCATGGAAACAAGGAACATACTGACAGAGACCAGAGGGGAAGGGGGTGGGGGATAAGGGTGGAAAAAAGGGGAAGGGTCTAGTCAAGGAACATGTGTGAATAACCCATGGACAATGTTGTGGGGACTGACAGTGGGAGCATGAGTGGAGGAGAGCAAAGGGTGAAAAATTGGGACAAGTGTAGTAGAACAGCAATAAAGTATTTATTAAAGATAAGTAAAAGACAGAAAACTATACATGAACAATTAAAATAAATAAATAAATAAATAAATAAAATATTTCTTCCTCCAAAGAAAAAAAATGAAATAAGTTGCTGAAATCACATTGACATAATGGTTCCATTTCTAAGTCTAAGTTTTTATCACTTTGGTGTTTGAGTTTCTGAAATCTTTTGCAGTATTTTATATAAAATAATAATTTTGTTTTTCTTTGCAAAATGCTTTTATTTTGAAAAATTATAAGTGTTTGGAGCTTTCTCTCTTGGCTGTTGCTACAGGAGTCAGATTACTGGGAGACAGATTACAGACACTGATGAAGAGGAAGGAGTCCCCAAGTCACGTGTTTGCTTAAAACCCAAATAACAGCAAAATCTTTATGCTTTATTCTCTGGGACAAACCTGGAGTCTTTTATAGATACTCAATATCAAATTTTATTTGTTGTACTGATAGAATACTGTGACTCTCCTCCATTATGAATGTTTACCTAAATCTCTTTTCGGAAGTACATTTTACATTGTTTACAAGAATGCCCTTATTTTCAATGTACCTATTTGACTCTTTTGTAAAAAATATATTTGAACTCATTTACTGTTATGGTTTCTATTCCAAAATTAGACAAACTCAACTCACTAGTCAAATGAAATTTTAGCTTTTTCAAATTCATTTACTTTTAAGTAGGAGAGGCTCCCTTCTCTGTGGATCCAAAAACAATTCCTGGAAATGTGTGAAATGGAGGGAATCTCAGGATGTGCTCATGCATAAAGCTCACACAGTGATGTGTTAAGGTTTAAGGTGAGATGTTCACCAGAAGTCTGGTAGTTACTGCCCTCACTTCTTTCTGTGTGCAGACTTTTAATTAAATGGAAATATTCCAGGCCTGTGTTCTCATTTCCAAAGTACACCAAACATTAGCTCTTTAGTCCTGTGCTAGGCTTCTGTGTTCAACTTGTCTTGACATTTTTATTTGATACTAGGCTAGACAGGTACCTCAAAATCCTTTGTAGTCAGGAACTACCTGAATTGAACACTTGTGACTCATAGACAAACTTCAGGTGCTCTCACAGTTAAAAAATAAATATTTGAATACCTTTAGATGGGCATGTGTGACCTATTTCTCAAATGCCCTCATTTTCAATCGTCTGCCAGCAGGCCTACATTTAGATTTCTGGGCTGTCACTGAAGGCTCAGAATTCAGGATGCTCTGCCTGGCACAGCTAGGATGGCCACCTCCTTGCATTCTAGGCCGGGGCTCTTTAATGGACACATCACCACCTTTCTAAGGAAGAGTTCTCTGCCCATTTCCCTTTCTTATTACTTCAATCCCCTCTCATATATGCTTTATTAAAAATCTTCTGCCTAGCTTGACATAGAACTTGGCTTCTCTCATATAGTAGAGCTGGTTTGCTATGTGGCTCTCTGGAGTCGAGACGACACAAACAGAAGGTGCCCCCACTCCAAATCACACCTTCTCAGTTAACAGGTACCCAAAGAGGTAGGACAAATAATCTCCAGTTAGAATCTAACCCATTACCAAATAATAAGTACAAAAGTCTATAAATAAAATTTAAACTTTTGAGAGATATATATTTTTGGACTTATAGAAAAGTTGTAAAACAAAATCTTCTCATATATCCTTTACTGAACTTTCTCTAAGGTCAATATTTTATATGATCACAGTACAATGATCACAATCCTTAGCATTGGTGTAATAGTATTAACTAAACTACAGTTCTTATCTGAATTTCATCAGTTTTCCCCTACTGCTCTCTTTTGACCACACTACTAGATGTTCTACTTTCTGGTCCTAGTCCTTCTCCAGATAGGGAATGAACTGAGGAACAAGGGTGTGTTCACCTCTCCGTTTGGTCTGGCACCTTAAATAATCAGGTCCATGCCTGTAGCATTATTTATCCACTGTAAATGAACAGACAGACCCTTCTCGATTTCCCTGGTGTCTGTGATGACTTACTTAACATGACTTCTCATTCTGCTTCCCTACTAGTCTCTGCCTTCCCAAGTACTGATTTTTGACTCATTTTTCTGCTCACAGCTCCAGTGCACCTTTTTGTTTGCTTTTAATCCTAATGAAATTATGAATCCCAACCCCCCATTTATTATGAATTGAATTTCTAAGCATCTGTTGGCCTTTATAGTAAGAAGTACTCCATCTGTATCCACATACCTGAACTCTTAGCCCAAATAACTAAGGCCACTTGTGCCTGTAAAACTTAACTACAGCAGGATGATAGCTATTGGGTAGAGGAGGTGAGGGGGTGGAAGGATGGAGCAAAAATGAAAAAGGACTCTTGGACATAGACAATAGTGTGGTGATTGCAGGGGAGAGTGTATATAAAGGGGTTAAATGATAATGAAAAAATACAATAATTTTTTTAAAAAAGACAATAAGACTATAAGGCAATAAATAACACCATTGTTTACTTTTGGAAATTTTTGAAAATTAATTTATTCAGACAGATAATTTGCTCATCTAGGTAAATAGTCTTCTTTTCTCAGCAGTAGTCTGTGCACCTGAGCAAGCAGCTTGCTTCTTGAGCAACAGCCTACTGATCAAGACTTTCTTCAAGGCATTTGCTTTACTGTGTCCATCAGCAAGAAAATTTTATGTCACAAATCTTACCTATTCCTTATCTGTCTTGTGCCTTAGAAACCTGCCTGAAATCATCCGAGCCCAGACCCCAAGGTCCTTCTTTACCATCTCTTTCCAAAACACTACTTAGACTTTGTTAAGGTGGTATTACTAACAAACTTAGTGTCCTTTGCTCAGCAGGTTTCTGGTGGTCTTTTGGAGAGTTAATAGGAAGAGTAGGTAAATTCCTCATGTGAGCTAGCCTAGCTGTATTGATGTTACCCATTAGGTTAGGTCTTAAGTAATTGTAGCTGACTGAAAATAAGGATAGTTCCTCCCCTCTGGTCTGGGGTCCTTAGAAGAGGATAGAATTTTATTAACAATTCACATACATGCTAGTAGTTTTCAACTGGTGGTGACCAGATAAAGAGAGGGGGTTGGTCTTGGCATTTGATTCACCTGCTGGGGGCTGTTTCAAATTGTACTCAAATGAAGATTCTAACATCAGTCCAACACTCCCTCTTTCTCCCTCAAGTTAGAAGTGAAAACAACTAGCCTAGATACTTGTTTTTCCTAGTGAAATGAATAACAGAATAGAGGCCATTATCTATTAATTAGTAAGTAAACACTAAATACTTGTCTTAAGACATGCAAATAATTAAGGCAAAGATATAACGTTGGATATATTATCCAGTTTTTCTTCTTTTACACTTCAGCCATTATATTTTTGAAAAAAACAGGCTTTTTCTTAACTTTTTACAGATCTGTTTTTATACAGAGAGAACAAGGCATACCTAGCTGGAACCCCAGAGGGGCATACAGTTATTCCAGAGAAACTGAGTGAGGCAGGATTTGTCCACATCACTTCTTGGTTAATTAATTAATTAATTAATTTTTTAACTTCTTGGTTATTTTAGAAAATTTTTTATAGAGCATTGACATAAATTTTTTAACACCAGAATTGCTTTTTTTCTTATAAAATACTAAATTTTGTTTTAAAATGTTTCTTTCTGCATGTTGAGAAAAGTTTCATTTCTCCTACTTGATATAAAAAATGCTATCTTCATAAATAAGTCTAGAAAAACTTCCTATAGGAGATAAGACTTTTGTTTTAACAATTGGCTAGCTGGAGAGGGAGAGCTGAGAGAAGGAGTGGGGTGATAGAGAAGAGAAGGTGAGGAGCTTCTGGAATTGTGTCAGTTGTCCTTCACTCTGGTGATGCTGTGCATAGCCAATCTTACCCTTTCTCCTGTCATCGGAATTTTTTGGCAGAGATTTATCAACTTAACATAATGTCTATATTTTCTGTCATGGTTCAATTACTATAATTGCTTTTCCCTCCAGGTCTTCTTTGCCCTCAAAAGTTTCCATAGTTCTTACATATTTTGCTTTTAATGTCAAGTATTCCCAAGATTCATATTGAAAATGGTTCCACAGAATTTAAAGATATTCACTTTTTTACTTTTCTCCACAGAATATTTAATTTTTAATAAATTTTAATTTATTTTAATATTTCCCTCCATCTTAAGTCATACTGATACTGGAAAGATAACTCAAATTATACCATGGTATAACTCTGTTCAGGATGTAATGAATTGTGGAGGAAAAGATTGTTCCTTTTCTTTGAATTAAACAAGAGTATTGTGAGGAAACCATAGCAGTCTAGACTTATTTTTTTGAAAGAGTGCTCTACTGCTATGATATGCTCAATTCTGTCCTTGTTTTATTTACACTGTTTCTTGAGATCGATCCCTTAAATCCACAGATGATCAGAAAGAATGATTTTTTTAGACTCCATGTAATAATCACTTAACAAGGATATGGTATATAAACTTAATACATATGAAAAGTTATATCCATATCAGGTGTTTCTTTTTTAAATTAGAACTCATTTTGAAATTTCAGTATGCAACCCAGCCAGACAGAAATACACTTTGTTAAAAAAATTTTTATGTGAGGATGGGGCATGTCCATTCTAGAGATTTTTATGTAATGATACATAGAAGGGATTTCTTAGAGTCTACACTTCACCATAAAATAATCTATCTCTCACATAACAAATCTAATCCATCAGCAAACACTGTCAGCTGTGCCTGGAATGATATCCTCAGTCTTTTCATCACCTCCACATTCTCACTGTATTTCAAGCTATCTCAGCTAGACTATTGCAATAGCCTGGGTTGGCCTGTTTCTGTCTTAAACTATTTTTGACAGTAACTATAGTCATTTGTTTAAAATGAAAATAAGATTATATCACATCTCTGATCAAAACTTGCCAATGTCTTCCTTTTTCACAAAGAATAAAATTCAAAGCTTTTTTCTACCAAGATCCAAAAGTCACTACTATCACACACCTGGCTACCTCTCTGATCTCATTTTTTTTATTGTTGTTCAAGAACAGTCATCCCCACTTTCCTCCTATCACTCTCCCCTGCCATACCCACCCCACCTCCCACCCTCAATCCTACTCCCCCTTCCACCATTGTCCTTGTCCCTGGGTCCTTTATATACGTTCCTTGACAACCCTTCCCCTTATCCCCCTCCCCGCTCCTCTCTGGTTACTGTCACAGTTTGTTCTTTATTTCAATGTCTCTGGTTGTATTTTGCTTGCTTGTTTGTTTTGTTGATTATATTCCACTTATAGGGAGATCATATGGTATTTGTCTTTCAATGCCTGGCTTATTTCACTTAGCATAATGCTCTCCAGTTCCATATATCCCCTAGAACAAGGGACATAAAGGAAAGAATAAACAAATGGACTTCATCAAAATAAAAAGTTTCTGCACAGCTAAAGAAAACATCAGCAAAATGAAAAGGTAACCAACCATATGGGAAAATATATTTGCCAATGATACCTCAGACAAGGGTTTGATCTCCAAAATATATAAAGAATTCACAAGACTCCACACCAAGAAGACAAACAATCCAATCAAAAAATGGGCAAAGGACCTGAACAGACACTTTTCCAAAGAGGACATACAGAGGGCCCAGAGATATATGAAAGGATGCTCAGCATCATTAGCCATTGGAGAGATGCAAGTTAAAACCACAATGAGATACCACTTCACACCTGCCAGAATGGCCATTATTAACAAATCAACAAACAATTGCTGGCAAAGTTGTGGAGAAAAGGGAACCCTAGAGCACTGTTGGTAGGAATGCAGACTGGTATAGTCACTGTGGAAAACAGTATGGAATTTCCTCAGAAAACTAAAAATGGAACTGCCTTTTGATCCAGCAATTCCATTGCTGGGATTATACCCTAAGAACCCTGAAACACCAATCCAAAAGAACCTATACACCCCAATGTTCATAATAGCGCAATTTACAATAGCCAAGTGCTGGAAGCAACCTAAGTGCCCATCAGTAAATGAGTGGACCAAAAAAATCTGTTACATTTACATAATGGAATACACAGCAGAAAGAAAGAAGGAGTTCCTACCCTTTGGGACAGCATGAATGGATCTGATCTCATTTCCTACAACTCTCTGCTTGTTCGCTCTGCTCCAGGCCCGTAAGCCCCTGGCTGCTCCCTGAACACAAGTTCTGCTCCACCCTCTGGGCCTTTGCAATTACTCTTCTGCTTGAAACACTCTTTTCCCAGACCCCTGTATGGCTTCTTCTCTCAATTCCTTCAGGTTTCTCTTTCAATGTCACTTCATCACAGAGGTGCTACCTGACCACTCTCCCTCTCTATCACCTTACTCTGCATGCCAGTATATATTTGTCACCATCTGACATATTCTATTTATTTATTGTCTACCTCTTTCCCCAACATTAGCATGTAAGCTCCATGAGAACAGGGAGTAGTACACCTGCTTTGTTCATTGCTCTTTTGTAAGACCTATAATGATGTGTAGTCTATAGTTAAGTGCATAATAAATATTGGGTAAATGAATAAAAAAACAAAATAATTAAATAAAATGACCATATGACCACACTCAGGCTCCATAATGACCAACATCTAGAATTTACTGTGAACAATGGACTGCCATGGCTGTAAAGTATGTTCTCATATTATGTCTGAGTCCTTCTCACTGGGTGATATCCTTTAATCAATAATTTTATCTGGACAGAGGGAACCTCTTCAGGCCATGTTACAAAATCCTAGCCCTTACTTATGTTTTTATACCAGGCAGTCTTTACTTAGTACTCTGGGATCACTGACATGTTGTCAGATCTTGTTTCCTCTCTAACATAAGCTTACTTTATTTTGGGCTAGAATTAATATTCCCCTCAGGTACTGTTATCTTGTATTTGGAAAATAATTTATTTCTCGTCCATGTTGTGAAAATGAGTTTTTCTTTTTTTATGAATAATGTTGTTATGAGATTTTTCAGAGACCTTACAAAAAGTGTATACTTTAGAAAATTTGAAAAACTCAGAAATATATTAAAAAAAATAACTATTACCATTGGGATTTAGTATTTGTTGAGAATTTTTAATCAGTTCTCCTGGACTATGGAACCCTCCTAAAGTTAGTGTTGGCCATGTGTTTGCTTGTCCACTGGAATAGAGTGGTAGCGATCTGTATCAATTGCAGGTAGAAGTCTTTGGAGCTGTGCCCATTTCACCACAGCCCTCTTCTGGGCTCCATGGTCAGGGAAGGGTGTGTGGAGATGGAAACCCCCACAGGCTGGAGTCTCTGATTGACTCCATGAGCCGAGTGCCCCTGCCTGTATAAATAAATTGATAAGAAATAAAGTTTTTATGGGTAGAGCCACTGAGATCATGGGTTTGTTTGTTACCACAGTATAATGTCATCTATACTGTCTAATATAATTGGTTATAAAGGGAAGATATGGTGATTTAAAAAATTGGAAAATATAAAATTATGTTCAAATAAAAAATCAATTATTCTAATATCTTGGTAAATATCCTCTGGAATTTTAGGTTTGTATATGTGATTATTTACCTAGAAATTTATATATATGTTTATTCAGAAATATGTAGGTGCTATTTTAAAAAATGAAGCTGATGTTCAAAAATTTTTTATATAATTTTCTTTCACTAGTAGTAAAAAATGTTCTGTGTCATTTAATATGCCTCTACAACCTGCTTTTAAAAGGCTACCTAGTAGTATATAATTTCCTTGTTTTTTAAATCCATTCACTTAGTGTGCTGTGCTTATGGAAAGATTTCTATGGCCATTTGGTAGGTAAAGTCTTTTCTGCCTAGAGATTTTACTACAAAGGAATCATTCATTTGTGTTGCACCTTGACATTTCTTAATCAACTTGGTTAAACATCTTAACCAAGAGGATCACCTCTTAAGCAGCTCATTCTCACTCTAAGCCTCCGATTGGGACTGACATGAATAAATTCCATAGTCTATGTCACTTCCAGTTTCTAACTCACTCCAAGGAGACTCCTGTGTGACTTCAGGCCTAGCTGGAGTCATGGTTTCCTAGTAGATAGCATGTCATCTTCCGGTGGTTTTGTTTACTCATTAGTAGTAGTTGTGTTGACAGACAGTTTTATGGTCTGCCACGGTTTTTCAGGAGGTCACAATGAGTGTGCTGAAAATTGTATATAAATCCATAGCCTATCTCATCTAGGCTGCATCTAGGCTGTAAAAGTCTGGATTTACCCAGCCATTGCTATGCATGTAAATGTGCATTTGTGTCCGTTCAGGTCCCTAAGGAGTAAACAGTAAGGTGGGATTAGACTTGCAGGGGGTTTATTGGGTAAACACCCATGAAGTATAAAGTTGGTGGTTTGGGAGAAGGGAAGAATCTTTAGACTGCAGTGCAGGTCTGCCATCTGTGAAAAGACAGGAAGAAGGAAGGATCAAGTAAGAATCTCCAATACCAGCACAATTGTGAGAAAGTTTCAGCCTCACCAATGGGGGCTCGTTGTGCTACAGAGGCTCCCCTGTTAAAGGACTCTCAGGTCGGCAGAAATTGCTCAGTGCATATGTCACTGTATTCATTCATTGTCCAGGAGCAGCTGGGAGAGGTATGGAGTAAATCTGTAGTGGGTTCAAAGGTGTGGCCGATGGAGATGGCCAATTATCTTGTGCTTTCTGTAGCAGGTTTTATGAAGGGAGAGCAAGCACCTCCATGGCTTCATAGCACTATGACAGAACCACTGGACAGCCCAAGGTGGAGCCTAGAGTTAAGAGCACTTTGGTGTGGGGCCACTGTTCTAGATTGATAATCTGGCTCCATCATTTGTTAACTGTGAACAAGTAACTATACCTCTTGAGCATCGCTTTTGTCATCTAGAAAAGGAGGTTGATAATAGTCACAAAGCAGGGTTGTTGTGTTGATGAAATGAGTTTGTGATGTGTAAATTCCTAGTAGACAATATGTGTTGCCCTGATATTCTTCTCTTTTTAAAAATTAAATTAAAAAAAATCAATGACAGTTTACTTTCAGTATTATTTTGTAATGTTTGCTGTGTACAGCATAGTGGTTAGATAATCACACACTTTACAAAGCCTTGCCCAGTACCCATTTGGCACCATACATAGTTATCCCAATATTACTGACTATATTCCCTATGTTGTACCTTATATCTCCATGACTATTTTGTAACTGCACCTTTGTACTTCTCTTACTCCTCTCCCACTCTTTCAATATTCTCTACATCTTATCTTTCTGCCTCTCCATTAGATGTTCCTTCTCCCTTCCCTCTTCTTTTTCTTTCCTTCATAATTTCCTTCCTTCCTTCCTTCCTTCCTTCCTTCCTTCCTTCCTTCCTTCCTTCCTTCCTTCCTTCCTTCCTTCCTCACTTCTTTCCAAGTTGAAAGATTGATTTAAGCCAATTAATTTAGCATGGGGAGGAATTCACCATGGTCACATATATTTTGTTGTCTTCTTGCAAATATGTGATTAAGAACCAGCTGAGCAGGTTGGCAATATATTCTTTATCATTACAATGCCAATCCTCACCTTGTTTCATATTTTGATATCTCAGTAATTATATATATAATATATACATATATACATGTTGTATATATGCCACACAATCATACATATGTCCTAGATTTGCATGTTATTTAAAAATGTTTTCTTATGACAATACTTTCAAAAAATTATAAGCTCAAAGGAAATGTCTGATCATTTCCTTTGAGCTCAATAGGATCAATACTCGGTATTGATTCTATGCATGTGAGAAGCTTCAGCAAATACATTTTTGAAAATGATGATAGTTAAATGACATTTGATTCTATATTGCAACAGCTCTGTTGATGCAGAATATTTTGAATTATTATTTTAAATAGGTGCCATTAACTGATTCAAAAATTTTGTTTCCAAGTATTTTCCCATAGAATAGGTATTTAAATGTGATTCATGTAAACATCTTTGCTTTCTTTTTTAAATATCAGGCTCAACCTCCTCATTCTGAATTTTAGGACTACCTACAGATCCACCCCCACTGTCATTTTTTTAATCTTTTCTATGTTCTTTATTTGTATTCATCAAGCAGATCACTTTAGTAAGTGGTGCCTGTTTACATTGAATTAGACATCCCATTACTTCCAAACTCCTGACACCCAACTGTAAATGAGAGCCTTTTCCCTCTACCCTTTCGTAGCTCCTTCTCAATATCCATGTTATACAAAATACTTATCTCACTTGTAAAGTCTAGTGTGGGTGAAAAGACTTTTGCTTCCTTTCATCTATTCTCAGAATTGTTTATCACCCAGCTGTCTCATTCACTGACAAGAAAAAAACATAGAAGAGGAAATAAAATTACTATTGATGTTCATCTAGAGAATAAAAGCTTTATACTAAAAAAGAATGAGTAAGGTATTTTGGAATAAACTACTAAGGAAGAAGGAAAAATTTAGAATTTCTGCTTCACATTTCTGGAAAGGAATTTAAAGTGTTTTTACTGCCTGATTACTCTAGTGTGACCTTATTGCCCTTTATAGTTCCTGCAAATGTGTGTATATATATATGTATTTATATCATAGCCAGAATATTGAGGTTCAGAAGAGAATAGCAGCAGAAGACACATTTACCTTTTGCTCTTGATCCTGGTGTAGTCCTCCTGGTTAGTTATACCCTATAGCAAAGGTAGACTTTTAGGTCCTTTTCTCTATTAGCAGGTATAGGGCTAGCTTGATGTCACGGGAATTGTTCAATTGGTACCATCAAGGGTACCAGAAAGTCTGGTCTATAAAGAAATGAGTATAATAAAAATAATTCTCAAAATGTTCTTAGAAAAGTCAAGTTCAAACTGTGGGTCAATTTACAAGTTAGATGTTAGGAGACTAGCCAACTCACATCTTTAAGCGTTAGTTCCTCATTGATAAAATGATCACATCTTCCTCCTATCCAGCCTTATTGGGAAGAAATAACTGTTACTTTTCTTATGCATCATCGATCAATCAATGATACAATTTATCACAATTAACAAATCAACCACCCAGATATTTATAGGACATTTCTCATGCCATTTTTAAACCAAAAACAATGTTTCTTCTCTATCTAATGGACTATGAGGACTTCAGAAAGTCCTCATAGTAAACATATGTAAACATATATAAAATAAAGTTTATGCTTTAAATGCTAAACAAATGTCAGGCATTGTTATGATTAATAGTGAAGATACCTCCCTTCCCTTGGTCATTCTGATCCCACACCTAAAACCAAAGTCTATCCACGGCTTTGTTGAACAACTAGCACCCAGTATGTATCAGAGGCCACCAGGCTGTGGTGTTCGCAGTCTACAACTTGATTCCTCATGCTGCTTTACTTGGTACTTGGCTGCTGACCTCCAGCCTGGTCTCCATGTCTCTGAATGTACTAGGGTGAGTAAACTCTTAACTCCTGATGCTATTACTGAAACATTCTGATTAGCACTGCTCCTCAGTTACCACATGCACTCAGTGCTTAGATACATCTATCTCCCAGGCACTTAGGGCACTGTCTGGTCCAGTCCTTCAAGGCCTTTAGATTCTACCTTAGTTCCAGTCTCAGTAACAAAGAATCAGAACATTTCCCCAAATACCTTCCTGACTGAAATTCCCTCATCTCTGCCCCCTTAAAAATGCAATGCTATCTAAAAAGAGCAGCTCATAAAACAATCATCAGGTTTTAATACTTGAGCTAGAATCATTGCCAGACTACCCAGTCAGCATCTTGAAGAGTCAAGAAATAGAATATTCAGAAAATGTGTTTTGAGAGGGTGGCAAGGAGTGGTGGGACAAAGTCTGTCAGAAAATGGTCTGGAATATGGCAGAATTTAGCAGGGACCCATGGGGGAACTTCTTGAGAGTGATACAATCAAGGAGAAGAAAGGATATAGCAATAGAGATGGAGGGAAACAGGGAAATGGAAGTTCAAGAGGGCAAGTAGGGTAACCAGTGTCAAAGAGCTCTCACAATGCTTTTTCACTGCCTCTGATATGGTATGCATCTCACTGAGTTAGAATCAGCTGTCTGTGGTTTTATGTTCTTTATAGGATGGTGAGTTCTTTGTTTTAATCAACTTTTATTCCCAGTACTTGGTAGAGTACCTGGAAATATTTTAGGTACTTAGTGTTGCATTAGGAAACAAAAAACATTGCTTTTGTTGTTGGGCAATTTATTCTTCTTATACTATTATTTAAAAAATTTTTATTGCTATAATTCTATAGCACATCACTTGTGTACTCTATTGTGTGTTCACCTGCTCTTGGGTGATTCTGCCTTAGAACTCTAGTCTTTTACCAAGCAAAATGCCTCAAGATGCTAAGTTCCTTGATTCATCCTAAGTTAACTATTAAATCTTTGATGTCTGGTTTATTATTTGAGTCATGTAAGAAATCAACATTCTGCCTGATGATATGAATGTGAGTAGTGGGAGGTAGGACCATCAAGAGAGACTAGGGATAGATACACTGGGGACAATTAAACTTGCACTTGGTTTGTAGGAAATGAGGGGTTACAGAAGGATTTTGACAAGGAAGTGGCAATATAGGGGTTTAATTTAGAAATATTAGTGTACCAGCAATTTGTAGACTAAAATGGAGTCACAGTGGGTAGTAAAAGTGCCCTAAACACTGGCAGAAGATAAAGGAATATAAAGGACCCCAGAAATGTGAGATGCTTATCTATAGAATGAAAAATGATTTAAAAGGAGGAATAAAACAAAAACAAATATTCAAATGTCATATGGAACTGATGATATTAGTAGCAACAGAGAAGTCAGTGATGAAGGTATTTAAGGAAGGGAGTTTTTCTGGTAAAGAAAATAAGCAGAAGGGTCTTACGGAAAAACAGTGGCTGTAAATTGGATATTCTGGGTTTAAATTCTTGCTTTGACCTTGGTCGTCACCTCTCAGAGTCTCAGCTTCTACAGTTGTCAGAAGAAATATGGGTTTTGAACCAGAAGAGCTTTAAAGTTCCTTCTAGTTTGTCACTGTGGAATCTAGGCCCATTTCTTCAGATGCTTTATCTTTTAAGTACTGGAAGGAGGCCAGATAGGATAGATATGCAATGACTCCTGAACTGAGTATAAGGTACTGCAACTGATGTCTCTTTACAATCACAACAGGAGGGGGTATATGCCTTCGTGTTTGGGTTGACTACTATAGAAATCAAACTCATGGTAACTAATCATTCTATACCTTGAAACTCTTTGCTTTATCAGTAGACTTGTGGACCTGTGCTGGGGTTTTTGCTTGGTAACTATGGAAATAGCTGTCTAGCTTGGCAATGTTGAAAGGGTTCAGAGCCTCTGTAGGAGAGACTCACTCAGGGAGCCTGTCAAGACGTTGCTGGATATAGTTAGTGTATCCAGATCTCAGAATAAGAAGAACCATGGCAGCCAATGAGAATGAGAATGTGCTTTGAAAGGAAATAAAGAGACGGGAGGAACCCTGGCTGGCGTAGCTCAGTGGATTGAGCGCGGGCTGGGAACCAAAGTGTCCCAGGTTCGATTCCCAGCCAGGGTACATTCCTGGGTTGCAGGCCATAACCCCCAGCAACCGCACATTGATGCCTCTCCCTCCCTCCCTCCCTCCCTTCCCTCTCTAAAAATAAATAAATAAAATCCTTTAAAAAAAAAAAAAAAAAAAGAGACGGGAGGACAAGGGAGAACACAAATGAATTTTAGGGCAGTTTCGTCCTAGTGGCTAGCTGGGAAGAGAAGATGGAGGGCAGAGTAACTTAATTGGAAGGCAGGAGAAGGATTGATTTGGAGGCAGGACAGCAAGGCTTGGTGTGCAGAAAGGCTGGTTTGGGTACCGAGAGAAGGACGGAGCACTGCCAGGCTGCAGAGGTACTGCATCAGGGCTTCAGATCTGGGGAGTTGGACATTATCTGGAGTGAAGATCATAGTAGAGGCAATAAATAGAACTCCATCAATTTCAATCTGGTGCTGACATTAACCTAATTTTCTAGAAAAGTCATATTTTTCAATTTTGTGAAATTGTGCTACAAGTGGGTAAGTGGAGGCTTTGCTCTTACATTCTCAGGGGAAATGATTTTCACTGTAATTGCTTTTTATTTTTATCACTGAATAAAATGCCTCAATGTCCCTCACTTCCTATCAGTGCCCCAGGCTTTCATGTGCTCAACTTGTTTTAATTCTAATCAATAGGAGAATAAGCCCCGAAGAGTATGTTTAAAGTTTTGAACTGATTGCATCCCCAAATCAAGCAAAAAGTTTCCAGATGCTGTAATGTGCTGCATAAATTCAATAAAAATTGCCACACACATCAGCATCATTGCCTATTGTTATGGACATGAACAAATTCCACCTTTCACTGCCCATTTTGTTTTAGTTCTTTGACTTAATGATCCCCCATTTCAGAGAGAAACTCCATTAGCATTTGCAGATGTCAATGTAAATGTGGGAGGAAAAATGCTTTAGAACATGCACTAATCAGGAGAGACCCTTGATATCTTTCTGTTTGTAAAAAAAATATCAGGAGAAAGAAAACTAGTTACCATTGGATGGGCATAAAATCCTAGAAAAGTAACAATTGAAGCTTTAGTTACTCATCAAATTTTATTTATTTATTTATTTATTTATTCTCTGCCTCATTCTGCAAAGATTCTGAGGAGGCATATAACAAATGCACATGCAATGAAAAAATAAAGAGTACAAGGGAGATTAGAAAATTAGGACAGGGAAAATAGAATAATATAATTATGGCAAATATAATAAGGTTTCTGATTTATTTCTGTGCTTTTCTTGGTAGCAGTAAAAAAATGAGGTATATAATCACTGATGAAGCTTTTGTTATTGGAAGTTCTAAGCATTTTTGTTTCTTAAGAGAAAATTTTTTTCTGGCACTATATTAATTAAAAGAAAAGAAAACCTCATATGGAACTTTGTAAAGGGTCATTGAGTAATGTAATGTGTGGTAGCTTTAACATTTTTATACTGATTTCAGTTACAAATATCATGTTTGCCTCTGGCAATGACCTTTGATAGAAGACAAGGGAATATTAATAACTGTAATGTGGCATAAAAGCAATTCCGAAGGAGCTTAATTTTGTGGAAATGAATGCCAGACTATTGGAAGTCCAACTTTATTCAGGCAGATAGAATAAGTCCGTTTCTCAGCTTTGAGGAATGTGTAAACCCCTAAATCAAGAATAATTGTACAGGGTATTCGGGATCCACGCACCATGGAGTAAGCACAGCCTATTCTCTCCCAATGAATGCAGCTACAAAAACTTGGGCAGGGTTCATGGAGCCGCTATTTGAAGGTTTACAAAGTATATAGCATTGAGAAAGATGAGGATCAGGAAAAATATCAAAATTCAAAATACCCCTAACCTGAGTTTGCCACTTAGTTTTCTTTAGTATATCTGGAGTGGAACTTAATGCAGCTGCAAACCTCCAAGTGGGTGCTAGTGTGGGCAGAGAGAGCTCAGAAGTCCTGCAGTTCTGGCGTAAGAAGCAGTAAAGTGATTTTCTAAAGCTAACAAAGAATGCAGAAACCTCTCCCACCTTTAAAAAATTAATTTATCTTTTTTCCATTTCTTGCTTCCTAACCCTCAAGCAATCCCATAGGAGTGGCAACAGCAAAGCCAGTGGGAACCTGTAGGAGCCAAAATACTAAAAGTAGTGTCCTAGTCAGTTTCAGCTACTAAAACAAACCACCAGTAGACTGAGTGGCTCAGATGACAATTACATCTCATGGTTCTGGAGGCTGAAAAGCCTCACATCAGGCGTCTGCCGATCTGGTGTCTGGTGAGGGCACCTCGTTTACAGATGGCTACTTTCTTGTTTTATCCTCATATGTCTGAGAGAGAAAGAGCACTCTAGTTTCTCTCTCTTCTTCAAAGAACATTAATCCCGTTCTGGGAGATTCCACCCTTAGGGCCTCACCTAAATCTATTTACCTCCCAAAGGTCCCACCTCCTAATAGCATTACACTGGGGGTTAGAATTTCAACAAATGAAGTTGAGGGTTGGGATACAAACATTCAGTTCTTAATAGGCAGGCAAACCTCCTCTCTGGTCAGAAGAGCTATAATCATAAGATGGATGAACTAACTCCCAGAGGCTCTTTTCCTTTCTCTTCCTGCTGTTCAATAGTTTGAGCTGAGGTGTGGGCACTGCTGTGGGAGTAGAGGCAGAGTTGGGTAACTAAAACCTCAGTGTTCTGGCCACATGACCAAAAGGAGAACACAGGGAGTCAAAACGTATTGAGGAGATCCTGATAAGAGAAGACTTGAGAATGCAACCTCTTAAAGTTATACATGGACTTGCAGGATCATCAATGAGATACGGATCTAATCCTGGAAAACATATGCTGACTTTGGGAACTGTACTATGGGATATACCAATGCTCAAGATCCATACTGACTTATGGGTAGCTTACTCTGAGGACAGATCTGTATAGCACTGCAAAGTTCTCAGAGAATTACTAAAAGGATTTCTTGACAAAGGGCAATGATATAAAAGAAAATGTGGAACACCTGGAATGAAAGAAGAATACCAGAAATGGTAAATACCTGGGTAAATATAATGAACTATTCACTTACCGAGTACTTTAAAATATACTTCATGATTTAAAGCAAAAGCTACATTTCTGATAGGGTTTTCAATGTATGTAGATATAATATATGATAACTGCAACACAAATGTGGGAGGGTATAGACAGATATTGTGGTAAGAGTTCTACGGATCACTCAAATTCATAGAATATTGATTCTTACTAATCTGCTAAAAGTTATGTATGCAGCCTTGGCTGGTATAGCTCAGTGGACTGAGTGCGGGCTCAAAACCAAAGGGTTGCAGGTTCAATTCCCAGTCAGAGCACATGCTTGGGCTGTGGGCCAGGTCTCCAGTGGGAGCCTTGTGAGAGGCAACCACACATTGATATTTTTCTCTCTCTCTTTCTCCCTCCCTTCCCCTCTCTAAAAATAAATAAATAAATAAATAGAATCTAAAAATATAGTTAAGTAATATGCATTACTTAATAGAGAACTCTCTTAATTAAAACAAAATAACTTTTTAAAAAGAGAATACTAAAGGAATATTAAAAAATAACCTGAAAAAGGATTTAGAATCACCAGGACATATTTGAAGACATATTTAATACATATAAAACTATAGTAACCATGGCAGTGTGGCATTGGCAAAAGATGGGCACATAGAAGAATAGAAAAGAATAGAGTCCAGAACCAGATTCACACATGTAACTCACTGACTTTGACAATGATGGAGAGGTATTTGAAAACAAATACATTTCCAAACCGTTCTTTGAAAAGTATGACTTTTTCAGAAAGTCGTGTTGAATGGATACCACAGAAATACAAAGAATTGTAAAGACTACTTTAAGCACATGTTTGCCAACAAATTAGATAAACTAGAAGAAATAAATAAGTGCTTAGAAACAACCTACCAAAAACAAATCAAGAAGAAACAGAAAATCTGAACAGACCAATAAAAACTAAGACGATGGAAGCAGTAATAAAACAACAACAACAACTTCCAATAAAGGAAAGCTTGGGATCACATGGCTTCACAGGTGAATTCTACCAAACATTTAAATATGAAATAATACCAACCTCCTCAAACTCTTCTAAAAAATTAAAAAAGAGAGAAGAGTTTTTTTCAGTCTTCCAGTATTTTTTATTGGAAGGCCATGCATTGACTTTATTTATTATATTTCGAATCACTGTACATTTAGAAGAACAGTTTAAAATTCATTTTATGAGGCCAGCATTACTCTCATACCAAAGCCAGATAGGGAACTACAAGAAAAAAATTATAGGCCAACATCCTTAATGAACATATATGCAAATTCTTCAATAAAACATTAGCAAACCAAATTCAACAGCACATTAAAAAATAATATACCATGAGCAAGTGAAATTTATCTTTAAGATACAAGGATAGTTTAACATATACAAATCAATAAATGTGAAACACTGCATTAAGAGGATAAAGAAAAATATATGATTGAATAGATGCAGAAAAAGCATTTGATGAAATTCAGTATCATTTTTATGATAAAAATTTTCAACAAATTAGGTAGAAGGAGTGTAGTTCAATGTAATAAAAGTCATATAAGATAAACCCACAATTAACATCTTTCTCAACAGTGAAAAGCTGAATGCTTTCCCTCTAAGACAGGGAACAAGACAAATGTGCCCACTCTCACCCCTTTTAGTCAACATAGTCACTTGCACTGGAATTCCTAGCTATAGCAGTTTGGCAGGAAAAAGAAATAAAAGGCTTCTAAATTGGAAAGGAAGAAGTTAAATTGTCTTTGTTTGTTGCTGACATGTCTTATATATTGAAAATCCTAAATACTTCAATAACTCATGTTTAGAACTAATAAAAAATCAGTGAAGTTGCAGGATACAAAATTAGCGTAGAAAAACCAGTTATATTTCTATGCACTAACAATGAACTATCTGAAAAAAATCTCATTTATAGTAACATCAATAAGAATAAAATACTTAGGAATAAATTTAACCAAGAACGTAAAAGATCTGTACACTAAAAACTATTACTATATTGTTAAAAGACATTGAAGAAGACATAAATAAATGGAAAGACTGCCTTTGTTCATGGATTGAAAGAATTAATGGGATTAAAATGTCATCTGTATACCCAAAGCCATCTATTGATTCAATGTAATCACTATCAAAATTCTAATGGTATTTTCCACAGAAATAGAAAAAAACAATTCTAAAATTCATATGGAACCATATGTAGCCAAAGGAATTCTGTCAAAGAACAAAGTGGAGGTCACTAACTTTCTAATTTCAAGTTATATTACAAAGCTGTAGTAATCAAAACAGTTTGGTATTGGCATAAAAACAGACATATAGATCAAAAGGACAGATTCCATAGTCCAGAAATGAAGCCCTGAATCTTTGGTTAATTAATTTTTGACAATGGAGATATGAATGTACAATGGAGAAAGGACAGTCTCTTTAATAAATAGCATTGGAAAACCTGGATAGTCACATGCAAAACAATAAAACTGGACCCCTTTCATACAAAATCAACTCAAAGTGAATTAAGGGCTTGAATGTTAGACCTGAAACCATAAAACTACTGAAGAAAACTTTGGGAGTAAGCTTCTTGACATTTGCCACAGCAATGATTTTTGGATTTGATACCAAAAGCAAAGGCAACAAAATCAAAAATAAATAAATGTGAATACATCAAACTAAAAAGTTTTTGCATCAAAAAGAAAACAGTCAACAAATGAGAAGACAATTATGGAATGGAAGAAAATATTTGCAAAGTATATATCTGATAAGGGGTTAATATACATAATACATAAGAAATACATACAACTCAAAAGCTAAAGACCAAATAACCTGATTAAAAATGGACAAATTACCTGAATAGACATTTTTTCAAATGAAGACTAGAAATGGCCCACAGATACATGCAAATGGGCTCAATATGGCTAACCAAATTGAAACCTCAATGAGCTATCATCCCACATTTCTCATCAAAATAACAAGAGTTAACTGTGTTGTTGAGGATATGGAATAGGAGCTGTCCCCAACTTTTTGGCACCAGGGACTGGTTTTGTAGAAGACAACTTTTCGATGGATGGCAGGGAGGGGGAGGATGGTTTGGAGATGATTCAAGCACATTACATTCAAGCTCACCTCCTGCTGTGCGGCTCATTTCCTAACTGGCCTGGACTGGTACTGGTCCAGGAGTTGGAGACTCCTGGAATAAAGGGAACCTTTGCCCACTCTTGGTGAGAATGTAAATTGGTTCAGCCACTATGGAAAACAATGTATGGTAATTCCCTAAAAATTTCAAATAGAACTATCATACTATAGACCGTAAGAATATTTACAAACCACATGTCTCACAAGGGGTTATATTCAGAATGTGTAAGAAGTCTCAAAACTGAACAGTAAGAAAACAAATAATCCAATCAACAAGTAGGAAAATATTTGAATAAATGTTAAGCTAAATAGGATATGTATATAAGATGAGTACAAAATAATGATTCGATATTTGTGCATATTATAAAATGATCATCACAATGAGTCTAGTTAACACCTGTCATCATACACAATGCCAGTTTTTTTCTTGTGATGAGAACTTTTAAAAATTATTTTTTATTTATTTTATTTTTTTATTTTAATCATTGTTCAAGTACAGTTTTCTCCCTTTTACTCCCAATCAGCCCACCTACCCAACCCTCCCCACTTCCCTCTCATGATGAGAACTTTTAAGATCTACTCTTAGAAACTTTCAAATGTGCAATACAGTATTATCAACTATAATTACCAAGTAATTTATTTCCTTTTATTGCTGACTAGTATCTTGCTTAATTTGTTTACCTATTCAAAAATGGTTGTCTCCAGTTTTTTACTATAGTTTTGTGCCAGTTGATGATGGGGATACCTTCTGAGAAATGCCTCCTTAGGTGATTTCATTACTGTGGGATCAGCATAGACTGCACCTACACAAACCTAGGTGTTGTGGCCCTCTGCTCACTTAGGTTATAGGGCCTATGCTTTTGCTCCTAGGCTATAAGCCTGTACAGCATGTTACCATTCTGGACACTGTAGGCAGTTATAACACAATGGTAAGTGTTTGTGTATCTAAACATAAACATAGAAAATGTACAATAAAAATATAGCGCATGTATAGGCCACTTACCATGAATCAATCTTGCAGGATTGGAAGTTGCTCTGGTTGAGTCACTGCATAAATGGTGATGA
Organism: Phyllostomus discolor; assembly: GCF_004126475.2. Lineage (NCBI taxonomy): Eukaryota > Metazoa > Chordata > Mammalia > Chiroptera > Phyllostomidae > Phyllostomus > Phyllostomus discolor. The sequence continues at coordinate 38,361,923 of NC_040904.2, read as the reverse complement.
ATGTGAAGGCCTAGGACATTACTGTATATTACCACAGACTTTATAAACACTGTACACATATACTGCACTAAATTTAAAACAACATGAGATTAAATCAAGCAGAAGAGAAAATGATGCAATTAAGAGACTCGATAAACCTGTGATGTATGAGGCTGCTGCTGGAGTAACATTGCATACTCTTATAGCAAACCCTTTCCCCTCTTTTAATAACTGGAAAGAGTCAACTCTAAAATCATGATAAAAGTATAGTAAATACATAAACCAGTAACATAGTTGTTTATTATCATTATTGAGTATTATGTACCATACATAATTGTATATGCTTTACTTCTATGCATCTGGGGCACTGTAGGTTTGTTTGCTCCAGCGTCACCACAAAGGTCTGAGTAACATGTTGAGCTGTGAAGTTATGACGGCTATAACATTTAAAAGGTAGAAATTTTTCAGATCCTTTATAATCTGATGAGGCTACCGTCATATATGCAGTCTATCCTTGACCGAAATGTTGTTTGGCATATGACTGTATTATGAATGAAGCTGCTTTGAACATTCCCATACATTTATTTGTGTAGATATATATTTTTTTTCTTGAGTGAATGCTCAGGAGTGCATTTTCTCTTCTGTATGGTAATATTATGTTTAACTTTATAAGATGTGGCCAGACTGATTTTCAAAATGGAATAGTATTTTACATTTCCACTAGTGATGTTTGAGAGTTCCAGTTGCTCCATATCCTTGCCAAAACTAGGTATTGTTAGTCTTGTTATTTTGACCATGTTAGTATGTGTGTATTGGTGTATCATTTTGACCTTAATTTGTATTTCTCTTATGAACAATGATTTATGCAATGTGTTTCTCATCTTGTGATTATTGAGTTATGAGAGATCTTCATATATTCTGGCTGTAAGTCTTTTGTCAGATGTATGTGTTATGTATGATTTCTCCAAATCTATGGATTGCTTTTTCATTTTCTTCACAGCATCTTCTGAAGAGTATAACTTTGCATTTTCCTGGAGTTCAGTTTATGAACATTTTCTTGTATTGTTTGTGCTTTTCATGTTCCAGCTAAAAATGTTTTGCCTACTACATCCTCATGAAGATTTTTCTCCTATTTTTTTCAAAATGTTTATGAGTTTCAGCTTTTGAATAATACTGGTTAGGTATATTGTAGGAAACCCCTCTATTGGAATTTGTCTGATGTTTTCTTCATGATTAGGCTGGGGTTGTGGATTTCTGGGAAGGAGCTCTCTGAGATAAAGTGCAATTTCATCACATCATATCAAGGGTACATGCATACTATTAACTAGATTTATTGTTATTAATGTTGACCTCTCTTTTCTCTCTTTCCATACTGGACTCTTTGGGAATAAAGTCACTATGCATAGCTTACACTTAAAGTGAGAGGAGTTATGATACCTCTCCTTTAGGGAGAAGTATCTACATTACTTATTTAGAATTTTTTTGCATGGGAAAATTGTCTCTTCCCCATCATTTATTTATAATCATTATGGACTCATAAATATTTTTATGTTATATTACAATTCAATACTACTTTATTTATTTTGATATTCAAATTGTTCAAGTCTTTGACCATTGGGAAGTCATTCAGTTGGCTTCTCTATCCCTTTGATATAATGCCATTAGTGTGTGTGTGAATGGTTTTTTACTTAATTTATAGCACTACAAGATGCAATGGGCTCATTTAAAATAACTCCCACCCTTGTTATAAAATCAGCCATTGCTCCTGTTTAATAAAGAATGGTATTAGAAACCAAGGCCTGGGTGTTATATGTGCTCATTGGTACTGGAATTTTCTTTTTGGGGGGCCCTCTCGAATGACAAAGCAAAAAAATAGTTGTGTGTATACTGACCAGTGAGTGTATCTACTTATGTCTATAAATATGTCTATATTTAACCAATTGTGTCTATATTAAGTTGACCATGCGTTCGACTTCATACCGCATAGATTGCTCTAGCCTGTTTCCCTTGCTTGTCTGTAACCACCCCTTCAAATAGTGAGAGTGACATTTTTAATATTTATCTGTATTAATGGATCCTGAATGCCCATGTGAGGTTTGTGGAACAGGGCAGATTCATTATTATTTGATTTACAACAAATAATAATCCTTTGGTTCCCCTGTGCTCCAATTCTTAGTTCTGCTTCAACATCACGAGAGCTGGGTGGACAAACCTACACACAGAACCTGTGCAGTAAGAGAAGAATCTTGAAAACATGAATTTGGGTGCCTACATGCATGCTGTTTCTTTCTCTCCCTGAAAGGAGGCAGAAAAACCTTTGTTCCTCCAGAAGGATTCTGGATTCTTATTCTGACTCTTTTAAACAGAACAGAATCTCTTATCGTTGAGTAACTGCTACCTATTACTTCCATCTTTGCAACCAATATGTCTTCCCGGTCTCCACTTTCAGCCTTCCTTGAAGTGTAAATACATATCTCTGAGAGATAAATTTCTCTGGAGTTCTCTTTAGCTAATCAATCCTAAATTCCCGTCTGTTGCTCGCTTTTAAGTCCTGGTTCTAAGTTCAATAAAATTTGAACTCAATGCAAGCTCAAATACCCCTAACTTGGCAGAAAAAGAAAAATATTTTCTCTATCGCCCCACATATAGATGAGGAGAATGAAGCTCAGATAGGTTAAAAACTTGCAAAAGTTATGGGTGCTGAAGGTGAAATGTCAAAAAGCCCCAATCATCTCAGTCTATATATAGCCCACGTTTCTTCAATCGGTAGCTTGAAAAGATGTACCAGATGTTTAAGGACATCCTGAACTTAGTCCTTTGACCTTGCTGGTTCATCTTTTTCTCTTGATTTGACTACCTTGTATTTCTTCATTAGTTAGCTCTGCAGAATTTTATTTTGTATTTAATTACAATATTTATTCAGTAATGACTTTGAATTTTTACTATTTGGATTCATTTTGTATTTTTTAAGTACACTCTGGTTTCTAGAACTTGACAAAATATGGAATGTCTTCTTTAGATCTGGAGTTCTTAGGAAAGATTAGGTAATACTGGAATGATACTCTGATAAGCAAAACTGTTCTGTCTCTGGAGTAGATTTCCTGGTTTAATGCGAGTAAATAGCTCACCTTCAGCTTTAAACCTACCAGCAGTTTTCCACATATCTTTCTTCTTTGATATTCCAAAGTATTTCATGCTCATTCTAATCTCAGATTTTGTTATTCATGTTTCTTTGAATGGTTTGTTATTCATGCAACAGCAATGCTCAAGGTCGGGGTACTAGACCGCAAACAGTTATTCAGAAGAGTATAAAAACCCCAATAGTATTTCTAGGCAATGAGGTACAAGACAAACTCTACAGCTGACATTTTTACCAGCACAGTCTCTTCAATGCTGCTGCCATATAAGGGACTCAGGAAAACTCTGCAATGTCATGAAGTTTTTAACATCGCTTCAGAGGTTTTTGTGCATTTCAATGATGACTTGTATTCAGCTCCACCATTTAATTCTTGACAATTGCTTGCGTTTGACAATTTCTGATTTAGCTGTTATCTATTTTTCCTGTGCTTTCAAGAATGGGATGATAATGCAGACTTCTTTCATAAAATATAAAAGGGCTCTGGACAGTTCTTGTAAATGTTCACCTGCATGCTTAATTTCCTGTGGTTACAACATTAGAATAAAAGCCCAGGAGAAAAAAAGCTCACTAGTCCTGGTTTAGCACATTCCTGGAGTGTGCTTTGTCATAGGACATCAATATAGTCCTGTCACCAGGGGAGCTTCCCTTCCTGCCAGTGAGAACAGCTAACAGGCTATGGTGGAACAGGAAGTCTTTTCAAACAGCATACGCAGGCTCCCTGAGGTAACACAGCCCTCTGTTAGCTTCAGTGGCTACGGTGCCTGTAGTTAACACAGTTTTGCCCTTTTGCAGCTCAGCCATTTAGAAAGCTGCATGAAGTCTTTACTCCAAGTAATCTGCAGTCATCATTGAACATTGTGCGATTGTGTGGCTGCCTTTGCTGCTGTTTCCAGTAGCTGCCATGCTGATGGGCATCTTCCTCTCTTACATTCAGTAGAGAGCCACCAACAGTATTTTGACAGTAAGTGGCTTCTTGGTTATTCTTTTAGGTTTATGACTTCTTTCTATTAAAGGTTTGATTACACTTCATTTTCAACTGACTGAATGCTGATTGCTGAAGATAACTGTTAATTTCAGATAGATTTCATCTATTTGCTTCCTGGAACTTTATTTGAATATCTCATCATTGTTGAAGGCACATGACTATGAGTGGTTTTCCCAATTTAAGATCATATATGTAGGTAAAGTAAATGGTTCTTTTGAAATAAGATGAAAAACACTACAAAATCAAATGTATCTTTTGTATAGCGGAGGGCTTTCTTGACTGACAAAAGTCTACCCTTCTTTCTGCAAGTGAAACCCATAGCAGGAATGACGACTACGAGTTTAAAGAAATGGCTTACATTGTTCACAAATCAATAATAACTCAATTTTATCATAACAGCTTGGAAGCACTTTTCCTTACTGCTCATATGTTCATTCATTTGTTCCTCAGTCAACAAGTTCTAGAGAGAAATGCACTGGGCTGGAACTGTGCAAGTCTCAGTCTACAAAGACGATGGAGACATGGTCTTTGTGTTTAAGCATACCTCAGCATTCATGGACTAAGTGGATGGATGAATGGATGAATAACTTTTTTCTCTTTTTTTTTCTGGTAATTGATATTTGGAATATTCAGAGACAGGAAATATTCGTTGTTCCTTTAGGATAAGCTGATCAGAACTTCTATATAGTGTAGTAGCAACTTCTACGTTGTTTTTCTGTCTGAGTTTATATCCACAGAATCAAAAATAATAATATTAATAATAATGATGGCGACAACAGCACCAAATATAAATGGTAGAAACAGTCTAATAAGACAGACACCTGTACAAGTAAAAACTTTTTTTCAGAGCTGCAAACTCCTAGATTTAGAAAGTTGAAGCTGTGACTTGCCCATCTACTACAAACTTCAGAATCTTAGGATATATACAAATAGTAAAGCATTGTTTTTGGTGCCTTTATGGTTTTAAAATCTGTTTTTTTTTCCCCTTCTGTAACTATGAGTAGGAAATGGGGTTTTTCAGTTGTGCAAGGGGTTTATATTTTTATCAGAGAAGTTGACCAGGTACAAGTGAATTCTTCTCAAATATTTTTGAGGATGTCTTATGAGCTAAGTGCTCTTCTCTGTGCTCCAGGACACACACAAATGAGCAAGGAAGGGAAATAAGAATGTGTACAGGTACATATAACACAAAAGAGTATGGTCCATGCTTTGAGAGAAGGGCAAAACAAGGCCTGTTGCCACACAGAGGGAAGAATATGTATTCCTGGCCTTACCAGAGAAGGATTTATGAAAGAAGAAACATGAGCCTTGAAACTGAGACTCTTTAGGTTTTATTCGGTTAGAAGTGAAAGTCAAGGCAGTTTGCAGTATGATAAATGTTATCCTCAAAGATCATTTATTGAACACCTACAGTGCATAGCTGGAGTCTATATGCAACTTGCAATCTACCTGAGAAGACAGATTCTTATCTAATAAGTAAAATGAAATGTGACAAATTTAGTAAAAGCGCTATGTACTGAGTATTCTGGGAGTGCAGAGGAAGAAGCAATTTATTCTGACTAGAAGGGGAAGGAGGTTACATTTGACTGGGGCCTTGGGGAATACAAGGAATTTTATGGTCAAGTGGAGAGAGAGTGGCATTTCAGAGAAAGTAAAGATCATATGTATGCAAATGATCTAATCTACTGTTTCTTATCATGTGATTCTTAAGCCCCCTCTCTCAGAAGTAACTGGGATCCTTATATATACAGAGTCCTGGCCCCACCCCAGCTCGACTGAATTACAATGTCTTTGAATGAAATCCAGAATTTGCCTTCTAAACATATTTCTAACCTTAATAAAGGTTGAAAATTGCTGATCCATGGATGAAGTTGATGTGACTAATTGGGGGAATTGAAAGTAGTTTAGCACAGCTCAAGCTGAGTGTGTGTAAGTCTGTGTGTGTGTTCGCAGTGTAGCAGGAGTTGTGAGAGATGAAACCAGAAGAGTGCTTGGTGCCAAATCATGGAGGGACTTAATGCATCAGCTTTGTTTCTCAAATAATGGGGAGCCACTGATGTGTTCTGAGCAGTTGAGTGATGTATATGTATAAAGTACACATGTGAAAATCCAAACAATAGACACTTAATACACAGTTGTCAACCTGATTGTTGTCTTCTCCTACAAATACATGTGTATATTTTTAGAAAACATTTTAAAGATAATCTAAATCCAATATTCTACTTGGATTTGTCAGTTGTGATTTTGGATGTTACTAATAAACATATAGATATTCTTTGCAACACATATTTAATGACTGCAGTTTTAACTACTTACAGCATGACAGTGTAAGTCTGTAATTTTGCTGAGGTGATTTTCAATTGCATGTGCCAGGGAGAGATGGCAGATGGAGCAAATTGGCTTAGCCTGTAAGTCGGTAGATGGACCCACCTGGAATGACACTGTGGCTCTGTAAGCCTATGACTCTCCCTCTTTGTTGTATGGGACACATCTCAACCACACGAGGCTTAACCTATGCACAACCTAAAAAGCAACACTGACTCTGCAGAACTTGTAGGTCTGTGCCAGGGTCTAAGACTGTCTCAGACCATCTTGGAGCCTTAGCTCATAAAGTTAAAGTCTGCAGCATATGCCTGGGGTCACCTTTATAGACTTCCAAAAATTTTATTTTCTGTCCCATCCCCATTCCCTAAAAGAAAAGTAAAGGGCAGAAGTATCCATTACTACAGCCGATGGCCAGTGCTCAGGCTTTTCTTTGACAAGTTGTTTACATATACATGTTGTCGGGGCCACATGACGCCTGTTTACCGAAGCATAGTAGGTGCTGTTGTGGGCCTGCCACAGCCTGAGTCTCTCTGCTCACCCAGCACAGAAACCCTTGGCCTCTGATGAGGATCGGCCCCAGGAGTCACGGAGTGTGCGCTTCCCCTGAGCACACCCAGAGGGACGAAGGAAAGAGGGAAGAGGCTGCCAGGGGTCAGGGTGGGTGGGGTTGATGGGTCAGAATTCGCCAGGATAACGCACATGAATAATGGAGCAAACACTCTGTTCTGCATCTCAGTCTTCCATAGGAGGGGCAAGGCTGACCAACAGGCCTCTGTGATGATAGGGAAGCTGGACTCTGAGCATGGCCCAGAAGCACTTCTGTCAAATAACCTTGAGGAAGAAAGGCCTATTTTACAACACCTGGCATGAAAATAAATCAATTTAAAAGCAAAATACTAGGCATTTGGGTATATAAATCTCTAATGATATGGCCCAAAGCTTTCAGGAAACTTCCTTGCATTTGTAACACCATTGATGTTAAGAGTGGTTTTTTTGTGATTTAAACTTCCCAAGTGCTGTTCATGTACACAAAAGTAAATAAATAAGAAAACAAATGTGGGACCCTGGTTTGGATGACTCAGGGGACTGAGTGCTGGCCTGCAAACCAAAAGGTCATCAGTCTAATTCCCAGTCAGGGCACGTGCTTTGGTTGTGGGCCAGGTCCTAGGTAGGGGACATTTAAGCAGCAACCACACATTGATATTTATTTCGCTTGCTTTCTCCCTCCCTTCCCCTCTCTAAAAATAAATAAATAAAATCCTTTAAAAAAAGAAGAAAACAGGTATGGGGATCCTTTATTCATGTATATCATATATTATATACCATATTGGACATTGTATATCTATATGACTATACACATATAATAAATATCTGGCTTGTTTTTGTGTTTTGTATATTTCCTCCTTCATATCTTGAGAAGGCATCACCTGCCTTTGCTTTCCTTGGCACCAGGAACCCTTGTGTGGAGTGGCAGAATTTGCTGTTCCCTCGGGGATATTGCTGATGCAACCTAGGCTTGGCAAGGGGACATTACAACTGGGTAATCTTCAGGGGTAAGGAACTGAAGTAAGAACGGAGCTAGAGTAGAGAGATCATGTTGAGGGTTAGGCATATTCCCAAGGTGTTCTAAGTTGCTCTTCTGTGGACCACAGCCACTCTGTGTATGAACACAGGTGACGGGCTCTTGTTTGCATCCGAATAATGGGAGTGGGAAGGGGTGGGCTAGGAGCTACCACATAAGCACCTTCTACCTGAACTGGCAAGGATTCAGGAGCTGCCTGCCCTCAAACAGGCCATGCAGGCCTGGTGGCAGGTCATTTCAGAAGTAATGGAAAGTAGCCCTTATATGAATATTCCAAACTATTCATGACCCTGGATATTTTTCAGGGTTCCAGAAGGAGAATGGAAGTAATGGAGTTCCAGTAATGACCGGGAACATGAAATGTCCTCTCCACCTTTCAGGTTGGAAGTGGGGGATTAAGTCTGGTTTAGGAACCTGACTGAAGGAAGTGGGGCACTTACTACACTCAGATTCGTGCAGTCCATACACAATACAAATGTATATCTCCCACAGCACTCTACAGAGAACATTCACAAGTTTGACACAACAGTGATTTGATCACAAGTTTGACATAGCAGTTGCCTTCAAAGGGCAGAATGTAATTTCAACTCCTTAACAGTTAAGGAGTAGTTATATGTATACAGTCCTAAAATTATTTCCACCCTTTGAAGGCAACTGAGAGGTTAATGTGGCCCCTGGTGAAAATGAGTTTGACACTCCTGTTCTAGAGGTCCATAATTATTTATAAAAGAGGGACAACTACATAGCCACTTGCTTTGCTAGTAACACCCATGACATTAGGACACTATAAAGAGGAAGTGTGGCTCTCTACAGATCAGCAGGCTGAGCGGGCCAAGTCTTGATTTATTTTATAGTAAAATGTAATATTGATTTGGGCTCTATCCTAATGCTTATCACATTAGGACACTTCAGAGAAAAGAGCATTAAGTTAGAGACAAAACATCCGGGACCAAATCGTGGTTGTGTCTTGAGGCAAGTAGTTTATGATTTGGAGCTCTCAGCTATCTCTTATCTGACAAATGCGTGTGACGCCCTAGCTGCCCTGCCGGCCTTACAAGGAGCATATACTATATTACATATAATATTGCAGAGGAAAGGGCCTTGTGAACTCTAGTTTTAAGAGGAGTTATTCAGAAATCCCATAATACTATTTATTAGGAAAAATGAAAAAGACATAAGCTGGCCAGCAAAGATCTACTACTGAGCTGCTCTTTCAAGTTCAAGGCTCTGTGTTAATTTGCTTTATGCACATTACATGTAATTCTTTCAATGACCCTGTGAAGTAGGTGTCATCACTTCAATTTTACGGACAGCATTTGAGAATCAGGTTACACAGTTAGCCTTAAGGCCACCTGGTAAAAAAAAGAGTTGAGGTTTGAATCCAATTTATTTTGACTCCTAGGTCCCTGCTCTTGCACAGCCTACTGTCCCACCTCTCAGAAGAACCCAGATGCCCCACTTGCCACTGGCAGGCCTGTGGCATTATTCTCTTACAGGGCAGAGTAGCACTTTAGTCAATGCCTGGCGCGATGACACAGGCAGAGATGCTGTTTTCAGCGGCAGTTCCCGGGGTGCAGCCAGGTCCACATTCTGGACATTTCCACTTGTCACTGCAGATTGCACCTGTGTTTTCCCATTGTTTTATCACAGAAGCCTGGTGATAAAAGCCTCTCTTTTACAGCCCTTGTGAAATAAATCGAAGCGCAGTGTTCACAAAGACACTCCACTGGACCGGTCTGCTGTTGCAGCCTTTGAGTGCTTGCCCTGGTACTTGTTTTAATGGCCCAAAGGAAAGAAGTTTTTAAGATCAAATGAGACACCTGAAATGAAATCTGGCTTTCTAGTCTCATGGGTAGGAAAAGTAGCTTTTACACTTTGATTTAAACTTTGAGAATTGTTTGCCTCTCAGACTCCAGGGAGAATATAGATTTATATTGGAATCCTGTCTGGAGATGAGCCTGCGTATGCTAAATTAACCTATTGGATTGTGGAGAGTGGGGCTGCACGGTAGGTAAAAGTTGGAAACACTTGCGTTCCCTTCCTGGCAGTGCCACTTACAGGCTGTGTAACCTTGGAAGAGTGAAATAACCTCCCTGAACCTGGTTTTTTTCACCTATAAAGTAGAGATTATAAGTCTATTCCAAGGACTAGGGTTCAAGGAGGTTAGTCCACTTTCCAAGGTCACACAGCTTGTATATGGCACATGTGCGCGTGCACACACACACACTTTTGAAGGGTATATTAAGAATTCAAAGAGAACAAACTCTTTAGCTTATGTATGATTGATTCATAGCAGGTCTTCAGTTCCTCTGGACTTATGAACAGCTGATCATAACTTAGTTCCACAAATTGGTGTGCAACCCCATATTTAGAAAGAATGCAAACCTGGACCAGAAAATTTTTTAAGTTCCATTGAGCTCAAACATTGTATGAGGGCTACAAACTGATCATTTGTAGCCCTACAGCCACAAGAGTTTTGGTGGTTTTGGGCTGACTCGCCAAGCATTACAATGGGTAATAGCAGTGAATGGGCCACATTGAATGCACACCCTACCCATTCAGAATTTCTGAGCAATGGCCAAGCCTGAGTCTGTATTTTGGAAGGTATGACATTTGTATCATGCTCATATGACTACCTGCCCTTCCTTTTCTCCTCCTCTTTCCTGGCTCAAATTCCTTCAGTAGCTTCCTCTTTACTACTGTATCAAATTTAACTACCACCTGGATTTCCTAACTCTTTATCTTTTATCAAATTCACCTCAAAATTTATTGCAAAGAGCTCTTTCCAACATACTGAATTTTCTTCTGTACAAATAGGAATGAAACACTGTCAAAGATTTGAGAACTATTTAGTTATTTTGAGGTTATCATTTCAGTAATTGAGAACTACCTGGAATTCTAGGGAGAATTGGGGAAATTATAGGCCAGCAATACTTTTTTTTCTTTTCTTTTTTGTTTGTTTGTTTGTTTGTTTGCTTGCTTTGAGAAGAGAGCAGCATTCAGGAAGCTTCCCATGAGCCACCAGAGACAACAGTTAGAGTGATACAGACTTAGCATTTCATTAAAATGGGCCCTGGTTATTTCTGTGAACTCCCCAAACAAAGCACAGATGGTAGTATTTAAATGCGTACAGATCTTGTCATTACAAAGGATGACAAAATACTTGATAAAGTCTTTGTGGTCACCATGCTACAAAGTATCCAACAGGGAGATAAGAGCCTGTTGGACCATTAGCCCTTGAGAAACTGAACAAATGTGTAGAGAAGAAAAATGTTGACTATGACACTAAGAGGAATTCTACTTTTCTCAAAGAAACCCAAGAGATCAAAATAAAAGAACAGGCTGGATTTTGGTGTTAAATAATGCCTGTTCTCATTCATGAAATAATTTTTTTAGCATATGTTCTTGATGGTATTCTAACACTGGGGGAAACACTAAGATGGACAAGACAGAGTATCTGTTTTTGTAATTAGAAAAACAAAAAATAACACCTCTTTCTTCTCTTTTTATGTTTGGAGCCAATTGAAAATAAAAGAAGTCATCTGGCAATCAAATATAGTAGCTTTATTACCTATAATGCTGACTGGATAATCGGGACAAATGGACTTGCTAATTCTAAAGCTCTGAATACCTACTCTGAGACAAGTTTGGGTTAGTGGAAGAGATACGCATAGAATCACTATTGTCTAACTTGCCTTGCCTTTTGAGGACAAACTGGTAGCTTCTTAATTGATTAGCTGGGTCCTATAAGATTCATAGCACCTACTAATCTGATAAGTTAATTCTTAGATCATTGGGAAAAAAAGGAGTAAGGAGCAACAGGGAGTGAGCCCCATGTGTTAGATCAGTAGAAGTAACCTCCTGGAATGCTTGAGGTAAGAGAAATAGAAACCTCTACCTAATATACTCCAGCTTTCTTTGTTTTCCTAACCCATGGTCTTCATCTCTATTGTATGGCAAAATAACAGTGTATTTGTTCCTCTCTACAGAAGAGATCCTTAGTATATCAGGGAAGCCGTGTTCTAACTTTTATGATGTAACTCTCCCAGTACTAGTTGCTATTCCATTTTGAGTTATCTTCTTGGGACCACTGATGAGAAGTTTAGTTTTGGTTTTTAGGTGGCCTTTGCAAAGGGTTAGTACTTCCATATACTTCTTATTTTATATCTTTTCTTAAATCACATTCTCTTATATTGTCCAATGTAAGAAGTTGTGAAATAAACCAAAATAACCAAAGTCAACACCATGGAAATGTCCTCAATTTGGATATAACCCTGTTCTCATTACTAAATTCCTAGGAATAAATAAAAATACAGAAATAAAATTCTCTTCTCTTCTTAAATGTTAAATTCATCAAGGAACAAAAATCTGCTTAATGACTCAGTAGGTAAGATTTGAAAGTTGTGAACTCGTTATGAAAACAGGTGACTTCTAGACTTGTACTTGCTTATAAAGATGTCTTTGTACACACCATTTCTTTTCCATCATGTGGCCAATTTGTAACCTTTTCCCCCCCATGAGGGGAGTGGAAGTCAATCTAGCTAACATTTACTGAGTGCTTTCTATGTGCAAGTCACCATAGGTAATGCAGAGAAGACGAAAGACACAGCCCCTTTCTCTCAGAGATTTACAATCAAGCAAACTGGGTAAAATGGAATAGTAGGTTGGCATACAAAGGCTCCTTTATCTGGTTCAACCTAAATCACAAACACAATTTCTCATTTATTTTTCAGTTTCACACTCACTGAGTTCTCCTATGTTCTCAACCTACTATGCCTAATAACATCCTTATGTCATTACATGTGTGTTTCCTTTCAGAAATGGCCTCTTTTCTGCCTTTTCAGATACACAGCTTTGAGAAACCAGTTCAATTATTACTTCTTAGGTGAAAATTTTGTTATTTTCTGGAAAGAGATATTTAGGACTTCTACTGAGCTCCCAAAGTATTTTTTTCTACCTCCATCATAGCACTTAACCCTTTGTTTTAAGGTAAGAGGATATCTTGTTTGTTCAAGTTTCTGTGGTGGATTGTGATGATGGCTGGGACTCTCCCTATACTGGTGCTCTTTACTGTGTGACTTTAAGGGTCCTTTTCGCAAGAGGCAGAGTTTATCTCCTTGCTGTTCGATTTCTGAATTTGGCTGTGTGTCTTGCTTTGGCCAAGGGGATGTTAGCAGTCATGACACAGAGTCTGGAAAAAGTACTCGAGTATTTTTGTTGTGTTCTTATGCTTCTCCCATTCTTTGAGACCAGCCCCTTGGAAATGAGAGATGTGTGGAGCGCACCTGTTTTTTCTAACTCTATCAGCTGGAACCAGCCTAGAGCAGCCTGTAGCCCGCTGACCCGTTGACATGTGAACAAACCCAGACAAGTACACAGGAACTGCCTCACATCCAGTCCAGACTGTATCACTGACCTGCGTACTTGTTACTTTATGGCACTGGGTTTTTGGGACTGGGTGTCAGATAACTACTTTGTGGAAATAAATAACTCATCTCCTGTTCCTTCCATTAGACTGTGAGTTTTCTGAGAGATTATGTTAGATTCATCTTTTTTCTTTCTCAATACCTAGCATAAAAAAGATGTATTTGTTTGCTGAATGAAAGATAACCTAGATAAATACATGATTATTATACAACACAATTAGAGCTTACTCCAAAGTTGATTACATTTGACTTTAAAATATAAAATAAATTTTGTTATGTCATTGTAGTCCATTTATTTTTCTAAAGTTCTCCTTAGGCTAACATTTATGATGTTTTTCTACCTCATATCAAAAATTGAAGAACAATAGGCCTTTAGGAAATAAAGAAGCCAGAGAAAACAAGTTGAGGATGAAATGAAATTTCACTGTTAATCAGCTGGCTGACCACATGAAATAAATAATCCATTGATTCTAGTTGTCTGCCTTTCACATAGCTAAAGACCATTTTTATCCTATCTACATGGCTGTGGTATAAGACACTGAAATAGTTCAGGTTATTATGAAGGTAGACCCAAGTATTTAATTTCTGCTTGCTTTCATACGTTTTAATGAGCCTAGTGTTGCCAGTTAAAAAAGCAGAAACAAGTAGTTTATTTAATATTTGTCTTCTCGTTTCCTAGTGATGAGGTAGCCCAAATTACTGACACTTGGGTTTTAGGGACAATTTATCAGTTTTTGATAGAAGCTGAAACATAAATAGGGTGTTAATTGGAAAACTGAGAGATGACTATGAATAGGAATCAGTTTTGAAGAATGTGTGTAGCCAGTAAACCAGGAGCCCGAGGTGCCTTGCTCTGTGAGGCTGCCCTTGGGTCACGGCCTTCCGTGAGCTGTCACATACTGCACTCAATGAGTGATTTATTCATTGTGAACATGCTGTAAAAACATAGATACTACAGGTTTGGGGAAAATAATCAAGATGGATTAGATCCTTCAGGCAAACAAACTTCGTCCCGTTTGGCAAACACTGAATAAACATTGTGAATTAATAGACTTCTAGAATTTCTTATGAGCTAGGGGAAAAGAGAGAAAAGTCATCTTTGGTAAGGTGTTAAGAAATAATAGATTATGAAATTTACTTGATAAGTTTCTTACCTATCTGATGTTGTCATGCTAGCTTAAAATGTTCTGATGTGACAAGTATGAACTTTTCAATATAGATATTGCTCTGAATGTTACCAGAAAGAAGCACTGGTCCATTAAGGTCTTCCTCCTCTGGTCTCTGTGACTGCATTCTTGATTCCTATATACTAACCAGGACATTATCGTATGGGCTGGCTATTTTTTTTCAGTTTGTTTTTTCTTACTCTTAGATCATTTTATAGTGAGACAATGCCCTGTACCTTATCCCACTTGTCAGAATCATGAAGTGAATCCTGTGATTCTCATGGTAAAACTAAGTTTACCTCAAGGTTTTCGTGGGGTGCACTAAAAATGGTTATCACTTGTTTGTGCTCAGAGCCAGTCAAGGCAGCTGATTTTATGTTTGGACAGAGTCAAATATGACAGCAGCCTTCTGGAAGGAGACCTAGTTTCATGAAAGGAGTGTGGATTTTAGGACAAGAAAGATCTGTGCTCTAATCTTCGCTCTGCCACTTACTAATTTTGCAGTCTTGGCTGGTTACATAGCCTAGATGAAGCTCAGTTTCCTTATTTGTGAAACTGGGTTATGGATTGGTACAAGTGAATCATATGTAGCAGGTATTCAAAACAACTAGAGTTCTTCCCTTATTCTATAGTTCTTTTGGTTTCCTCATGTTCAGGCCATATAAACTGGAGTAATTAAAATAAAATGCTGGTTGTAAACAAAGGAAGGAAAGCCCAGAGCCTAGAATTAGTATAGACCATTCATATAACTCTGGGCTGTGTGGGGCCACCTGTCTACCTTAATTACAGTCCTGAGCTCTGACTGCTGGGGTAGCTGGTTGGATTAAAGTCACTGCTGAGAATGAAACTCATGGGTGCTAACTCATTAGAAATCTCCTCAGACAGTCAAGGCTTACACATACTGTTTTTGCCTTTTTAGGCTCAAGGGGTTAATGACATTTTTTGAAAGATGAGTTTTCAAAGGCTTGATGATTTCACCTGAGCCGGATGTGTATATATATAATCTACTCCATCTTTGGACCCAGTGAAATGTGAAATGCAGAAATGTAGCATAGTGATTTAACCCCAACTTTCTCAGAGAAACTTGCTAAAACACACACATACACACACTTGGGTTATTTACATTTGAAAAAAAAAAACCCAATTCTATTTTCAATCTGAGTTAAATGCTTTTAAATGTAAACTTTATTACCCATTCTATTTCTGCTGAACTTTGAGCTCCAGAAACAGCATTCAGAGAAGTGGTAAAATCTGTGTGATTTGAACGAGAAAATATTCCCATAGTGGAAGCTGTAGAATGGAGTCCTCATAGGTGGGAGACAAAAGATTCTTTTACTATCAAATTTTGTAGGGTAAAATGCAGATCTAATTTCTAACTATTACAGGTCAGGAGGCTAAAAACAACACAGGATATTCTACTTTCTTTCCTTTCCTCCCCCAAAGTGTTGGCGTGGGGTCTGGGAAACTCTCTGTGTTGACTGCCATCACCTGGCGTCTACAGAGTCCCAACCAGGTAATCTGATCACCTTTCTCTCCCTCATCTGCTTGTGAAGTGCTATAAGACTTGAGAGTTATTATGGCCATAGGGCCTGAATGAGGACAGAAAAAGCCTCTTTGCAGAGGATTTTGGTCATAGGTAAAATGCATTTAAATTCTTGATAAGGGGTCAGGAAAGAGCATGCAGAGAGAATGGTGAAGCTTACTGTGAAAATATGATTCTTCTCTACAATAGCCCAGGTATGTCAAGGTGAATGAACTTTTAACTCTGGTATAAACCGATTCTTCCAGCAGAAATTTTCTTGCAAGAGAGCCTCAGGAAAAGGATTTAGGACTGAAAAAGGAACCCTCACATGCCATTTTATTCTCTCTGTTTTTATAGTCATGTCACATTAACTTTAATGAGGCAGTGTCTATCAAGCTTTAGAAATATATGAAAAATTTTGAGGAGAATGATTATAGATTCAATTCAAAAAAGATACTCTGGATAGTCAGTTAAATCTTTTTTTCTTCTTATTAAGGCTGACTTTTTTAAAATATAGGAGCTTTTTATATTTTGTGCTATGTGACATAACCTAAAAAATACTTAGAAAATCCTGTGATAAAATTTTAAAGTGAAGTGTTTTGAGAAGTAAAAAAGAATATGATGTGAGAAATCTTTTGACAGAAAGATGACAGGCAAGTAGACAGAAAAGACTTCTGCATTCTAGTTGAAGAAAAAGAAACTACCCTCAGAATGACAAATCATGTAACAGTGAACTGGAAAGAGTCATTTTCTTTTTATTTCTTTGGTCAAATCTGTTTAATGATTTTAATATTTACCCTTTCTTTTCTTCTGTTTTAAGTGTAATTCAAAACTCTATATCAACCCTCTGAAGGTTAAGACAGGTATTTATTTTAAAATGAAAAAAGATCACAGATTTTCAACCACGTAAGTCATGATACAGTGGAGATGTGTCGTTGGAGACTTTTTGGGGAAATGTTTTTTGGGTCATTACTCCTCTTGATGAAGGCTTGTAACGATGATAAACCGCTATTCCTACCAGGGAAGGAAAGCACTTCCGAACAAATGTAAAAATTTTCTTTCAGGTAAAAGCAACCAGTTCTGTAATTTAATTCTATTCTAAGCCAGTGCCTAGAATTTCAGGGGCAAGGTGAAAAAAAATCGCCACGGTGTTCAGTAAATTGGTTTCAAAATTTGCCTGTGGGGGATGAAAGGCACTCTCCCTTAAGAGAAGATTTTCATCTAAACCTTTCATATCACTGACTTGCTTGAGTTTGAGATGATAAAGAATGGCATAGGAAGGAGTAAGACAGTTTCAGCTACTCATTGACTGTTATGATGTAAAGATTGCATATTAAAGAAATTCCCCACAAAGGAAATGTGTATTTTTCTGTCATGATGTTGTTTATCAAACTGTATTACATTATTCAAATATCCATTTTTTTGCAGAAATACCTACACTCCTTCTGTAATCTCAGGGGATGTGCAAACTCAATGGCCACTTAAACTGTTATATGACCTGACCAGGGATTTAGGACCCAGAACCTTTGATGTCCCACAGGCACTGGGCCACAGCCCTTTTTTCCCTTTTCTGATCAGAGCCTATAATATGAACAATGGGGTTTGTCATTGAAACATGCCCAGGGGTCTCAGGATGTTAAACCGATTAAATGTCCCATCCATTACTGGTAACAGTTTGTTGTCTTGAGAGCTGTAAAGTATTCTAAAACAACAAGACTGAATGACCCCAGGTTTCTTTTCTGAATGATTACCCTGTCACACCACTTGATCAGTTGCCAATTACTAGGCATTCTGATAGGCTCAATTTTCTTATATTATATAGAGATGAGAAAACAGAGTTTCAGAGAATTTTAGGAATTTTCCCAAAGTTATGCAGCTGAGTCAGGATTGAAGACAGGTCTAGAGTTTTTTAAAACCCCATAGTTTTACTATATTACACAGCCTTCCAAATTGAGAGAAAAAATAAGAGCCAAGTTTAGCTATTTCCAAATACTCCAAAGAGTAGTAATTAAGTTTATTTTACTTTTTTGTCATAGTCCAGATTTACATGCCAATATCTGAACAGTAGCTCCATGGTTATGGGGACTCAGGCTCTTTCTATCAAGCTGCTCTGCCATCAGTAGGGTATCTTGTCCTCGTTGCTGTGATGCAGAGGACTTCTGACCCTGTTCGCCTTCAGCTCATGGAATGTGGGCAGGGGGATGTGGGAGAGGAGAGAGAGCATGGTGTTTTTCTTTAAGGGCATGAGCACTCTTATTCATATGTTATGGATGTGAACTCACCCATAAGGTCATGCTTAGTTACAAAGGAAGATAGAATAGCCATGAGATAGATAAAACTAGGAGGTTCTATTATTATGGAAAAAGGAAAAGAACAGTTATTGGAAGTAAATTAGAGACCATGTTAGGGACTTTTCATATGATGGAGTTGACCCATTTCATTTTAGTCAAGATTCTATATTCCAGAGAGACTTTGTAAATTAGCTGAGGTTATATAGAAGTTGGTGACACAGCAAGTCTAGAAACCAGTTGTCTTGACCTCCAGACCTGTGCACTTTCTACCACATCAAATTAGCTCTACAGCTTCACTGTTGCTGGTGGAAAAAAGATACTGACCGAATCGGACCACTGATGTATGAATTATGTTCATTAACACATAAAACATTCCCAAAGAATTGAAAGATGCTTTGTATTTCTCTTGTATGAGTTAATTTGGACCACATAAATATTTGTGTATATTTGTATTTCTTTGAAAGGTTTTAAAAAAGCATAGCTGTGGAAATGTCATATAGAGGAATTGAGTGCAATTTTCTAATGGACAGAGAGAGTGATTAAGTTCTGAAATTGATCACACTGTGCATTCCATTTAGATTGCCTGACAGATTATTGGAATTTAACTTTAATTTAGAATATGGTACATCAAAGTCTAATAATCTATAGCAGTGATTTTCAACCTTTTTCATTTCACGGCACACATAAACTAAGCACTATAATTCTGCAGCTGATTGGACAAAAAATAGGTATAATTTTTATTCATTTACACCAGATGGCTATTGTTGTGTTGGCTGTTGTCACTTATTTATTTGACAATCTAAGGGAAAGAGGTCAGTGCCTTTGACTAAATAGTCAGGTATTGCATATTTGTAAAATTCTTGGAGCACACCAGTGTGCCGTGGCACACTGCTTGAAAATCATTATCTGTAGTCTCACACTCATGCATTTTTTGGAAAGCATTTTGGAAAGCAAAATTGAAATCATTCTTGGATATTAAAACGTTTATGTGTTCAGCCCATGGGCCAATTTACAATTTAATTCAGATGTTGTAAAGACCTATGCTTTGTGAACACAGTGGTTAAGAAAAAAATGGAATCTGTTGTGACACATCAGCGCTGAGTGCAAAACTGCCTCCCACCCCTACAAGAGTGGTTGGAGAGTAGATTGTGCAAGACACAGCGAGCAAAGCCAAAACCAAAGTGGGACAGAGGACTAGCTGTCCCAGCTCCTACTATTCAGTTTCTCCAATATCAGATGCTTTTATTCTCTGAAGCATGCCTTGTTTGGTCTTGCCTGACTGTCTGGTGTAAATATTCATCAATACCAACAGCCATATATCCTGTATATATTGTGCTTTATGTCTTATAAAATGCTTTCCTTTATGTGACATAATTTCATCTAAAAATAATCCAGTGAGATAGATGAGGGCAAAGCAATGATTCCGATTTGTACAGATAAGGAAATCCATCATAAGAGAAGTCATTATGAGATATGTTGATTGTCGCAAAAGCCACAAAAGGGAGAGCTGTGGTTGACTGTGAATTTAATGTTTGCCTTTGAGACAGGGTGTTTTGTGTATATAAATGTATGTTTCTGGGATGGAGGGCAGGTAGCAAAGTTGGAGTCATCCTGTGAATATGTCTATAGAAATGAAAACAATATCCATTTTAGTGGTTGAATGTTTCACATAACTAGACTTTTGGTTCTGCCTGTGAGACCTATTTTTTTAATATAAGAATTTTTGAGAATTTTAAACCTGGGAGGCTGGAGTATCCATGCTAAGTTTTACTTTTCTGCCTTTTCCTCTTGTTAGCATCTTCCCTCTTTTTACTGAGCCCAGAACCCCTGCTGTCCTGCTGCTGCTTGTTGTAGTTGTCTCTGCACTCTTTGTCGATGCTCCATTTTCTACTCAGTATAAGAACCTTGCATTGTCTTCCTGTCTGCTCTTTGAAGAAAAAGCCCATGGTCAGGGGATATAGATGTAAATATAGATACTGACAGACGTAGACATCAATGTAGATATTTGGGTACTTTTCCCTGGATGGTCATAGTCTGCATGGTTATGTGGCCAATGCAAGATTTTCCCTTTATGATATGGTAAAGAAAAAGGAAATTTGGTACTTTCTTTTGAGTCCATTCATTTTGACCTCTTAAGAGGTCAAACTTAGCCACATCAATGGCACTGACAAAGGTCTCTTTCAAACACTCTGACAATGAATTTGCCAATACTTTGGCTTCTCAGTGACTGGTACTGACACTAACTTTTTTGTCTCTGACATTTTTGCAAGCTGAATGCTGACATGGATTTTGGCTTTGCTTTGGATGATCTTGGTCCTCTTTGGCATGATGTCTCAAGACTCTCTAAGTTTGGTTGGCTACCAGACTATAAGGTTTACAATTAAAGGTGACATACTTCTATCTTTTATTTTATAAATAAGATTTTGGTATAGAGTGGATACTCATAGAATTATTGCACATCTCTTAAAATTTAGTTCAGTGATTTTCCCCCTTTATTTCTGAGGACTTGGCCTATATAATCAATCAGCTGCTGTGTTACACCTCTCCCCAGACACCTTTGCAAAGTGCGAGCTAACAGTGGTACGCTATTTACTTCTAATGATTCTAATTAAGCTTGACAAAGAGCCAAGACTGAGAACTAGGGAGCTGGCCTTCAAATCCAATTTTGGGGAAATCGATTTATCTCAGCTTTTGTTTCCTCACTTATAAAATCAGGGGCTTGATTATCAACACAGTAAGCCAGTCTCTCTTCCTCTAGGTGTGGGTGGCGAGAGTTGCATTGGGGATGTGATGCACGCCTCACCGCCTGTACTGACAGGAACAACATGACTCGGAACAACAAGGGAAACCTTGGCATTGAGGCCCTTGAACAATAGTTATGAGACTTTAGAGTGCTCAAGAATCTATTCTTGGGGGAATTTACTAAAAATTATGTACGCCTGGGACCCACTACAGAGATTTTAATTTGTGTGGTCTGGAGAGGTTTAGGAATCTGCATATTCAGCAAGTAGCCCCCCTTTGGGAGCCACTGCCTTAAATACTCCAGGGCTAAGAAGGAAGCAGGTGAGCACTCACAAACTATCAGTTGATAAGCGGCTTTGCACATGTTTCCCGAGCTCAGTAGATTCAGAGCTTAGTAATTGGTTAAATTTCTGCTGGGTGTGCTTTTGGATGAAGTTTGCTCCAGGTGGAGGCTACAGCCTGAGGGGTATGTTGTATCATCTCATTCTAGTTAATGGCAAGTTCTCTTATGATTTCCTTCTAATCTAGGAGAAGCCTGGCTCTGTCGTTTCTAAGTATGTGAGTCTTCCCACAAAAGCCTTTTTTTATCTCTAAAACGGGGGTACCATAATACATTTTCCATAGTGTCATCACGTAAGGACACACAAGGTCATGCTTACAAAGCAATGACCAGCGTGCCTGGAATTCAGTAATGCTGAATAAATGTTACTATTGTTAAAGGCAACAGATGACTTTGACTTAGTAATCAATTTTTAGTACAATTTGCCCTTAAATTTCCAATTCATCATTCAAGTATCTGTTCCTGATTTGTGTGCCATGAACACATAGCACTCTGATGTTGTGGGGTGGGTTACATGTAAAGAGGAGATGAATACACAATAACCTCAAAGGGATGAACACTAGCTTTGCTGGGCTGACGTCAACTAAGTTAAGGGCTAAGTTAAGAGGAGGGAGGGATTCAGCTTGGTTTGATTCGAGGAGGGTCTTGGCTCAGTTCCAAACCAAGGCTGACTAAACCCTGCTCTAGGGTTGTAAGGAGGGGCTGCCGGGGAGCTGTCAGGAGTTCACTTATAAATTTCCAAGTAGTGATACGTATAATTGTCCTTGTCAAACAGGTGGTTAATCAACATAATGTTTTTGTTTTTAAAATAAAATAAAATTGAGGAATGATCCTTCTCTTTTTATTTATTTAAGACATTTATTAACCACATTTTGAAAATTCAGTGGGAATAAAAAAGCAAAACACATTCTTAACAAGGGTAGGCTGTGTTATCTATTTTCCTAACCGGGGTGGGGATTAAGGATTTCTTTGAATTTGGCGATGCTTTCTGAGCTCCTGCTGGCAGGGCTTCCTAATGAGAGAACGCTTTCTTTGACAGACTGCTCAACACCTTTGCGAAATATACAGGAATCACTACCTGAGTTAAAGACATAGACTACACAGATAATTCTTCCTGAAAGAAATAATCTTTTCTTTCTGTCTTTCAGAAGTCGCTGGTGGAAGGGGAAAGACATTAAAATAAGGTTAACTAGACTGGAGTTTTATGATGCCTGCAAAAATCTGCAACCCAGAGATAAAGAATTCACATTTTGTTGTCAAGAGACACAACACTGGCTGAAGAGCAGACACAATTACTTCGGTTAGAAACAGGTGTCCTTAGAGAGGAAGACAGGGAATCAGAACAATCACTGTTTCCTGACCACAGATTCTGCCTGCTTCATTAGCAATGGGCAACATACTACCTCTAATTAAGAAGCCATTTAAAATCATTTGCGAAGAGCAGGGACATGTCAGGTGTGGAAAGTTCCTCATGGAGGAGCACTTCAGGGCTAATGATGATGAGACTGACAGCAGTTTGGGATCTCAGAAACCTACCCTGGCAGCTGGGAAGAGCTCCTAATTAGCACCTGTGGTTTTGTTAAAAGTAAAATAAAGGAACCAATATACGGTTTTGGGCCAGGTAATTTTGAGTGACAAAAGCCTTCACATGCTCCAGGAATCCTGTTTGTTAAATAAACTAATCAATAACAAGACCAAGTTCTATTCGCATAGTCATGTGCTCCATGAAACCTATTATTCTAAATAAACTAACCGACAACAAGGGCAAGTTCTAGTCACAGAGAAATGTATAGCTCAACTGAAATAGCAAAGAAAACAACTCAGAAAGCAAAGGAAGCGGCCTGATTTCTGGGCAGTCCTGTAAACCAATAGCAGGTATTCCGTACGATCAATTTTGATTTCTCCATTTTAGCTTGTTAAAGAATTTACACTGGTACACATACAATACACTGTTTATCCTGGTTAACGAGGGTGACAGTGACCCAGCACTTCAGAGCAGTTTCATTGAAAGGCCTTGTGAGTCAGAGTGACCTCTGTTAACATTTTTAATTTGCCACTCACAAAATGAATGATATTGACTCTTTCTGAAAGCTTGGTCTCAGACCCTTCATCTGTTGGATGGAAATATTAAAGCTAATTTCACAGAGCTATTGTGAGGATTGGTTATGATGTATGGTAGGTACTAAAAATGTAGCCATTATTATTCATGTTTTGTAACCTTGGGGACTCATTCACTCAGCAAATATTTTTTGAGTGCTCATTATACGCTAGTCTCTGTGAAGGTTCTGGATGGCTTTGTTGTAAACATCTGTAATATAGCACTTTATCCTCTAGGTGATAATAAATGAGCATATGTGCAAATGAAGATGCCTGTTGAGTTTAATATTTAGTCCAAGAGGATATTACTTTATGGAACCAGAAGAATTGGTGAAATTTTTCAAAATCTGGCTAATATTGCCATGTTTGAATGCTTCTCTATTATTCCAAATGACTCTTGGAAGGGTAGAAAATAATTTCCATCATCAAAGGGGAAAACTTTATTAACATTGATGATATTGACCTGAATGTGTCATGGGTTCTGAAGGAGTTCTCCAAAATGAATTCTCAAATTAAATTAATGACCTTCTCATTGAAATAATGTAGTCTTGTACTTGTTATGTTGAGCAACATGTTTTTATAATCTGTATTAGGTTCCTATAACTCGAGTTTGTTTACTTAAAATGCAGACCACACCACAGCCCACCCCATCAGTGGAATTATGGGCAGAGACTCTACTCTGATTTTAATCTAAGTGGAAGGACTTGCGAAGCAGATAACTGTGGACAAATACAAACATGGTGATTAATAAGCTCATTAGGACTTTTGCTCATTTTCCTGGCAAACAAGACTTGGTTAGATTCTGCTTTAATTTCCTCACTGATAATTGGGACATAGTATCTTGTACACACTAGGATTGAAGTTACCTATGTTTTAATCTTACAAAAATGACATTCATCAGTCATTTTCTCAAATTTTAGCTGCATGAGAATCACTTGAATGACTTACCAAAACACAGATTTTGGGGCCTCACCCTCCAGAGTTTACAACTCACTAGATCTGCGGTGGGGCCCAGAATATGCATTTTAAAGTGTTGCTGATGCTCCTTGCTTGAAACCCCACTGTGAGAACCACTGGATAAGAGTAATCTAGTTTTTCAGGTGCTGCAATTACACTGAACCAGCTAGTACTTATATAATACTTGATAGCAAAATGTTTTCCCAGTCTCATTTTATTCTCCTAGTACCTCTGGGACATAGGCATTATTAGATTTGATTTATAAATGAGAACTGGACTGTAACAATTTCTGGTTTTTCTTTTCTAATAAGCTGTGAGTTCTTTGAGGCCAGATTTCATATTATATTCAGTTTTGTATCCTCCACACATAGCAGGGGTCTGGAAATAAATGTTTGTAGAATGAATAGAGGGATTGGCTTTGCATCTCACAGGGAGTTCGTGGTAGAGCCCAGTTTTGAACTTGGACTCTTTAAATCTCAGTCTAATGCTTTTCTTCTCCTGGGTATACAAATCAAAAAGCAAATTTGTTCTGAAACTTGAGAAAAGGTAGCAGTGTTTCTGTTTTATCCTAAAATCCTGGGTTTCAAAACTAGCTAGCCAGGGTTATTAAAATTTGTTTTGAACTATATTATTAACTACTGAAGTACATCAGATTAGTCATGTCTTACACATTTCTTCTTTTTTCTTGTATCATGACTTCTTTACCAGACTCCAGCAGTCCCCACTTTGTACAGTAAAAATAATTGTGCCAGCTTACTTACTAAAAGTGATCTTCATGGGGAAAGTTATATGTTTTTTTTTGGTCAAAACATTAAAGACTCTCTTACTGTTGGCTATAAATAAATAGGAATATGAAGAAATGAAACTAACATTCAGTTAGTACATTGCAACTTAGAATATTAGAAGTGTCTAGAATTATTTAATTGAGAATTGTTTTATTTCATTGTAAATAACGTGAAAAAGAGTTTGAACAGTACTTGATTTCCTGTCATATAAATTATGATATGAACTGGGTGCCTTTTCTAATGCCTTGGAAAACAGTCATATTCCCTTCTCAGTTTGGATCAGTTTCCAACGTTTTATCTGTTGCACTTTCAACATTGTAGAATATCTCTGAGGGCTCTTTTAATGTGAAGGCTTTTGCTGACATCACTTCCTCTGGGACATCATCCTTTCATCTCAACCACTTTCCTCATTTATACTGATAAATTCTCCTTCGTTAAGTTTCTTTGGCTGCATAGCTAGAGTCTTTTGAATGGTGGCAGTGTCAGTATTTCCTGGTCAGCTATTTCTCCTACATCTCTTTAGCATCTGAGTGTAAATTTCACAAAAACATCTTTATTTGAGCAACAGCTTCACCAGGCATCTTTACATTAATCAACTCATGCTGACTTACGAGACAACGAAATCAGCCTTTATGGACAGTTAAATTTTCTTCACTCTCCTACTAAGTATAGTTTTTTTTCAATGTGGCAACTAATTTTATTAGTTTGTAGTCAAACTGATTGAGATTTTCTTTTTATTACAGTCTTCAATTCAAATTAGAAGTAAACGCCTCATTTCAAGCAAAAGTAGCTTTCTGTTCCTAATGCAGTTGAACAAAAAGATCTTGAAGTGACTTTACCTTATTTTTTAATATTTATTAGACTTTTTCCATACGGGTTTTATTGCACCTTCTGGTAGGCCTAGATCTTGTTCTACCTTTATCAACATTTTCTAATAATATGCAATTTTACCTCACCTTTGTTTTTTGCTGCACTTTTATCTTTCCCCGCCAATTCCTTCTTTTACTTATTTATTTTTGTATATGTGGGTTTATCACTTGTCAACAAGGAGGCGACACAGCCACGCACTATACTGTCTGTGTGGGAGCTGAATGACAAATGTGAGGACAAATAATTGACAGGCTATGGAAGAAGTGATGTAGCTAGCCACTGCTCGCGATGCTCTTTGGTTTCTACACAGTGGTCTGTGGACTGTGGAGCCAGCAGTGGCGTTTGTATTTTCTGCCATTGTCACACTCACAGTTAATATTCTGTGTCTAAAATTTGAACCAGGTTATTGGAAAATTAACATTATTTACCTAAACCATGATAAATCAATCTGTGCATATTGGGACTGTGCAATGTGAAGCTTACCTAAAATAAAAAAAAATTCTGCATACCAGATGAAAAATATTTCTATAACTTCCAAGTCATCCACTGTAAAATGGTGCCTCCCAGTATTTTCTAAGTTGTTTAAAAAGACAACTTTCTTTGGCCTCCAGATGGACGGATTAAATTAGGAAATGCGTGCATATTGTAATGTAGTTTAAATATATCATGTATTTAAGGGGAGGTAAGAAAGGGAAAGATTAATAAACCAATTTTTAAAAAAAATTCAATATCACAATATAACTTAAATCAATCTATAGAGAACATTTAAGAGTTGGATGAAATGTAAGAGGACTATGTTAAGACTTGATATTTATGTTTTATGCTACTCTAACCTTTTTCCTGTGCTATTTCTTCCTCATGATTATTTCAGTGGTCTGAATAAAATGGATGAAGTTCTCAGCCAGACTAGGTGGGCGAGGTTCTTTGAAGGAGGGGGAATTTGGACTGGTCTGAAGGATTATTTATCTAAGTCACCGAGTTTTCATTTTTTTTCCTATGCAAGGATTTTATTCACCGTGCTATGCTCTTTTATGATGGAAGAGCTGGAGAGAATTTTAGTCATTCGTTCGTTCTCTGACTGCCTAGAACAGCTCTTGGCACATAGCCGTCATTCCATAAACACATATTTTGTTGAGCTCATACTCGGCCCTGGGAATGCAGAGACAATTCAGACATTATCCTTGTGGGCACAGAACAGAGCTCTCTGTACCATGACTTTCTGCTGAATCTCTAGTGTTGTGTAATGATAACACTAATGGAATTTCTAAATTATGCAGTGTCTGCAATGTACTGGCAACTCTATTAGACCTTTGCTGACATTATTGCTGTAGTTATCTGAAGTCCAGATTGAAAATGAAGGTTCTACTTTCAAGGTGGTTCACTCACATGTTTGGCAAGTTTCGCTAGTAGATAAGGGCCTCTGTCCCAATCTGCTGGGCCTCTCTGTGGGGCCACTTGTGTGGCCTTGCAATATGGTCACAGCCACTCAATCACCCCCAGAGAGAGGGATCCAAGAAGTCAAGACAGAAGCTGCAATGTTTGTTATCCCCAGAACTGGAAGTCATACATTGTCACTCCCTCAGCTTCCTACTGGTCACACAGGGTACTATACAAGGGTATCTACGCAAGGAGGTATTTACATCTATGAGATATAAGTTACAATCATCCCACTTTACAGATGAGTAAACCGTGACACAACTAGTAAGTGGTAGGACAGAGAATGCCTGCTTTCTGTCCCCAAAGTTCATATTCTTAACCATTACACTATCACATCAATTATACTTTCACATTGGCTATCATTATAGATAATGTTTCCATATGTGGGATATTTTTGAGCTCTTCATTCTATTTTGTTTTGTTTGCCATCCCCAATGCAGCAGTACTACCTTGTTTTTTATTACTATGGCTTTATAACTTTATATCTGGAATGATTCCTTAACTTTACCCTTCTTCTTTATGAGATCCTTAGCTATTCTGGAACACTGTACTTCTATATACATTTCAGAATAGTCTGGAAGAACCCTGCTGGTGCTTTGAGTGGAACTGCACTGAACCTATAGATCAGTTTGGGAAGAAATGATGTCTTTAAGATATTTTGTCTTCCTGTCCTCACACTGGATTCTTGAATATGGTATATATGTCCATTGACCTATCCTGTCTTTTCACAGATCTGGTGTTTTATTTTCTGTTAGTTCACTCAGAACAGTACATAGTTTAGCTTTGTTTCATAGCAGTCAGGTAATCTCAGAAGAGATTGTTGCCACTTTAGTCCTCTGCTTGTGCTAGCTTCTCAAGTCAGAGAGAAGTGTCGCCCCATCTGTATGTTGCCTCACAGTAACCTGTAGTTCTTTGAAAATTCCTGCCATTCTTACTTTTCTATTTTTACAAACCTTTATATCCTGAAAATACCCTGAGATCACTTTAATTCTCTGCTTATTGTATCTCCCAACCCTAAGGCTTCTTCTTGCCTCCCAAGATTATTGGAGGTTTTAAATATGTTTGTCAGATCTGCTTACAGGTGGAGTTGGGTAGAGGTGAGGAGAAGGGCGAGGTATGTTGAGGAGGTTTGGACACGTTGGGTGAAGAGGTAACAAAAGCTGTTTGGCTGATGGGCTCTAAGCCAGGGATTGCTGCCAGGAAGACTCATTGGAGGGCACAGCCTGAGTGTCTTCTATCTTTGGAATTCATACGTGTGATACTTCTGCTCACCTCACACCTTTTCAGTCTCCCAGAATGCATGGAAGGACAAAGACAATGACCACATATGCATTTTGCAATATGAAAGCACGTTTCCTTTGGTTTCACTTTATGTAAATGACCTAACATTGTTCTTTGATTTATTGACTAAAACTGATAGGTGCAATTTCACTCTTTTATTATTGTTTTTTCCATTACTATTTATCCCTCTTATACCCTCTTCTACCTCCACACACCCCATACCATCCCCCTGCCCACCCCCACAACTGCCACACTGTTGTCCCCATCCATGAGTGCTTTTTCTTTTTTGCTCGATCCCCTCTCCAACCCCCACCCAGAGCAGTCAGCCTGCTCTCCATCTTTGAGTCTGTCTCTGTTTTGTCTGTTAGTTCAGTTCATTAGATTCCACATATGATGAAATTATATGGTGTTTGTCTTTCTCTGACTGGCTTATTTCACTTGCAATTTCTTATTTATTATAATATTAATATTTAATAAATAAGAAATTCAGTTTTGGAGGAGGGGGGCTAAATCCTTAAGATGACATTAATGCTACAAGCTCTTAGGGATCATATAGGTCTCTGTAAGAGGTTATTTAGTTAATATATCTCAGTGAACTGGAAGAAGCTATTTAGAGTACAGCAAAAACTTTCTGAATCCTTAAATCTGTCTTATTATTTATCATGCACAAGAAGTCCCAATGATAGGTGTCTCTACACACATGAGACTAGGATACTTTAAACTTAATTTTGATGGGGCTATGATTTTAACAAGGGTATTTAAAAGTACATATTAATAATGAAATCCAAACAACCCAGGGAGAGTCCTATGGCGTTCTAGCAGCATAGTCATTGTAGGCAAATCTTCTTATGAAACTTTAATGCCTGTACCAGGAAATGCACTGGGTGCAGTGCTGACGGAAGTGGAGAGTTCTTACTGTGTGAAGTGTACCCATTGCTGTTCAGTATTTATTGGCATAACAGAAGCACTTGGGAACAAATATTCCCTTGTATGTGCTAAGCCTCGTTTAGAGCCAAACCTTTCTTTGAATACTCCATTCATGATCAAATGGTAGGTGAAAATGTAGCAATTCCCTAAAAGGGCAAATTCTGTATATTTAGGAGCATTTGCTGAATTTCAATGTTTTTTTTTAATGTGTTTGAATCCCTGCTTTTCTTTTTTTAAGATTTTATTTATTTATTTTTAGAGAGGGAAGGGAGGGAGATAGAGAGAGAGAGAGAGAAACATCAATGTGCGGTTGCTGGGGGTCATGGCCTGCAACACAGGAATGTGCCCTGGCTGGGAATCGAACCTGGGACACTTTGGTTCCCAGCCCGCGCTCAGTCCACTGAGCTACGCCAGCCAGGGCTTCAATGTTTTTTTTTTAAGAGCATTTTTTTTTTTTACTTTCTCATCATCCTCTTTCCCCCTATTTGGTTTGTCTCCTTAGGTATACCTATGGGAGAAGCAAAAAATGGAGCAAAGAAACAGTTCCCAATTTCATGCTTTTTGTTGGATAATTAACATCAAAAAAGAACTGAAACTTTCACACAGCTTTTAAAGCATGGTTTTCATAAATTTGTGAGATTGGGAGCACAGCTGAAGTTCATCCAGTGCAAATTCTATCTGGCTTTTCACTTTTGGTACATGGCCATTGAGTAGAAAGCCTACTGAGGATTATCTTTAGTTTCAATATTTGTACTTGAAAATCTTTTTACTTCTTTGGATCTAGAAATTTTTCTTTTGAGGGTCCTAAAAGATAAGTTAGGTACCTAGTGCTTCAGTAACTATGCCCCCTAAATGTTATGTAGACAGAGATGGGGCCTCACTTTGCCTACTGGTGCATGCGCAGGCACCAGGGGCCACCCTTGGAAACAAAGAACTCATCACTTTAAGTTGAATGCCATTGTGGGTCATTGAGAACTGGGAATGGTTAGCTTCTGTTCCCTTTGGAAACTCATCCTCATTGCTTTTCTTATGTCCTTTGGGTAAGAGATTCCATGATTCAGAGCTAGGATGTAGTTCATATACTACAGTCAGATTCTTACATCCCTTCTTCCTTTACTTCCAAAAGAAGCAGAAAGAGAGACAGAATAAGAAACCCAAGGGCAAAAGGGCCAAGTGCATGATAGCCAGACTGGTGGAGCAAAGAACATGGCAGAGGGGAGGTGGACAGATTATGTGGGCAGTGAAAGGTATGCCTTCTGGTGACGCTGTACAAGTCAGCTAATCCTGGGCCTCACTGTCTTCATACAGATTCAGGGTTTTAAATCTGGGCCCTTTCTAGTCTAAAAGTATATGACATTTTAAGTCCTTCCCCAGCCTCCCTTAATTGTCTTTTATAGCCTTACCACTTCGAATGTCGTGTGGACCTGCAGAAAGGGTGGCAGCCTGGAGGGGACAGAAGGTAGACAGTCCCTACTTTAGAGGCACAGAATCAGAGTCTCTGTTTTACAGAGTTTGCTGACTGATCCCTGTGCTTATCACAGTTTCAGAAGGTGGTCTAGGGAAAGTCTGCGATTACTTTTTTTCAGGTTAAAAACAAAGAAACAAATACCAACCACTCAGTCAAACAAAAGACTTTGGAGATTTACATTTCTGAGGTTTCTTTTGTATTATAGGATCTTCAGGCTGTTGGAAAAAATTTTGACTATCTGCAAATATTCAGTACTGTTTGGTGGGGTTTAACATTTATCTGCCACCTCAGTGAAAGCATGTGAAGACTGGTCTCTGGTGATTCGGTTCCTTTGTCCTCCTCAAGTAGCTCCAAGTACACAGTGTCTCATCATGCCTTCCCTTTATGGTGCATCACTTTTCTTGCTTGTGTTTTTCACAGGAGCCCAGAGCAGGAGGCAGGGTAGGCACTGCTGCTCCTAGGCCAACAGCTAAGATCAAGGTCTCTGAAGGTCAGAGCTGCTGATTCATTGACTGGGGGTCCCAGGTCTTCTGCTTCAAGTCCTGGCCTCCTCCCACCTTGAGGCTGCAGCACCATTTATGGAGAGCACAGCCTGCCATTAGACCTGCCTTTTCCTTTCAAGGGCTTATAAAACCCCTTTTCCTTGCCAGACAGACAATTTTCATGCCTATTATGTAAGACCTGAGACATAAAGACTATGAAGATCAGTATTAAAACACAGGCTCCTGAAAACCCCAGGTTCCTGAGTAGCTCTGCTGGACTGCTCTCGGACCGCTCTCTGTCTATTATGCACAGGGTGGACCACTCAGCGTGGCAGTGGTTCCTGGCACTCCCTGCCCAGTTCAGCTAACCTACCAGCCTCTGAACTGGTGGTGAGGAAGTTACTGTTTTATTCCCTCTCAACTTGTTTTCTTTTTTTTTAAAGGTTTTATTTTATTTTATTTATTATTTTTTATGATTTCTTTATAATTTTATTTTTTTCTATTTTTTATTTTAATCATTGTTCAAGTACAGTCTTATCCCTTTTACTCCCATTCCAGCCCACCCACCCAGCCCTCCCCACTTCCCTCCCATTACCACCCTCCCCCTAGTTTTTGTCCATGTGTCCTTTAAATTTGTTCTTGTAAACCCTTCCTATTCTCCCCTGAAATTCCCTCTTCCCTCTTCTCTGGTCACTGTCAGCCTGTCCTCTATTTCAGTGTCTTTGGTTATATTTTGCTTGTTTCTCAACTTGTTTTCTTTTATCTTCTTTCACCTTAGGACATAGGATTCCCTCCCACACATGGTTCTTTCCCAACTCCAAATATTTTACTAATTTAAGAAGCTAGAATCAGTATTTGCTACTCCCTTGTCAGGCTGTGAATCCATTTTTATTTCTAATTCTCCCTTCTAGGATTTTAGAGGTGGCAGGGGGTCTAGGGTCTTATGCACCAAGAAGAAGAGCATGAGCATGAACATGCAGAGCTGTCCGGTGTACGCAGAACAGATTCAGTTCTCCTTAGGACTGAGGTGTTTGCTGGGCAGAGCAGCTGGAAAGTGGTCATTTAAAGTGTCCTGCTGGTGAGATGGTGAAGCACAAATCATCAGCAGGTTTGCTGATCTTTTGGCCCACATGCCCTCTAAAAGCTGATTTGAAGGCTATCTTTGCTCTGCTTTACCTTCATTTAGGCATTACGTTTCACGCTTCCTAAGTTATGATAATTTGGCATGTCCATCTAATGAATCTGTTAACATGTTGGGGCAGAGGTGAAGTAGGAAAGTTATATTACGTTTTCATGGCTGTAAAAAAACCATAGCAAGATTCTCTTTGAGTCAGCGCGAGAGTCAGTGTTGGTTGTGAGGAGTCTTCCCAAAGGAAAGCACATGAAATTCCTACCACATATGAAGGAGGTCTACTGGAATCAAACCCACTGAAAGGTCCCAGTGACTTGATTTTATGGTGAGATATTTGCTGTGATGCAAAGAGTGTTTTTGTGGATGAAAAGTAGACTCCATATGCCAATTCTGCCTGATTTTCTCTTAAGACAGGTATGGGCAAAGGCAGGAAAATTCTGTTGACACTCCCATTGCATACGTGGCCCTGAGTTTTAGCAATCTGTGAGCAATATTGCTCATTTACTTGCCTCAAAGAGAAAAAAAAATTCAGTGCTCTGTACACAGTGGGACTTCTGGAAATGTTGTGTAATGATGTCGTTTATTTCTGGGACCATGTTTGGAAAGGAGTTTTGTTAGCAGGGATATGTTATCTAAAGTTATGCAGGTGTTTAATAAAAGTGCCAGGAAGCTAAGGTACTTGGGACATTATATGAAGCAGTTGGTAAGGGAAAGTTTTCTTTTAAAGACTCCACAGATGAATTAATTTTAAATAGGTGCTAGCAGAATGTTGATATAGAATGAACCATTAAAACAGTGAAGTCTTCCTGTCTGTTCCCAAGGTCAGGGACTGTTATATAGAGTGAAGATGAGGGGATCATTATTCTTAGGCAGTATTTTCTTTCAGAGTTTCTCAGTTTTTCCTCTGCTAATCTCTAGATAAAAGCTAGGAGACTAGCAATATATTGCATCTGGTGTTATCACTTTTTGGCAATTCAGTTAAAATCCAAATTCTGTAATATGGCCCAGTATCATCTGATGTCTTCTTACTTTGTAGCCAGCACTTACATGCCTTTGCCTGCTCACTTACATACTAATAAGAATATATATGTATACATATATTCTCTTATTTCAGGATGAGTTACAAAAACATACTTGTGCTTATGGTGATATTTGGTGGTTTTCCTCACAGGGAAATTACTCCTGGGAAGTGTGGGAATGCATGTCAAGTCACTTGGGCACAGTCTCAGGAGGGCAGTAGGCAGGCAAGACTGTGGTGCTGCTTGCTATACTGACTTGCTTTCCTAATTCAACTCTTAGCCAACCTGGTGTAAAATAGAGCCAGTGCTCACTGTCTCACCAGGTTATTGTGGGAATGTAATTAGATAAGATTTTTCAAGCATGGCACTTAGTTGGTAACCAACCAAGTCACAATTTCCTTCAGATGGTCGGTCTGGCAAATTCCTTCAAAAAGCTATTTCTTGAAAGGGTAAGGCAATAAAATACTTCCAATTTGGTGTGAATGTGAACCTCATGGGTGAAAATGTCATATCGTGCTACCTTTATGGGTAGCAGTTTGGTGATATGAGAGTATATACTAAGGCACTCAAAAAGCTTCATACCATTAGTTCCTGTGACTGTGACTCTGAGGATCCATTTTAATGTTAATTAAAGATGTAGAAACTTTTTATGTTCAATGATGTTCATTATCACATACCACAATTATAAATTGAAAAAATGTAAATGTGCAGTGGTATTGTTCTAAAGAAATTATTCTAAAGTATATGGTGTATCTGTGGAGTGGAACACTTTTCAGCCATCACACATAACACTTTCAAGAAATATTTATGTGTGTATTAGTAACATGGGAAAATGATCATAACATTAAAAAGAGCAAATTATAAAACTGCATGTGACCCCTGTTTTATTATAATAATGCAAGGTATCATACTAAGTATGAATAAGAATCCCTAGGTATTTATTGAAGATTTACTGTGTGCTGGGTATTGTGCTAAGGAATTTATACCCACTAGCCACCAAAGAAATACTATTATCATTCACCTGTAAATGTGAGGAACTCAAAGTTTAGCTTTATTAGTGATTTTCCCATAGAATCTTAATAACTGGCGTTGGAGCTGAAATTTGGACTACTCTTTGATTTTTCTGTATCCAAGCGTGACACCTCCTTACCCGTCCATTGATTCTCTATCTGTACTGCAGCAGACAAACCACATTGAACTATAAGTCTGATTATTTGATTTCCCAGCATTTTTAGGATAAAGACCAAAATTGTTGTCTAATTATAAAGCCTGAGCTCTTAGCTACAACTGTTCATTGTTTCTCCAGATAATAGTGTTGTTTTCTTTGTTTCCCTAGTGGGGAAATTACAGATGGTTTTTATTTTCTTTTTTTGTATTTATCAAGCCAATTAACATATATCGTGTTTATAATGGGAGACAGGATGTGTATAAAGGCAATGATGGTGAAGGTTTCTAATAAATCATTTTTATTTTTTAAAGAAAGAAAACTGAGCAACACAATTTTGCCTTAGAGGGCTTAGGAATGTGGCGTAAACTCATATACAAGGGGTCCTCTGGAGACCAGAGCTAATGGAATCTACAAACATTTCACTGGAGCCATAGCTATGTCTTCACCTGTAAAGTAATAAAAGATGCTCAGCCAGAACTACTTGGGCCATTCCCATTGCTGACAAGACCAGCAGCTTTAGGGAGGCCTGTACAAGAGCAACCCTGGAAATCATGAATGGAAAGTGCCAGTGGGAGAGCAAAAATTGGGTCAGATTAAGGATAGTGCACACATTGCTGAATTCTCACTCTCTTTCTGAAAGAGCATCCAGTTCCATTAAGCTTACTCCCTGGTGGTATTGCATGTCCCCAGGTATACAGGGATTTAAGCAATCACCTTAAATTACTCTTATGTTTTCAAGCCTTTACTCATTCCACAAATATTTATTGATTGAATACAAACCTGTCACCAAAGCTCAGATATTTACCTTTTAAATATTTCTTGCATCAGTCCATTACTCTCCATTTCATGGTAGCCATTCCAGTCCAAGTAACTTTCTACAGTGTACTACCATAGCCTCCTAAGTCACCTCTACATAGCCAAGTGTACCACCTCCTCACCCATCAGTTCTTTCTCTGTCCCTCCTGCAGCAGAGAGATCATCATGGAACAAATTTGATTATTGTTTTCTAATGCTCTTGGGATAAAGAATAAAATTGTCAGTTATACAGGGTTTCTTGCAGGATCTGGCCTCTGCTATCGCTCTGTCTTCTGCTCTTACTGTATTACCCCTTGCTCTTCCTGCTCTGTTTGTACTAGTCTTATTCTCAGAATATGTGTGCTAGCCTCTTGCCCATCTCAAAGACTTTTGCCTGCAGTGTTCTGCTGGGGACATGCTTCTTCATTCTTCCTACAGAACTTAGGTTAATGGCTGCATCCTTAGTAAATCCTTCCTCACCATCTTTCCCCTAAAATATTTTTCTTTATTGTATTTCATTTTCCTCTATTATGCACCCTGAACATTCCTCATCATGACAGTCATCATAGTTGAATTTTGACATTGGCTGATTTGGGTGTGATTATTGCTTTGAGTTTGAAACATGGGAAGGTTGTCCCACATGGGGTGACACACTCAGCACAGGCTGTTGGACTCTTCATCTCTCTGTGAGGAAGTGTTTCAGGCTGCCCCAAGGGCCATTGTCATGTGGCACACTGGGGATAAAAGACTGCACAAAGAGACTGCTCTTCTCAACAGTGATGTCTCCATCCCATACTAATCTATAAAGTTATTGTGGAGGAGAATTTACTATCTCTCCAGGAAAACTGTTTTTCAAAGACAGAAAAAATCTGAGAAGAACTTAGCTGATTTCTGAGCATTAGAATAAGGTTTTTAGGTATTTCTTATGTACCATTGAAGTTTCATTTATATTCAAAAGTATATGTTGGTAACCAAATAAACAAACATATTATTCTCATAATTAATTACCCCCCAATCTTACACATAATTGGAAATAATTGGAAATGGACTCAATCTCTACCCATTAAGGTACAGTCTGGGTGTAACTGCAAAAGACTGAATCTACCATCTGTTGTCTTTAATTCCCAGGTCCTGACCCCTGCTTTGATGTCATATACAGTTTCAAATAAACCAGTTTTCCTTGTATTGGTATCAAAATATCAGAGAACTTGAGTCCTCCACGTGTGCTGTGATTAAAAACATAGATTCTGAAGCCAAGGTTCAAAGCCTGGCTCCACTATTTATAAGCAGCAAGAACTTAAGCAAGTTATTCTAATTCTCTGTGTCCCAGTTTGCATTATTTTTAAAGTGGGAACAGTAATATTACCATATAATATTGTTATGAAGATAAGTAAATATATGCAGATCTCTTACAACAAACAATACACTATATAATTTTTACTTACAAGTATTTTAGTAAGCAAAAGCTTTTGTCAAATTGTAAAGGTGCTGGACATTCCCACCATCGCAAATTGGGGGCTAGAATAAGTGTCAGTTGTATTTGTAATATCGGTATGGGTTTTAGGTTAGACAGTCCTTTAAAAAAAGTTACTGACAAAACTCATAAGATTGAGTTCCAGTGTCTCAAGTTTGGCTGATGGGGTGGAGATTGGGTGAGAGCTGAGAGAATAGCATCCTTTCTTGGAAAAGGCTGAAGAAGCACAGTGATTCATGAGCTAGTCTACTACATGGATTAGTGAAAACTGCAGGGCTCCAAGGTGTGTGCTGCCTGTATTTGCACCACAGTGTAACATATGCACCTTGTGCACCAACAAGTGTGCCCCCTGCTGGACACTCAACATGGCTAAGGTGTGGCCCTGCCCTCACAGACCATAATTTGGTAGGGGCATGTTAACATTTGCACAAATAACAATTTTAAACCACAAGCATACACTGTGTTACCTTGTGCTAAACTACAGTTAAAAGCAATTTGCTGGTGAGATTAATTTGCTGGTGAGATGTGAGAAAGCTCTTTGAGAAGAAAGAGATCACTTGGGTGAAGGAAGAAGATTTCAGGAGGTGCTATCATGACAAGTGGACATCACTGATGGAGAAATCAGCGGAGACAAAGCCCGGGTGGCAGGGAACTGAACAAATTCAGGGAATAGAGGGTAGACCAGGCAACAATACTGTAGGGCTGAATGAAGTTATAATCATTTGTATATGAGGAGAGTCAGGAATCCTGGTTTATGTTTATTAATTCCTGGCACAGGAGTGAAAATCTAACTTGCATAATGAAATCTTATCTCATATATCTCTCTCTTATCATCCACCCAATCCTGTTTGTCCTTTCTCTTGCCTCAAGTTTATGCTTTCCTGGCATAAAGACTGATTGTAATTCTCCTCTAATAGGAGACAACTGGGAACTGACAAGGAGGGACTAAAAGACTGTGTAATCAAAGGCAATAAAAGGATGCATTTGAATGGGTGTCTAGCTTGGAATTCCAAACGTGTGCTCTTTTGCAAATGCAGGATGATGTGTAGCTCCTCTTCCATGCTGGGCAACTCCCATTATCCTATCTGTCTTCCTCTATCACTTAAGTTGACTCCATGGGTAACTAGTATTTTTAATCCATCTTTCTCTACTAGAACCATTTTCTTTTTAACTAGGACAAAGGAATCTAAGCTTATAGCTTCCTGCGAACAGCATGAAAACCTTTTAAATTACACGGCATTGATGGATTTTTACCCCTTCCTCTAAATACAATACCCATGCCATCCCTGGGGTTCACTTAAGGCTTCCTTACTGATGATAAAGCTGCTGCTTGGCACAGACAAGGGCCCAACTCACTGCATCATTTCACTTTTGTTCAGGTTGCAGTCTCACCAGTGAAGCCGAAATGGAAAGTCTAAGCCCCTGATCCTGGCAGCACACAGCATATTAAATGCTGTTCTTGCTAATGTTTCTCCTCTTGAATGGCAAATGTGTTTGCTACTGCCTCCACATCCCAGTCTCCTAAGTGGTTGGGTGATTCTGAATTGTGTACCATGGACAAGCTGCAGAGGGCTCAGGGGAGAGGCTTTGAAAGAAAAAAAAATGATGTGAATGCTGAAATGTTTCACCTCCGGGAGAGTCCTTAACAAGAAAGCCTTGCCTGCTTTGGGCTAGAATAAGGCATTCTTTCGCCTGCCCATTTCTGAACATAATCCTAGCAGCCAGCTTACAGTTCATATGCTACTCTCCTATAAAACTTTATGTATGAGAAATTTGACAAGAGATGTTATTAAATGAACACAAGAACCTTGGTCTGGATTGCCAAGAGCCAAGAAAATGAAACAAAACAGACTGAGGAAAAGAACGTATCTCGCCACAGATGACTAAGGGTACCTGACTTGACCACTTCCAATAGTGTTTTTGCATCCCATAATAGAGTGATTTACAATTTGGAAAATGTTTCACCCACTTGATCTTGTTGGAATCTCACTGACATGTCAGGATGAGAGGCCAGGAAGAAATATTATTTTTATGGGGACAGTGGGGAAATCGAGGTACATAAATACGTGAGTGGCATGAAATTACATGGCTAGTAAAAGGCAACACTATGCCTAAAACTGAGACCTTTTCATTTAAGTTCCAGGTCCATCAATCACACTGTCTCCTTGTTAAAACACTACTGCCCCATAGGACCATTGTAGAGACAAAGCACCCTCTGAGGTCTTCTGAGAGATCCTCCCTGGCCACAGTATGCTCTGTGTCTGGCTCCTGTATTCATATGTGAACCATCAAACTTGGCGAATACTGTGAATTCTCTTGCTTCCTATTTTTAAAATATTTTTTTTGTTGGGTTACTAGAACACAAGCTTCCCAAGAGCAGGTGTGATATTTCTGGACACATAGCAAGCATTTAATGGACACTTATTGACTTACATGTTTTTGTTATTGTAGTAAAATCTGCCTTTTAAGTACATTAGTACTATAACTTTACATTGAGAAAAGTCATGTGATAAAGTGATTTTTTAAAAAATATTTTATTTACTTATTTTTAGAGAGGGAAGAGAGAGAGAAAGAGAGAGAGAGAGAAACATCAAGGTGCAGTTGCTGGGGACCATGGCTTGCAACCCAGGCATGTGCCCTGATGGGGAATCGAACCTACGATGCTTTGGTTCACAGCCCATGCTCAATCCACTGAGCTATGCCAGCCAGGGCAGATAAAGTGATTTTTTATACCTTAACCTATCTCATTGATGCTCTTTAATATCTTCTAAATAATGGAATATATTTCCTTGTATGTCCAAAGTGATAACATAAAATAAAATGTGGATAGTGATCTGTAATCATTTTTGGGTTTTGATCATCTCTGAAAATAGGATGAAAATGATGTGTTTGCATGCAAATTCAGAATGGAGACAAAAAGAGATCTGTTGAAGCCCTTTTAGGGCCATAATTAGGAATTAGCAAAAAATAATATTGCTGTGTTGCCTGATAGTGGTCACTGCCAAGCACAATCTAACTACAATAAAAAAAAAAAAATAGAAAAACTTCATCTTCCCTGAGATTCCCGTTGACCCATTGTTGTTTGGGTAGGTAGATATTCATCTCCCTTCATTTTCCTTTTTGTAAATTCCTCAAGCCCCTCTACCCTGTTTTTGATAACAAGAGATAATAACATTCACCTAAAAATTCTTCATCCGACAGTCCTTTATTATGTATGTCTCACATGCCAGATGCTGTGCTGGTGCTGGCCGCAGGGACACAAATCTCTTAAGACATGTGTATTATCCTGAAGAGGTTCTAAATCTAGAATGTGTATTTAAAAAAGGCTGTAAATTCTGTTTGGGGGGAAAGGGTGAGACTTCTTTGTAGTTTTAGAATTGGAGGATAAAGATAAGTGGGCATCCTCCAGGAGGATAAGAGAACAATGTGTGTTATTCCAGCAAAACATGCTCTAGCTCATCCACAGGTTCAAAGACACTGCAAAACACAGTCCATTCAGCACACAGAGACACGTTCAATGTGTGCTTACAGTTGAGTGTTGGGTGAAGGGCTGGGTCTGTGGAAAGAGAGCCAGGGCTCACATGGTGAAAGGTTTTTGAGACATGAGATGTGTGCTCTTTATCCTACTGTTGAAAATACCCAGACGGGGTAACTTAAAATCTGTCTGGAGTTCTTTTATACTACAACAGAGTTAGCATTACCACCACTGGCTACATAAAAGGAATTATTGGCTCTTGTCATAACCCAGGGGCTACAAACACAGCCATCTGAACAAAAAGACCTGCCTGCCCATTGCTGGATGTGTGAACTATAAAAGCTCTTCAGTGCAGTAAGAACATTTTCTTGGATCTTGAGGATGTTAACACAGCTGTTTATGAACACTGTCAATCCACAAGTAGCAGGGGCGAGCCACAGACAGATTTATCTGGCTGCCTGAGAATTTTGAAAAAAAAAAAAAATACTGGTGACATGGTAGACTGACATTCCTGCTGATACTTTAGCATCCAGAATCTCTTTCCAGCTGAGTGGACATATAGTTTCTGTCTCTGATTACTTATGCATCATATAGCTCTGTGCTGAAACCTTGCCACTTGCCTCTTTAATTTGGTGAAGGTAGTGGAACTATATTCTTTCCATTCATTTATTTATTCTCCAACATTGGCGGGAGGTTCAAAGGCCAATACCTGCACATCAAAGTCTCACGAGCAAGTGGGTCTCAATTCACTGGAATCCTCCTTACTGTTTCTCTCCATAACCAGCTCCAGTATAAATTTGCTACATGTATTCAGGAGTGAATTTTATTCCCTCACCACTTAACTGCCTTAGTATTTGGAGGATGTGACTTGAAGGAACTGATTATTAAGCTGATTCACCATAGCCTTCTGGAGACTGAAAAATGTCCTGCAGAAGTCAAATCTCTTCATACTGGGACCCTCATCTCTCTACCAACTGATTCTGGGGTTAGTAGAGTTCTTTTAGGTAAGAAAATGATGAAATATGATTAATGATCTGTGGCTCCCCCCCTGCTACTTGTGGATTGACAGTGTTCACAAACAGCTGTGTTAATATCCTCAGAATCCAAAAAAATGTTCTTACTGCACTGAGGAGCTTTTATAGTTCACACATCCAGCAGTGCTCAGGCAGGTCTTTTTGTTCAGATGGCTGTGTTTGTAGCCTCTGAGTTATGATAAGAACCAATAATTCTTTTTGTGTAGCCAGTGGTAGCAAGTTTAAGGAGGCAGCCTCTTAAACCTGCTTTGCTTAAGGTCCCTAGAATGCTCTGTGGCAGATCGCAAACTAAGAGGTCATAGGAGAGAGGCTGCTCTACATTTTGTCTGGGGTGAGTCTAGGCAGCCAAGATATTGCAGATGGCAGAGTAGGCAGTGGCTATATTCCAGGCCAGAATGCCAGATGCCTGTGCTATTTAAATTAGCCCCACATGTAGTCTACCAGTGTCTGAATTGATTCAGCTATCTGGGTGTGGTATCAGGAAGCATTTTGTCCCACGTATCCAGTCTTGGTTTGTTTGTCAAACTTCCATAACATCATAAGACTTAAAGAAACCTCAAAAATAAATATCTGCTTCAGTTTTACCCATCACCTTGTTTTTAAAATTATATTTAAGCCACATTCGATAAATCGGATGCTATTCTCTTCTATAACTCATCAGAAAAGGGTCTACCTTGGCAGCTTGTTCTAATATCGCCCATGAAATTTATGTTTATTCAGATAGTTTATGAAGGCTCTCCTTGATGTACTCACTCACTGATATGTTATTAAATGTGTCAAAAGTCAAATTACTTTTAATTTTCCTCTCAAGTCTTGTTTACAATTCTTTGTATAGATTTTTTTAGAATTTGTATGCTTTGCATTGTGATAAATACTTTAGCATGCATGGTTTCTTCTACTCTGTCAATTGGTAGGTACTATTATTTTCATCATTTTCATGAAAATGAAGACACTGAGACTTAAAGAAGTTACTGACTTGTTCATGGTAACAGTCAGTTATTGGTGGAGCTAAAACTTAAATTCAGATCTGTTGCATTGCAGATCCTGAATTCGAATACTTATATTATCTTTCAGTCATGTGATTATTCACCAAGTATCATTGCACATGTTTTGCTAATACTTTGTGGATTTTTTTAAGTAGTTTTTTCCAAACCATGGGTTGTGGCTCATGAGTGGTATGACCAGCATGTGGGTTTCTGTTTAATGAAGTGGACCAGAATAGAATATTACAAAATAGAATACACCAGGACATATTGATGGTAGTAATGGTAGATATATTTTTGTGAGACATTAGTTTCAGGTATACACATAGGTATATAGGTTTCTGCGTGTAATTGAATCACAATGCAAAATGTGTATATTATTGTGAATCATGGTAAATTTGGGGAGACAATGCTATGCATCATATAAAATACTATGAGTTCCTTGCTTTCAATATATCTACCTTGCTGGGAGAAGAAAATGTGTATATATTAATTAATGTCAGCAAAATATGCTAAAGTAGATTATTAAAAGCTAAAATGTGCAGCTATAAATAACATTTAAGTCATAATCCTTTCCTGGCACTCATCATCTACTGAGTTATTGTTTTTAAGAGTGTGTAAAACACTCTTGGAACATCTTGAGGAGAAAGACATGGTTTGTGGTGTAGACTGCTCAGTGCCTTGAGCAGAGAAGGTGTTTCATGAGTGATTATTAAGCGGATGGAAGGAGGAATAAGAACTTGCCTCTATGTAAAGAGCATTATTTACAAATAGCACATCTTGAATTTGGTGAAACTTAAAACTAGCTCACATTTTATGCCTGTTTCTTCCTTTTAAAATGAATCACTTTCTGTTAGATGTGAAAGAAGCAGAATAAACCACAGAAAT
This sequence comes from Phyllostomus discolor, assembly GCF_004126475.2. Classification (NCBI taxonomy): domain Eukaryota; kingdom Metazoa; phylum Chordata; class Mammalia; order Chiroptera; family Phyllostomidae; genus Phyllostomus; species Phyllostomus discolor. The sequence continues at coordinate 38,318,154 of NC_040904.2, read as the reverse complement.
CTTCCGAGGAGGCGTGTGAGGTGCGAGTTGTCATGGTGGCTCCTCGTTTATCTTGGCTCAGCTGGAGGCCTCTTTCTTAACTTCTGCAAGAATATGAGACAAAAATGGTTATGAATGAAGTGGATCAAGTTTACCTAAAAGAAAACATGCTGGACAGATGTCCTTTAGTATGTAGTTACTTAATCCTATAGCTTTGAGTCAGCCAAATCACTGATACTAAATAAAAGCAGTGCTAACACATTCTAAGTCACAAGACATAAAAAATGTCTATTTCTGTTCTTATTAACAGAGTTACATACGTACAGTTGTTTCTTTAAAGTTCTCATGATCTTCCCAGAAACTCTTATGTAGTTTTTGCCTTAATATTTGCTATTTATCTTTGTGTCAAGTGAGTAATTTAACTAAAGTTGCATAAACAAATAATTCAAATTTCAATTTTTTTGAGGCCAAAGGGTTGTCTTTTAAAAACTAATATAAAATTAAGGAACAAGGAGAAGTGGGGTCTGACTCAGGAGCCACAATAACAGGACATACTGAGAAAGAGCACTTAGAAATTAGATTTGAGATTCTTTAGTTTTTTTTCTTGCTATCTAAAAAATGACCTTAATTGACTATTTTTTCAAATTGAACATGTTTTCTGAACAAATACTTCTTGTTTGCCTGATTTATACCAAACATTGCACTAGATACTGATAGGTCAATGCTAAATGAGATGCAGACCTGCCCTCAAGGTGCTGGAGAGGAAGCAGTTGTGGTAGAAGCATGTGCATGTCATAGCTGTGCTGAGCCAATGTCACGGGAGCTCACGGAAGCTCTCCCTCAGACAGCAGTGAGCGGGGGCTGCCTCTCAGAGGAAATGAGGCTTAGGTTGAGAAGTACAGAATGAGTAGGAGAGTTCACTGGGGCTAGAGAAGGGCAACTTAAGGAGCAAGGATGGTGGGGAGAGAGAGAGAGAGAGAGAGAGAGAGAGAGAGAGAGAGAGAGAGAGAGAGAGAGAGAGAGGGAGAGAGAGAGAGAGACTGCTAAGAATTTCTGTTAGTTCCATATGACCAGAACTCAAGAATGTGAGATGACAAGGTGGAAAGATGTGGCTGGAAATGAAGGGTAGGGATTAGGGATAAAGTGTTTTCTATACCATGTTCTGGATCTTTTCCTAAATCCTGAGGTGAAATGAGGAAGCTCTGATGGGTTTTCATTAGAGGAGGGAGATGGCAGTTAGCTCAGCAAAAAGTAACAGTGCTTCACCACAGGACTGGAACCACCTTTCCCCTTTGCTCCATGGGAGAGAACAGAGCAGCAGAGCGTTTCTTCAAACTCCTTCAGCTGCAGTCCCCTGACAGGCTGCAGGGAAGGATCAGACATCACACCTGCCACACCTGGAGGCTCTGTTGCTATAGGCAGAACAAACACTTCAAATTAAATTTCTTAGCATTTTACAGAACTCTCTGACTACCTAGAGAAAACCGTTTTCCCCTCACTCTTATAGAACATGAAAAATGATAACAGAGCAAGAATATTTACAGTCCTACATGACATATGGGTAGCATTAAGTGCGTTGGCCTTTACTTAAAAACTGGTGCTGTGATTAACAAATATGATCTCCATCTTCACTGAAGGGAGAATGAAAAACCAGTGAGCTTATATGGCCAGCTCTTCCTTTGTTCTACACACCTGCCTTGTGTCTCTACTTATTTCTGCCTGTATGTTCTGTTAGTCACCACAGACTTATGCCCCAAGGAGAAACATAAAATTAGATTCAGCTACAAATTTTTCAACTTCTGGCATCTCTGATGTGGCCTCCTATTTGCTTTATTCTGCCTCATCTGCTGCTTTGGATCATGTCTTCATTATTTTCATAGGCCTTTGCATTCCTGCCTTTATCCAACATTCTTTAAGCATCTTAGAACCTTTCAGAAAATGATTTTCATGTGTACCTTAAGGATGTTTAAAAAATCATTAAAAGCCAACATTCTCTCTTGGCATTAAAATGTTCTTTCCCTTTTCCTATCTCTGTACATATGATTTTGTGCATCTGCTTGAAATCTTAGTCACATACAGACCACTCTGTGTAGGTCAATGAAAGTTACTTGAATAACAAGAAAAAGAAACAGTTCTTAACACTTGTTAACACAAAAATACAGTAATATATTATTACTCTGGGGGAACAAGAAAAGGTCTAGGTGCATAATTCTGGCAGAAACCATCATATTTGTACAAATATAGTATCTTAATTAAGAAAAAAACTTAGGTTAAATGACTAAATTACAAGCATTGCTGGTTAATATGACCACTTAGTGTCTGAACAACTACTTGCCTTGTATCCTGCTACTTCAGTGGTCCACTTGCTTTTGACCTTTTGACTTATAGAAGCTAGAAGCTAGAAGTTAGAAGATAGAAGATCCTGAGATCATCAGATTCTTGTTCTTAACTTAGGTCTGACCTGTGCTTGGGCTTATTTAATGTTCTTCACCTTCAAGCTTTCCAAGCTCTGCACAATCTAGCTCCTAGTCTTCTGCCAAAGGTTACCAGTACCTATGGTTCTGGTGTTAATGTAGTAGCTGAGTCTTACCAAGGTCCTGAATAGGATTTTACAGGCTCTTTCTGGCATGTTACTAATGCTTTTTCTTTTTCATCCCTACATATTCACATGGCTAACTCCTTCCCATTATTCAGGCCACATGTCCTAAATGCCACCTCCTATAATCAACCTAGTTATTTCTATCTCAAGCCTTCATTACTTAGTCTGGGGAAGCTAAGCTGCTACATAAAAAAGGACTTGTGCACTGGCTGGTGTAGCTCAGTGGATCAAGTGCAAACCTGTGAACCAAATGGTTGACAGTTCAATTCCCAGTCAGGGCACATGGCTGGGTTGCAGGCCAGGTCCCCAGGTGGGGACATGTGAGAGACAGCCACACATTGATATTTCTCTCCCTCTCTTTCTCCTTTCCTTTCCTTCTCTATAAATAAATAAATAAAACCTTAAAAAAAGGACTTGTGATGATGTTTACTTATTTTCCACATAGTAGTATTGATGTGTTTGTTCCAGGTTATGGGAAAACTATATGAGGTAATTCATGTGTCAAGGGTCCTCATCTGATTGTTCTGTCATGCCCATTATATTGTCATCTGAATAATTAAAGCTGGGCTGTGACTATATTCAGTTTCTAGCCAATGGGAAGGAAAAAGAGAGCATGAAAGAGGAATGCTTAGTATGTTAAGGCCCAGAACCAAAAGTAGCACACATAATTTTCTTTCTATTTTATTGGTGAGGATGTAGTCATATGGCCACACTTGTTGCAAGGAGGGCTGGGAAATATAGGTATCTGGGTTGCCAAATGCTCAGTACAACTTTACTTTTCTAGAAGGATTCATTCTTTTGGACAATTAGCAGTCCTCGGAACACCAAGCCACTCTGTTATCACTTTACCCTGTTTTATTTCCTTTACAGCACTATCATTATCAGAAATAATTTTTAATTAATGAGTTATTGTTTTTCTTTTTTACTTAATCTCTCATTATAATGTAAGATCTACCACAGCAACATCATATTCTATTTTTTTTTACCTCTGCATTGCTAGTGCTTGGCATATAGGAGGTATTCACAAGTGTTTGAGGTTCCTGAGACTGGGTGATCCATTTGCTAAAACTCAAACTACTTTTTATTTCCTTTTTACATCTGCTAAGAGGCTTACACATCAGGGCAGTTTGGGGGCCAACTTTGGGATTGGTTGCTGGAGCTTCATTTAACTGAGTTCTTACCCTCTTAGAAATGACAGATCTCATCTTGGACATGTTTGATCACTGACTCACATAGCCAACCTGCAGTTGTTGGATGAACTTCATTTATCTGGGGTACTTAAGTTAGGGGAGTAACTAGTAACCTGAAATAGAATACCAATGTCTTCCTTATCTTTGAAAGATTGGGGCAAGATCTCAATTTCCACCATGGTTCATTCTGCTTTCTGGGGGCATCTACCTGTTTAGCAATCAGATCATGCTGCTCCTATTGGAGGTCTGCCTCAGAGTCTGCCTGAAATGTACAGATCCTAAAGGGATGAGAACCCTTTTCTAAAGGAGGGAGGAAAGTTCTCATCAGACACTCTCTATTAGCAGCTCCCCTTGCTTTCCCTTCTCCTGTGTCTTCAGCCTTACCATCAGCCCACCTAGATCAGCAGTTTGAGTTTCTTGTCTTATATTCAGCTTGTCTCCTGGTTTGTTCCAATTTAATCTGGTCCTAACTCTTTATCTTGTATGCATTCTACACTGGTGTTTGAATATGAAATATTATGATCCTGGTATTGAAATAGAATTGTAGAAATGAAATTAATTTAGACTTTAAACTCTATGTGAATAGGGACAAGGTCTGTCTTATGCATCATTGTATACCCATTAGCCACCTGTCATATAGCACATAAGCAAAAAGGTAAATGAGCAAGTACAATGAAATGACATGCATTATACTTTGAGAAAAGTACAAAGAAGTAAATGCTAAGATGTTATGATTTAGACAGAGTACTCAGAGAAGACCCTGTCTAAAGAAGTAGTGTTTAAGTTAAGATACAAAGGGCCTGGAGAATAGAATCTAAGGTGATGCTATACAGTTGCTTAAAGTACAGTTTGGGTTCAAAACCTGGTTCTATCAATTGTGATACATATTAGTCTTCTCAGGCTTCTATAGCAGAATATCATAGACTTGGCTTAAACAACAAGCATTTATTTGTCATAGTTCTGGAGGCTTAGAAATCTAAGATTAAGATATCAGATGATTGAGGTCCTAGAGAGGTTCCTACTCCTGGCTTGCAGATGGCCACCTCGTCTCTGTGGGCTCACATGGCAAAGAAGGAGAGAGAGAGAGAGAGGGAGAGAGAGACTCTTTTCCTAAAAATCTATTGACATACTCATGAGGGTCCCCCTCCCCCCTACCATGACCATATCTTAACCTAATTTTCTCTCAAAGGCCCCATTTCCAAATACCATTACATTAGAAATTAGGGCTCCCATGGATGAATTTGCAGGGGAGGTGACACAGTTCAGGCTATAGCATTACCTGTATAAATTTGTTCAAATCATTCCACTTTGTTATGCTTCATTTTCTTCATTTTTAAAAGAGAACTTACCTCATGAAATTTTTGTAGTATTAAATAAATTCACATGCTCAAAAATCTTTTTAAAAGATCCCAGGCACATAGTAAATGCTATGAGACTTGTTAAATGAATAAATATAAAGTGCATACCAAACAGATGAAAGAGCAAGGACACAGCTTTTGAGGAGACAAGGACCCAAGAGTTTAGGAACAGGGCAAGGAAGCTGTATGAGGAGAATAATGAATAAGGGTGGGGAGACACCTGAGATGAAGTGGAAGAGGTGGTCAGGTCTAGACCAACTTGGAACTTCACTTCCCATAAGGAGCGTGGATTTTGCTGTCAGTGGAATGGGAAGCCAAAGATTATTTGAGGAAATAAACTAGAAAGAGTATGAGGAAAAATGTTGACAAGGGTTGAGGGGTTGTAGGGGATTTGGGTTGGGATTCTGAACTCGAAAAGATAATCGACTTCAAAAATGTTTAAACTTTTTTCTATTTTTATTATAAAATAATTTAAAACATATAAAAGTTTTAGCAAGGCTACATAGTACAATGAACAGTTATGCATTCACTACCTGGATTTAACAGTTGTTAACATTTTGCCATATTTTGTTCATCTATCTACCTATCACTATACCTGCATCTAGGTGTATATTTATATGTATGTCTATCAATATATACCTCTCCAAACTACTTTAAAATAGGCTGTAGATATTAGGACACTTTGCCCCTAAACATTTTAGCAGGCATCTCTTAAAATGACAAATTATTCTGTATAATTATAATATCGTTATTGTATACAAGAAAATTGGCAATAATTCACTAACATAATACCTAATTTGTATTCAAATTCACTCAGTGTTCCCCAAAATATAATTTATGTATTTGAGATTGCCAACATTTAAAGATTAGGTAGGATCTTTGAAAAGGGATAGAGGAGAAAGCGTCTCATAATAGTTAAGGCAGAAAAACCTGATTTCAGGAAAGCCCAAAGAGAAGTGATTTTAAGAATGCTAACTCTGTAAATACTGATGGCATTCTCGAGTTAACTCTTTGTCTTAGAAAAGTTGGGCCTAGTGCTATTTGAAAGAAGTTGAGCAGCAGAATTTATTGATATCCCCTCAGACTAATTATTTATGATAAACATGCAGTCTCCAGCATTTTTGGCACCAGGGACCAGTTTTGTGGAAGACAAATTTTCCACAGACCAGGCAGAGGGGGGGGATGGGCACCTTTGGGATGATTCAAGCACACTACCTTCACGCTTGCCTTCTGCTGTTTGGCCCTGTTCCTAACAGGCCCTGACTGGTACTGATCTGCAGCCTCTGGAGGGTGGGACCCCTGGCTCCTATTCCAATTGATTTGGTAAAGAATTAAAGATGAGAGGAGATAAAACTTAATGTTATTTGGAGAAGAATTGTAAATTGAACCTTGCCTATTGACTGGTACTTCATCATTCCATTTGTAGTTTTATAATGCTCTTCTTCTGGGAACTGACTCAATTTCAGAGTCCTATCCTCTAAAGTTTTTACTCCCTTCATGTCTGGTTAAATATGCCATTAATTTAATGTTACCTATAATCTCAGTTTTTTTTTTACTTCTCTCACCAAATAGAATAACCATGTAACTGATCTTTCAAATTGGAATGCCTTTTAAAGTACAAGGGGCACCACTAATAGTGACATAGGACTAGAGGTATGGAGTGGATCATTGTAGGCAAACCAGTTTTTATGGTCACCCTACCTATGGGTAAGTCACTTTCCCCCATTCATTTTCTTTTCCCTCTCACTCCCTCGTCACCCAGGCCTCCTAACATATCAAGAACGGAAGCCCTCCAGGATACTCTTTATGAGAACGCAACCTTTCCATGTAGCATTCAAGAAGTCATAGAATAAAATGCACATAAGCACAGCCACTCAAAACTTAGGCACTTTTAAGTGGTTTTGAGTTACCCCATACTTTTTTTGAATATTCTGATTTCCAAGGTTTTCCTCCTTTATAAATTTCTATTTAGCACCTGATTTATGGAATTTCTTTATAATTATTTTGCTTTGTAAGAGTCTCTGCTAAGCCCTTCACTAAAAAATATAAAAATTAATGCATACTTTAAATATCTGTTACCTTATTTCACATAACTGATAGATTAATCCTTGCAGTGAAAAGAGATTATACCCTTTTAGTAAAAAAAGGAAGTCAATGGAATGGAAGCACAATTGTGAAATGTATTTGAAAATACCTTGCGCCCGGTAAGCGACCAATAAGTACTGAATGAACAAATGAGTGAGCCAAATTATAGTGTTTTAGTTTGTTCTTAAATTGATAGACTAGTAGGCTCAACTTCTCCCTTTTATTGTACATGTGAAGGCAAAGTCGAACACAAAACAAATTTAGTGTCTCCTTCACTCTTTCTGCCATGATCATTCTTTTAGTTTGAGTCAAAATCAGTACCTGGTTAATTACATACTAATGTCTGAAGCAGTGGCTTTGGTTTCCCCTAAAAATAGGATTACAGATGGATCTTGCTATTATGTTCTGTTCTGAAACATGATTTTGGTAGATTGATATAACCTGAGTTTTTTATTTTGCAGTTTTCAGTTTCCTTTTTTTTCTCTCTCTCTCTCTTCTGAAGATTTTATTTTTTAAAGAGCAGTTTTAGGTTTACAAGACAACTGAGAGGAAGGTAGACATTTCCCATGTATGACCTGCCAGCACACATGTATAGCCTCCCCCATTTAACAGCATCACCTAACAGAATGATACATTTTTACCAAGAATGAGCCTACATGGATGCATTATAATCACTTGGAGTCAATAGTTTGAATTAGGGCTCACTCTTCCTGTTGTACATTTGTGTGAGTTTGGACACAAGTAGAATGCCATATATTCATCATTATAGCATCATTCAGAGTATTTTCACTGGCCTAAAAATCTTCTGTACTCTGCCTATTCGTGTTCTCCACCACCTCTGCCACCACCTCTGATCTTTTATTGTCTCCATAGTGTTGTCTTCTGAATGTTTTTTCTTTGATTTCAGTAATATGTCTTCTACAAAATAATGTTGAAGGACTTCAGTTTTGAAACTTGGCTATCAGTACTCATTGTCTTCTGTGTTCTCTGTATGGCAGGGGCTGGTAGGCTAAATGCTGCATATCTAGGCTTCCTTCCTTTTGGGTTCTGGGTATGATTTAGATTCTACCAACAAAATGTACCCAACATGAAATTTAGGGGACAGAAGGAGGCAGAAGCCATCTTCTTACTCCTGCGGTGGCCAGCAGCGAGTCAGTTGGGTATGTTTACTGTTGTCAAATGTCATGGGCTAGCGGGTGATTACCATCTTCAAGGATGTGGAGGCAGCAGCAGCAGCTAGTTTTCTGAGTCCTGGTTTCTAGCCAGATTGGTGTGACCTTGCAGCTAGTGGTCCAAATGGTGGCTCCCTGACTTACCTGCTGCTTCTAACAATTTGTAGGCACCGACTTTCTGTATTATATCCATTTCCATTTGGGATACCTGAAGAAGTTTTGGTTTCCTAAACTGAATCTAAGTGATACTACTTTATAATATTCAGTTTTTATATATAGTAAGAGGTACCAAAGCAGTTCTTTATTGAACATGTAAGTTGGTTTTTAGTTTATACATTCACGAACTATGCTGTTAGGACCATTTGTGATTATTAAACATTTCAGTTCATAATAGGGAACTTTTACTTAGCCCTTAAAATATGCTTCTGAGTAAAAGAGTATGTACAGTTTAAGTCACACATATATACAAAAACATGTATATTAATAATTTCATGAATTACTCTGTAGAAGTGTTATAGAAGTGAATGATTGTGGTGTTTTTATATGTGAGTTGAGACAATTTTATTTTGATGAAGGAAAAACATAAGGGAGGTAAGTGGGCTCCAGGGAAGTGGGTTGTTAAGTGGCATCCTATGTAGAGCCCCTGAGAACATTTAACATCCACAGAAATTGAAAATAAGGTGGTATCTCCTCCTACCTTCTTTAAATCAACCTCTCTCTCTCCCTCTCTCTTTCTCTCTACTCATATTTAGCTCTCTCTCTGAATATATCTAGCTCTCTCTCTGAATACATGCATTTGTATATATATGTACATATATGTATATATGCTTATATATACATATATAAATAGGTAAATATGTCTTTAAAAATTTTGCCTTTCTTCATCCATGTTGACTACTGTGATGCTTCAAAATATATATCAGATATAAAATTCTTACAACTTTCTCTCTTTTGGGTCCCTGCTTTGCTGGTGATCTGAACAGGCACATCACATTGGGAGTCCTTAATGTCTCAAATAGGGTCTAAAACTGGGGTGTCAAACTTATTTTCACTGGGGGTTGCATTAGCCTCACAGTTGCCTTCAAAGGGCCGAATGTAATTTCAGCTCCTTAACAGTTAAGGGAGTAGTTACATTTATACAGTCCTCAAATTATTTTGGCCCTTTGAAGGCAACTGCAAGGCTGATGTGGTCCCCAGTGAAAATGAGTTTGACACCCCTGCTCTAAAACAACTTCTGTAGCTGGTGTGAGATAAAATAATGATGTATTGAAGAGAACTTTTACCACCTCACATTTTGCCTGGGTCTAGCCTTGGCCAGTTGGGAGTGAGCACAAAAGCAGAGAAAAGGAGGAATCTTTTCAAGACATCAACAATCAGCTCTGTCAAAGCTCTGCTTGCATCAGTTGCATCTGGAGCAGGAGTCAGGCTGTGTCCTCCTTGTTAGTTAATTAAACACATTCCTCTATAACTTCAATTCTAGTGAGTCCTCTGTCTCCTTTACTGGGCTCTGACAAAGTTCACTCCTAAGCGCCTAGCAATATGGTGATACCTATCTTTCAAAACAGGTTTATTGAAGAAATGGAGAAACGGAGAAGATACACACCACCCTACCACCCTGAAATCCCTTCTCCACAATTACACATATATGCCTGAGATAAAACATAGCTGATTGTATCCTGAAGTAGGCTCAAAGTTGTGTGTCTTCTAATGTGAAATATGCAATTTTCTGAATTTCCATAGCCCCATTTCTCATTTTATGTAGATGAAGCCAGAGATAAACAGGAATAGCTTTAGAAGGCAGCAGATACCAAAATTATGTAGATGTATCTACACTTTCAATATTTTAAAACAATCAGAAATTCAGTATTCTGATCTTTCTAAAGAAAGATCTTTCTTATCCCTGTGAAAAGACCATTTATTTCCATGATTTTCTATTCCATCATTTTTTTCTTTTGGCATTAAACAACAGAATTTATGCTTTCAAAGTTCTGGAGGCCAGAAGTGTCAAATTGGTTTCCCTGGACTGAAATCAGTGTGTCAGCAGGACTATCCTCTTTCCAGAGGCTCTGGGAGAGAATCTGCTCCTTGCCTCTTCCAGGTTTGATGGCAGCCAGCATTTCCTGGCTTGTGGTAGCCTCAATCCAATACCTGCCTCCCTGGTCCCATTGCCTTTTCCTCTTCTGTCTGTGTATGGTAACCACCAGAGGGAAAGGGGGTGGGGAGAAGTTGAAGAGGGTAAAGGGAGGATAAATGGTGATAAAAGGAAACCTGACTTGGAGTGGTGAACATACAATACAAAATATGGATGATGTAGTATACAGTCATACACCTGACACCTATGTAATTAGGTTAACCAATATCACCCCATTAAATTCAATTAAAAATCAAATAAAACAAAACAAACAATTATTCAATTGCAAACATGTGCCATCCTTTAAGAACTAGGAGAAATGACTCTGAGGGGAAGCATTTATAAAACGTACATTCAAAATATATTAAAAGTGGGTATAAAGTTCTTAAAACTTTGAAGAACTAGAGGAAACTCAGAGGCTATTTCTGCATATTTTCAAGTATATAGAATGGAACAGAGACTTTGCTTAGTACGTTTTAGAAGATATTTGCCAATTTAATCAGGAAAGATTCTGAAATGTCCAACAATTTACCATTTAATTCCAAGTTTTCTGAATTAGTGTTTTGTAGTTTGTTTCCTAAGGTACATTCCCAGAAATAGCAATTTTGAAGAATGTTAGTAGGTGCTGCAGGAAGAGATGACTGTGAACAAATACATTTTAGGCTAAACAAAGTTAAATGGTCTTTCTTTTAAAGGAAGCCTCAGGAACTGTAATACTTCTGTTCTCTGAGTTTCTCCAAAAGGGACACAAACTTCACAGCTTTTCTCAGGTATTTGAGCTTGAAGAACCCCTTTCTTTCACAGAGTGATTTTGTGAAATTACATTCTACAAGACTTGTTTAAGAACTGGTGTAGACCAAAGGATTGAGATGGACAAAGTGGCTTTTAGAATGATTTTCAAATCATCCTTTGCAAGATAATAGAGATGAACTAGTATGTTTCTTATCTTCTTTTAACCCTTTTACAGATCAGATGTGATCACTCATATACATGCTTCACAAGTAGCCATGCCAGGCAACCCAGCTCTCTGAACCTCAAAAGGTTCCAAATCGAATTGCCAGTGACTTTTTGCTGCCTTCATTTCTTAGTAGAGTCAGTAGTAGGGAAGAAATCAGTCTCTTATAACCTTGGACATGGTTAGCAACATCAGGAGAGCCTTTCTTCCTGGTCTTGCATTCAGGAAGGTAGAATAGAGAGTACATGGGTGTTTTGGGAATGAAGACTTCCCTGACTAACTCTGAATTAAGTGTCTGTCAAGTGTAGGGTGCTACGTAAGTGTCATGTGAAGTGGGTGGAAATGGACAGCAAGTCCTCTTTTATAATCACCTTCTTCATATGAGCCCTATTGTTCTATAAGGAAACTCTACATTTTCTATTACGAGGATAATTTCCCTAAGTTTCCATAAATCTTAATCTCTCGCTAGTATTCTCTTTATGTTATTTATTTAATTAATTACAAACTAATTCAATAAATATGTACTATATGCCTAGTACATGTGGATTCATGTTGGTCCATGAATCCAAAGGATGACCGATAGGTGATGAAATCTGTAAACATTTTAAATGAAAATGTGATACTGAGTTTTTTCAAATTGTTTTCTCATTTTAATGTGGCTTTTTCTTTGGCACTAAAGCACCAATATTTCTTAGTGGCTACTTTCTAGATAACATTGTGGTAACAAAATAGACTTAATTTTATATACTTTTACATGATTGTTTTATATTGAGATGGATTTATATTATTCTCATTATTATTCTGGAATTTGGCTTAAAAAATCACAATAAGATAGGGTAATACAGATACTATCATGTCCATTCCATAGTCTCTAGACAGGCCATAATTAAGGAATTAGAGTGAGCTAATTATACATCCTAATATTAAATATCTCTAGGAAAGCAGATTATAAATGTACTAGGAAATTGTAATAGCTTTTCCTGAAACATTCAAGCTTTTTCTAATAAATATTGTAATTTCATTTTCAACTGAACTGAGGTCACACTGAGCAGTCAAAAATAGCATCTTATTACCATTTGTGTATTTTATATTTTTCCTAGCTCATATTTTAGTCTGTGTGTCAAAACAGAGAAAATGAGTTATGTTGTTTCTCCCTTTCTCCTTTCTCTCTCTCGTTGTTTTCCTTTGAAAATAAAACAGCCTGACAAGGAGCTAAGCTTTTCAAGGTCAGCACCATAGATGCCTGTTTCTTTATTTGCAAAAGGAGCTAAGAGTGTCCCCTTTGCTATGTCATCTGGATGTTAGGCAGTCTGATTAAATTCCTGGATAGATTAAGTAACTCTGTATCAGTTGTTTCCTTGAACTAGGAGAAAGATGGTTTTTCTGTATGTTATTTGAAATCTATTAAAGATTATTTGCTGTATTTGTTATTTGAATTCTATGAGGAAATTTACATAAATACATCTGGCTAACTTCAAGAAAATTTGGCATTACATGCAAAGCTTGATCTATAATGTAACCAGCTAAAAACCTCATACTGATAGTTGCTTTCCCTTCGGCTCCTTGACATTGATCACCGTAGAGCCTTTGAATAAACCTCTGAAGCAGTACCAAAGGTAAAAGATGCTGTGGCCAAGTTGACCTAATGCATTCTTTAAATTTATTTGTTTGTTTGTTTACTTATTTATTTATTGTGAGCTGTGAGATTATGCAATGATTTGCAAATAGTAGTACCTACTGGATAATCAAATAGGACTGATTTCAGACACATACATTTTCTACCTCAGTGATTTCTGGTTGTAGGTTGCAGACATGTTTTTAAAGGAGTGGTAGAATTCTGTCACTTCATATCCTGTAGATGGCAATGTTGCACTTGAAAAATAAACAGAAATGTCTAAAGAAAGTGTGCTTCCCACATGCAACATTGCTTAATAACCAGTGAACAGGAGCGTTAAAGCCAATTCAAGGTATCCTGTTTGGAATATCTATTTCATTTGTAGAGTATATATGGAACAGGTAAATATCTATAAGTGTCAGCATTTACATTCGAAATTGTTCGTGATTTTAGCGAATGTCTGGTTTAACTGTTCTCTTTCCTCTAAGGGGTCTCATCTTCCTCTAAATAATGTTTTATTTTAGGTCACATGCTTACAGTTCAGTTCATGTTGCTTAAAGATAATGAACAATTGGTCTTGCTAAAGCCTACAGACTTTTCCAATTTCTACCACTCAGTGATCTGCCACAGAACCAGGAAGACAAAGAACCTGGGGAAGAATACACAATGGCCTTCTTCTTGTTGTCCAAGGGCATTACTGCTTTCTCCACAGAGTCAGGGACTGAGGTAGGAGGGGAGTGCTTCCTCAAGCAGCACACTTTGCTATTCTTGTCCCCTGGACTGGATTTCAAAAGCAGTCAAAAGGCAGCAGATGAGAAAGTTTTAATTAAAAGGTAAACCCTCAATAATTAGGCAGATATGCTAAACCATTTGCTTTTAAATTGAGATGAAGAATTCCAGTGTATGAAAAGGTACACTGCAAACTTTCTGCAGAAATATATAAACAGAATATCAATTTTAGAGACATCAAGTCTTGCCATTTGGACTTAAAAGCATCCTTTTCCGTGAACTGAGACTGAAGGCAGATGAAGAAGCAGAATCATGGTCTTGTCCTGGACCACTTTCCTCCTTAACCGTGATATCCCTGACAATATCATTATTCCTGTGAAAAAAATTTATTGGTGAATTTAATGTAGACAAAAAAAAAGCCATTATTTGCTCTTTGGTAAGAATGGGAGAACAAAAATGAACCCAGATTGTGCGGAGAATTTTTTTAGAGATTATTTTTTTAAAAAAGATTGTATTTATTTATTTTTAGAGCGAGGGAAAGGGAGAGAGAAAGAGAGGGAGAGAAACATCAATGTGTGGTTGCCTCTAGCACACCTCCTACTGGGGACCTGGCTCACAACCCAGGCATGTGCCCTGACTGGGAATCAAACCAGTGACCCTTTGGTTTGCGGGCCAGCACTCAGTCCAGTGAGCCACTACCAGCCAGGGCTGGGGAGATTAAAAAGTAATGTAAAAAATTTGGTACAGTTTTAGATTAAATAATAATGATCCTACTTAGAAACAAAACATATGCTAGTCTTCTTTCTCTACTAAAACATGCATTTGGTTACTGAATATTAAATTTAGCTCTTAGAAATTTCTGGTCATATTCTTCATTGTGTATATGTGTACTGGCTTCCTACTCTAACAAATTCATTGGTATTACGAGAGGAAGAGTCAGGCAGAACACAGGTGTCGAGGGTGGAGAGCCCTGAGGTGATGTCTGGCTGTACCCGCCTCAGCCTGGTAACCCGATGAAAGTTACTTGATCGTGATGAACTCCAGTTTCACTTGCTAAAACAGTAAAGATATTTGTACCCATCTTTTAGAGATTTTGGCTCCTTAAGTATTCAACAAATTATGACTTTTAGAGCTTTTTATTTCCCTTTGAGAAATTAGCTTTTTCTCATCATTTTCTCCTTTTGGCAAAATAAAAATTACATAGTAACTATTCAATAAATATTTGTTAAACTGAACAGCTGAAAGTGAATTAGTTAATTATGGAAGGAAGTTTGTTCAGCGACATTCGTATCAGAAAATTTTCTTCAACTTCTCTCTCTAGATTCAAGCCTAAGCCAAAGAGTAGCCCCATGTCTCAAAGGTCTGTGATTAAATCATACAAAAAAGAGGAAGCAAAGCAAAAAAAAAGCCAATATATTTAAAAATTTATTTTGACATGTCAAGCAGAATCATAGAATTTTTCCTATGGAGGAGAATTTCTAGTAAACTTCACCTTGGACTTTGAACTCTTTGTTTTATGAGTGGGAGTGCATTCTAGCTTTTGCATTATGACCAAGAAAGTAAACAAGACCAAAAGAAAGGTTAATAATCTATTTGTTTATTTATTATATGCATGTATTGTATTTTATGTGTATATATGTATGTAATGTTTTCACTTTAAAGCAAAGCGACTACCAGTGTTCTGTTTTATGTAGTAAGTTTGCCAAGCTTTATAGAATACAGAGAAACCACTGCTGAAGTATCCCAAAGCTAAATGTGTAATAAGATTTCACATGATGCAAATCTTTGTAAATTAGTTTTTTACTATGAAGTGAATGCTCCCGCTAATGATTGCAAATAAACCTAATTCTATAAAATTTGTGGTCCAGCTGAGAGGCCTGTGATTAAAAATTGGATTTCAGATATAAACTCCTCTTCTTTTCCTTGGTTCAATGTACTTTGTGAAATGGTCTGCCAATAAATAATGCATTTGGATGACTTGCTGTTAAGGCAAAAACAGAAGGCAGGCCTGTTAACTTTTAAAATAAAACATTGTCTCATATACATGCCTAATATTTAGAATACATTAATTTCTATCAATAAAGAACATCGAACGTTTCTAGCATTGAGAAAATGCTTACCAGATATCTGATATTATGTTAAATAACTTGTATGATTGATTTTCCCATGGTTATCTTGCTGTTATCATTACTTACCTCATTTTAAAGAGGAATAGACTGCTGGAGAGATTAAACCAACTGCTCTTTCTAGCCAGGAAGTGATACGCTTGGGCTGTAAATCCAGGCAGACCATGGTGTAGTCTAGAGACTGGACTCTTCAACACTCGTCCTCTGTAGCTACCTATCTAGCAAACACGTTTCTGTGGAACTCTTGTCAAAACCCCAGCTGAGAGAGACTCTTCACCAGAAGTATCATAAATCTATGTTTCTTAGGTTTCTCTGATTATGTTTCCCGTATCTCTCTGGTTGTATATTCCCTGGTCTGAGGCATACTGTGTATCTCCAGAGGTTATATTATGACAGAATATATGTGGCATGCCTCCAGAATGAATCATTTTACTTTAATAATCATTCTACTTTTAATATAAAACGTTATTACTATTGCATGTTTGTAATGTGAAATTATTTCCAATGCAAATAGTTGAAAAACACTTGTAATTAGAAAGTTTCTCATCTGATCTTCTATTTTAATATAACTTGAAGACCAAAAAGTAACATAGCTTAATTAACAAAGTAACACAGCTTCTGGTTTTCTTTTGAAGTTTCATTATTGAACTCAATTTAAATGTTGTATCTTCACCTCTTCTAGATAGATGGTCTGAAGTAATAGGAAATGCTTCTGTGCCATTAAAGGAAAAACAACCACTCTTAAGGTCTTCATTCGTTATCTTGAATGAATGAAGTTTAAAGCCACTTGTAAAAAAAAGTCCTTGTGACAAATTCCTCCAATTTTCCCACTGGGTTAATTTTCTGCATGGAAATGAGAGATAGGCAACTCACTGTGTTGTCTTTTGACTTGGATTGCTAGCATCCTAGAGCTAAGGTTTGAAATCACTTGCTAGTGTGTTTCCCAGTCAAGACTTCATAACAATTTTCTCTTTAGTTTTCCTTCTACCACTAAAAAATCTTTTATAATGCGTCAATAGTCTTGGGTTTATTTAAATGCTTTTATTCCATGTGGCCCCAAATCCTTTATGAAAATAAAAAGGGTACAAAAGGGGTTAGCAAGAAATATACATAGAAAGAAGCATTGTAAGGTGTACAATTGTTTTTCCATACACATAGGTAGAATTTTCTTGAATAGAGTATAGAATGTACTGAAATTTCAAAGTGTGCTTGATGCCTTCTTTTTTGCTACATTTTATTTTTTGTGCATGGATAGTATGGCTAGGAAATAAACTTTCACAAACCATACTTTAAACTAAGACAAATATTTTTAGAGTCTATTAAGATTTTGAAA
Source organism: Phyllostomus discolor (assembly GCF_004126475.2). Taxonomy (NCBI): domain Eukaryota; kingdom Metazoa; phylum Chordata; class Mammalia; order Chiroptera; family Phyllostomidae; genus Phyllostomus; species Phyllostomus discolor. The sequence continues at coordinate 38,300,882 of NC_040904.2, read as the reverse complement.
GATGTTTGTTGGGGATATTGAATAGTTGAACAGAATCAACATGAACTAGACCTGTTAATCCTAAAAATCTTCTAGAATTATGACAACAGGAAGAGAGATTGAGTATTGAATTCTTTACTGACTATGAAGACCATACCTCATTCTGTTAAATGTTTCCTCTTTTAAGAAAGTATCCACAACTCAAGGGGCTAACCTAGTTTTCTTCATCATTTCCTTAATGCTTGTATTTTTCACTCAAGTTATGGAAAATGTGATGTTCCTACAGTGTTATGAAGATTCTTGTTTTCACAACTATTGGTGAGATAAAGGCCAAAATTTTTGCCTTTCCATTCTGAATGGAATGGAAAGGCAAAACTTACATTCTGATTCTTCATGATTCAGTTATTATTTTCCAATTATTATTTACATGTATATTGATTTAATTTATAATTAAATCCTATTTTCCAAAGTCTTAAACAGAGTGATTTTCTACTTGTTACTTAAATCATACAAATGTACTTCGTGTAGAAAAAAAGTTATAAATATTTAAAACAACATAATTTCAAAATGTGCAACAGAAACCAGTTCTAAAAGTATCGTGACACTAGGGATGTTTGAAATAAGTCAGAATTTATTTGTGTGATCAGTGCTTTATGAAACTGACTCATTTCATGAGTAGAAATATCTAATCCAGAAAGTCAATAAAGAGTGCTGAGAGCATTTGTGAAATGCCATTGACTTTTGCAATTTCAAGAAATCCATCTCCCTAAACATGAATGGTGCTATGTCTGTGTGTCTCCCAATAAACATCTCCTCATCAAATAATTTCATTGTTAGTAAATAGAAGGGAACATTAAAATCCCTTCTGTCTATTCTTCCTCCTAGAACAAAAACTCTGGCCTTGCTACCACTATAGAAAGTTAATATACATGAAAAAAAATGCAATACAACTCTTTTGGAGAGAACTGTAGCTTTATTTTACATTTTGGAAACTATTGCAAAGGTAATTTGACATCTTCACTCTTAAAAAAATCCCATTATATTAGTAATTGCAGGGGCACGTGAATGAAATAATCTTTTTCAATCAAATTGTTGTGCTTTTATGGAATGTCTATTTTGTCTTTAATGACTTGGAACCATTTTTCTCTTCCTGGAGAGGACATTATGCTTTTGTTAGGTTGTGATTTTTCCCCTCAATTGTTTCCTCCTCCCCTAAGTGCCAGAAATGTCCTAAAAAGAGAAAACAGAGCACAGGATTTCATTTTCTCAAAGTATATTGTCTAGAGCATCTTTGTCATATGGTTTTGGTTATTATCTTTACTGAGGACACTATTCTTTTATCTTTATTATGTGTTTATTTCTTTTAGAACATTTGAAAATTGGGAATATTGTTTTCTTTATTATGTGGGGAGAGGATATAAAGTTACAGAATAAAATATTTAGAATTGTCTCCTATTATCTTACAGCAGAGCACATAGGTGAAACTTCATTATAAAGAGAGATTTTGGACTTGACTGTCTTGGCATTTTCTGCCCCTGGGAGAATGTAGTAAAGGGAATACAAGGATCAGATGGATGGTATTGAATATTTTACTCCTATGTCTAGAAAACCCCTTCACTAATTCATTTTAGAGCTAATTTCTACTTTTCATTCAGAGATCAGCTTGGATTTTACTCACACTAGGGAGTTTTCTCGAATGACTCCTCCCCCATCTCTGTCACACCTGTTCCTCTCCATAGCTGTGGTTAAATTACTTGCTTGTACTTGTGACTAGTCTTTAGTGACTTGAGTGTAGGGATCATGACTTAATTGATTTTATATCTCTAATATCCAGTACCAAAATGAAAACTTTTGGTCTCAAATATGTGATTTGAAGGAAATCCACTTATAGTGTTTTAGAATCTTTGATTCTATTTTTGTACCCCTAGAAAGTCATACAAAATATCATGTTACGCAGAGTAATATATGTATAGAGTGGTACTAAAAGTCAACTTATTTGATAGTCCCTTAATTGATTATGAATGCATCTCTTAGTCTATTTTATATCTTGTAGTGCTAAATATTTGAATGGTAGTTTTATATAAATATATATTTGTATATATTTATATATTATATAAAATGAAATATATACATGTACATATATATGTGTGTATATATATACATATATATATTTCACTTTACTGTTTCCATTGAGGCTTTCAATAACAGCTTAACAACTGATTGAAGTAAAATGAAAAAGACAGAAAATGACAAATATTGTTGAGGATTTGGAATAAATGAAACACTCAGGCACTGTTGATAGAAGTGTAAACTGCTATATTTTAGAAACCTGTTTACTAGTATGTCTAAAGCTGAATATATGCATGGCCTATGACCCAGCAATGCCACTGTTAGGTGTATGACATATTGAAATTAACACATGTATTCATCAAAATATATAGATAAGAATGTTTGTAGCAGCCCTATTTGTAATAGCTCTAAATTGGAAACAAGCCAAACATCCTTAGTAGGATAGATGATTGTTTACATAAATTAGTGCATTGCCTATACAGCAATTAAAATAAATGAAGTGTAACTACATGGAACAACATGAATAAATCCCCCACACAACAATAATAATATTGAATAAAAGTATCTGGAATACAAAGAGTACATATTGTATTATTACATGTATATAAATTTCAAACACTGAAAAAACAATCTATGTTGGTAGAAGCCAGGAGAACTTAGGGGTTGGGGGAAGATAATAACAGGAGGGATGTGAAAGGGACTTTTAGGGTGTTGCCATTGTTCTATTTCATAATCTGGGTGGTGGCTATTAAGGTGTGTTCAAAAATATTTTGAGTTATATAATTATGATGTGCAATTTTCTGTATTTTATTATACCTCATTAAAAGTTTAAAAATGAAATAAAGTCAAAATAAAAAGTAAAAATTATGATTTAGCAATTTGCAGATACTTCCCAATGGATACTTTCTGTTTTTTTTTTTTTAAGATTTTATTTATTTATTTTTTAGAGAGGGAAGGGAGGGGGAAAGAGAGAGAGAGAGAAACATCAATGTGTGGTTGCTGGGGGCCATGGCCTGCAACCCAGGCATGTGCCCTGACTGGGAATCGAACCTGCGACACTTTGGTTCGCAGCCCGCGCTCAATCCATTGAGCTACGCCAGCCAGGGGATACTTTCTGTTTTAAATACAAATTTCATGATTCCACCATTCTTTGATTAAAAATGTAAAATTTGGCTATGATAATATAGTTAAAATTTTCTGAACCTGTAGACTTTTGGTCTTGCCATTCTATTTACTGAAAAATGTGAACATGCAAACCCCTTGGACAGTAGTGCTAAATACAAGGCTCCAGGTTCAAATTGGAGTTGTTTATGCTAAACTTCATGTCACCAAATGGAGACTTTACCTAATTAGTTTTGGTTCTCCCAGAAATAGAATTTTAAACCAGCTGATCAGGAATTGCCTAGTCAGCACTAGTGAGGTAATTTGCCTGTAGACCCTGCCATCCCCTAAAGGAAAGGGGCCTGGCAATAATCACCTGCTTTTTCTGTCCAGTGTGACTTCCTTGTTCTCACTCCGCTCTCCCTACGAAAGTCTTTCATTTCGTACAGGTACTCAGAGCTCCCGTCTGCTCAACTGGATGCTGCTTGGTTCCTGAGTCATTGAAGGAAGCCAATGAGATCTTTACAATTTACTCAGTTAAATTTGTTTTTTTTTTTTAGTAGTAGTGCTAAAGTTCCCCCTCCTTGCCACCAAAAAATAATAAATAAAAAGGGTAGACATATATCTTACTAGACTCTCAAGTAATTTCAGATCTTTTGGACTTACCATTTCTTCAGAAAGTCTTCAAGCTATTATACAAGTGACCTACTGTTCAGGCCAAACTGTTAATATGGCTCCATAAGTGATGACACTTTAACATGAAAAACCACTGAACTTTATGTACGTTGTAAATTGATTTGCATTTTTGGGAAAATATTCATATTACTTACAGGGTTTCTTTTAAAAATATTAGAATATATTCTGAGTTGAATAGAGCAAATACATGTTATTTTTTCCTCAAAGTCAAATTTCTGTGTTCATATTTTATGGGAAGGTAGCAACTAAGAAAACAAAAGACTGATTACCTGTAGAGAAAGTGATAACACTTGTGCTTACAAGTACAAGAAGAGAAAAGGGTCATAAATCAGTTACTTCTTTGTTTTCCAGGGTCTGAGGGAAGAAGTGTTTTCATTAGCCTATTTGTCAGGAAGGCATGAAATGAGGCACGCAATACCAACAACAAAGAACAGCAAGGAGAACTTGGGAATATAAAGTTTTGACAGGACTTAGTTGGCCTCAGTGTGAAGGTTTGAGCAGCAACTTCCACAACAACAACAACAAAGAAAAAGTTAGGGAAAATTATGAATGTGGTAATGTGAAAAATGATGATACAATCTTCATAATTTAGTTTGGTCTTTGAGATGTGCCATATTGTACAATTTAGTTTTGAAAGGTCATTTAAGCAGACTTAATTGCCTCTGTTTAATTGGATAGTCAGCAAGGTTTGCTCAAATGCTTTGTGCACTTTGGACCTCAGACATAAAACAAATAATTTAGTCCTTTTTTAGAACTGTCCTGATAAGCAAGAATCATAAATGCCTCCAACTGTTACAACACCAGATTGTTAAGAATAAAAATCTAACAACATGACCAGATAAAAATTGTCAAGGGAGATGAGTTAGAAATAAGTAGCATTATAGTAGTTTGTAAAGACAGAAAGGGAAACACATTATAATTATGGATTCAAACTTCTACACAAATATTATGTTATATATAAAGGGTTTGGCAGAAGTAATACCTGCTTGAGTGTAGGGTAGTAACATGGGTGTAATAATTTATAGTTTTAATTTGAACATTTCACCTAAAATGTCATATGGTGTGCTTGAGTGTGATATTGTTATGTTACAGAATTACATGTTTCTGATTTTGTAACAAAAATGAGGCATTATTTGTTCTGGACCCTGTACATTATATTATGTTTATACTAAAGAAATTCTCTGCTCAATTTAAATTAAAGTGTTGGAACTGTTATGTTGATGACTACTGTTTCAAATATGTAAGCCTTGACTGGAAGGTACGTGCTCAGCTCTGTCACTGTTAGCAACACAATTGATAGATTTGCCTACATTAGGGACAATTGGGATGCCTAAAATACAGGATTGGGCACAAATAATGCCCCTTTTTATTATAAAATCTTTTATTACAAAAATCATAAGCATGTAATTCTGTAACAACAATATCATGCTCAAGCACACTATATGACATTTTAGGTGAAATGTTCAAATTAAAACTATAAATTATTACACCCATATTATTACCCTACCAACCACACTCAAGCACATGTTACTTCTTTTGAACAATGTACATGAAATGCATTAAATATAGTCACAAAAATCCTGAGTGATGGCAACATAGAAATTTCTAAAATTAGTTTTAGGAAAAGGTGTGCTGAATAGAGGCCACTTTCTGTTATGTCTGATAATGAGGATATGGTATAATGTAAAAGTAAAATTCATGTCTTAGCCTCTTTACTAACACATTTTTACTATAGGCACTAACAACTGACAGCTGGGTTTAACTGATCTCTTTCCTCTTTTGACTCTCTAATGAGCAATTAACCTGAAGCAGAACAATCAGAAGGTCTAAAAATTCTACATATCAGGTATCTGTTTTTGAATAATTGAGAGTTCGTGGTACCTGGCTCTGTTGTTAGTCAAGAATTCCCCAAACATCTTTCTCAAAATGGCCCTATAAAAGAGGGACACCCAATAATAGCATAATTTTCAGTAGTGGTACCACAAGCCCAGTCTATGATTCACCAGCATCTTTTGAATACTGTTTCAAATGAAAGTGTGTGGAAAGCATGCAGTCATATACGCTGTGATATTTGAGAGGACCTGGTGAAATTCTGTTGTTATAAGCCCGCTTTCCTATTCAAGTGTTATAGTTCTAATGGTCCAACACTATTAATGGGTTCTTTCTTTGGGTATTAATCCTCTTTAGAATTTTTTTCCTCTCAATCCTTCTTCTCTCCTTCCCTCCTTTCCTTCTTCCTATTTTTCCTTTACTCCATTCTTTTCTCTTCACATATCCTCTGAATGCCTGTTATGTATTATACACTATTGTCTATGGAGATATGATGGTAAATGAAGAAAAAAATGTTGACATGATACTGAAAATTATCTTCAGAGATAGACATAGAATATGCATGGATAAACAGCTGTGGTACCTATACACAATGAAATACTACAAAGGGTGAGAAAGAAATCTTACCTTTTGCCACAGCATGGATGGACCTGAAGAGCATTATGCTAAGTGAAATAAGCCAGTTAGAGATACACAAGTACCATATAATTTCATTCATATGTGGAATTTGATGAACAAAATAACAAACAAAATTAAAACAGTCTCATAGAGAACAGACAGCTGTCAGAGGGGAGGGGGTTGTAGGTCTGGGTGAAAAAGGTAAAAGGATTAAGAAGAGAGAAAGAGAGAGAGAGAGAGAAGAAGACAAACCCAGAGACAGACAACAGCCTGTGATTACCAGAGGGAAAGTGGGGTGGGGAGGTAGAAGAGGGTAAAGGGAGGAAAATGGTGATGGAAAGAGACTTGATTTGGGGTGGTAAACACATAATAAACATATAGAAATGATGTATTATAGAATTGTACATCTGAAACCTATACAATTTTATTAACCAGTGTTACCCCAATAAATTTAATTAAAAATCAGAAAAAAAAGTATTAAATATGATGAAAATGTATAGTTCCAAATAAGCATGTCTAGTTTAGAGACATATGGGATATTTGAGGGAGCGTACATGAAGGGCAGGGTGAGGAGTGGGGCTGAAGATCCTCCCTGGCAAAGAAGATGGCAAGAGCAAGAGCAGATGCCTGAGAAAAGCAGAATGTATGAGGGAAATAACAAAGAGCCCAAGGTCGTTGGAGTGTGAAGTTCAGATAAGGAGTGGCAAGGAATAAGGCGAGAAAGAGAGTTAAGAGGCTTATTGTTCGTACTAATAAAATTAGGGTTTTTCTTATAGATTTCAGGAACTCGTGGAAGGATTTTAAGTGGGGTAGTAGGCAGGGGCATGGGAGTATAACCACTTTTGCATTTCAGAGTGTTCCTCTGGCCATATTGTGGAGAACACAGCCAAGAAGATGGTGGCTAGATGATAATTAAGAACCTGATACTGTAGTGAATGTTCTGACATAGGGTCACAGAAGTAGGATAGAGGATGAGTGAAAACACAAGGATGAAAAAGGATCAGGGGATAATATCCATGTTTCTGTGCAGACTCTGATGTTACTGAGTTAAAATAAGAAGAGGGCATTCAGAAGATAATATGGATTGAGGTATGCTTTTGCTGATTTCAAGCTGCGTTTAGTATGAAGTGATGGAGTATTTTAGCAGAGAAGTGGTTTTATAAGACTGTACTTTTAGGGAGATATTTGTGCAATATGCATTTGAGAGTAGGGAGCATTTACATTTCAGTTGAAGCTATGTGAGTGGGTGAAATTTCCCAGGAATTGGATGAGTGTGGTAACAAGAGACATGAGTCCAGGAATCTTCTAATCAGTATTTAAAGTGCAGGCAGAAGAAGAGTGAAGGTCAAAAGAGTCAGAAAAAGGACACTTTATGTTACTTTTGAAAAGCCACATGAATGGGACATCAAGGAGAATGAAGAGTTTCAAAGACAGTGCTCAGTGCAATCAAATATTGCAGAAAGCCCTGCTATTTATTTTACAAGGGTATTTGGTTGGGACCAAGGATCCTGACGAACAAGTTGTATTCTGCTCTGTTGCAACAACCCCCAGAAATTCTGGAAGAATAAATATGTAAGGCTAGGACAAGACATACTTACCCCAACAGAAATATTATATTTCGAGATGGGCCATTAACTTCAAACTGCAAATGCATAACTATAATTTAGGAGTTTGTCTGCACTTTAGAAGGGCCTTAAAGATCCTTTTCCTTAGAATAAGGTAGGCCAAAGGCAGGATTTTTTAAAAAATTGGAGGCTCACAAATGATCTCATTCTTCTGTGTCCCATCATTTAGATAACAAAGAAATGCTCATCCAAGGAAAATCAGGTCAAATAAATGAATGGAAAATTAGAGTTGTATCTAAGGCTCAATTCAAATCTTTTGGATGAAGACTTTGTAAACTAGAGGCAAGTTCAGATAATCTTAATTTTTTTTTGTAACAGGGGAGAATTAAAGTGAAATCTAATGCTGAGAAAAAAGAGCAGCATTCACCATATCTTATCATGATATAAACTCTTTGGTCCGAATAAATGTCTAAAACAGACTCACTAGGCCACGAGTAGAGATTAGTGTCTTCTCAGTAAGAAAATCTCTGAAATATAGTCATTGAAGTTTATAATTACTGGTGTACTCTATCTTTTTTTAAAATAAATATTTTACTGTGAGGTAAATTTTAGAATTGCAGAATTATTGTAAAAACAGTACTGGAAATTTATTAACTAAAGTCTACACTTGAGTTTCTCAGTTTTTCCCAAATGTCTTTATCTGTTCCTGGTTACCACCCCAACCCCTTCAGGATACCACCTTACATTCAGTCGTCATGAATCCTTATTTCTTTTCAGCTATGGCAACTACTTAGAATTTCCTTTTGTTTTGTTGACCTTGGGTGTTTTGAGGAGTATTGGTAAGGTTTTTGTAGAATGTCCCACAATTGGGATTTGTCTGGGATTTATCTCATGGTTAGTTATTAGACTGGGGCAGTGTGAGGAAACCGCAGATGTAAAATGCCATTCCCCTCACATCACATCAATATAACTAATCACTGTTGATGTTAACCTTGATTACCTGGCTTACAGTAAGTTTTTTTAGGCTTCTCTACTATAAAGTTTCTCCTTTTTTTCCTCCCTTTTCATACCATACTCTTTGGAACAAAGTCACTATGTGTAGCCCACACGTGAAGGGTAAGGAGTTGTGCTCGATTTTGTTAAGGGTAGTGTATGTACACAGGTACACAGTTGACCCCCTCTGTATCCAAGGGTTCCAAATCCATGGAAGGGATCCACAGTTGGTTGAATCTATACTTGTGGGACCTGTGGATATATATGGGGAGTGGCTAACTAAGGTACTCGAACATCTGTAGATTTTGGTATCTGCAGGGATTCTTGAAACCAATCACTCTGGATGCCAAGGGATGACTCTATACATTATTTGAAATTCTTCTGCATGGATATGTACTTAATTTAATATCATTGATTTGCATTAGTATGAATTCATGGATATAATTTTATATTTTGGGTTATAATTCAGTATCACTTTATTTATTTTATTGCTCTAATTGTTCCAGGTTTGGTCATTAAGAGCTCCTTCCATTGATTCCTGTATCACTTTGACATATCCTATCATTGTGTTTTTATTTTTTTGAGCACTTTCTTACTTTCTGGCACTACAAGATTCTTGAGGCTTACCTTGTATACTTTTTGCTCTAATCTTAGAACCAACCATTCCTCTAAGCAGTTCTGGTTCCTTTTATTGAAGAATTGTATAATAGTCAAGATTTAGGTGTTAGTTTTACTTTTTACTACTGGGTGTCATTGTTTCTTGGCCCTTTCAGCTAACAGAACAAGGAGAACTATGCATGTATACTAATGTATGTATATCTATAATAGTTTCTTTATATAAGCTTTTTTATATTAAGGTGATCATTCATTCACACTGATGTCTCTAATTCACTATTATATGGATCATTCCAGCCTCCCCTTGCTTATCCCTAATCTCCCAGTCCATCATCCTCCAACCGTTTATAGAATTGTTCAGTCCTAGTTTACTTGTACTAGAGAACAGGTCTAACCAAATTTCCTTTTGCCTTTATTCTTTCTAAAAGTAGGTCAGCACTTATTTCTACACCCCTTTCAGGGAGGTTGATTTCATCTTGTGATCCCTGACCACCTAAATGACTTTCTAAGAATTTGCATATATTGTGCTGTAAAGTCCTCTGTGTTTTGACAAATGCTTAAGGTCTTGCATTAAACATTATAGTATCATACAGATAATTTCACAGCCCTAAAAGAATTCTGTGCATCACCTGTTCACTCTCTCCCAACCCCATGAATAGACACCTGGCACATACTAATCTGTTTACTGTTTCCATAGTTTTACTTTTTCCAGAATATACTAAAATTTGAACCACACAGTATGTAGTATTTCATACTAACTTCTTTCACTTAGTTATATGAGCTAAAGATTTACCTATGCCTTTTTTATGAATTTATGGCTTATTTCTTTCTATTTTTATTACAGAAGAGTAGTACAATTTATGGATATACTACAATTTATCAGTTCACTTGTTAAAGAACATTGTGGTTGCTTCCATTTTTTGGTGATTATGAATAAAGCTGCTATTATCATTCACATGCAGGTTTTTGTATAGATAAAAGATTTCAAATCAACTGGATAAATGTTGAAGAGAGCAATTGCTGGATCACATGGTACGATTATATGTAGTTATTTAAGAAATTACAAAACTGCCTTCCAAGGTACTTGCAAAATTTTACATTGCTACAAGCAGCGAACGAGTGTTCCTACCACTCCACAACCTCACCAGCAAATGACATTATCAGTTGTTTAGATTTTAGTTATTCTAATAGATATATAGTAATATCTCACTTATGTTTTAATTCACCATTCCTTAATGAAAAGTTATCTTTTCTTAAGCTTGTTTGCTATCTGTGTATCTTATTTGGTGAGGTTTTTGTTTGGATCTTATGCCCATTTTTAATTGAGTTGTTTGTTTATTTATTAAGAGTTATTTGTATGTTTTGAATACAAGTCATATCAGATGTGAGTTCTGCAAATAATTTCTCCAAGTCAATGGCTTCTATCTTCATTTTCTTGACAGTGCCTTTCACAGACAAGTGAACATTTTAATAAACTCTAACTTATGATTTTTTCCTTTCATGGATCATGCTAATGATGTTTTATTTAATTTCTCATCACCAAATCCAAGATCATATAGAGTTTTTGCTATGTTTTCTTCAAGAAACTTTATAGACTTGAATTTTAAATTTAGGTTTATGGTCCCTTTTGAGTTAATTTTTGTGAGAGGTGTAAGGTCTGTGCCTGGATTTATTTTTTGGTGTGTGAATATTCAGTTGTTCCAGCACCATTTTTTAAAAAGGCTATCCTTTCTCTGTTACATTGTCTTTACTCCTTTTTAAAGAATCAGTTGACTCTATTTGTGTGGATCTATTTCTGTGCTCTCTATTCTGCTCCATTAAACTATCTGCCTATTCCTTTGCCAATACCATACTGTCCTGATTATTGTAACCTTATGTAAGCCTTGAAACTTGATGGTATGAGTACTCCAAGTTTATTCTTTTTTCTCAGTCATGTTTTGGCTATTCTAGGTCTTTTGCTTTTTCCATATAAACTTCAGGATCACTTTTGTTGGTCCCCACAAAATAGCTTGTTGGAATTTTGATTGAGATTGCATTGAACATACAGATCCAGTTGAGATAGATTGATGTCTTTATAATATTGGATCTTCTAATCCCTAAACAGGGGATATGTTTTCAAAGGATAGAAAAGGATTAAATGTATGGTGACAGAAGATTTGACTTTGGCTGGTGGGCACACAATGAAATATATAGATGATGTATCATAGAATTGTACACTGAAACCTATATAAATTTATTAACCAAAGTCACCCCAATAAATTTAATTAGAAAAAAAGGAAATTCTGGATTGTCTGTGGGGATCCAGTATAATCAGTAAGATCCTTTAGCATGTGTGTCATTCAAAAATATGCTGTTTAATTTCCATGTATTTTGGAATATCTAGCTATCTATGTGGTATTGATTTCTACTTTAATTCCACTGTGGTCTGAGAGCAGACATTGTATGATTTATTTTCTTTTAAATTTGTTAAGGTGTGCTTTATGGCCCAGAATGTAGTTTATCTTGGTCAATGTTTTATGTGTGCTTGAGAAAAATGTGCATTCTTCTGTTGGATAAGTAGTCTATAGATGTCCATTATATCCAATTGATTGATGGTGTTGTTGAGTTTAACTATGTCCTACTGATTTACTGCAGGCTGGATCTACTTCTGATAGAGGGGTGTTGAACTCTCCAACTATGATAGTGAGTTTGTTTATTTCTCCTTGCAGTTCTATCAATTTTTGCCTCATGTAGTTTGAGTCTCTGTTGTTAGGCATATACCAGATAAGGGCTGTAATGTCTTCTTGTAGAATTAACCATTTTACCATTGTGTAATGACCTTCTTTAGCCTCAGTAACTTCCCTTTCTTTCAAGTTTGCTCTGTCTGTAACTAATACAGCTACTTCAGCTTTTCATTAATTAATGTCAGCATGGTATATTTTTCTCACCCATTTATTTTTAATCTATACATGTATTAATATTTAAGTGAGCTTCTTGTAGACAATATATAGTCAAGTCATTCTTTGATACACTCCAACAATTTCTGTCTTTTAATTGGTACAACTAGAACCCTCTGCCCTTGAAGTTTGAACTAAAGTATACTGGAGAGAACAAAAAGAATGGTCATATCAAAACTTTAGTATACATGTATCAGGAATTCAAGAGTTAAAACCCAGGGATTCTGTAAATTTGTGGGGAATATATATACAAGGTCTGTCAGGGAAAAGTCCAGTCATGGCTAATATAATGAGAATGGTTTGTGTGACATTGATGTAACCAAGCAGCCAAGGAGAGTGGACTGGAATGCACATGTGTGAACAATGATGACTTTGCTGTACTAGTTTGTGGGGGCAGTAGATGCTGTTGAGTCAGCTTACGCACTGTGTGGTTGTCACATTTGAAATGACTGAGGGAGTAGAGCAATGAATCTGCATCAAATTTTGTGTTAAGCTTGACCATTCCTCTACAGAAACTATTTGGATGATTCAGAAGGCCACAGCTGTGGGCATCTGGTGATTGGCAGCTTCATCACTACGATGTGCCAGCTCATGCATCATGTCTTATGCAGAGGTTTTAAGTGAAACATCAAATTGTCCAGGTGACTGAGCCCCATCACAACCCAGATTTGGTGCTCTGTGACTTCTGGCTTTTCCCAAACTGAAAATCATCTTTGAAAGGAAAGAGATTTCAGACCCTCAAGGAGATTCATTAAAATACAATGGGACCACTGATGGTGATTAGGAGAACTGTGTGAGTTCCCAAGGTGCCTACTTTGAAGGGGACTGAGACATCATTATCCCATGTTCAATGTTTCTTGTATCTTGTATCTTCTTTAATAAATGACTGCTTTTCATATTATATGGCTGGGTACCTTCTCTCTCTCTCTATATATTTATATATATATGCACACATATATACACACACACATACATATATAAAATATATACATAATATATATATATACATCTCAAACTGAAATTTATATTTCTTTAAATTATAAACATGAGGAACAAACCACACTAAAACTGGCAGTAACTGTGGCATTACCAATAGAATTCACACATATTTTCATATTATTATATTTATAGTTTTTGGTAATAATCACATATTATTTATGCTCAACACTTTGAAAAATATACTAGTTAGTAGACTTACCATTTGATCTTATTCTTGTATCAATGAAGAAACATATGTAAACATGACAATTTTCTCTGGAAATTTTTTTGCTAACTATATTTAGATATAATTGGTTTCCTTTTAATTTGTAAAACAAAAATTAATCTGAGGAAGTATGATAGCTGGAATAATGGAATCAAAAGGCCCTAATTCATTGTACTTGTGAATTTGGGAAAGGGTACTTAATGGCAAAAGGTCTTTGGAAATATGATTAAGGTTAAAGACCTTGAGAAAGGGAAACTATCCTGGAATTATCCAGATCAGCCCAATAAAATCATAAAGGTCCTTAGAAGTGGAAGGGAAAGGAAGATTATTGGGTCAGAGAGATATGACATGAGAAGTATTAGACCTACTGTTGCTGACCTTGAAAATGGAGGAAGGCAACCATGAATCAAGGAATGTAGTAGGGAAAGACCCACAGTTCCAGACAGCAAGAAAATGGGGATCTCAGTTTTACAACTGTAAGGAGCTAAAGTCTGCCAACAATCCAAATGAGCAGAAGACAGATTATCTTGTAGCACCTCTAGAAACGAATGCAGCCTGACCACGTATTGAGTTGTGCCTAGTGAGAACTATACTGGACTTATGACCTACAAAACTGTAATAAAATGTGTTTTTAAAGGCCACTTAGTGTGTGATAATTTGTTATAGAAGCACTAGGAAACTTATACAGAAGAGATCCCCATGTTTCATCAAAATTCCAGTGGTGTCCATGACTCAAAAAAGGTTAAGGACTGTGCTATTGTTTTCTTTTTTAAGATCAAAAAAAGATTTATTTATTTATGTTTAGAGAGGAGAAAGAAGGGAGAAAGAGAAGGAGAGAAACAACAATGTGTGGTTGCCTCTCAAGTGCTCCCTATTTGGGACCTGTCCCAGGCTGAACCAGCAACCCTCTGGTTTGCAGTCCAGTGCTCAATCTACCGGTCACACCAGCCAGGGAAGAACTGTACTATTGTTCAACTCAGTATTACAGTCCAAAATCTTTTGTAGGTTAAAATCATGGAATAAAATAACCAATGGTTATTAAGATACCCCAGTTTTTGGCATTGAAAATAACAATTCTATCTATACTAATAAAGGCAAAACAATTATACTAACCTTCTGCTCTTTCTCTTCTAACTTGGTTTCTTTGTTTTCTAACTCCAGATCCATGACGGATTATGACTATTCATTTTTTCTCAGATATTACTCTGTATATGTAAACTTAGGCATCTAACCAAAAATAGCTTTTAAGAAATTGATTGCCACAAGCAATCAATTGCATATAAACTTATATCGTTGAAAAAATGCATATGGGTGGAAGATTGTGCCAGCAAAATTTAATGAGGAAATTGATGTATTAGAAATATAGAAGAGTAATGGCTTGCTCTGAGGATGCTTCTCAGGTTGGAATAAATTATGTTTTGTTATAATCTCAGTATCTCTTTGAAGAATAACTATGAAAATGTATTTCAGAGATAAAGCAACATCACTGTGTATTCTTTATGAGAATACATCTTTTAAAAGCAATAATCAGAGGACCATGAAACTCTTTAAACACCCAATAGAATTAGAGCAGTAGAAACTTAATTTGTAAGGCTTCTATAATATTGCAATATTTCTACTAGATAATAGAAAGTCTATAGGCAGTTATGTGAGGAGACAATACTTGGAAAACAGATCTTAGACTTTTTCTTGAAATATACTTTTTAATTAGTTTTACTATATAGCACCTTTCTTTCTAGTAGTTTACTGAAATGTACTGTATCTTTTATTCATAGCTTTTTGTCCCCAGGATTGTTTAACTCAGCACCTAAAAGAAAACAATATTGCCTTTCTAAGCATTTGCTTCTAGAAGTGGCAAGTTTCGGTGAGAAAAGATGCTATGCCATTAAAAGTGACATCTTGTCATCTTTCAATCAGTTTTCAAGGTAAAATTCCACTCACTTTACACTTTCCAGAAAAAGACCTTGTTCTGTGAGATATTTTACTGCTTTATCTCTCTGTGGTTCACTTTATTCTCAAACCTGAAAATCTCAAAAGTGTTTGGCATCTATAAATGTTAACTTGTTTCAAGCATTCATTCATTCATTCATTCACTCATTGTACACTCCATTCATTCAACACTATTTGCATACCTGTCTTGTGCTAGACTCAGTGCTAAGTTCTGCACATACAATGATAAATGGGACTCTGTCCAAGTCCTCTATCTAATAGGGAACCACATACAAACAGATAGTTAAAGTAGTATGATAGCATTGTTGCAGAACCTGGAAGATTCTATTAAAGAGATACATCCTCTGTAGCTAGTATTTAAGCCCCTAAGGTGCTTCATATTTTGTCACCCAGTATTTACTACACTGATCTGCATCCTCTTCTTAATTAACTCTTTTTAATAAAATGTGTTTTTCTTATTTTTAGGTTATTTTTCTTTATTTTATTTAGCTCTTTACTATGCACAGGGAAAGGGCATTTTCCTCTTAGTCAGCCCAGTACCACTATTTGATTTGGGAGAGGGTGGTGATAAAAAAAATCAAGCTCTGGAGTCACATCTGCTTTTGAATCCTGAACTGGGCATAGGATAGCCTTTTTATTATATCTTATTAATTTTTTTGAAAATACAAAACTGTAATTTATTTGTCTTATTTACCATATGGTTTGCTATACAGATACAATTTTTGCCTTGGAGTTTAAGGCAGTTTCCTTTTTCACCAGAGTTATTTTTTCTGATCATATACTTAATTGCTATCTTTTGTTTTATCTGTATTTAATTGATCATTTATATTTTATATGTTTGTGCACTGGAGAACCACATTTTCTCCACATTCACTGAAGCCCTGTAATATAAAATGTCATTGGCTCCATATAGTTGTATAATACTGATCACAGTTTTGAAAGTCTCTATGAGCATAAATCTTGTTATCAGGATCTTTCCAAAAGGTTCATGGTCATCGCAACAGGATTAAAAAAACTTCACCAACAGCCTTTTCAGCTACTTCTTTGCTTATATTCCTAACCAAGGTAGAAAGAATGGCTCTGTTTCTCACACAAGTTCTGCAACTGTTTTCCTTTGCAGCTGGCCAATGCTAGGTAACTTTTCCTTTGAGAGAAGCGCTATCCTCTGATGGTGTTGTTTTAATCCAACATGTAACCTGAATACTGAATAGTCTCCACTCAGGTTAGCAGCTCAAACCTCCGAGCAGGTCAGATGTGTGACACTGCTGAACCAGTTGACATGAACACGGCAATGATCAAGTGCATGAATAAGCTTGTGGATCACCACTCGGTTGATATGGGCCTGATTACAGATATTATTCTTGCATAGAACAGTCTGAAACATTGAAGCATAAAAACTTCCACCTACATTTCTGTTACATTTTTTACAAGAAAATTACATCTCTCTCTGTTAACAGTACAACCTAAGTACTTCAGGGCATCGAGTAGAAGTTCGACATGTGGTTTTGTCTGCAGGGTCTTCAGGAGCATGAGCTGGCACTTCAGGTTGTTGGTGAAGAAGCTGGAGAGGAATCCCTGCTGGGATTCCTGCTGAGCTAGCTGCTGGGAAGACCTGGCTCTGGAGGAGTGGCTGTTGCAGCTGCTGTCTAGCTGTGGAGTTGTGTAGAGTGGGACCAGTAAAATGGCATTGGTCTAGTCAAGATAGCATGAAGTATATAAAACAAAATACAGTCACTCATGTCAACCAAGATGGCTGTCAATCAGTTAGGACACTTGGGTTCAAGAGGGAAACTACTTAAGTCATACTAGGCACTGCCAAGGAGACCCACCTAAGATATCTGCACATGTGACCAGAACAGTCATGTCTACAGGGTAGGACTGGACACAGGCTCCTGGGGAAATTCCCTACTTGCCATCCGGGGTTCCAAGGCACTTACAAAGAGACCCTCCAGGATGGAGTACAGCACTCCAAGGGTATGACTGAGGCAGGCTCCAGACCACTGCTGAGACAGCTGAGCTCCACACACCAAGATGCTGCTCCGTGCCACACTCATCTCCCTTGGCGTCAGCTGCTGGGTGCTCTGCCCTGCTGGACTGAGGACTTCATCTGTCCTGTTGCCCATCTGGCTTTGGAGATTCTTCCTTGCAACATGCTGACAACTCCCTTGCCTACCATGCTCTCTCCCAGACCTGCAGACTGAGACTCTAGGACTCAGGCTTGTTATACCCCAATTCTCTCATGTGATATTATTACTGATTGTTTCTGAGTGATTAGTATTGTCATTAGGTAGTATAGACTTGGATTGAAACTGTATTAATAAAAGCGAGTGAACCTGCATTAATAAAATCCAAGTGAATAGCATAGTCACTTGTGTTGGCTCCCTGTTATTTCTCAGTGTCCATGTCACCTGTAGAACTGGTGGTTGTAGAGGCAGCTCAGTGCTTTCAGTTCTTAAGGCCAAGATCAGACATCCAAGTGGGGACTGAAGGCTGTCTTATAGGAAAGACTCTATTGCACACATATGTTCGTGACAGGGGCCCATGCCCACCCAGGGGCCCATGCCCACCCAGAGCTCTTGCCAAGCTATCTGCAGACCTCACTGCTGCTTCCTCCCACCTCCTGTGGCCAGGGGTGAGACCTGGGTAGCCTTTTAACATTAGATAAGTTATGTAAACTCTCAGTGCTCACATTTTCTCATCCACAGAATGGGGATGATAGAACACCCCATAACGCAATATAACATAAAGTGGCTGGTGTACAGTAAGTGCTGCATGAACAGTACACTGGACAATAGAACAGAGGCCAGCCTTTCCTTCACTTTATAATTTAATGCTGTTAGTAAAAGATTTATTGTTCTCTTGCATATGTCTGCTAAGGGCCTCTGTAGCATGGAAAAAGGGGTCACTTAATAAGGGCCAAAGTGGAAGATCATGGAGGAATGTCTGAGATCATCAGCACTCAGGAAAGGAGAGATGGTGTTTGAGTTGCCAGGGAGTCTGGCTCTTGCTCATTCCATACGAATTCCTGGGCTTTGACTTTATAAGAGAATAGATCGTGGGGGCGTCCCATGTGGGAAGATCCGCAGCAGATGTTTTAAGTGGTAGAATTGAGATGATAACCTATGGCTTTATGACTGTAAGGCCTGTATTTCTTTTTCTGAAACAAGGATCAGGTAGGCAAAACGGGAAAATGAAGCACACAGGACATGTGGTATCCCAGTGGTCTTCGCAAGGATTGGGAGGAAAAGAGATGTAGACATGGGGTACGGAGTGTCACCTGTTGCCTAGGTCAGAAAGGGAGGAGAACAGGGACTGTATTTCTTAGTGGTACTGCTGTATGCTTAGGCAGACCCTGAGCATTGTTGTTGTGAAACAGTCTTTAAGGTGCTTGACCGTTGGTGAAACCATGCTCAGCATTGGACTTTAAATGTGAATGGATCTTAAGAGTAGCATGCTAAGTGAAATAAGTCAGATGGGAAAGAACAAGAACCACATGATTTTACTCACATGTGGGATATAAAACAGAAAGCAACCAACAAATAAAACAAACAGACTCATACACACAGACAACAGGAGGGTGGGAAGTGGTCGAAGAGGGTAAAGGGGGTCACATAATATGGGGATGGAAGGAGGCAAGACTTTGTGTGGTAAGCACACAATGCAATACACAGGTGTATTATAACACTGTACACCTGAAACTTACATAGTGTTTTAATCCATGTTACCCCAATGAAATTAATTAAAAGAGAAAAAAAGACTAAAACATAAAAAAAACATACCATGGTGATATTTCACATTTATTCTGAGAGAATATCAAATGGGTTTGATTTTTCCTCTCAGCGTTGTGGTACCACATCGTCTTAAATTCAAATATGATATTAGAGGTTTAAAAAAGCATACCATTTAGTACTCATACTAATGGAATCCTGTGGATGTTAAGGATCATGTAAGGGATGTCAAGATAAGGCAGAATTCTACACAATGCACTTCTTACACTTATTTTTGCCAAAGGGCTTTTGTTGCTGTCAGGGACTGTTTCTAGCTGTCTCACCTTTCTGCGTTCTCATGGCCTTGACTCTGAAGGCTGCAGGAGAGCCAGGCTCCTGTGTAATCCAAATTTAGGGAACGTTAGACAGCCAGAGATACATGGAGTTAGTTCTGTATTTAAAAATGTGATGGGACCTTTTTTTAAAAAACTATTTTAATCACTCGGAGGGATTTGAAAATGAATTGAATGCTGGTTTGTTATTTTTCTCTTACGGTTCTTTGTATGTCTTTTTAATGAGCACAATGGCTTTAGAATTCCTTTCTTCAGTGCCATTTATTCATTTTATATTTGGGAAGCATTCTAAGTCTAACAATGGCACTTGGGGTGCCTCATCGCAGCTCCTACATCTTATCCTCCCCTCCACCCCGACGTAAACAGGAAGAAAAGAAAAAGCACCTGTGTGCCCTGCTGCTTCGTCAAGACACTTTGGCACAATTTAGTGTCTGCAAATGTTACAGAACGGTGTACAGATGGACACAAAAGGGCATTTGTCAAATCTGGAGAGCACTGTTCAACCAAGCCTCTCTTTTCCAGCTCTCCACTGTGGAATTTTCTAGAGAATAATTATGCGTGAACAGTACTTGGATCACATGGGGGCCTGGCAAGGGGAGGAAGATTCTGGGAATAAACAGCAGCTAAGTAGCTTGCACAAGAGCCAGCTGTCTGTTCAAATAATGCTTTGTAAATGTCTACAGGTAGTCTGACTAAACTCTGGGACTTTATTTTATGTAGGGCTGCCGACTACCTCTCTGTACCGCTGAACTGTGGTGGAAAGAAGCCTTTGGGATTTTCTTTTTAAACTGCTCCTCTTTTTCCCCCAGCAACAGCTACAGCCACAGTTTTTTAAAAATTTATTTTCTCTGGCTCTTTTAACATTTGTTATGTGATTCTCTTTCTTTCATTATTTGCCCACCACAAATGACCCAGGAGTGTACACACACACACACACACACACACACACACACACACTATGTCTGTTTTACAGACAAATCTCCTATTTTTAAATTTAAATGGCTCTAGCTGCATAGTTCTTGCAGTTCTGTAAATTCTAAGCTTAATTACCTATTTTCCAATTGAAATCTCTAAAAAAATTCTAAAACAAAAACAACAGAGAGAAAAGAAATCTCTCTTTTGTTTTTTTTCAGGAGCCCCCAGGGTGCTGTTGTTGTGCAGTAGGAAAGTGCAGGGTGTTCACACATTTTGTCCAAATTAGAAAAATGTGTTACATCCTCTGGTTTTGATTTTTTAAAATGTGCAGACTCACTATCTTTAACTTTCAGAAAGAGAGAACTGGAGTGACAAATTCTATTTGGGAATCAAAGATCTCCATTGTCACATGCTTTTGGAAGCTTGTGCGCCAGGGTCCTGTGGCGCATGGATGGAACTCTGCCCTCACTCCTGTGGGCCTGGCCTAGCTGCTTTCTCTTAGCTTCGGGGAACTGTGGACTTCTATGTTCTTTTCTGTCTGCTTGGACGGTGTGTCCTCTTCTGTTCACTGTTTTATGTTACATTTTCTCCAGTGTTTACTCTTGCAGGCTCCCCCTTCCAGTATGTCATCAAGTTTGAATGTACCCATTTTTATGGCTTCAGAACTCATTTTATGCCTCCTGTCCTGACATCTCTCTTTAGTTCTGGGTCTATATTTTCACATCTGATGAAATTTCCATCTCAAACTGAACCTGGGTAACATGGAGCTCA
Organism: Phyllostomus discolor; assembly: GCF_004126475.2. Lineage (NCBI taxonomy): Eukaryota > Metazoa > Chordata > Mammalia > Chiroptera > Phyllostomidae > Phyllostomus > Phyllostomus discolor. Next base: position 38,279,579 of record NC_040904.2, on the reverse strand, counting down.
CATCTTTCCAACTCCATTTTTTGACATTTTCGTGCCATTGTTATCCCAGGTATTCAAGCCCCAGTGAGCTTTGATAAGCTCTCTAAGATTTATCTTGACTTGTGCTTACTTTAAAAAAACTAAATAAAATAATAAAAAAACATATTTTACTTTTTTTTTCTGGGTGGGTTTGGATTCAAAGATTTGTTTTGCTTTTTCAAAAATCTTCTGTCTGAAAATTTTTGTTTAATCACTTTGAACTTTTATGAAAACTGCTAATTACTTCAAGGTATATACAGGGTCTCACACATGTAATACCCCCTTTTATTACAAAATCTTTCATTACAAAAATCACAAGAATGTAATTCTGTAACATAACAATATCACACTCAAGCACACCATATGACATTTTAGGTGAAATGTTTAAATTAAAACTATAAATTATTACATCCATGTTATTACCCTACCAGCCACACTCAAGTAGGCGTTACTTCTGCTGGACCCCTGTACTTTCTAAATGCCTAAAAAGGTCTTGTAGGTCATTTTTGAAATTATTTATTACATTAATAAAGAATCTGATGCAGATGGTAGTATACTGAGTTCCAGGCCTTTAGTGGGGCTATGCTTCTATTAAATATAATGAGAAAAGTATGCTTGGTAACTAATTACATATTTCACAGCTCTCTAGGTGTGGTTACCTCCATTTCTTTATCCATAACATTTAAAACTTTCAGACCTAGAACAGTAACATTTGGAAATTGTGTGCTCTATACTTGTAATAGTGCATGTTTAAAAGTCTCATCTTAGGCTTAGAGAACTCAAGTATATTGATTTCATCCAGGGTGAGAGAGCAAGTGCCCATGGGTCCCTTCACACTTTGTTTTCTGTGGGTGGAATGACTGTCTCAGGCCTATCATGTAGCCAGTCTCAAATAATTTGCCAAGTGCAATTTTTGCATTAGTCAACATAAGAATAGGAATTTAGCAGTGATATAAATTATCCTGTAGTTATCAAATAGCACCTTATAAACATATTTAAGAAAGAAATGCTCTACTTTTAGAATGCCTTTATTGTGTGATAAAAAGTAACTAAAAAGAATGTAGGCTCTGTGACTTTTAGAAGTAAGAGAAGTACACTTGGTTAGGTGAAATTTCTGTCAGTAAGCTAACAAAATTTGATTCATTTCTCTAGATGAACATCTGCAAGTAGATCTATACAATAGTAGATATCTATCGGCTTATATGCAGGTAGTTCCTCATAGTCCTCTGGAATGAGCCTGCAGTGATGATTTGGGGCTAATCTAATTGTTATTTTTCTGCTACAGACAAGGCATAGCTCCTCCGAGACTTTTGAAATGCCTTTTCAAATTTCCTTTATGGGAGTAAAATGATTGCTTTATCAAATCTATGTCCATAGGAAAGTATCCTTTTATTAGACCAAAGGATACTTTCTATGGATCAGCTTGACTCAGTCTTCCCTTCTCTTAAGGGGAAGGAGTTACAAAACCACAGTAGAGATGTCTCACTCAGCTTGCATTGCTATTAGTGAAGGATGAAGTTTGAAAGAGGCTATCATCATGACTCTCGTACAAATATAAAAATAAATCCATGTTAAACATTTTAGTTAACTCAATTAATGAAGGAACTAGAAAAGATGTTAAAACTAGTTAGTACAAAGAAGCACCTAAAGAACACCTAATATATAAGCTCATCAGAAAGGCCGATGCAAATTTGCTTAATGGAAGCAAAACTGGCTCCTTCAACAGTGGGGGCGGAGAAGTCAATTGAAGCTCCACTGGACAGAACTTATTTACATGCCTATAACCAAGAATCACTTGGATCATTATCAGTTTTTTGCACGTTAATATTTATTTGTACAAAATCATAAAATAGCTGAAGACAGTGAAAGGCTAAAACTCCACAGAATTTAACCCTGTGTTTGTTCTAAACAAGCGTTGTTTTTCATCGAAGACACCCTTTAATCTTTTGGCCTGTTTAATTAGCTTTCACAATTTTCCCTATAGGGTGCCTTCTTTTCACTTTAATTCTTTTAATGATTTTGGGGAGGTAACACCACTGTTTATGTTTCATTATGATTCTTATTATCACTGCCTAACTGTACCATTTTCATTTCTCTAAGATCAGCTTAAGCAATTCAGTCATAAATGTACACTGGAGAAGATTGTATCTTAAAATTGAAACATGAGTCTGAAGAGCATCTGAAAATGATCACATTTGGTTAATTTGATTAATTTTACTCATGGAATAAGACTGGAATGGGAGGAGGGAAGTGTGAGACATTTAAGAAATACATTTCAAGGAAAATAAATTTGGGGTCTTTTTGCTTAGAGATTTATTATATATATTTACCACAGTTATTACTGTTATCCTAAACTATAGCAGGAGGTTTATAAATAATATATTGTTAAATACTAACTAAATTGAAGATCCCATGATTCAAACTTTTGAACAGTTTTATGACTTGACTAGTAAATTAATTCTTTTAGTCACTAGATCATAAACTTTGTAACTCTATCTGTTTTGTCTACTATTATCTACCTCACACAATGTCTGAGGCATAGTATCTACATAATATAAATTTACCTTATGAAATTATAGTAGCAGTTTTAACCACCTACTCTTTGTCTGACATTGTGGTAAATTCTGAGGATTGAAAATAAAAACTTAAGTTACACTGTAATCCATATTTTAGAGAAGTTCATGGTATGTTTCCCAAAGGAATTTGTCTCTGATGAGAGAATTTTAGGCAAGATGATTAATTGAAAGGAGAATAGTTTATGTTAGTCCAAAATCACACCCTGTAGGCAAATCTTTACTTCTTTTGAACATGTGGTTAATATTATCTCTATCAAGACCTCCCCACACGTTAGTGATGCCACCCTGATAGGGACACTGGAGGTTTCTGAGATATAAAATATTGACCTCAGTAGCTGCTCTTACTCAGAATTTCTCAGCCACCCTTTACCATGTTTCTGAGTTTAATTTAAGGCTCTTACAGTGTGACAGCAGCCTGAGGAGAACCACCAACACCACAAATCACTGTGTGCCAGAATCTCGGCTAAGTACTTTGTAATTGTTATCTTATTTAATTCTTAAATTAATTAATAAATTAAATAGATTGTGACCTCATCTAATCCTATGGAGTAGGTGAGGGGTCAAGTATTAGGACTGTAACAATACAGCTAATGGTGGAAGAGTGAGGACAGGAATTGAGGGCTGCCTGAATTCGAAGGTTGTATTCTTTGCCACTAAACTGTGTAGCCTTCAAATCTAGAACTAACAGGAAGAGGATAAGGCTGAGTCAGTGTTAAGTGTCTATGGGGAAGTGGGCTCTCTGTGTGTTTGTGGGTGCATGTTTGTGGGGGGAGCAAGGTGAGGTTCTTCCTATATCATTGCACAATCAAGACAAAATGCGTATTATCCATTTTTCTGAGCTTTAGAATTCTCACCATCCAGGCTTCTGCTCAATGAAAAATTGCATAGTAACTCGAACAATTGAATCAATACTTCCATTAACTGCAACATGCACTTTGAAGGTTCAGATGGTGATTGTATTAGGTTTTGTAGATTTATTATCCTCCATTGGTAGATTCTGTGCTGCTGTAGAGGGATCAATGAGTTTTTGAAATGTGTCTTGACTGCAGAGAGGTCATTAAGTCATTCACACAGTGCACTTTGGCCCTTTCACCCACCCCCAGCCCCAAGAGTTCAGAAACAGGTGCTGGCTGCCTATGATCAAGACTTTAAAACTTTTTATTTGTAGGACAGCTTGGCATTTTTCTTTTCACCTTTCAAAATTTTCACAGCTTAACATTTGATGTTTTTTTTTTCCAGAATTTCTCCTCCTAAAATATCTACATTTCTACTTTCTTTACTTTTGCTTTTAATTTTGAATTCAGTATGCTCTTCTGAAGTCATTTCCCTCCCTCTAATTAACCTGACTCTATTACACATACATGCCCTATTCTTAGCTTCATTTTATCATCTACATAAATTACTGAGGTTATTTCAACTCTATCTCAGACTTCCTCTAACACCTACTCCTCAGAGTTCTTAGTTTTTTGCCATTGTCCCTGATTAGTCTCACATTTCTTTTTTTCTAGTGATGACCAGGCAAGAAGATAATTTTTTAAATGCTTCATTTACTGAATTCTTTTTACATAGATAGGGGTCACTATGCTTAGTTCAGTGCCATTGTGAATTCTTTTGATTGTTTCTTTCTAATATCCCACAAATTGTGAACTGAAAGTTTAAAAAGTTGAATGTATAGGAAGCTAGAATAAGTGCTATAAAATGTATATATTTACTTAATTTTTAGAAATCTGTTTCATCTAGTTTTGTTGGTCTAAGTTCTAAAAGAAACCTTTTGGGTAAGAACTAATTACACAGATATACTACAGAAAAAGAACTATTTTCAAGAGTTTAATTTTTAATTTTTATTTGATCTGTGATTACTACAATATACTATTTTATACATGTTCTTTTTGTTTTTAATTTTTCATTGCGGAAAATTTCAAATATTTGCATAACTAATATCATTAACTCTTGTGTAGTCATTCAATTTCAACCATTTTGAATGCATGACCAATCTTGTCTATCTACACTCCTAATCACTTCCTCCTCACCTCCGGAGTGTTTTGAAACAAATTTCAAACATCGTATTATTTAATATAAATATTTCAGTATGCATATCTAAAGGATAACTTCTCTTTTACAAAACAAAGGTATAATACCATGACCACCCACAACTAAAATTTTTCTTAAAATCATGATGTGATAGTCAATGTTCTGATTTATCTTTTTTACAGTTTTGCTTCAATCAAATTGAAATAAGTTTCATAAATTGAATTGGTTGTTATATTTTGTGCCTTTTAATATGTAGTTTCTCTCTCATCCCTTTTTTCCCACCAATTTATTTGTTGAAGAAACCAAGTCATTTGTCCTATAGAGTTTCTTACATTTGAATTTGTGGATTGCATTCCTGTGGTGTGTTTGAAGCACTTCTTTGCCATTTGTATTTTCTCTAAATTTGTCATGGCACTCCAGGCTTGGCCAGAATCAGGTTTGATACTTTAGTAAGACTAGTCATCTGTGGTGTTGTGTGCTTCATTCTGGATGTCACACGATGGCTGGTTGTCTCTCCTTGTGATGTTAATGGCTGTTGGTTGTCATGGCCTAGATAGATTCATCAGTTCATAGTGGTTGCAATAAAATGTACTTTATTGTTTCTTCATTTTTTAAGCTCAAGTGGTTTTGTAAACAAAAAAATTTCCTTCATCTACTGTTTGATTACCCGAAGAGGAAGATTCCTTATACTAATACTGGATTTTTTCCTTTTATTTGCTGCTTTCTGAAATTATGAGGTTGTTTCCTAGTATTATCTGGAAGGAAAATATGAGACTTTTTCTCTTAAAAAACATTATGAACTTATGGTTTTATGTATATTTGATGTATGTCAATTCATCACGATTGATATCTATATGAATGTACAAATTTTCACATCTGCTACCAGTGGGAGCTCACTCCTGAGTCCTTTTGATTTGTTTTAATAGTCTTTTATAGTTTCCTTAATTTTAGGTATAACAATATGTTCTATGTTCATCTTATGCATTTCCTTCCCCAGGTCTGGAATCAGACATGTTTCTAAGAGGCATGTTTCCAAAATTTTAGAAGGAAAATGAAATTTCAAGACTACATGTATTGAACCTTCATTTATAAAAGTACATTTGTCTGTGACATTTATTTTATACCTTTTTATTTTGATCCTAGCTATTTTAGCTAAATCAAAACTACCCACTAGAAGATATACCTAGACATAAAAGAAAATTGTAATAACCATGAGTGTAGGAGATCAACTCAACATGCTTTGACTCTGATGGCAGAGTTTCAATTTTTCTTTGATCTCTGGCTCTTATTCCAGTCTTCCATACTTGCCTTGGGACCTCCTCAGATTTTGGATTCATTTTAAATTCTATCCACACTATTTTGGTTTTGCTTGCCTTGGGTCTTAGTAACCTCGTTGCTTTAACCTCAACCTCACAGAATCACAACCTGGTAGCTGGGATAAGTCTGTGAAAACTTTATGAGCAGAAAATTTTGATCATATCAGAAGAAAACATTTGAAGGGATAGTTATTCTGTTTATTTACATCAAGTACAAGTTTTCCTTTTCTATTTTTTGACCATATGAAAAGTAGAGCCTTGTCAGGCATATTACTAAATTTTAATATAGATAATATAAGCTAAATAGGCATTTATTAACAAAAGAAATTGTAGACTGGCTAGTGAAATAACTTTAAATTATAGACAGCAGATTCAGCTATATCCATCTGTGTTCTCATTTCTACTGTCTTATCCCAGTTCAAAGCAAGTACTTGTAATTTTCTATTGAATGTCCAAGATCATTAATATTCTTGAGGGTATGAGGAAGCAAAAAAATTATATACACATACATACATACATATAAGTGCTATATATTATATATTCAATTTTTAGGTAGCCTCTAAGGTATATGTTATTATTATTTACACTTTTTATAAATAAGAAAATGAGATCAGTAAGGTTGAAACACATTCAGTATCACCCACCTACTAAGTGGCAGAGTAGGGAAACAAACCCAATTCCACCTTTTCACTATGCTATGCTACTGCACAAGATTAGGAATTGGCTTCTAACTCAAAGCTCTGTAATAACGTTAGTTTTGGTTATGATTATTCAACAATTGCTTATATTTTTTCCTGGATACATTTTCTAGCTCTAGTTCTCCTCCCTATTTCTGGTTACCCAATCACACTGCCTGGGCTTTTTTTCTCCCTGCCAGCTGGTCTCAGTCCTGACCTGAGCCCACTGGACCCTCCTCCGACACCTTCATGGCCCCTGTGCTCCTGGCAGCCACTGGGCCATGGCTTCCTCAGCTGCCTGGCTCTGCTCTAGCACCTCATCCTTACACTTCATTTGTTAACTCTTTTGGCTGATCTAATTACCTTTGGTAAATTTGACAAAAGTTTCTCTTTGACTTTATTGAGAACTATGCCCTCTTGGGGTGGATATTTATTTTTGAAGGTAGAATGGATACAGTCAGAGCAGGGCTACTTATTATGGCAGAAATCCCATTTTCTGTTTGGAGATTTTTAGTTGGTTTCCATTTCAGTGAGAAGGTAGGGAATTGGCAGATGGAAGGAAGAAAATAGAAAACTCAGAATAGATTTCAGTGGGGAAACAATGTTGTCATCATTTATCTGTCTCCTTATCTCTGTAATTTTATAGCTTATTAATTTGGTTATTTACATATTTTATGATGGCACTGTTTATTAAGTTGAAAAACACAGGAAGAAAGCCCTTTGAGCATGTAAAAGTGGAAATGCCTACAGACCCGCTGACATAGCTGGGGAAGCAGTTTGGTAGATGGATCTGGAAGAGATCACAGAGGTGTGTTTGGATTGTGCCAGTAAGAAGAGAAAGTTTGTTTTTTTTAAATGAGCATGAGTTGGAACTTTCGAATACTAGACAGATAAAGACCCCATCAAATTTGCCAATCTGGGTATCAATTATAAGACTAATGAGAATGTTGAAGTGGAAGCTGAACAGTAGAAATATGAGAAACTGAAAATAATTGAGTGTAGACTACTATTTAAAGGAATCTTCCTTTAAAACCCACTTGTTTCTAGAAATATCAGGTACAGCAAAATTATATTTAAACAACAGTAGTTTAGACAGCTCCTTGGAGAGTCATTAACTGAAGTTCGAGGCACATTCAAAGGAAGGGGCTGAACTACGTTAGGGACACTGTACTCTCCTATGTACTTGTTATTCTGTGTGTCCTTGGGAAAGCCACTTCCCCATTTTGATCTTTAGTCTCCTCATCTATAATATTTAAATAATTATATTTGACTTATAAAAATAATGTGAGGATTAAATTATATTTATGTATGTAGAAGTAACAGTAAATTGAAAACAGAGATTCAATTTTTAGTAGTTATTATAAGTTGTTACTCCTAGTAAGAATTTACCTAAAAATAAAAGGATGTTAATTTCTTTAACAAATTAATTAATTAAAATAAAATATAAATTAAATTATGAAAATACTGTGGACACTTGTCAGGATGGAGACTCTTCTCATTCTCAGTAGTAGATGTGCTATCTAGGTACCTACCTGGTGGGAAAAACAAAACTAGGACATAGCACTTATGAAACTGTTTCAGCCTGAAAGAGGTGGTATAAATGTGCAATATAAATAATTACAATTTAAAAGCATTGTTCCTAAGGAAAGCTCATTTCAGTTCACCACAGTGATTGTGTGTTTACTAGGCACTGGGGGCACAATGGAAAAGATCAAATTCCATTTTTAAGATTTTCCACAGGGCTTTCATCAACCTTACAGAGTAGGAGAAAGGCCTCCTTTCATGCCCCAGAGCACATCCCCTGCAGACTCTCAATATCCCGAGACCCCAAATGGCTTCCTGGAGCTTGTTAATCAGCTGCCTTGCCTCATAACCTGAGCTGAAGACATCCTGCTCCATGATGCTCTCTCCTACTACAATTTCCCCTGCACTGGCCCTCCTCTCTGCACTGTGCACATGGTCTCTGGAACCTCTGAACATTGCTTTTCATCGTGCCCTTAATGGAGCCAATTCCTCCAATGATAAGGCTCTTTCCCATTTGGTCCCATCAAGGGAGAGACCAATCTTACTTCTTTGATCAAATTTGCCTTCAGAGGCCTGAGATTCCTTCTAACTCTGAATTTATAGGTAATGATTTTTATTTTCTCTTGGAAAAAATATAAATTTATAATGTTTCTGTTAATAATTATTTTTATGAAGCTACAGCAATATCTGTGTGTAGCTTTCACTGAAAGATACATTTTACATTATTGCAAGTGGAATGGAATGTTTTCAATTGTGTATAATGTTTATTTATATCAATTCAAATTGAATGTAATGTTTATTGAATGGAATACGTTTTCTTTCTTTTTCCCTCTTTTATTGACTGTATTGGGGTGATACTGCTTAATAAAATTATGCAGGTTTCAGGTGCACAATTCCACAATGTAGCATCTGTACTATGTACTGCATGTCCACCACCCCAAGTCGTCTCCTTCCATCACCATTTATCCCTTCTATAGCCGCCTCTTCCTCCCCCCACATCCACCTCCTGCCAGCATCACCACCATTGTTATCTGAGTCCATGAATTTTTTCTCTCTCTGTTTTTCCCTCCATCCCTCCACCCCACCTATCCAGTCCTAAACCCCCTGCACCCAACAGCTGTCATCCTGCTCTCTACAAGTCTGTCTCTATTTTGCTTTATTTTCATTTTGTTCATTAGATTCTACATACAAGTAAATTCATATGGCATTAGTCTTTCTCTGACTGGCTTATTTCACTTAGCATAATGCTCTCTAGGTCTATGCTGGTGCAAAAGGGAAGATTTCCTTTTTTTCATGGCTGAGTACTATTCCACTGTGTAAATATGCCACATCTTTTTTATCCACTCATCTACTGGTGGGCACTTGGGCTTCTCCAAATATTGGCTATTGTAAATAATGCTACAGATAACAAAATTGTGCTTAAATGCTTTCAAATTTGTGTTTTGTGTTTCTTCAGATATATTTCCAGAAGGAAAATCACTGTGTCATAAGGGAGTTCTATTTTTAATTTTTTGAGGTAACTCCATACTGCTTTTCACAGTGGCTGCACCAATCCGCATTCTCACCAACATTGCACAAGGGTTCCCTTTTTGCCACATCCTTGTCAACACTTGCTGTTTATGGATTAGTTGATGATAGCCTTTCTGACAGTAGGAGGTAATATCTTACTGTGGTTTTAATTTGCATCTCTCTTATGATTAGTGATATTGAGCATCTTTTCATATGACTATTGGCCAGCTATATGTTCTCTTTGAAAGAAGTGTCTATTCAGGTCCTTTGCCCATTTTCTAATTGGATTGCCTTTTTTTGTGTGTGTGTTTATATGTATGTGTGTTTTGAGTTTTGTAAGTTCTTTATACATTTTGGATATTAACTGTTTGTCAGATGTGTCATTGGCAAATATGTTCTCCTATTCAGTGGGTTGTCTTTTCGTTTTGTTAATGATTTCCTTCACTGTGCAAAAACATTTTAGTTTGGTATAGTCCCATTTGTTTATTATTTTTTCTTGTTTCCCTTGCATGATGAGATATATTAGAAAAAATATTGCTATAAGCAGTGTCTGATATTTTACTGCTTATGTTTTCTTCTGTGATTTTTATGATTTTGAATCTAACATTTAAGCCTTTAATCCATGTTGAGTTTATTCCTGTATGTGGTGTAAAACAGGCTCTAATTTCACTTTTTGCACATGTATGTCCATCTTCCCAAACATTTATTAAATAGACTATCTTTAGCCCATTGTATATTTTTGCATCCTTTGTTAAATGTTAATTGACTATAAAGGTATGTGTTTATTTCTGGTCTCTCTATTCTGCTCCATCGATCAATGTGGCTGTTTTTATACAAGTACCAGAAATACATTAAAAGGATCATGCACCATGGTCAAGTAGGATTTACTCTAGGCACGCAAGGTTGGTACAATATCTGTGTATCAATAAACATGATACATCTCATAAATAAAATGAAGGACAAAAACCACATGATCATATCAATAGAGGCAGAAAAGGCATTTTATAAAATCCAGCACCCTTTTTATGATAAAAACTCTCAGCAAAGTGTGAATACTGGGAACATACCGTAACTTAATAAAGGCCTTATATGACAAACCCACAGGCAATATCATACTCAATGGGCAAAAACTACAAGTATTTCCATTAAGTTTGGGAACCAGACAGGATTTCTGCTCTTACCTCTCTCTTTTTTAATCCTCACCTGATAATCTGTGTATTGATTTTAAAGAGTGAAGAAAGGAGAGAGAGAGAAACATCAATATGAAAGAAACATTGATGTAAGGGAAGTATCCATTTGTTGCTTCCCATGTGTGCCTCGACTTGGGATTAAACCTATGACTTAGGTATGTGCCTTGACTGGAAATGGAACCCACAACATTTTGGTGTATGGGTTCAGACTGACCTAGTCACCCTGCCAGGGCTGTTTTCACCACTCTCATTTAACATAGTACTGGAAGTCCTAGCCATCCAAATTGAAAATGAAGAAGTAAAACTGTCATTGTTTGCAGATGACATGATACTGTGTATCAGTAACCTAAAGATTCTGCCAAAAAATTAGAAATGATAAATGAATTTAGTAACATAGCATAATACAAAATAAATATACAGAAATCAGTTGCATTTTTATACACCAATAATGAGTTGTCAGAAAGGGGAACTAAGAAAATAATCCCATTCACAATTGCTTCAAAAAATAAAATAAAATGCCTAAGAATAAATTGAATCAAGGATGTAAAGGTCCTGTATTTGGATAATTATAAGACACTGAAGAAAGAAATTGAAGAAGATACAAATAAGTGGAAGCATATGCTGTATTCATGGACAAGAAGAGTTAACATCATTAAAATGTTAATACTACACAAGCAATCTGTGGAATATATTTTCAAAGTTTCTGCAAGAACATTCTATCCCCAAATTGTTCTAGCTGACTATTCAGTATGCGACCAGTGAACCCTGATTGAAAGAAGTAGGGAATTGTGACTCCACTCACCACCCTCAACAACTTATGCCCTAGGAGAGGAAAGGGCCAGAACAGCCCTTAAAGCTGGAGGAACCTGTCCTCAGTGCTACTCTGAAAAGGGTGTTGCGTGGGAAAAGGTCTGGATCTGCTTAGATAGTTGACAAAAAACCATAGGAAAAAAATCTAAAAAGTAGCATGTTAAAATCAAGGTGATCAACATGAGAAAATAATAAAGAAAAAGAGCATAACTTGTGAATGCATTTAGCTTCAAGTAATAGAAAATCTACCTAAAAGACCTACATCAGTAGGCATTTATTGTCATAAAACAAGATTTCCAAAGCTGGCAGGTTTTTCTGATATTGGTTCAGTTGCTCTAATTATGATAGGAGACCAGGATGCTTTCTCTTCTTCTGCTCTGCCATCTGACTGTGTTGACTTTTCATTCTATATTTGCTATCTCTTGACCAGAAGATGGCTGCTGTATGTTAACTTTGTGTGCACCTTGGCAGAAACAGAAGGGAGAGCAGCCAATCACAACTATCTCCTCTCAGCAGGCAATCAAAACAGTCACCAAATTCCCTGAGGAAACTTATAGTTATGACTCATTGGTCTGAGCTGCATCCTGTGGACACCTCTAACTATACGAGAAGCATGGAGATCAGGGAGCAGTCATTGTCTCCCTTGGGACTGGACATGTGGCCACATTAAACAGAGATCAAGTAGTACGGGCCAAGCAAGGGGTGGGAATGTAGGCGGACTTAGAGGCAGGCAATCAGGAAAGATGGCAGAATAACTATCTCTGGCTGGTCTCTAGGCCTTATAGAATCCTAGAATGTCACTACTTGTTTAAAAAAAAACCCTAAATTAGGCTCAAACTGGAATATGGAGTCACCACTTGCTTAAGACTTTTTGAGAATGATAGGCAGAATGCAAATTGTTTACTCAAACTCTTTTCTGTAATGCTGTGGGGCTCCTTTCCCTAAGAACTGTGGAGAAAGTTGGTGTGAGGTGCTAGAGCTTATTTCTTTCTGTTTTTGGCACTTCTCAATCCAAATCCATGTCTCCTATAGCCATGGGAGTATGGCGGGACAAATAACTCACTCAATTGTTATCAATTGTAACTGTGAACTCTTTTTTAATACATGTGAGTTAAAGTTTCTGTTTTTACATGAATTCTGAAGAAAAATCTATGACCTTGAAATTCTTTACCTTATGCAAACACAAAAGAAGTTAATTAGTCAAAAATTGTATTTATAGAGATCAAGCTTAAAAAGAATTATGTGAAAAAGGCCACTCCTAAACAGATAATTTAAAACACTTAATTACATATTTCATCTAAGGTTGAAACATAAAATTCTCTTTCACAGATGTTGATTGAAAGATGAATGGGTGGTATCCCTGGAAAAGATGAATAAGGCTTTGTGAAAGGTTAAAAAACTGAGATCGTTATCATTTTCAAGATGCGTTCCCACTCAGTGGACTAAAAGGCTAATATGAATCCCATCCTCAGTATCAGAATATGTTTAACGAAACCTGCCAAGACCAGAGGAACTATCCCTTTATTTGCCATGATGCAATTAATTAATTGGGTATTTTGGAAAGCAGTAAGACATACATTTAGAACTCCAAAAGACAGAAATCAGTTAAAAATGACTTTTTAGTACTTCTGTAAATTGGAGCTATTAGAATCTATATAATTGACAGTGAGTGCATCCATTTATAACTGTTCTTATTTGGAGCAATGAGATGTGTGGGAGCTTTTAATGAAATATTCTAAGCAGTAATCACATATATATTTTCCTGATATAAAAAACACATAAAAAATTTTTCAGAACATTACACAACCTCTGAAGTTGAATGAATTATGTCTTATGATGAAACAGGACCTCGTGTAGTTCCATGTGTCAGAAACACTTTTTCAAAGCCAACCGAGTGATTTTAGGGTGGGAGGCCAATTTGCTAACTGTTATTGCACATTGCTGTGCACACCATTACTCCTCCACCCAAGTGAAAAACTCCTGCCTGCGAGGCTCATGCCTCTGGTCATACTCTCCAGGCTCTACATTATTATGATCCATGAATACCCACATGCTATTCAGTAAAGTCTTCACTTCACTTCAGTAAAGTCTGTGCACTGGGATCACCATTAGCATCTCCTTTATATGACCCATCATCATCTTGGTTTTAACTCACTGGCCAGTCAGTCTTGGATTATCAATGACTTTTTGCCTCTTCTTTATTTCCATCAGAGTTGGGTCCACAGTCAGTCCCCATATACTTCACAGCTCATTCAGGCTTGTTAGATGCTCTTCATTCTGGAATCTTCACTCTGTCTCTCCATCTCTCTCTTTAGCACCTGTGTCACTTTCTGGTTTTCTCCCATCCTCGGGATGATTCTTCCTTGTCTCTTTTTAAAGCTGCTAATTCTCCTTGGAGAAGTGTCTATTCAGATCTTTTACACATTTTTAAAAATTGGATTTTTTTTCCTGGTGTTGAGTCATATGAGTTCTTTATGTATTTTGGAGATCAAACTCTTGTCTGATGTATCATTGGCATATATGTTTTCCCATACAGTTGGTTCCCTTTTCATTTTGATGATGGTTTCATTAGCTATGAAGAAGCTTTTCAGTTTGATGTAGTCCCATTTGCTTATTTTTTTTTTTTTAGTTCCATTGCTCTGGGCAGAGGGGGGAAAATTTAGACAACTGTAATAAAATAACAATAAAAATGATTAAAAAAACCCTAAAGCTGCTAATTTTCCACCTTTGCTTCGAATATGTTCTTTAGGCCGTCTCAGTCTATTGCCTCCCTTATACCATCACATCCCTTGCGTGTCTTCAATAGCATTTAGATACTGATGAAAACAAAATCTACAGCTTCAGTTCAGAACTCTATACAACTTCATATCGTATCTCTCAATTTGGAAGTGTAAGGCAGGTCTCAAATTCAACCTGTTCCTCATTCTCTCATTGCCTCCCACAATACCAGTTCCAGATTGCTATTCTGTGGCTCTAGTGGAACTTAAGTGTTCTTTCTGTTATTCTTATCTCAGTATTGACATCCAGTTGCTCAAGCCATAAACCTCTAAGTTATCTTTACTCTTTCCTTCTCATTCCTTCTTTATAAAAATAAATCAAGTCCTGTTGATTCTCTCCCCTAAATATCCCTATCACCTTTCTTCATCATGCTTACCTTTTTCTGTCCCTTCTTCTATTACCCATTTATAGCTGACTACTATTTCTAAACAAGGCTACTGTCATAGGTCTCTTTACCTCCAGTCTCCATGTTATATAAGCCACTTTATCCCTCCAAGTGATTATAATATAATTATGTTGCTCTCTTTCAGTAGAGTCCCCTTTTTCTTAGCTAAATTCCTAATTACTTAATTTATTTACAACACCCTTTGCTTACTGGCCCTTGCTTACTGGCCTTATTTTCTGCTGCTCCTTTCCTTGACAATGTTAAGACTCAGCTCATGTTATTGCTGCTTAGAAAATTCTTCTATTCTCTGCCCCATGCTGCTATTAGCCATGCCTTCAAATAGTTGACCTCTACTTACTTTTCAATTAATTTTTTAGACATTATTTTTTCTAGGAAACATCTCCTGACTACTCCTTGTTCTCATACTTGGTCATCTGTCTCTCATGTATTCCCTCGATTATAGCTCTTACTATCCAGCGGCTGTTTGTTTTTGTTGTTTTATGCCCAAGTCAGCATGTGTAGCTTTTTTCTACCATTACACTGTAGATGAAGGTTCTTTTTCCACTTTGCTCACCATTCCTTTCTCAGTGCTTAGAAAAGTGATTGGAATGTGGTAGGAACTCAATAAAAAAGGAAAGAATGAACAAATCAATAGGCAACACTGATAGGAATCCAATAGCTCAGGGCTGGAGTCAAGTATGTGTTGGAATTCCGTCTCTACTCTAAATAGTTCTGTGACATTTGAAAAATTTATTAATTCATTATATATATAAAATATATATACATACACACATATAATGGTATATATATATAATGGTATATATATAATGGTATATACATACACATACACACATATACCATTTCATCTTGTCATCAACCACCCTCATGGAATGGCCATGCTAATGGGAAGACAAATATAAAGCAGGATAAATAAATATACCCAATGATAACATGTTAGAAAAAGTGAGGAAAATGAGCTAGAGTGTAACTATGTGGGGCAAGGGTGATCAGTGAAAGCCTTTGTGAGGAGGTGACATTTAAACTGATGTTAGACAGAGAAGAAGGAGACAGGCCTATACCTAGGGAAAGCATTCTAGGAGGGAGGCATAGCAAGTGAGAGTTGCTGAGAACTTTGTTATTACTTTCCCTCATTTGTGAATTAGGACAGAAATAGTGACTATCATAAAGGATGGCTTTAAAGTTAGAATCAGATTAATCATGCATCTATCCCACTGTTTGGTTGGTAGTAGTAGTTAGAACTAAAGAAATGTTTGTTTGCAGTATTATTGAGTATAAAGTAGATAAGTTGTCCTTTTCTGAAGGGAGACATAAGTTATGGGTATTTTACTCCATATACTAACCCAAATTTACTTATACTGTCAAATCAATTCAAATAAATTATTATTGAGTGCCCACTGTGTGGAAGACAGTTGCTGTATGCTATGGAAAGCTAAAGGAATGTTAAGAAGCTGAACTTCCACTTTTATATTCTGTATTTCCCTTGTTATTTATTACTACTTTGTCTCACTATCTATTCTAGAGGCTACTTTCCCCAGTGTGTGTGAATGTGCACACATGTGTGAGTGCGTGCACATACACATACACACCTCTTCTTATATTTTTATTCTGTTTGGCTACTTGGAAAGTCAGCATGTGTAGCTTTTCTTGGGTGATGACCTTATAAATCATTTGAATCACAGTTGGTATTTTGAACATTTGAAATGCTCACGGCAAGGAAGCCTTCACATTCTGAAAGAAAGTCTGCCACAAAAACTGAACTTTATTGAAAAGGGAGCCAGATGCTAATGGAAAATATAAATGTTATCCAAAAACGTTTTACATTTGTATATTAAGAATATTTTTGTACCTAATAGCTACATGTGGCTACATTTCTTTTCCTCATGTAGGTGTCCACTTTCAAGAAAATGATGACTGAACTGTTAGAAATGCAAAATTAATTAACACCTTGTATAGTTCATTGGGCTCCTGCAGATTCAGTAATGGCTTTATTTGTATATAACCGTGTCTGTTGCTTATTTTTGACAAGTTTGGACAAAATATCTGCTCTATACAATTTCTGTGTTTCTGATGTTGCTGAGAATAAGTGCAAGAATAAGAGGCAATGAAAGGAGAATGAAAGACTGTCAAATACTACTGTGAGAGATTATGCTTTTATTTGCACTTATTATGTGTCAATCCTGGTTTTTTATTAAAAGCGAGAGGATATTTTAAGGCTAATGCTTCTTTTATAGCAACAAAGTTAAAGAAAATTACTTACTTTAATTATAGTTTTTAAAAACATAAGGATTGCACATTTAAAAATTTATTTCAACTTGATTGCTAAAAACAATGTCCTCCCATAATGAAAAACTGATCTAAATATGACATCTGAACAAAGAGCTGTGAAAGCTTCTAGTTACTTTGTTATCTATTATCAAATTGCTCCTTTGTTTTCACCTCACTTATTTCATTTTCTTCAGACAAAACAGTGTCTAAAATATCTCAAACAGAAGGAACCTGTTCTTTAAACTGAAATTTTGCCTGATAAAACACCTGTTTGTTATGTGCATGAAATAAAATACAAGAACATTTTTAGTAAGGCAGCTGCAAAACACATTTCATCAAGTATAACTTGGTGACTCTGCATTAAGACTTATTTCTCTGATGTGAAAATGATTTTTTATATGTGCGTATATGTGTATGCATAAATATAAGTGTATGCATAAATATGTATGCCAATGTGGTATATTTATGTGCATTCCAAACTTTTGAGGGCCTATTGCTCATTTGTATGATTTCTAAATTATTTTCAAATGGCATTACTATTAGAGTTCCAAAGTTGTAAGTTGGAAATATGAGAAACATATGAGTTAGTAAAGTATTAGAATTTAATATGAAATCTGAGTGAATTAGTGTGGGTAATAATGTCTTTAGAAATACAATGTGTTGACAAATCTATTGATAGATCCTGAGAACATTATTAGAACTTGGGAATAGCTAGTGTTTATTAACTCAATATTTATTTAGCACCTATCAAGTGCCAAATACTGTGCTAAGTTGGAGTAGCAAGCTGTAGTTGCTCGGGTTTTGGCTGCCTGTCACATCACTGTATTTCTTCTTTTTCTTAGTATCAGCATACTCTCTCTTTGCACAGTGTCCCTCTCTCATCTTCTGTTCCTGGCACATATTTGACGTAGGCTGAGCTAATTATAGTCCTTGGCAAAGTGATACATTCATAGATAAGTCTATGACTCAGAGAGGGATTAATTTGTGGCTGTTTGGGAAGAAAGCTTTCCTTTGCTTTGAACTTCCTAATTTGAGATCACATAATCTAGGATCTATCAGTTAGTGAAACACTCCCAGTAGTTACTCTAATAGAAGTGAATTTCTGTCTCTGGTAGTCAAAAGTCTGTGGGTTCATAAACTTGTGAATGCAGGTGATATGTATATTTATATATATTTCAACCTTTGAGTAATTCCATATATAATATGAAAAACATTGTTTGTGATATGTACACAGAATAGTGAAACCAGAGAAGAGACAGAAACTGGGCTTGTGGGGGCTGGTGAAGGTTTCAGATTGGGCCGATGTTAAATTATGCCTGGATAATCGGCAAGGCAAATGAGAGAGAAGTTCTTACTAAAACCAAAGAACTAGCACGTAAAAGCACAGAAATTGAAAAATACATGGGGTATTCAGGGATTATAAGAAATTCAATACTTTTGCTGCTCATAGTGACAGACGAAGTTAAGGTCTAGTTGTGGGGTGGGTGGGTTTTAGCAGAATTTGAAAGGTATGTATCTGTGGAAAAATCTGCCCACTGTGAGACATAACAATGATAATACTTGGAATTAAAAAAAATCTTGATATAGTAAAGATTTTAGAAGTAGTTAATATTGGAATGTTAAAAATTTCCCACCACTTCCTCACCATCTGTCTGTGTCAGCCAGGCTCTCACACCTTGAATATTCTGACCAGAGTATTGGATGAAGCAGGAAAGAAGTAAGGCAAAAAAGGATGAATTATAAATGATACGGAGATAATTGAGGGAGCAAAGTCTGTGTTTTAGTCCATTCAAGGTGCTATAACAAAAATACCATAGATTGTGTGGTATTTCCCACAGTCTCAGAGGCTGGCAAGTCCAAGATCAAAGCACCTAACAATTTAGTGTCTGGTGAGAGTCTGCTTTTTGGATCATGGAAAGCTGTCTTCTGGTTGTGTCCTCACATGGTGGAAGAGGAGAACTCTGGTCTCCTCAGCCCTTTATAATGGTAGCCCTATTCATGACTCTCATGGCCTATTCACCTCCCAAATGTCCCACCTCTCACTACCATCACATTGGAGATGAGGACTCTAACACTTCAGAGTTTAATGGTGGGTCCAGGAGAGAGGGAGAAGGAAGTTTTGCACCCCTTTTTGAATTGAAGGTAAATATTAGGCACTTGGAAAGCTCAGTATGTGTCATCTGCTTTTTAAAAAGTCCACGATTCTGAAATAGTCTTAAAATTTCTTTTGATCCATGACAAATTTTCCTCTATTGCCTATTACTATAATTCTCCTTAACAACTTGGCAAATAGAATGGTTCAGAAAGAACAGAATTTTGGCACAGGGAGAAGTATTGAGCATACTTCCCAAATTCACAGAAGAGCTGAAAGGTTATTTTTTCAAGACTATGTTTTAGGTCTTCTAAGAAACTTAAATCAATAAGCTAACATCAGCAAATGTCTTTGAGATAGGTACAGAGGCATACCTATGGCTTTTTGCAGACATTGAAAACACAAATATCAAACAAAATGTAAGCTCTGTGTAATTGGTGACAATCCAGCTGGATCCAGTATGAAGCAAAGAGTAGAAACAGACAGGAAAAGAGAGCAAGCCTTTCAGAAGTTTACATTATTCATCCTTATGTCTACCACTGCACTTAATACAATCTTGTTCCCCTAGTAGGCACTCATATATTTTTGGAGTGAAATTTCAAAATAAAATGGTCCATAATTTCAAGATGACATTGATGTTTTTGATACTGATAAGAAGAGTTATTTTATGAATAGTACTGTGTACACACTCAGAATTTTACAGAATCCTTTTAAATGAAATAGAAGACCATTTTTGCTACTCTTTAATAATATTGGCAATTGGTGCATAGAGTATCCAAGTCTCTGCCCAGCTGGGAGTGAGTGGCTTTATTTAGGAAACTTTCTGAATCAATGCTGACCCTTTCTGACTTTTTTGAAAGGAAGGAATAGCAAATCTCTCTAGTATTATTATTGGTGAAAAATATTGGTGAAACAATGCAAAAGATTTTCTTTTCAATGAAAAAATAGACTTATAATTGGAAAAATGTTTTGGGTATTGCTGACCCTACAAAAGATTAAAATTAAGTTCTGAAATAAAAATGACTCAAATCCGACAATACTTTTATTTTTCAGGTTTGCAATTAATGTTCTCATAGACACGCTATAAATGCCTCAATATAATTTGTGTAAGTGACAATAATATCACTTAAATATGTAACAGTCAAAGGAGATTAAAATCCCTGTTATTTATGTGTGTAGACTGTGTACAAGGAAAGGAGTTAGGTCCTTTGTATATGTCATCTTATTTAGTGTCTGAAGAATCACATAAAGTAAATTTCCTTATCCATATTAAAAAAAAATAGAAAGCTAAGGCAGAGTAAAGTTAAGTTACTTACACAGAGCTGTAGAGCTGGTACGTTTATAGGACTGGGAATTTGAATCATGTCTGTGATTCCAAAAGCTGTACTCTTTCATCAGTAACCACTTATCATGCCCACCATCTTTGATGACATGCAAAACAAACAAACGTACAAAATCAAAAACCTGTGTGTAACACAATATCCATTTTTGTTGATCTATCAAAAAAAGGAGTAAATTTTTCTGAAAATAAGTTTACTGGGTATGCCAATGTATTAAAAAAAGAAAGAAAGAAGACAAAGCTACATAAACCTAGGTTTTTGACTTTGGGTACATTGCTGGGGATTTTTGTTCTGTAAGCTGGCACAAAACAAAGATCCACAAACCTTACTTTTTGAAATATGAAAACAATGAATACTAGTACTAAGATGTTATTTGGTGACTCGTTTCCATTTTTACTGTATTCTATTTTCTTCTGGCCCAGAAAAGGAGTGTTTATATGGGAGTCTACTTTTATGAATCAATACTTGTGTTCTAAGTGGGATCAGAGTTTATATGCTGTTCCTGTATTTAAAATTCATGCTAAAATGTACTTCGGGTTAAGCAATTGGAACTGTACATAGCCTGCAAGCTATATGACAACACTATAAATGGGCATAATATATAGACTTCTGTCCATTGGAATATATTGTAAATTCCACAGCAAAAAGAAGCCATGCCATGGCAAGAGGGTACTGATGAATAAATATCTCAGGCTTGAAGAGACTACAGTTCATTTATTCATTCATTCATCCATTCATTCATTCATTCTCATGCACTCATTTATTTAATAAATATTTATTCAGTATCTACTAGGTACTAGACACTGTCATAGGCACTTAGGATACACTAATGAACAAAATAGACTAAAATCTTTACTTTGTGAAGTGTACTCTGCTAATAAAATGTCTCAAATATGCCAAACTCCTGTTTAACATATGCCTAGACCAGGGTTCAGCAAACGTTTTCTGTAAAAAAACCAGTAATAAATATTTTAAGCTTTGTGGAGCATACAGTTTATGTTGTAACCACTCCCCTGTCATTGCAATGTGAAAGCAGCAACAGGTAATATATAAACAAATGTGGCTATGTTCCAATAAAACTTTATTTACAAGAACAGGCAGTGGACCTAGACAATATATGATGTCATCTAGTCCTCTGACTCTGATAACTTGGAAAGAGCAGACACACAAACTATATAATGTAAGAAGTTACTTTAGGAGTTAATCTAGTAAACTCCTTTATCTGGTAGATAAATTAAATGAAGTCCTAAGAAGTAGAATGATTAGCTTAAGGTAATGAAGTGAACTAGTAGCAAAGCCAACACTTTACCTATAGTTCCTGATTTCTAATGTATTTTCTTTCTACTCTACTATAGTGCTTTTACTGGAAGTGATAGGACTTATTATAATATTTTTGTGTTATATATATATAAAATTTTTCCCCTCTCTGGTTTTCTGGGGTTCAGATACTGCGCGAGTTAAAGACACAGCCATACACTCCTACTTCTATCACTGCCACATCTACCACTACTTCTAGCATCACCTTCACCACCATGTCCACATCCATCAAGACCACCACCACCAATACCTCCAACACTTCCACCTCTTATACCACCTCCACCATTTCCATCTTTACTTGCACCACCATCACCACCACCTCCACCAACATAACTACTACAACCCCCCCACCTCTCCTCCACCTGCATCAATACCACCTGTACCACCATCACCAACACCAACACAACCACTGCCACCACCACCTGTACCTCTCACCACCATCACTACCTCCACCTCCATCACAATCACCACCAGCACCACCACTACCACCTGTAACACCATCACCTCTGCCTCTACCATCTCTACCGCCACCACCACCACCACCTCCATCACTACCACCACTATCACCTCCACTATCATCTTTACCACCTCCATGTCTGCCTCTGTCACCATCACCATCATTACAACACCAGAAACAACCAAAGACCACCAGAAACACACCCACAGTCACAAAGCTGTGTTTATTTAGCTTGGCACAGCAGGGTCTGAGGTTGCCTTCAAGTGTGGTCATAAAACACCTCAGTCAGGGGGTGTTGGGAGGAGCTTCTTACAGGGCTTGTGTTTGTGCTGATGACTTTATGAACAGATTTTATAAACCAGAAACACATTCTGAATTAAGTGCTATCAAAAACCAGATGGCTGGATGACTAAATTTCTTTCTTTTCGTAATTGTATTTTTTCTATTACCATTTAGTACCCTTATACTCCTCTCCCTGCCATGCAATCACTGCACTGTTAAAGAAGTTAAAGAAGTTGCAATCACTCAGGTCAGAAGATGAACAACTAGTCATTTTGGTCGTTGCTAGTGGCCTTGTCACTATTTTATTCCAAGCATCTGTTTTTCACTTTTTTACTTGCATTTTCATATTTCAATAACAATAGAGGTTTATTGTGGAAAAATTATAACATTCAGATAGGAAAAAGAAGAAAATTAAATCTGACATCCAGAGATAACCATGAACAGGAGTGCATCACTTTTCTTTATAGAAATGCACATGCATACATTTGCACAGAAAATGGGACTACACTGTACACACCAGTTTAAATGAATTTTTAATTTAATATTTAATGAGCAAGTTTTCCTAAAAATATTATAATGTTTATGATCTGAAAGATATTTCAACATATGATTATGTCATCATTTACTTAACCATTTACTTTTTATTATATATTTAGAAGATGATTTCCAGGTTTTTGCTCTTTAAAAACATATGCAAATCTTTGTATACATTTTAAATACTTTTCTTGGGATTAATTCTTAGACATAAGAATGTTAGATCAAAGTGTATACATATTTTTAAGGCTTAACAGATCTTATTAAGTTGCCACTAGGAAATTCATATAAATTTTTACTCATACATGTCATATATAAAAATATTTCTACCCACACCCCATCTCATTTTATTTAAAACCGACCCCAGCATAATGTGCCAAGAGCAAAATTTTGCTTAGTTCTTGTTATGTACAATTCATTTACATTTCCAGCCAGTTCAATAAACTTTTATAGAGCATATATGTGGGTCAGTGGCTGTGCTAGGCACTGTATGTACAATGGTAAATAATCCATGATTTTCCATGAAGTCAGCATCTTGTCACATGCCACCAATTGCTTTTATGGAAAAAAAGTGAGAAGATAGGTAAATCTGGTTAGGTCAGCTTTTCTTGGAGGAAAATTGTATTTATTTTGTGGCACCTACTGCAATCAACCTTTTTGCCAAATATTTAAGGGCTGTATATGAGATACATTAATATAACTTTGGTCTGATGCATATACCACAAATATTTTTTGATTCCTCAGAGACTATTAGTAATCACCATAAAATGCTTTACTGGCTCAGGAGCAACACTAAACTAATTATTCTTGTCAAAATATGTTCGGTTTAAGTCCTATATCTCATATGCTGTATTGTTCAAGTAGGACCATAGGTCAAATTGCTACCAAAAGAAATTAGCACAAGTATTAATCTGTGAGCCTCCATAGGATATCTTAAAAAGTAAACTTCGTCTTTAACTATTAAGGCAAAATTAAAATCAGGTAGATAATTGCAAAGCAAAGACAAACTTTTTCTTAAATTTTATTTTCTGCTTTATTTTCTGCAATTGGAGAGTGGTCCCATTATTAATCTGATTCTTACTTCCTACTCAATAAGAGTAAGCTTGGACAATATGAAACTCTTGAAATTGATCCAAATGTATGTGCTTTTCATTTTGCTGTATCTTATTTTTTCAACTTAGTGCATGTCAATAAACACTAATAGACTTTTGTACTAACAGCTGTAGCTATTTTTGCTGTAGCTACTTTTAATTGCAATAATCTCATAAAGGTTTATACTTTACAAAGAGAATTTTATTTGACACTTTTCTATATTCAGAAGTGAAATATGTTTATTAATTCACACTTAGATTCTTTTCTCAATAGTTTGTTGTTTTTTGAATATAGTTGATTTCTTTCACATAAAATTTACTTAAGCTATAGTAACCTGTTTCAAGACAAATCATGATAATGACTATAATTTGTATTTTTGCAGGTAGTTTATTTTTCAAAGTAGTATTGATTTATTCTATAAATATTTGAGTTAAAAATAAAACATAAAATGCACTCAGCACATGAAATATTATTCATTTGACATACTTACCTTGTGCCCACATTGTTCTAAAGTAATGCTCTATATTGTATATTTATCAATTTTAATAAAAATCAATGTTAATATATACATAAAATTATACTCATATACAACATGTATAATTTGTTCTTTTTGTTTTTATGATTTTTAAATTGCTACTTTATAACTATAAGTGACAATGGAAATTATTATTAGCCATCTTGAATTTTATGTTATTTTATTTTTTTGCATTTTTATTTTTATTTTTAAGTATGTATTATTGATTATGTTATTACAGTTGTCCCGTTTCTTTTCTCCCTCAATGTTGTACCCCCCTTCCACTAGCATTCCCCTCTTAGTTCATGTCCATGGGTCATACATATAAGTTCTCTGACTTCTCCATTTCCTGTATTATTCTTAACCTCGCTATGTTTATTTTGTACCTATCATTTATGCTTCTTATTCTCTGTACCTTTTCTCGCATTCTCTACCCTCCCCACTGATAACCCTCTAAGGGACCTATATTTTTGTGATTCTGTTCCTGTTCTAGTTGTTTGCTTAGTTTGCTTTTGTTTTTTTAGGTTCAGTTGCTGATAGTTGTGAATTTGTTATTTTACTGTTCATAGTTTTTAATCTCCTTCTTTTTCTTAGATAAGTCCCTTTAACATTTCATATAATAAAGGTTTGGTGATGAACTCCTTTAACTTGACCTTATCTGGTGGGGGGAAGCACTTTATCTGCCCTTCCATTCTAAATGATACTTTAGCTGGATAGAGTAATCTTGGATGTAGGTCCTTGCCTTTTATGACTTTGAACACTTCTTTCCAGGCCCTTCTTGCCTACAAGATTTCTTTTGAGAAATCAGCTGATAGTCTTATGGGAACTCCTTTGTAGATTACTTTCTCCTTTTCTCTTGCTGCTTTAAGATTCTCTCTTTATCTTTAATCTTGGGTAATATAGTCCTGATGTGCCTTGGTGTGTGCTTCCTTGGGTCCATTTCTTTGGGACTCTCTGAGTCCCCTGGACTTTCTGGAAGTGTAGTTCCTTCGCCAGATTGGGGAAGTTTTCCTTCATTATTTTTTCAACTAAGTTTTCAATTTCTTGGTCTTCCTCTTCTCCTTCTGGCACCTCTATGATTTGGGTGTTGGAATGCTTAAAGTTGTCCCATGGGTTCCTAAGCCTCTCCTCATTTTTTTGAATTCCTTGTTCCTTCATTCTGTTCCAGTTGAATGTTTATTTCTTCCTTCTGTTCCAAATTGTTAATGTGAGTACCAGTTTCCTTCCCTTCATGGTTGGTACCCTGTATATTTTTCTTTCACTTTGCATAGCCTTACTTTTCCCCTCTGTTTTGCATCCATACTCACCCATTTCTGTGAGCTTCCTGATTACCAGTGTTTTGAATTGTGCATCTGATAGGTTGTCTATCTCCTTGTCACTTAGTTGTTTTTCTGGAGTTTTGATCTGTTCTTTAATTTGGGACATATTTCTTTGTCTTGGTGCACCTGTTACATTGTAAGGGATGAACCTCAGGTATTTGCCAGGGTGGGGCAACCTACAATATTATGTTGTGGCACTGTATGTGGGGGATGGGTCTGAAAGGTAACAATGCAACTTGCTGGGCTCTCACCCTGCTTTCAGTCACTTCCTCTGCTACCTGAAGCAAATTGGACCTTTCTGGTGCTGATTCCCAGGTGGTCAGGCTTATGTATTTTCTAGGACCTTGTGGGTCTCTCCAATGAACTCTCTTGTGAGACTGAGAGTTTCTCCTGCAGCTGCACCCTACACAGGTTTTTACAGTCAGAGATTTTGAGGCTTTCTTTTTTCTGCACTGGAACCCTGGGTTGCATGGTCTGTCTTCTTTCCTAGTTTTTCCTCCTGGCTTATCTACATGCAAATGTGGAACTGCCCAGTCTTCCTGCCACTGTGTCTATGGCCTCACTGCACATTCTCTCTGCCCTGGCTTCCTATCTCCACCTCTCCTACCAGTCTGAATGAGTGTTTCCTCTTTAATTCCTCGGTTGCTGGACTTCCATATAGTTTGATTTTCTGGTAGTTCTAGTTGATTTTGTTTTTGAATTTGTTGTCTTTCTTTTGGTTTTGTGTGGAAGCAAAACATATCTACTTCCACATTCATCTTGGCCTGAAGTCTCTCATCCTGACTTTTAAATATGCTAATTGAAGTGATTTTGTTGCTTTTGTGTAACTTTCTAAGTTTGCTGTGCATAGACTGGTCAAAGTTCAAAGATATTGATCTGAATCATTACTGAGACAATTATGAATAGCATTAATAGTTTAATTTTGGTATTTTTATTTTGCAAATGAAGTTTGAGGTAACTTTTACACTCTGGTATTCTTTTAGTTACTCATTTCAGCTTAACAAATGCTTATTGAAAGACTGCTGTATGAGGTGTTCTATGGGCAAAAGACCCATGTTTTCAATACTTGTTTAAAATTAGTTTATTTTTTTAAATTACCTCATTGTTGTTCAAGTACAGTTGTCTGCATTTACCCCCCACTACTCCATACTTTTATATAAGACTCATCCTTTGGCAAAATAAATCTTTCTCTCTCCCTCTCTTGCCATTATTTAATCATTTTTATTGTTATTTTATTACGTTTGTCCCAGATTTCAGGGGAATTTGAGTAGTTTTTAAATGTTGAATTTTGAGAACACTTTACATATTCTAGATATAAGTTTTTTTACAAATCAGACATATGATTTGTAAATAAATTTTTTAACTACAGCTTGCCTTTTTATTCTCTTACAGGGTCTTTCATAGATTAAAAGTTTTTTTGCAAAGCTCAATTTAACTAATTTTATTTTTATGGTTCATACTTTTGATGTTGTCTAATAACTCTTTCTAATTCAAGGTCTCTAAAATATTCATCTACCTATTCTTATAGATGATTTTTACAGTAACTTAACATTCAAGCAAATATTTCTGATCTGTTAGATCATTGAACACTGAATCTAATATCTAGATTTCCTTCTTAATTCTGAGACTGTACTTCCAAGTGATTGTGCTTTGTAAATTCCAGCATGCTAAGGCTTTTTAGCCATGCTATCTTCCACAGGTAAATTGACCTCTGTGGGCCCATTTCTTTTTGTAAAGATTATGTAAACACCACACACTATGCCAAAATATTATGACCACAACCCTGTTCCTCATCTCCCAAATTCCTTAGACTTCTGTTCTTGCAGCACAATTACATAAAACATGGGTCTTAAGAGTTCTGGAGCCAAATAAGTCTGCTTTCAGATAAATCTGGCTCTGGCATTTACTAGCCAAGAGAATTTGGGAAGAGGCTGTAATTCAAATACCAATTTTTCTTACCTTAAATTGAAGCTAATACTTTATGAATGAGGTGATTATTATAATGTATTAAGAACAAGGTCTGACTCACTATAGTCTTTTAGAAATCCCTCTTGGTGGTGGTAGTTGGTAGTCTTTACTATTTTTATTGAAACTATGACTTGCTTCTTCCACTTTCCTCCAGTCACTACAATTATATCACTACCCAACAGCCTAAGAGCTGACATCCTCTCCAGTCTTGTCTTCTGTTGACCACTGTCCCAGACTCCACATCACAGTGTACTCTCCTTGCAGAGGCTTTGCCCTACCAATTACTTCTCTGATGATCATCATCACCAGTCCTGCCACCAGACTCCATATGCTCTGGACACTAAATTCTACCTGCCCAATCTCCCCTTCCCACCACCTGCTTGGCCTTGATGTTCCCTTCAAGTTAGTGCTCTTTCATACCTAGTACTGAGATCCTCACTTCTTCTGTCACTTTAACTCCACACTCCTGTTCTGAAACTGTCTCCATACATCTGTTTTGCCTCTTTCAAAGATTTTATTTAAGTTGTCAATTCTCTTAAAGAACTTTTTAATGAAAACACAAATGAACCAAATATCATAAATTCATCATCAGTTTCTACTTGCCCAGATTAGCAAGTCTCCCCTCAGCCTAGGAAGTTCTTAATGGGCCATATAGGTAACTTTTAGCCCCTCTTGATTTGGAGGAAAGTTAGATTGCTTAACATAGGGTATCTTCATCTTCCATTTTCAATTGAATGGGATCAAGGAAATTATAAGTTGGCACTAATTAGACCACAACATGAACTGAAAAGTTTCAAATATCAGAAATGTTGGTATCTGAAGGCAAAGCTTAACTATATTAGCTATAAAACCAATGTTGACCTGTATAGGGTTTATTGTCTCAAGTCACCTTTATGAGAGATCTTTTATTTGTCTGGGATTTGGAGACATTGCTCTGTAGTGTTTTGAATGACACTGTTTTCTTTGTAAAAACAGGAGTCCTCTGAAAGTTTTGAAGTCTGTTTTCATCTCCTTTCATCTCTTCTCACCTTCAAAACTAAACTAGGGATGTGAGAGATGTGCCATCTCATTTTGCCTCCCCACCTGAGAGCTACAGTCCTTCAGAGGGAGAGATAGAAGTATCCTTTGATTACTGTGAAGGGTCAATTGTGACATTTTCCTGGAAAGTTAGTAACAGTGAGAAGTCAAATGCTCTGGTTTGAAGCCCATTGTGTGTGTTCACAGCACATGTAAGAAAAATGTAAAACCAAAGAAAACCTCCTATATAGAAGTAAACTAAAATCCAAATGAGAGTAGAGCTAGAGAAAATACAATAGAAATTTAATGAAGAAATTACATGCCCTCAACTTTTGGAACATGGATACCAATAATTTATTACCAGGTTTGTTGATATGTTTAAAACAAACCAGCTTGAGTCTGCTTCTTAAGCTCTTGAACTACTCTGCAGTAGTTCCTGCCTTTGGTTTCCTGAAAATTCTCATTTGGAACCATCTGCTGAACTGGTGGGTAAAACTGGGGTCAAAGTCTGTGCTAAAGGAGTGCCAAGAAATTATATTATCATTCCCACTGCTTGCTAAATCCATTCATTTACTTTCCTATGCTGGGGAGAGTTAGAAAGTGAGTTTCTAAACAAAATTGTACCCAGTTCCAGTCTTTGGTTAGCCCGGCATGGCCTGTATTGCCTTCCCAATTGTCCTCCTGGGCATGACTCTGTTCATTCTTCAACATCCTGTGATCTCTTTTACTTTGGGCTGTTTCTGTGAGCATGATATTGCTTGAGCTGATTTTTATGATCCATGTTACTTTGACTTTCATCAAAACCACACGTTGGGGAGATAATATCCTGGTGTCTGGATGAGCAGAGCACCTAGCTCTATCTTGGGAATTTTTCCATTGCTAAGACCCAGGACTCTATGATGCAAGATACCAGGTGCTGAGAAGGGGTTAAGAAATGGAGTGAGACCAACCACTTCATTGGATAAACACCTAAAATTGAGATGAAGTACAGATGCTGGTTTCTGCCTCTTGTGATGCTTCCTCTACTCCTTAGAGTGGGTTGTCAGTTGTGAATGACTTAGGAGTATTTAACTTTTCCTGAGTGCAGTGTCCCAAGTGCTGTCTAAATGCTTTATATGCATGAACTCATATAATCTTCCTAAGAACTCTGTGAGGTTAATGCCCATTTTACAGATAAATTATTTGAAATTTTGTATTAGTTAGTTCAAAAGACAACAGCAACAAAAAAAGATCATTATAATCTCCTAAGATTACACAAGTAACACTGGCTCTACTCTCCCTATTTTTTAATTTAGTGCTACAGGGAGATCCTGTCTAATGAGGTGGGTCCCAGTACTAATTACATTCTACCCTTGATGAGTCCTTTCCTGAATCTGCAAATGTGGCAGAACTTTCAACTATGCTGCTTTGTAAATTTGTGCTCATAACAGAATGAGGCAGATGGCATCAAAGGCAGGAAGTATCAAGGCAAACTTGCTGTATCTCTGGAAAAAGATGTCTCATTTGTTCTGTCACAATGATTCAAGAAGGAACTATACGCTGAAATGCATTAGAATGGTCTATGGCTTATCCCTGTGTTTCCTGTACCCACTATCCACACATTCCACTCTCAACCACCACATTTTGTTTTACCTTCTGACTTCAAGACTTTCTTGGGTTCTGGTCTTGTCTCTGACCTAAGAGTGATTACTATTCAGATCCTTTGCCCATTTTTTAAAATTGGATCATGGCGGGGGGGCGTTGGTGTTGAGTTGTAAAATTCTTTATAAATTTTGGATGTTAGCCCTTTATTAGCTGTATTGGCAAATATGTTCTCCCTTTTAGTGGATTGTCTTTTCATTTTGTTGGTTTCTTTTGCTGTGCAAAAACTTCTTAGTTTGAGGTTGTCCCATTTGTTTATTTTTTCTTTTGTTTCCTTTGCCTGAGGAGGTATATCAGAAAAACAATTGCTAAAGGAAGTGTCTGAGATTTTACTGCATATTTTTTTCTGTTAAGACTTTTATGGTTTTAGTCTAACATTTAAGTCTTTATTCCATTTTGGGTTTATTCTTGTGTGTGGTATAAGAAGGTGGTCTAGTTCTTTTTCTGGCACACATCTGTCCACTTTTCCAAACACCATTCAGTGAATAGATGATCTTTAACCCATTGTATGTTTTTGCCTCCTTTGTCAAATACAATTTTACTCCTATGTGGAATCTAATGAATAAACTGAATGAAGTAGCAAAATAGACTTATAGATGGAGAGCAGGCTGAGAGCTCTAGGACAGGTGGGGGGTGGTGGGGGGATCGAGCAAGAAGGAAAAAAAAAGAAAGAACTCATGGACACAAAACAGTGTGATGATTGATGTGTGGAGGAGGTTGGTGGAGGTGGAAGAGAGTATAGAGGGATAAATGGCAATGGAAAAATACAATAAAAAATAAAATAAAAGATGATTATCAAATAAAAAAAGAGTGATTTCTGACTCCTCTGACCTTTAACTTTGCTTTGACATATGACTATAGATTTCTGCCTTAATTAAGTAATGGCTTTAGCTCCTTATCATCTGATTGCTCCTAGCTGATCCAGCTGCCCTCCCATGTAGCTTCTCCTGGAATTCATGCCAAGCCTGGTACCCAGACCTGTGCTTCTAACACTTGTCTGTGATAGATATTATGTTTTGTGCATTTGCCAAAGACCAATAAATTTTTTCACCAAACTTTATCCGTTACCATTAAACTGGCTTCAATGTTGTGAGCTCTAGAAGTGACTGATATACCTTCCTATAGAAGGGGAAAAGGGGCCACAAAGATAAGAATGGTAGTTGGTAGATGAGCTTATAGTCACCTCTATTGTTGGCTTTAGTCATATGCCTAACCTACTGTATGAAGTCTTAAGCATTGTTTCTATGGGGATTTCAGTGACATCCAGAAAGTCATGCCCCATTGAAATTGATATTCAATAAAGGAAGGAGGGCAGTATTTCTATCATGCAGATTAAGACCAGATTAGTATATTAATTAATTTATTTTAGAATTCTGTCAATAAGTATGTGACCTTGGGCAAATTAATTTACCTTTCTTTGCTTCAATTTGGGGAAGTATATAATGTATTTTGAAAAAAATGCACATACCAAGCACTTTTTAAAGATCTGCTTTTATTGAGCCAGGCAGAGAGATAGCAAGCCTTAACAATGACTGTAAATATGGTAGAATGGGAAGATTTCAGGCAGGAAAACAAATGCATTTGGATTTGAATGCTGACTCAACTTCTTAACAGTTTTACAGCCTTGTTAAGTCTTAATTTCATTATTTGTAAAATGAACATAATGCTACCAATGTTGAAAATAACAAAAACCTCTCCCATTGGAGAGCAAGGAGCTACTAACTAACCTCAGCTATTTCCCACACAAGGTGGAGGGAGCCTCCAACATCATTCAGCAGAAACTCCTGTTTGTCCCTCCAGAATGATACATGGAAATTAAGGGCATACATTAATTTCTTTCCCTCCCACCCTTGTACATTTTTCTGTCCTAGATTGGAAGGTGAAGGACCTAGAAAGGTGATGGTGAGATGAAGAGAGACAGTCTTGCTCTAATTCATTAAATTAGCTTAATTAGTCTAACTAATTAAATTAACTTTGCATTTTTCTTTGGAGTTGTGGAGAACAGAAACTCACAAGACCCTTGCAATCAAAATTATTTTTAAGGATAATTTTAAGAAAGAGTTTGGGCCCTGATCAATGTGGCTCAGTTGGTTGGGTGTTGTCCTGCAAAGGGAAAGGTCGCCAGACTGATTCCCAGTCAGGGCACGTACCTGGGTTCTGGGGTTCAGGCCATGGTCAGGGAAAGTAGGAGGCAACTGATCAATGCTACCCTCTCACATAGATGTTTCTCTCTCTCTTTCGCCCTCTTTTCTCCTCTCTCTAAAAATAAATATATGAATTCTTAAAAAAAAGAGTTTGTTACCATACTATAAAAAATCTTAAATTTCACGATAAGGAATTTAGATGGCATTCTAAGGTTCTAGAATAAGGTCCTTTTTCTTAGAGACAAAAAGGGAGCATGTTGGAAGCAGCACTTCTAGAAGATATATCTGGTGCTGCTGTGTGGATTAGTTGTATATTTATATCATCTTACATCAATGGGGAAATCACTCTGTGGCCTCCATAGCTTCACTGACAACAGATCCTGTAGCTTCTTTTAAAGTACATTAAATGTACTTCCACTTTCTGGTGTTCTTGAAATTTCATATTCCACCACTGCCATTTTATGTATTTGCTTTCAGAATTCCAACTTCCCTTCTATTATATCTAAAATGCCAGAGTTATTTTTTCTTCTCAGTAACTTTGTTGATAAAGGTCACCCATTGAGCTGCTCAAAAGCCTCCTTTGGTGTTCTCATTTTAATTATATCAAAATCTCCACATATGAGTTGAAGGTTCTCTTGTCCCTGCCCTGTCTAATTTAATTTCTTCAATTTCTTAGGAATTGCCTTTTCTACAGTGTATTTTCCAGTGAGAATAAGTTTTTGGTCATTTCCTTAGTTCATGTTTCTGCTTTCCAAATCCCCCAAATAAAGGAAATGTATGCAGTGACTTTTCCACAGTGAAATCTCAGCTGTTCCCTAGTGGGCCATTATAAAAAAAAAAACAGCCAAAGACATGCATATACACTGGTCTATGCTAGCAGAATAAGCACTGTCACTACCTGTGACCAGAAAACGACCTTGTCTTGTAGTGCATAATTAAAAGTCTACTCCCACAGGTATACTGGAATAAATTGGGCTGAAGGAGGGATCTGACTTGTATTCTTCAACTTTCACACTTTTCTGAGATAAGGTTTGAATATACATGTCTATATCTAAACTTTAAGTGCTTGACTGTTGGAAGCCAACCTAGACAGAAGTCTATGAACAGACCTGGGTAGGTCTGTGACCTCCTAAAAACTGAATATAAAATTTTTGTTAATGGATGCTTATCGTGTTACTTTTTTCACAAAGTAATACTCTATAATTTTTTAAAGGTGTTTTTCTTTCTTTATTGTTATGAACTGACATAGCTAATTTGGCTATATACATTGCTTAGGTTCTTTTGGTTGGGAATTTCATTGGCAGGCAATGAAATCTGATGTGGCAAGTATTAGCACTGGCCTTCAATCTAACTAATAGACTATAATGAAAAGAACTTCAGGCCAAATTCTTCCACATATAAAGAAATTTGTTAAACAATCATAAATAAGCTGGCAGCAAACAGCTTATATAATTTTCCCATCAGCTGAAAATAGTCCCAGTTTTCTGTTCTTTTACATTCTTTTACGTGCCTCAACCTCCACATTAGATAAATGACTGGCTGGAGGGTGACATGATGGCTTAGTGGAGGCAGCATTCTGATACTCATAATCACAGTGAGTTATGAGGGCTAGACATAGGGTTGCTTGCTGATCAAGCTTTCCTAACGCCTCTAAAAATTCAGGTTCAGTATCACTGTATTCTTGTGTGTTGTTCCGGCAAGAGACTGGAGGGAGGAGTGTTCTCAAAGTATTTTAGCCAATGCATATTTCTTGAATACCTTTAATTTTACCGAGGAGAACCTGATCCTAACAGTGGCATGCTAATTAATAGGCCAATAGCTTCACCAATAAAAATCCTTTTTTGGCATTTTCAATGTTCAGGTAATGACCAAGCTAATGTAACAGAAGTACCTATAATGGCCATATTTGGTTTATGAACTTCTACTAAAAGTCTATATAACCTTCACTGGAGTATTGATGTATAGCAAGGGCAACTGACTATCTCTAGAGTGGAATCATAAACTAATTTGTACATACGTAATGATATACTGTCTGTACCAAATTACTTTAAAATTAATTACAGGGATTATAATACTTACACATATACCACACACATATTATTTTATATAAATTCAGAGATGTCATCATAAATATTCTATTTTTAGTGTAATTATTTGTTTCTCTTTTATTTCAGTTTTTGGTCATTCTCTTTCACTTTAATGATTTGTTTTGTAAAAAAAGTAAAAGTAGTATCATGTTTGCCCACTTTTCTGCTTCTTCTCTTTCCTTTTAAAAAAAAACATTTTATTTATTTATTTTTAGAAAGAGGAAAAGGGAAGAAGAGAGGGAGAGAAACATCAATGTGTGGTTGCCTCTCACACACCCCTACCGGGGAACTGGCCTGCAACCCAGGCATATGCCCTGACTGGGAATCAAACCAGCAACCCTTTGGTTCACAGTCTGATGCTCAGTCTGCTAAACCACACCAGCCAGAGCCCCTTTTTTAAAAAAAATTGTGGTAGCAACAAATTACAAGTGACTATTTAAATTTTTAAAACAATTTTACTGAGATATAATTTATATACCACAAAATTTACCAATTTTAAGTGCATAGTTCAGTGATGTTTTTGTAACTTTCCTGTGTTATGTAACCATCACATAACCAAGTTTAGGACATTTTAATAACCCCAAATAATCTATCCTGCAATTTACAGTTGTACCCATTTTTACCCCCAGCCCCAGGTGACCACTAATCTACTTTCTGTGTTCTGACATATTTATATATCTTGTTTTTTTTTTTTTTAATTTTGTGCATAGGAATCCTTCCAAGTCAAATGATGAGTCTCTAATTCCTTGTTTTGAATATCTGCATATCTTTTCATGTATATAACTGCATATAACATATATAATAATATTTTAAATTTTCCCCTTATTGATGATAATCACTGATTTGAGCATGTTTCCAATTTTTTAGGCTTTTGGATCTTTTCTGTGCATATTCATTCATATGCTTTGTCATTTGTTTTATGTTTTGCATTGTTAGTCTTTTTGATGTCAATTTGTAAGTGCTTTTTGCATATTATTATAAGTATTAGTCTTTTCTCTATTTTACTTTTTCTAGATTTATTATTTTGTAGAAAATCAATTGTGTTAGATTATGCCCAGAGAATGGAACCTGGTCTTTATTTTAAAAGAATTTTGTTAAGATTGTCTTCAGGAACAAGATTACCTATTATTATAAATATTCTGTGGACATAAATTTACTAAAATTCCCTTGTTTCTTTAAAAAATATATAATTCTTCATATTTACTATAATAACTCATATTAAGTGAATTATACTATTCAGTTTTTACATGACCCAAACTTATGTCTATTCATTCTGATCTGATTCTGACAGAAATGTATTAAAGACTCTCACAAAAATTGCAATTTTTGTAGGCTCTCCAGGACTTTAAGAAGTTTGGGCTTTGTGAGTTAGCAGCTGTGTTGATTGTTACATACAGATTTGTGACAGCTACATGCCCACACATGGTTTCCTTTTGTCTTTATTGTATAGTAACCAATTATATTTTCTATTGGTTTTATCTGATTGGTGTATTTAATGTTAAATTCTGCTCTGCCTTCCTCCCCTTTCATTCCTGTCCCCACTTTCCATTTGGTTTCTGTTACACAATATCTCGGCCTATTTTATTAAAATCACTTACGTTAAAACATCCTGCAGCTGGCCTCTCCCAAACCAATGTTAGGATCACTTTATTGATAATACTCAATTTTTCTTTCCATGTTTTATTTTTCTTCATTGTTTCTGCTTTGATCAAGTTTCTATTCAATTGGATCACCCTACCCCTTATTAATTTGGCAGTTCTTTTATATACTATTTATTGTTACATTTGGATTGTTTTTACTGTTTTTTCTCCTCCCCAATTGTTCATATTTTTGCAAGATAATATAGAAATAATACTACTAATAACTAACATTTACTGATTTTTTTTGATTATGAAATTTTCTCCAATGCTTTTTTCAGATGAAGTACATAGGTAATATATTCTGTGAAGTCTTATATATCCTAAAATATTTTCCTTTAATCTCAGCCAGTAATCAATAAACTGGATGTACAATTCTTGAGTTATTATCCCTTCCTTTCAGTGATCTGTGGATGTTATTGTTATGCTGCTAGTTAACACAGATTGAGGATGAGATGTTTGCTACCAGTCTTTAATTTATATTTTAGCTAAATTATTCCTTCTGCTGGAAAGTCTGTATTTTTTAAAAATTGCCTTAAGGGTTTAGGAAGTTTACCAGGATGTGCTTAGTTGTGGATCTTTTCTCATTAACCCAGCCCTTGGTGAACCCTTGAAATCTGCAGACTCAGGTCTCTCCCCATTGTGGGGAAATTTTCCTTTTAATATTATTTGCTTTTCCTCCATCTGTTTCTATTTCTCCTGTGGAACCAATATTATTCTCAAGTAAGGTTTTCTGAATCTATCCTTTAATTCTCTTACTTTATTTTCCCCTTGTGATTTTAATCTCTGTAGTTTGCTCTATACTTTAAGATAATTTGAGTTTTCTTACAAGAATTTAGGTCTCAATAGTGCCTTACCCTTCCCCTCATCTGCTGAAATTTTAAATTGGGGAATTGTATCTTTTGGCTCCCAGAAATTTTTCGGCTTCACCTGAAAAATTCTTGAATGCATGTATATTTATTCGTATCTTAATTTGTCTCCTCTAGCAGTTCTATGTCTCAGGATATCTTTTCTGATTGTTTTGACTGATCATCAACTCTAGCTTTTCAGCTCTTTTAGCTGCATTGACAGTTTGCTTGGATTTTCTGGGCTCAGGTCTATCAATTACAGTATGGAAATAGCAAGAATCTTACTAGTGTACCTGCATTATTGGGATGTAATTGTGTAGGTTGTCAGGTCCTGTTTGATTGCTAGTAGAAATTCTCCTGATCTCTGGTCTCTCTGCTCTCTTCTCATTTCAGAGGTTACCCTTTATCTCCCAGCCTTCTGAAGTAAATAGCCCAGTACAGTTGGGTGAACATATATAGATCCTTCTTGTTTAGAGGCATCTGATTTCTAATAACCAGTCTCTTCCCAGGACTCCACTTTCTTTGTCCTTGAATCATATCTGAAGATGCTTGCTGGGGCATAGGGAATAAAGTTCCTCATTAATTCTTTCTAATTGTAACATAATACAGTGCAAATATGATTTAAGCAAAACTATCTCTATGACCCAACAAGTCAGACCAACTTAGAAATGATTTGGAATTTCTGAAAAAACAAAACAAAACAATAAGTATAGTATCATCATCAGTGGAGCATAAACGAATTTCTCCACATACAGTTAAGACCTTGAAGATAAGTCTACTCTAAATGGAGTTAGAAAGGGATGAGAAAGGAGCCACTGCCATGTGACCTGTGTTTATAATCCCATGTCCTTTGCTTTTTTGGATTTTCAAAGGAGTTTGTAATCTGTATAGGAATTGCTTCTTCAGCTAAACTACTAAAGTTATAGTTCTTCATGTATTTAATGCATTTTCTAGGAAAGACTTTGTTTACGGATGACAATGACAATTCAAAATTCAGAGGACTGTTATTTGTCCATCTAATCTAACAACATAGTAGGCTGTAGTTTCTACCCATTGTAACTGACTCTTTTTCCTATAGTGCAAAATATAAATCCAGTTTACTATATGGACTCTGCCATGTACTTATCCCTTTTGTGAAAAAATCAAGTACCTCTTAAGCAATATGTAAGTCCTGATCTTTAAAATTGCCTGTGCCCTCCTGGTTTAGCACTATAAAATTTGACAAAACAATTAAA
The DNA here is from genome assembly GCF_004126475.2 of Phyllostomus discolor. Classification (NCBI taxonomy): domain Eukaryota; kingdom Metazoa; phylum Chordata; class Mammalia; order Chiroptera; family Phyllostomidae; genus Phyllostomus; species Phyllostomus discolor. Next base: position 38,240,955 of record NC_040904.2, on the reverse strand, counting down.
TGAAAAGGCTTTCTATTTGTTAATACATCTGATTGTTGGAAAGAGACTGATGTTTTAAAAATAAATTCAGAAATCTTTCCTGTGTCTTAATACCCCAAGTCTCAGGATTTGAAGGAACTTTAAAGATCCTTTAGTCCAATTTCTCATTAATGCCAAGTGGTTAGTTGGATTTTGTGTTAATTCCCTGGAGGAGGTAACCCAATGCCCTGTGGGCAGTCAGTACATTTATTGGAAAACTCTGATTGTTTAAAAGGTGTTGATACATTGAGCTTGGATCTATCTCTGCAAAAGACCACCATTGATCTAAGTTCTACCTCTGTTTTGCAGAATAATGCTACCCTTATAAAAAACATTTTATGTTCTAAAGAAAAGCATATGTGCTTACAAAGTTTTTTTGGAGGTATCTGTACTTAAATGCTGCATTAAGTAGAAGCTTAAATGTTATGTTGACCTTTCGTGTGATTTTAACTTTAAATATTCTGAGCCAGTTGACCTACATAAGCATATATCCTGAATCTAATCTTAGACAATCTCATTATAAAACTTCGGTTTTTAGTGTTGGAAAGACCTTTGTACATACACCACCTAACCCATTATCTTTATTTTTACATAGCATGAAATTAAAGTCCAGATGAGTGAAATTTCTTTAAAAAGTTAAGGCCACTGAAATTTAGATTTTGTCTCGCATGCAACAAAGGAGAACACTAAAGAATAACGAGAGTTTTAAAAAGGACTCAGTAGATGTTAAAAGGTAGATATCAAATGCTAAAAAACAATAAATATAACAATTTTATTTATGGAAAACAAAGTAGTTACTGCTGAATACTATAGTACTTTAAAGATAGGTGCATTCTGAACAAATCCTGTCCATAAGAAACTTGCAAACTTCTTACGGAGATAAAACCTAAGTAATTATTACCTCTTATTTGGTGCTATGTAGACCTTGCCCAAGATAAAAATTGATAGAAAAATAACCCTTTAAAATTCACTCTGGCTTGCAAATCAATAATAGTGCTAAAATGACCGAGCTGCTGAGTTATTAATTTTTTGACAAGAAAGAAAATCAAATGCTAGAAGATAAAAATAACTAATAAAAAGGTTTAAGAAAAGATAGGTAAGATACCTTTTAAGTGTAAATCAATCTTAATTAATGGTTCCAGATGACATGCACTCATGTCATTTTGTTGTATTATTTATGGGTGAAAAACAAGGATGTACCAGAAAAGGCTACAAAGGCGACCAGAGAGTACAAGATAAAAGGAAACTCATCTATTGCTTCTGGAAATGCTAAGGGAAGATGATTCAAAATCTGTTATCCTTGATAAAGATGTTACTCCTTTTGATATGCTTAAGAAATAGTTTTCTTGTTGGTGGTTGGATATACATCCAATGGAACACTTGGCCCTTCAATAAAACTGTCCTTTTTGATGGATTGTGAAGTACATCTACTCTATCAGCCTACACCTGATGGTGTGCAATAATACCAAGTCAAAACTATTAGAGTAGAAACACATAGTACACTTTTACCAAGGCAATTCTTTATTTTGGTTGTTTATATCACTGTTGTAGTATACAACAATGTTTGGATTATAATTCCTTGGGGGCTGACTCATGTTTTATTTGTGTTTGTGTTATAACTAAAGCATCAGACGGAGGCCATACTTTATTTCCACTCTTCTTGTTTCTTAAGAACATTTGAAGAAGCACTGGCCAAGCAGTTCAATATTTATTGAACAAAACTAAAAGAAATCAAAATGAACAAAATACTTGTATAAGGTATCACCCCACATTGCACATAAACAACCTTTTTCCCTTAGTGAATGTAATATTTTTACCATGAAGAGGTAACCAATTGCAAAACTATTTCTCAGTTATACTAGTGGGTATAAAAATATCATGTGATTTTATTTCATCAATGTAGTGGACAAAGAAGAATTATTATTTCTTTTACTTTGTAGCTCTGGTGAATCCTCAGGAAGTATAGTTGAAAAATCAATTTTCCAAGCTGCAGTCTTTACTGGTCACAGTTCAGGGATTAGAGAAATGCAATTTGAGGAGAATATTGGCCTTCCTGAAGGCATCCTTATAGCTTTTCTCTTTGATGTGCTAAAATGGCTTCCCATTTGGGTGAATATGCAAGCCAGGACTTTCATCTGTCAATACAGAACTTCCCCTTATGTTATAGGTGATTAAGTCTATGGATTTTTCCCCTTCATTTAGAAACAAAGGGCATCAGTGTGTTACTAGAGGTTTAAAATGTTTCCTAATTACTGTCAAGGTCCTGCTAAGACCTGCTGATTTGGGTTCTATTTGAAAAACCTTTGTCTAATAAATCTGTACTCTATGCACTTGTCCGGGAAGACTAGTTTCCACCTTTGTAGGGTAATTTAAAATGAAGCCTACTGGATCACACATAAGCCTGGGTAAGACCAAATTCTGTAAGGTGGTTAAGGGTAAGATTGAATTATTAGTTTTGGCTATTCTGAGATAAAGATCAGTATCTTGAATCAAATAGTTACACAAGGCCTATTTCATAGGGAATTCTGTAACTATGCCTAGAGGGAACCAGTTGATCTCAATGGAACCCACATTCTAAATGCAAATGAAGTATGGGTCACTATTCATATCAGCTGTGTTGTATGAGCCAAGTAACTGACAATTGTCCAGTTTCCCTCCCAGATGGACAGAGCTTCTAGTGGTAGTATACCTAGGCCTGTATAAAGCTAGCACCTAGCAGAGTGTCTAGCAAAAGAAGTTGTTCAATAATTACTTGTTGAATAAAGAAATGCATCTTAGCATGAGTTCTGTAAACACCACATAATTGAGGCAAAGTTTTTTTTATTTTCTTTTCATATATTACACCCTGAAGGATCCACAGTTTCACAATCCTATCATGGGATACTTGAACCCAATGCAAGAATATTAGAAACTAGTATGTAGGAAATAAAATGGCATTTTAGCATAGGTTTTCCCTGTAACTATAGGTTTGTTGAACTGATCTGGGGTTACGATATAGAATTTTGAAGAACAATATAGCATTGTTCTCTAATTCAAAACCCCCACTCCCTCAGGTGAAGTGTAAAGTTGTTAGCAGCAAATAATCAGGGCAGTATTGCAGACTTTCTCTTTCTGTGCATTCTGAATTCTGTGTTGTCTTGTTTTGCTTGACCTGCATTGTAACTGTTTTGAGGTCTGGACTAGACTGATCATTTCCTGGTTTTACTCACCCTGCTGCCGTTTCTTTTCTTCTTACTCTTTAAAGCCTTGGCTCAGTCCTTAAAGAATTTGATGTTCCTGTTACAACATTAGACTTTTGAAGTCTTTTTTCTTTTGACACGAGAGGGATTTGGGTGAGACAGGAGTTCTGGTGTTGTTGTGTAATGACATCAAGCTGGGGCCTCTGGGCCCTGCTCACGTGTCTGTATGCTCAAACATTTTATAGTTGGCTGCGATTTTAGGAGGGAAGGTAAATATCTTCTGGGCTAAGTAATCCTTAGGAGGCTTCCTTCCATTGCTCAAGTGCTGACTAACTTTTCCTCATGTGACTCTTTCCTCTCACCACTGCACCCCCAGGGCAGAAAGGTAAGATTATTCTTGAGATTATGGCCTAATCAGAAATATGTTCTGATATTGTTTCAACTTTTGAAACAATATTGTTTAACTCTTTTGTACCCACATATCCAGTTTGCACGCATGCATTCTTGTGTGTGTGTGTGTGAGAAATAAACACCCTGCTAATAGTCTAGAGAACAAAGAGGTCAACGCCCTAGTGATTACAATGATCTCAACTCTAATCTGCTTTCAGGCTGTATGTCACACTGTAGTCCTCCCTGTTCTGTAAGGTGGAGAGGTAGAGTGCTCGAGAGCCACGGCAATCTCTCTCCGAGTTTTCCAGGTGGGAACCATCTGAAGTCTTGCCTTCTGCAGAGTATGTCTACTTACTGTCCTCATTTCCTTTGGCTTCTCTGTTATGGATTTGCCTTCTGTGCTCCTGCCGCTGCTGCCCTTTGCTTGAAAAGCCTTTAAGCTCAATTCTGATCTCCGCAAAAGTTACTTTTTTTTTTTTTTGCGTTGCCCACAGAAACTGAATTACACTCCAGGGCCAGGAAGTTCTGGAAGCTCAGTTGCTCAGATTACACAGAAGTCACCTGGAAGCTTTGTAGCCCTTCACATAATGAGATGCCTGTTCTCATTAGCTTTGGAGAGCCCATCTCCTGGCCCTCTTGTTATTTCTCAAAAGTAGGTTGTGGCATTTTGTTTCCAAGGAGGCATCTATATTTCTCACCACCAACTCATTCTCATGGATTGCTAGATGCTCATTGAAAAGTACTGATACTTCTCAGCTTTCAAATAAAGCTATGTCAATAGGATCCCACAAGGTTTATATGTCTTCACCCTGCTTCTAATTCTTTGCCATAATGTTTGCTCCACATGAAACTACCCGAGGACACGTGACTGGCTATCAGCAGGGTAAGAACTAGAACCCAGCTCTTTTCACAGCAAATAAGGCCTTGGCTACTGGCAACAGCATTTGTTTAATATACAGACATAAATTACACTTTCAGGATACATGAGTCATGAAACAGGAAAATGACAGAAAGCATCTGGTTTATTATGTTTCCTTATTGTTCAGTTTCACTGACAATTTTTAGTTTTTGAAAGAGAGGTGTTGTGGAGAATCCACAATAAAGAGATAATTTTGTTTTGGGCTTTGATTGAGCTGCAACATTCATCTACCTTGATATTAAGCTCAAAAACTCTTCAAGTGATCAGCAGCTGTTTATTCAAAAGGGTAGTGCCTCTCTGAATACAGAAGAAAATATACTTGTTTTGAAAATTTCACAACGTTAGTAGGAAAAATAGTGATTCTTTATGGTGAAATAGCACATCCTGGCATGAAAAATTGGATTAGTACAACTTTGAGGAGTTGTCTTAATAATCAATATGCCTTGTTTCATAAATGATAGGGCTCCTGATATCCATTTTGTGAACTGTTCTCAATTTACCTTCTGATCAATTTTATTATAATGCTTTGTAGATACTGATATTGACCATAAATTTGTCTTTAAAAATGGAGAAAAATCTAGTATGAAATTTGTAGAGTAAGAAATAATAAATGTAACTGGCTTCTTTTCTTCCCATGTCTAGGATTGAAGCAAGAATATTTGTTAAAAGGAAAAATTAATTTAGCTTAAATATTTGATGAATAGTATAGACAGGAGTTTCTAAACTGCAGCCACTGGGCCAAGTCTGGCCCAATGCTTATTTTTGTAAATAAAGCTTTATTGGAACATGGCCATTTTCATTTGCCTATCATGTATGGCCGTTACACTACAATGACAGAGCTGAGTGGTTGGAAACAGCTGTATGGTGCACAAAGTGAAACTATTTATTATTCGACCCTTTATGGGAAAAGTTTGCTGATCTCTGGTATAGAACAGTGATGTTTATAAAGCATTGTGGTTTCATTGACATTCATATTAGTTTACTTGTCATTCACTTAACTATCATTGTTTTTAAACTGTTAAATTACTCTCTAAATAGAAATGACTTCATTAACCATTTCCAATTGTAAATATGCCTATTAACTGCTTTTTATATTCTTTTGACCAAAAATAACAGTCTATATAATCACAAATAAGGCACAGTCTGTGTTTTTTGCTACCGACTAGGTTAAAAATACATATTTAAAGGACTGATTTTCCTAGGTTGTATAAAAATATTATAACTGATTAAAATACACCTTGTGATATACTTCGTGTTCACTGAGGTCCAATGAGGTTAGTTATTAGCCTAAAGTCACACAGATGAAAAGGCCAATCTGAGTATGCTATCTAGTTCATTTATGGACTGACTCACCAGGCACCTGTGATTTCCTTCAGTTTGTGTTCTGCGGAGATAGACTCAGCATCTTATTTATGGCTGTGGGAATGCAGTAGGAAACACATCTCAGAAATCTGGGCATGTGTATTCAGAACATTTCTACAGAGTTTGGTAACAGGCCCAGTGTTCACTCTGTAGCACCCTCTGCTCTGCCAGCAGGACCCAGTGGGCACTGTTGGAACGGTTGTGTGCCAAGGATGTTTACATTAGTGACTGAATAGTTGTGGTACATATTGAATACCTACTCACTTTCTCTTTGCCAATAAACTCAGACTGTAACCAATGTATTGGGTCTGCACATATTATATTTCTCAGAGAACATTTAGCTGTGTGTGGAAATAACAGATAACAATGTTGTCTTAGCATGAATGTGACTTCCTGTGACAAATATTTATTATTTAGTGGATACTATCTTGTGTTAAAATGTAAGATTCTGAGTATTTACACAATTGACTATAAATAGGAAATATAGTTTAAAGTTTGGAAGCATGTGTAAAGTTTAGAATACCTAAATGCTGTATTTCAGATATTCAGTGTTGTATTTTGAGATTAGGATCAAATATTTTAATTCCCTAAAAATGATTCTGTACATTTATTGTGCACTAAAACGGCAGTGCTTTTTTTTTAAAGAAGAAAAAACATATTGACTTAGGTATGGTTTTTAAAGTCCCAAAACAAAACAAAACAAAACAGCTCTACAGAATTAAATGTTTGCTGATGGTTGTCTTCAGTTATGGTTATCAGCTCTTGAACAGTGCTTGCCTAGTAGATGTATAAGACAAATGTAGATTATTACATTACATAGGAACAAGCTTGTATGTATGTATGGTTATACAGGTATTTTAAGGACAGGGTTAGATACATTAGGTCCATGTTTATTTTTCCTCCACAGGGTAATCTTATATTTGAATTTTAAATTGACCTACTTTAAAAGAAAATGAGGTGGGGCAAATAGAGGTTGATTCTATTTTGTGGAGGAAATATTAAAAATACAGGTGATGAAACAATGCCAAGAAACACACTCTAATTAGAACAGAGGCAGAAGATAGCAAAATATGGGACAAAAGATTTATGACACAATTATTTTAGGGTTGGATTTTAATATCTAATATATTTTAATAAATACAATAAAACAGGTGGTATGTTAGAAGTTATTAACCAAGCTTGTGAAATTCTTATTTCTTCAAGGTTACTGTGAAATTATTATTACTCTAGGTCCAAGATGAGGGTTTTTCTGCCACTGATGTACTAAATCTAACTTCTGGCATTGACTTTTTATTCGGGTCATAATCTTCTTGTTAGGTGATAAGAATGTTCATTTCTATAAGAAATGTGGCCTACAGAAATTTGGTCTTGGCATACTTTCAAGATATAACATTTGTTTAGGTCAACAAATATTGTAACTAGCTCATCTGGTGTCAAAACTTCGAAGTTTGATTACTATACTTACATAGTAATTTTGCATGGGGGCAGGCAGGCAGGAAGAATACATTTAGTGAGTATTGTCTTGAATGTTTTATTCAATGATATATCTCAATTACCCAGGATAGTGCCCAGTACATCATCAATAAATTTATTTTATTTTATTTTTTCAAGTTTTTATTCATTTTTAGAGGGGAAGGGAGGGAGAAAGAGAGGGAGAGAAGCATCAATGTGTGGTTGTCTCTTGCATGCTCCCTACTGGGGACCTGGACCACAACCCAGGCATGTGCCCTGACTGGGAATTAAACCAACCCTTTCATTCACAAGTTGGCACTCAATCCACTGAGCCATACCAGACAGGGTGACCCTAATCCTATTTTATTTTATTTTATTATTTTATTTCATTTTTTATGTTATTTTTTTGCCAGAAACCAAGAAGATAGTTTTTATTTTGGGTTCACATGTAAGGTTTCTAATCATGAAAGCAATGGTTCAACATATAGAGTCATAGAATTTCAAGACTACATAGAACTGGTGGGGAAGCTGAAGAACTTAGATGTACCTATGGACATAAACTAAGTGGGGGGGATGTGTGTGAGAGGGAAGGTGCAGGGCAGAGGGGCACAAAGGGGGGGGAATAGGATATTTGTAATAGAATAATCAATAAAATATATTTTTAAAGACTACATAGAACTTGATAGAAATTGATTCTACAGTCAAATATCTTTATTTTGTTTTTAGAAAAATGAGCGGTTATAGCTTGGTACAGGCAACTTAAAGAGTTAGTGACAGAACAAGTACTAGGACTCAGTTCCACTCGCTCTGCATCCAGTGTGTGTTCCCACATGTTGTGTTGTCATTTTTCCTTGTTTCTTCAGATGATAACATTTAATCTAGACTCTAACTTATTTATTTGTTTATTTGTTTTTTTTTGAGATATAATTTATATACTATAAAATCTATCCTCTTATAGTATACAATTCATTGGTTTTTAGTATACCCAAAATGCTGTGCAACCATCTTCACTATTTAATTCCAGAACATTTTTATCACCCCAAAATAGAATCCCATATCCATTAGCAATCACTTTCATTTCCCCACAACTGCCAATCTCTGACCACCATTAATCCACTTTGTGTCTCTATGTCTTTGCCTATTCTGGATATTTCATATAGATGAAATCATACAATATGTGGTATTTTGGGTCTGGCTTGAATCACTTTAGCATAATGTTTTCCAGGCTCATTCATATTGCAGCATATATAAGTACTTCATTACTTTTTAGGGTTGGGTAATATTCTAATGCATATATATACCACATTTGGTTTATCTATTCATTAGCTGATGGGGATTTGGGTTGCTTCCACTTTTTGACTATTAAGATGATATTGCTACACTGTGGAAAACAGTATGGAATTTCCTCAAAAAAATAAAAAATGTTACTGCTTGATGACCCAGTGATTCTACTTCTGAGTGTATAGCTGAAGAAATGCAAAACACTAATTTGGAAGAACACATGCATGCCTATGTTCATTGCAGCATTATTTGCAATAACCAAGATATGGAAGCAGTTGGAGTGCCCATCAGTAGATGAGTGGATAAACAATGGTGGTACATGTATACAATGGAAAACTACTTGGCCATAAAAAGGAATGAAATATCACTATTTGAGCCAGCATGGGTGGATGTGGGGGAGTGAAATAAACCAGACAAAGACAAATACTATATGATATCACATATGTGGAATCTAAAAAAACAAAATAAACAGAATTAAACCAGACTTATAGATACAGAAAACAAATTAACAGAGGTAAGACAAGAGGGGTGTTGGGGAGGGTGGGTAAAAAAGGTGAAGAGATTAAAAAGTACTAACTATAGTGACAAAATAAGCATGGTATGTAAGGTAAGGCACAGGGAATGCAGTTAACAATGTTGTAATCACTATCTATGTGGTCATGCAGGCACTTGAGTTATTGCAGGGAACACTTTGTAACCTGTGTGACTATCTGTGGTGCTGTATGCCTGCAACCAGTACAAAAGTGTCAAATGTAAAAAAAGAGAATAATGTTGCTATGAACATTCATGTACATGTTCTTTGATGGACATATGTCGTCAATTCTTTTGGGTATATTCCTGGGACTGGAACTTCAGGTCATAAGGTAATTTTATATTTAGCCATTTGAGGAACTGCCAAACTGTTTTCCAGAGTGGCTATACCATTTTATATTTTTACCAACGACTATGGTTTCAATTTCTTCACCTTCCTGCTACATTCTTCCCCAGTTTTTTCTTTTAAGTTTTTTTTCTTTTATTAATTTGATGTTTGCCTCAATAGTAACCACCACTTTAGCAGTTGTGATATTAAACAACGCTGCTGAGTTTGACAAACATGCCCAGGAAGGAGGCTGTTTTCAATGGGTGAGCTCTAAGTCAGGTCACATGAAGACACACTTTGTGTGTAGGGTTTCCTAAATAATTGCCAGACATGTCAAATAGTTACAGTTTTCTGAGAGTAGGCTTTCAAAGCCCTTCAGCTCAATTCTGACCCTTCTAGTGGCTGCTAGGCTGCACGTGTACACCGTAGTTGCGGGCAATTGATTTTTTAGGCCACTACAGAGCTAGGGAGAATGTAATGGGAATGGGACAAGATAAAATGTTACAAAGCAAACTGCCTCACCAACATTCAGCAATTTTTCTTGAATAAAAGTTCCCTAGATTGCTTCAAGGCTTTGGTTAATTTCCAGAGTTCTGAGAGGTTAAGATTTTGACAATATTTTTGCTAGTGTTTTAGTTGCTTTTATAAGAGACAAAAATTTTAGTGGTTTTTACTCCAACATTCTTACTGACATAATCCCTTAACTTGTTTTCTGATTACCAATAAGTTAAGTCCTACATGCAGGAACACAGGGGAAAAGAAATATAGAAGGAGATTAAGGAAGGAGAACAGGGAGAAGAAAAAGGGTTTATGGAGGAAATCTGGAAGCAGCAAAAATGTGTGCATATTTTGTTTACAGAAGAGACCAAGTACACACTCTTTAATGGATCTATGTCTGAAGAAATACTAACAAAACAAATGGCATATTTTATGAATCTTTGCAGATTCATACTCCTGGGCACATCTTTCTAAAACAGCATGTGCTGAATGTGTTAGAAGTAAGTGCAGCCAATACTTTCCTTTCTCTTTTTTCCCCACACTCTTCTTTTTAAGGCAGAATGAAGAATCCAAATAAAATTACTGACCAAGTTAACCTGTACTTTATATATCAAAATATAAGCAAATGAATCAAATTGAATTTAAGGCTATGATTTAAGGATGATTATTTTAGGAGAAGAAAACGCTTTTAAAGCTTGCACTTTACCAGAATTTGCAATTTCCACCTTCCTTCTATACTTGGACTCTGAAGGTCTAGGTCTCCCTAATTTACAACTTAAATTTCATCTTGGATCTCGGCTTACTGCCACCTTAGAAAGTAATCAACTAAACTAATTCCTACTGGGTTTTTAATTACCAATAATTGTCTGATGAAAAACCATTAAAGGCATAACCCTTATGTCAGTATATCCTTCTGTGAATCATACAGGAAATTAATTTCAAGGAATATTGCCTTTGATGACATACTTACCCTCTTCCCACCTTATCCTCCTGGGAGTACTTGAAATATGGGACAAGCACTGCTGATACTTGTTAGCATTTTTATCACAAGGTTAGCAGAGGAAAACAATTAACAGGACATAGAACAGCAAAAGTAGCATAGCTAATTGAAAAAGACGGCTTTGAATTCACGTAATTCAGATTTAGCCCTCACCAGGTGTGTGCTTTTAGGAAATTTCTTAACTTCTCTGGACCTGTTTCCCTGCCTCTGAATTGAAATAACATCTGTTGCATATGGTTCTGGGAGAAGACCAAGTGACATCTCTTGTATGAGATTACAAGAAACTAAAGAAAAGCATTTGTTATTGGTGCTGTTAGTGAATATGGTCAAAGCCATGGTCATGGTCACCATTCAGTGGCACACAAAGGCTGAAATTACACATGGCTCAGATGGTATTAGAACATCTTTCATTTCACTTGTGGAGTTAAAGAGGCCACTTTCGGGATTCCTTGTGTTGTGTGGATGTGTGCTTACCTGTGCACGGTGCTCTCTAGCACTCCCCTGAAATGCGAGTGGGGAAAACCCCCATCCTTCCAGGAGACTTCACTTAATCCAGTAACAGTGAGATATCTTCAGGTGAGGTCTTAGAAACCCGAATCACAGTAAAATCCACCATCGTGACTCATTTCAGTCTTAATTAAGAACAGATGGAAGAGACCATAATTGTGTGTATATATGTTTATTTATATGTAGGTATAATTATTTATAAAGTTTATATATACATATGCATGTGAATATATAATTGGTTATATATGTATAACTTTTATATATGTGTGTGTATGTATGTATGTGTACATGCACATTTCTTTTCTCTCTCTGCAAATCATTGTTTAGATACACTGGTGCGGGGAAGAAGCTGGCCTGAGTCAGTTCCAGCTGCCCTCAGTGTCCCCCTTCCACACCACCACTGAGGTGTTGGTGAGAACACATTGTGTCCTGATAATGGCAAGCTGAGGACACTCTGCCAGTGCTCTAATTCTGGCATGGTGCGATTTGAATGCTGGAATAAAAAGGAATTTACATTCTGGCAAATAAATTATGTAGATTAAAAGCCTTAAATTAAAGGTTTTCTTTTTTTAATAGGGACATTTCACACTCAATTATTTTTGGTTAGGGAATTTCTTTCATGTTTCTCAGTCATGTGTGTGATATTTGTCCTTTTCTTTGGTTGGGGAAAAGATAGGAATTTTCTCAGGATTTGGAGTCTGAACCAAAGATATAAGGATGGAGACATAGAGGATGGTAGAGACTGAAGAAATAATTTTTAGTAAAAGGACCAAAAGCAAACTGTTGGGGGGGGGTGGTGTGGCATTAGAGGTAGGGAAGCTTGGGAGTGAGACACTCAGGTATCTGGCTTGGGGTGCAAGGTGGATTTCTCTATCCCTCTATATGTAAAATAGATACTAAAGAAAGAAAAGTAGGTATAAAAACAGGAAAGACTATGAATTTTGGACACGCCAATGAAATGTTAGGTAGATCATCTCATTAGGTCATTGAAAATGGAGGTTTCCTGTTCTGAGGTGTACGTTTATGGGGCATCAGTGTATGGATGGTATTTTAAGTGAAGAGAGTGGATGAAGTATTAAGGAGGCTATGTGAGAAGCAGACGGCAGACAGAATCTGAAGAAGCATTAACAATGAAGCAGGTGCCAGAAAAACAAGATGAATGTGGAGTGTGAAATATTCAGAGGGGCACATGCAGATGTAACAGGTGAATCAACAGTCAGGACATGAAGCCAGGAAGGAGGGAGACTTCAGAAGACAGCGGCTGAGAGTGACGGCTGCAGCAACTTCCTGAAGGTCTCTCTGTCTCTAGTCTCTTCCCTGTGCTCTCTAGCCTGATTCTGCTGTCCAGACAATTCCTTCTATACATAGGCTGGCAGTTATTAGATACCTATAGCATGCAGAATTTCATGCAGAAAAAAATCACTTAAGCCTAACTCATCGCCTAAGCCTAAGCCGAGTTGGCTATTGAAAGACCAGCTTTGGGTCTCGTACTCAGAGGTGCTAATTTAAGGTGTCTTGACCTAAGAATATGCCTTTTACAAAAGGCCCCCAGAGGGTTCATGTACAGATTGGTCTATTGATACTTTATGAAACAGTGGCCTAGGGGATAAGTTTAAGTTCCCTTGGGTAAGATTCACGTTTTTGTTTTTTTTTGCCTTCTGGCTCCAATATCCATGTCTCTTCTTACCACTCCCTTCTCTGCTTCACCTCAGACCCATGATGAACTCTATATTCTAGCCTTGCCTACAATTGCAGAGATGGGTTGTGGGGGGGACAAAAGTCCTTCCTGGAAAAGAGAACAGCCTGTGCAAAGGGACTAAGGTGAGGTAACATAATAAGTGAGAAGATAGGGGAACAATCCCGGTGGCTTACTGTGAGAAAATAGGGAATACTCCAGTTTGAATGATCATAGTATACATATGGAAATAGGTCTGGAGAGACAAGTTGGGGCTAGACTGTTGAAAGCCTTGAACTTCAGACTGGAGAATTTATCATTGTTCCCCAGTAAGCTGGGGAGCCTGGCTCTTTCATACGTTGTCTTATTCATCTGTTTCCTTTTCCATCCTGTACATAGGTATCAGCCCCCTCTTCTTATTATTGAAACTGTGTCTTTACTGCTAATTTTTTGATTTTGTATTGTATTGAGCAAATTAAAAAATAAAGACCTGAGTTTTAGATAAAGAAATAAAAAAATCTGGAATGATAAGAAGATCTTGGATAATCTAAACAAATGTAGTCATAGTCACAAGGCAATTAATCAACTTCCAATTTTCTTAAGCCTGCTTAAAAGGCAGGTAAGCCATTGTAATTGTTCTCTTAATCTTTGCCAAAGGAAAAAAGCAAGACATAGCTCAAGTAGCTGGAGTTCAGGTTCATCACCATAAAACTGAACACTATGTATTTTTCTCCAATGGAAGATTTCAGCCAAGTCGGGTCCAAGAGAACATATGACCACCTTATGCTGAATGCACATTTAGAGACCTGGATAAGTTTTGCCATCTGCTGAGCCTCACATAGCCTCCAGTTTGAAGTCAAGGCGATGTCAGAAGCTGATTTAAGCAGCTTATATGTGTTGCACTGCAGGAAAAACATTGAACGTTGGGGATTTGGAAAAACAACACTGGGCATTTGGGGTCTGTAAATGCTTAGTGTTTGTGACAAGTACGCCCCATAGCCATAGGGTAACACATATTCCCCCTTAGATTTAAGTGTAGGTTTTCTCCTTAGCTTAGGAAAAGAATCCCCACATTATTTTGTGTTTTCGCTGGAACCGCAATCATCATTCATTACTGCAGGTAAGGCTATTTTAGTTAATCACAGCCTTCTTTTATTGCTTAAATTTTGATAGAAAATGCAAAGTACTGTGACATACTTTGGAGAATTAGTCTATGAATTTGCCATTATTGAAAATGTTTTTGAAAAATCTAGATGCATGAAAAATAGATAAATTTATAGTAACTGACCTTTACAATTCTTTTTTTTTTTTTGGTTGTACAATTTTTTATTTATTTTTGTTTATATTAATTGTTACTATTCATGTGACAGAATAGATTTCTTTTTTTTTTTTTATTTCAATCATTGTTCAAGTACAGTTTTCTCCCCCCTACTCCCGTTCCAGCCCCTCCACCCAACCCTCCCCCCTTCCCCCCATTACCCCCCACCCCTAGTTTTTGTCCATGTGTCCTCCAAATTTGTTCCTGTAATCCCTACCCATTCCCCCCTGAAATTCCCTCTTCTCTCCCCTCTGGCCACTGTCAGACTATCCCCTATTTCAGTGTCTTTGGTTATATTTTGCTAGTTTTTTGTTTTGTTTTGTTGTTTAGATTCCTGTTAAAGGTGATATCATGTGGTATTTGTCTTTCACTGCCTGGCTTGTTTCACTTAGCATAATGCTTTCCAGCTCCATCCATGCTGTTGCAAAGGGTAGGAGCTCCTTCTTTCTTTCTGCTGCATAGAATTCCATTGTGTAAATGTACCATAGTTTTTTGATCCATTCATTTACTGATGGGCATCTAGGTTGCTTCCAGCACCTAGCTATTGTAAATTGTGCTGCTATGAACATCGGGGTGCAAAGGTTCTTTTGTATTGGTGTTTTAGTGTTCTTAGGATAGAGTCCCAGCAATGGAATTGCTGGGTCAAAAGGCAGATCCATTTATAGTTTTCTGAGGAAGTTCCAAACTGCTTTCCATAATGGTTGTACCAGTCTGCAGTCCCACCAACAGTGCACTAGGGACCCCCTTTCTCCACATCCTCTCCAACACTTGTTGTTTGTTGCTTTGTTTATGATGGCCATTCTGACTGGTGTGAAGTGGTATCTCATTGTGGTTTTAATCTGCATCTCTCTGATGGCTAGCGATATTGAGCATCGCTTCATGTGTCTTTGGATTTTCTGTATGTCCTCCTTGGAGAAGTGTCTGTTCAAGTCCTTTGCCCATTTTTTAATTGGGTTACTTGTCTTCTTAGAGTGGAGTCATGTAAGTTCTTTATATATTTTGGAGATTAAACCCTTGTCTGAGGTATCATTAGCAAATATGTTTTCCCATACAGTTGGTTCTCTTTTTATTTTGATACTGTTTTCCTTAGCTGTGCAAAAGCTTTTAATTTTGATGAGGTCCCATTTGTTTATTCTTTCCTTTATGTCCCTTGCTCTAGGAGACAAGTCAGTAAAAAAGTTTCTGCGTGAAATATCTGAGATTTTCCTACCTATGTTCTCTTCTAGGACTTTAATGGTGTCATGCTTTATATTTAATTTATACAATTCTTAAGGGTTGTACATGCACACTGATCATTTTGCAAATCACTCAGCTTGTCCTCCAAGGCCTTCTATGGTGTGACTGTGCCAACCTTTCTAGCCTTGTTTGCCTCTCTTTTTGTACGATTACAATTATAATTCTTCAAAAACATTTGATTTTTTAAAAATCTCCTACTGTATCTACTAATACACTTTTCCTTATCTAGATTCTCCTTTTCTGCTCATCACCATCATCTCTCCCTGTTGATAACTTATCTGTTACTAAGGACCAGCTCCAGTCTCCTTCTGCCATGGAATCCTTTGTGATCACTTACAATTTCTCATAGCACTTACCATGGTCTGCCTCGTTTCATAGTTATAATATGAATGCATTCAAGATCTGCTTTTAATGGGTCATCCTTTCCTTTATTATACAAGTAGCAATTCATGTCCTCATCGTGTGAATTTAAGATCCCCTTCCTGTGTGTCTTAGGAAATTGTGAAAAATTTCAAGGCACGAGTATCTGCTGTTAAACTCAAATTTTGGAATTCCCTTAGAAGATTTTTAGATCTAGACAAATTTTTACAAAGAAAGCAAGTGGCTAGTGATGAATATTGGTTAAATTTTGAAAAGAAATGAACATTGCAAGTTTAACTCATTCACTTATTCTTTATATTTTGTGCCACTGCCCCTATAGGTGTATAGCTGTATAGTGGGATTCCCAGGCTTACATATGTTCCACATCCATCCTTCTTCTTCCTGGACACTTTTCATTCCAAATTTTTCTACTGGTGACCTTTTGCTGCCTGATAATTACTGCTCCATGTTTCTGAAGGAAGTCATTCAACTCTCTCATCCTCTGTGTGGACATGGACCCCTCTGTATTTGCTCAAGGTGCTGCTAGCATCAGGTTACAGTGTTTTGAAAATATTTTCCCTAAGTATGGAGTAGGCAACTTTAAAACTAGATAGCTGATATTACAGTTCTTGAAGTCTATTATCTACGCCCTTTCCCAGCTATCTACCTAAGCCTACCCACAATTTATCTTTCCTCTACTGGGAAAACTTCGTATCTATTTTCTCTTTATATCCCACCTCAATGAGAGGTAACAAAAAAAAGTTGACAGAATATCTCTAGAACTGTACACTTCCCTCCAATGAAGTTGGCTTTTACACTTTGCAATGGAATGCATCAACATTTCTTCCCTATGTGAGGGACTGCACAAGAACAATGGGTGAATACCTGCATCCCTAATAACTAAGCTGTTCATCAAAGTGGTGAACAAGGACACAAAACAGGGCAAGTCAAATTTTAATTTCTATTTTTGAAATATGGCAGTATCTTAGGTTCATTCATGTGAGTGAGGTTGAATGCTTTATTACTGACAATTTTTTAGAATTGCCAGTGCATGATGATAATAAAAGGAAAACTGACTTTTCTTAAAATTGATTTTATTGCTGCCTGCACAGGGGGAAGAGAGGGGATGGCAAAGGAGACTGCTCCCATTACTGCTCCTCCCTCCTTTGTCCCTGCTTAAAATCTCCCCAAATGGCAATTCTCTTTGATTTAGTAATGTCGAGAACTAGATTCCATCTGCAGAAATAGCAAAGAAGGTGCTGGGAGAACTTTTGAATCATTTCTCTGTCTTTTGGCTAAGATCAAGTGGAGAAGAACTTTTGGAGTAAAAGAGGATGATTAAATATTTGTTTAAATACTTTCCTACTTTCTAGGAATATATGTTTTGTTTCTTCAAGACAAAAATTCCTATTCAACTAAATTTGTGCCCAGAATTGCATCTAGACATTGCTTGCCCAAACATGTGCTCACATGGTGTGCTCTTCAGTTGGTTAAATGCTTATCCTCTGTTTAAACTTTTTGCCTTGCAAAAAGTCACAAAGTATTTCTCTCAAAATTTCTTCAGCAAACATATCATGCAGGTCTAGAGTGCAGTTTCTGTCAGGGAAGTGTGGACTTAGGAAAGAGCTTGTGGGTCAGAGCACTGTGGTTCAGACTGCTGTTCCTGTCCAGGGCCAAGCTGTGCAAAGGTTTTACACCGGAGGTAATAATGAAAAGAAAGTTTTGGAAACAGATGACCTAGGTGTGACCCTGTCTCTGCAACTACCAGCTTTAAAATTGGGAAGGTTATTTAATTCTTTGTGCCTCAGTTTTCTAATTTGCATGTTGGAGAAAGGAATTCCCTGTTTTTTATTAAAGTTGGGGCACAGATAAATAAGATAGGTCAAGTACAGCACTAAGCAGGATGTGGGGACTGGAACACTTGTTTACTGTTTGTGGGTGAAGAGTGTGGTGCAAAACAGCAGGTAAACTGGCAGGACTTACCTAGACTAAGTATTTAAAAAACACATACATTAACCTAATGATTTCACTTCTAGGAATAGGTCCAAAAGAAATTTTCACTCAGTACCATAAGAGGGCAAGTCAAGTTTCTCCAGTTGTTAACTTGGCATGGGAACTAACATCTGTAGAATTTCTGCCATGTGCCCAGGGCTCTACATAATCTTATCTGTTTAACATTTGTGAGAAATTATTCTCAATCAGGTTCCATAACTAAACAAGGATACAACTAATAATAAGGAAATTTGGGTTTCAAACTCAGGTGTATTTTTTACTCCATTCCTGTATCTCATACAGCATCAGAAAAGAGTAATTGTCTCTCTTCTGTTCCCCTCAAGGACTATTGTGTGGATGAGTTCGTATATCACATGATTTTCCTACTTTACCTCTCTGCGGTCTTCTCTTTTTCTAATTTTACATATTATCTCTTTTTCATTCCATCCTTTTTTTGTCCCTCTATTCTTTATCACCTATGATTTTTTCCCACTTCATTGGAGATATTTAAAATTGCTTTGGAGATATATATATGTATATGTATATATAAAGATATATATATATATATATATGATATATGATATTGAAACATAAGAAAAATTTTTAGACTAATAGTTACAAATAAAGAGATGGTAACATTACCTATTTTTATCATTTGTTTAATTGTTGTTCAAATATAGTTGTCTCCATTTTCCCACCACCCCAGCCCCCGGCCCCCTCAGCTCCCACCCTCAATCCTACCCACCTTAGGCTTTGTCCATGGGTCCTTCATACATGTTCTTTGATGACCCTTTCCAACAATACAAATCAACTGCCTGTTCCAGAAATCAGCCAAGTCATACTATTCATTTCCTTCTTTTTAAAGTTGAGTCTTCTGGTTTTTAATCAGAGGGCTTTAGGAACAAGGTCCAAGTTCATTGATTCCTATTTTATCCATCCATTTTCTCACATGTATTTAAATAATAAACTGTGTCTTTTTAACTTTGAAAATGGACTTTAAATTTTCACCAATTGAATAATTTCCACCCTTAGGTAAGGCACATTTGTCATATTTACTAATGGATTCATCAGTCTGTATTAAAAGTTCCCAGGTGGCCTTAATTTTCCAAACATCAATCTGTCATATATGATCTGATGATGACTTCATGTTGCAATAGCCCTGTGGACTGCTTACAAACAAACACTGCATCTTTAGGCATAGTTGGTTGCATATATTAGACATTTTAAAATTTGCAAGTAATGGCATAGAGCACAGAAAGTGGTTCACAATGAGTTTCATTATGGGAGAATAATGCTGTGGCCAAAAAAAAAAAGATGGATTAATAACAAATGTTCTTCATTTGTATTTAGTGCTGGACTCTGTGAATTATTTATGTGTCTAGGCACAGCCTGGGAAGTATTTCAAGGAAGCCTAATTTGTCAAGGTTACTTATACTTTACCATATTTTTCTTAACTATATCTTTCTGGATAGTACCACACATAAATATTTTCATTGTGCTGTGCATTTATTTGCAATATTGATGGCACTGTAAAATGTGGGATATAATCACCTCTTTAACCAATGTTAGCTGAAGAATTAAGATCGGAAACACCAGTGCCCTCCTTTTAGAAATATGGATGTTAACTCTGATTATTATTCAGCTTTTGTGGCTGATGAGCCAGCTATAAGTCATACTGTTGAAAATTTAGTGTGTAGAAATCATGCTACTGAATATTTTATCTTACTGGGAATGCACTATAAAGGGGCTGCATCTTTAATCAAATATGTGACGATGTCACAAGCTCTTGGTTGTACTGTCATATCGAAAAGTTGAGGTTAAGCAAAACTAAAGGCATTGCTTCTGGAGAGAGCAGTGATTGTCAATGTGTATGTAGATATTATTTCTCTAAGAAGTTGTTTTATTTTAAAACATTATGCTATAAAAGAAAACATTGGCTCATTGTAATGTTCAGATCCCACCTCACCAGGTAGTGAAGCACGAGTGACAAGACAGTCAGGGAGAAAGTAAAGAGGAGAAGCAAATAATGGTTGCTCAAGTGTTTTTGCAGTTTCTATCTCTGATATATGTTCTGGATCTCACAGAACCTGAGGAAATTTCCTGTTCATAGGAAAACAATGATCTTAAGGGCAGAGATAAAATGTCCCATTGTAGCAGTAGTACCTTAAAGTTAAGGTGCCTGGTTGCTGGTGGTTCCACAACCCTCCTCTCTATCACCCCACACCGGAAGTCTGTGGCTACTTGGTGATGTGTTGGGTTTGGTTTTGTTTAGATATTGGAAAGAGGAAATGATTGTTCATTTTTTGGATCTGGCTTTCAGTTCAAGCCTCTTATGACACTCTATCCTAATGCTTTTATTTCTTTTCTGTGACTAGAAAACATAAGAAAGGAATACTAAAGGAGGTTTCTGAATAACAGCCAAATCTGAAGACTCTAGCTGAGAAAAGACCTGAGGAAGTTTGAAAAAAATCTGAAATACTATCAAACCAGCATCAAGCTTGTCTTGACCTTGTTTAGCTATTTTAGTGCCAATCTTACTGTTCTTTTTTATAATTTCCCCCCACAGCTCAATTCCTTAGTTCTGAAACTAATTTCCCTTTAAAAATCTGTGTCCCTCTACCACTCATAAGCTGGGGGAGGCTACTTGTTTATGGAACAAGATTTCAGAACATTTTACTGAGCCTTATAGTTGCTAGATCATTCTAAATAATTGATATGGAACCCAATGGTGTTCAACAGAACATTTTTGATGATGAAAATAGTCTATCATGTGCTGTATGATACAGTAGACACTAGCCACCAGCCACCTGTGGCAATTAAACACTGAGAGTGTGGTTAGTGTGCCTGTGAAACTAAATTGTTACTTAAATTTAAATAGCCACGTGTGACTGTTGGCTACCACATTGAAACCACATAGCTATATACATATTTTCAAAGGCCATTTATTATTACATTAAAAATTAATCTACATGTACTCATTTTTGTGTGTTTTATTAGTGTTGGGAGAAGTGGGTAGTAGATGAGACAGAGACAACTACATTACTCTGTTGATATTTAATTACGAAGAATCCTACATGGCCAGCTCTGTTGTAGGAAATATGTTTCACCATCAAGAATTTAGGAATTTATTGTAAAGGGAACTATGTGTTATGCTATTTCAGAACTAAGGAATTACAGCAACACTCTACTTATCCAGCAGTCAGTGTCCAATGAACTTTGCAAATAAGAAGGGAAGAGGCCAAAAGTGAACAAAAGAGACCTCTGAGTGGCCTCTGAAAAATACTGTCTGGCCCCAAATAATGTTGCCAACCATAATTTCCTATGCTCCCTACACATGTGCATCTTGCTTAGTGACACTAGTTTAGCACACCCTTTCTTGCAAAATGTGGAGTTTTACATCCTACTTTTTGACTTGGTTGTCCTTCTCTATGCTCCCATCTCTGTCTACTGAAATCCCATCTGCCTTTGAAAGTCAAAGCCATCCATGCTCTTTGGGCTTCTGTTTCATAAGCACTGTGTCAAGGAGTGCATTTGGTACCTAGCAACCTAATGAAACATGAGCAGACTCAGAACGGATGAGGCTGGGCAGGTTTAAAGTGTCCTAGAAAGTCAACCACTGCTCCAAGTCTGCTGTCCAATTGGAACATCATTTTCTTTGACAGACAGGTATTATTTATATAGAGTAATGTACTTAGAGGCACAAGGAGGATCAGGCTTCCCCTGGTTCCTCTCAGCTCTATTTCCCGCATTTCTAATATTTACAGTTTCCTAATTAACCTCCACCTTTAGGGTGAGATTATATATATTTTCTCTTTTATTCATAAAACATATGATCACCTACTCTTCATTGATCCAAAATATCTACATAAAAAGCATTTCCCTTACTTCTCCTATTATTTTCCACTGTTCTCAAGTGGACCAGCTTGCAGTGGCTTTTTTTCTTTCTTTTTTAGTGCCATGCTTAAGGTTATAAGAGCCAACATTCTCCAGTTTCCTTAAATTTTGGTTTCTTGTCCCCAGCTACGCTACATTTTGTGAGTACGTAGTCTGTGCTCGAAAGCCAATCGTGATAGTTTAACTCACTGCTTTGCTATAATGGATCAAGGCCTGCCACCTGCTCAGCTCAGGGTCTTGGGATTCTTGCTCTTCTCCCATTTTACTAGACTCAGTCACATCTGTCATTTGCAACATCTCATGTTGGAAAGCATAAATTGTTTTCATGTGTCATCATCTCAAGTGGACATGGCTTAAGCAGGAGAAAACTTATTCAAAATATTCTTGGCTGTTTCATAGAATGACAATATTGTGGGAAGCATCACAAAGCAGTTAGGCCATAGAAATACATGAGTCCCTGGACTTAACTCCCCCAGAACTCTCTCTGCCTCTCAGTTTTACATTTCTCTGTTTGCTGGTATCACTCTCTATTTCTGTGCTAGATGTATTCTCCACAATGGGAAATACGGCTAACAACCACCCAACTTGACTTTCTGGGTCACAAGTGTATATACCCTGGAAAAGGCTCTGATTGGTCCAGCTTGTGTCAGCCCACCCCTAGATCATTTGGCTATAGCCAAGACAACAGAGTCATAGCTTATAATATGTTATCTTCACAACAGGCTTGTTGGAGAGTGGTGCAAGGACATATGTTCCATTTCAGCCCAATTTTTTTCTCCCTTTTTTCAACTCCGATGGACTTCCAAGTCCATCTCAAGCTCCACCACAACCACAACATTACCCCTTTATAAAGCGCTCTAGGAATGTGGGAGGAACATAGTTTAGACTGGTTTAAGTTAAAGTCCTGGCCAAAGTATTGACTGCTACTTATGACTTTGTAACTTTGACCCCTTTATTTTCACTGGTGAAAATAAAGGGAAGAAAGGTAAATTTTGATAGGATTATGGAACTTTGAAAGTCATCTAACAAAAGAGTGTTTATATAATTTTTTGAACAAGAAATTATAAGTGGTATTTGCAGAATTGTAATGTAAGCAGCTGGTACACCAGCTTATTGCCGAATTCAGTGGTTGTGAAGATGATCAGGGTAATGCTTAGCATGAGATCTAATCATATAAGAAAGCCCCTAGGAAACACAGGAAGTCATTTGATCTTGATAATAGGCTGAAGTTAAGATGGTTGCTTTTTTGCCTTGTGTCTTAGCTCTCACATCGTCTTTCTCCATCTAGGCACTACGCTCAATTTCTGCCTTTTGTTCACCAAACCAGCCATTTTTCACTTTTAACTTCAGAGAGTGGTAGGTGCCTATCTTTTTATCTAGTCACTCCAGTTTATTTTCAGAATCTTAGCAAAACTAGGATTTTTAGAGGGAAGATGAAGTGAATGAGACAAAACTGAAAAAATTTGAATAAAAAATTAAAATATGGGTTGGCCAAAAGTCCTCATGGTTTTTTCCATAAAGTAAAACACACTTTTCATTTTCACCAATAACTTTATTGATTTGAATGTTTTGAGTATATTGGCTATCTCCCATGTGGTAGAAAATTAATTGTTCTCAATTAACGTCTCCATTTGATCATTATCAATGTCAGCTGGTCTATCTGCTGACCAGCTGGCCAGCTGATGCTCTGACCATGGAGCGTCATCCAGTGAGGAATCTCCAGCACAAAACTTCACAAACCATTTTTTGACATGCTCGATTGGTCAGAGCAACTTCTCCATACACTGCACAAATCTTATTCTGTGTTTCAGTTGCATTTTTACCTTTCTTGAAGTAATAAAGCATACTATGCTGAAAATATCACTTATTTTCTTTTATTTTCAATATTGAAATGGCTATACAAACATTCACCAATTTTGATAAGTTGTTTTTAAATGCATGCAGATATGATAGCTGTCACAATATGACCCAACAAAATTGTTTTGAATGAAGTTAAAGATAACTAAACACTACTAGAGCCATCTTATGGAAAAACCAAACAAACTTTTTGACCAACCCAATTTCCAAACAGATTATTGAATCTAAATTCAATCTAGTAAATATATTTTTTATTATCTAAGATTTTCAATATTGTTTTAGTCCAAAGAACTATAGAATATCTAGATTTGGAAACCAAAATAAAGTAGAGCTACAGATTAAGGGGTTAGGTTAGTGATTCTCACATTTAGGTGGTATGACATCTGAAATTCATGATACTTATTGGACAATAAACAAAATTACAAAACATCGCTATGCTAACTTTAAAGGAACTAAGTTAACAATTGTGTGCTTAATAAGATATCATCTTTTGCTAGATTTTAGCATACACACTCTGTACTATCTGTCAAAGACAGAAATAATTACAGGAGAAAAACTAAATCAAGAACACGCTATTCCATTGGCTTACTATTGTTCTCTGAATTAAGAGAAGAAATATAACATTTGATTTTAGCGACAACATATTTTGATGGAGCTCAGTGAGAGCATAATCTGAGAACCAGCAAATCAGGGCTCAGACATTCTGTATGCTCTCCAAAGGATGGTGGGGTAAACTTCATCACAATGCATATCCTTCGCTTTCTGCTTCCAGTCTTCAGTACCATGAGGTAGGGATAAATTGCCCAGCAATACATACAGAAAAGAAAAAGACGTTCTCAACTCTGGCTATATTTTATTTTAGTTTTTAAATTTATTAATTTGAGGGAGAGAAGGGGGCAGAAAGACACACACACACACACACACACACACACACAGATCAATTTGTTGTTCCACTTAGTTATGCATTCAGTAGTTGGTTCATGTATGTGCCCTGACCAGAGATCAAACCCACTACCTTGGCATATCAGGACACTGCTCTAACTACCTAAGCTACCTGGCCAGGGCAACTCTGGCTATATTTCAGAATCACTAGGCAAGCCTTGAAACAAATGTAGATGACAGAACCCACCCCAGATCAATGCAGTTAGAGTCTGTCTGTAGGGTAATACTTGGGTATGGCTGTTTTGAAAATTCTCCCCAGTTGATCCTAATATGCAGCTCATGTTGAGAATCACTGATGGAAGAGATGAAAAAGAGTCATGAATGTCCTAGCCTAGCAATCAAGAGTCTTAAATTATTATTCACATTTTGGGCAGGGCAGTGCAACTATTTTACATCTCACTTTCCTTAGTTGGAAATGAAAGAATGAGACTAAAAGATCTTATGTATTTTTCTAGCTCGATGACTCTTTAGATGTACTCCTGGAGATTTGTATGTAAATATAATTTTCTGTAAATAGGATCAATATAGTTAAACAAATTCTGCAATAAATTCTTCAGTAGTGCAAATGTATATAAAATGCATATGATAATGTTTTTGTATATTATTTAGTACAACTCGAATTCAGAAATTATTCATTATTTCCTTGCTACAGATACTTTAACAAATTTAAGAAAATGACTTCACTCAGCAGACTGGACTCCCCTTTGTCATCATCATCATCTAGAGAACATCTTTATGTTTCTTAATTTAGAGAACAACTCTCTTTATTTAATGTTTCCTGGTCA
Source organism: Phyllostomus discolor (assembly GCF_004126475.2). Classification (NCBI taxonomy): domain Eukaryota; kingdom Metazoa; phylum Chordata; class Mammalia; order Chiroptera; family Phyllostomidae; genus Phyllostomus; species Phyllostomus discolor. Next base: position 38,215,431 of record NC_040904.2, on the reverse strand, counting down.
CTCTCTATTAATTTCTCAAGTTTTGTTTTTTTTTTGAGAATGTTAAAAATGTCATCACATGAGCTTGCTGGGCCACCTGAGCAATATCTCACTTGTCTGTCAAAGGCTGGGAGACCTTTAATGTCATTTACCTTCATCATTTATCCATTCTTTTCATGGATTTAACCAGTGTGTGTCAAGGGGTATAGCATGGATGGAGCCAATTAGTGGATAGAGTTACTGCTTCACTGTCTCTCTCACAGCTGATTTCTGACTTAATGCAACTACATTTTATTTTTCCCATTTTCTGGATGAAGACAGTGAGAGCTGGAAAGCTCAGTGATTTTCCTATCAAATGTAACAGGGAGTTGGTATGAGGATTTTTCTCCTTCAAACTCAGCAGCTTTGTGTGAGCTCCCACAAGTTAAATAAAGTGTTCATTTAATAAACATTTAAGGAAAATCATTTGTGTGCGTGGAGTTGAGGATAATAGAAAGGTAATAAGATTAAGTCTCAGCAGGATTCCTCTCAGAGAAGTGAATGTAAAGAGATTTTGGTAACGTGATTAGATTCTTCCTCTGGGTAGAAGGTGAGACCTGAGAACTAAGGGGCCTTGATCTGGGTGGAGCTATACCGCTAGGTTAGAGAGAGGTTCTGCCTGTGGAGGAGGAGGGGGAGGGGGCGGAGGGGGAGGGGGAGGAAGAGGGGGAGGAGGAGGGGGAGGAGGAGATGATCATGCAAAAGAAAGACTGAGCAGAATTGGGAGATGCTGGAGACCATGCGTTACCTTAACACTAGTAAATCTAACATGTCCTGAATACTTAATGTGAGTGGATTTAATATGAAAATCTTAAAAAAAAAATCTTGGTTCTTCATCCAGAATGTCCCAGTATAATTGAAAATGTATGAGGAGGCTGTGTTCAGATACATGAGGAAGAAGACAGCCAAGCACTCATAGCTCACACTATGGAATCGGATTCAGGAAAGGTTCCAAAGGTGTCTGCAAGGCAGCGAGAGGGTGAGGGAGAAGGAAGAGTCATTACGTGTTATCCCAAACTGAGTGGAACACACCCCACTATCTTCAGCCAAAAACATGAGACTGCATAATCTTAGAGACAACAGTGATGTGAAAATGATTTAGTTATACTCTATTAAAAAGTAATTGCCAATGGCAGAATAGTCCCTAATGTTTCAAGATATGTAAACAATTCTCAAAATAGGAAAACCTAGAAGTATCACAAATAATAGTGGCATCTTACTTTATTTCCTTAGCTGAGTGACATATTATGCAGAGGTAAGAATGCTGAAGAAGGCCAACATTTGTATCATTAGTAAAAATTTAAAATTCAAGGACTTAATTAAATCATTTTGTTTCTTCCTTAGACACATAGTATTTCATCATGGTAGGTTCATGGGATTGTAGGAGAGTGTGCATCTATGTGTGTTTTCAATGGAATCCACCTAATATTTTAACCTGAAAGTTTTTTCTTGATGTAGAATTGCTGTAATGGGCTTTTTTACATTCACTGTATTTGAAATAAATGCTGGGGCCTGCCTCATTATTGTTGGTGATAAAATATTGCTAAATTTGTCCAAATGGATACCTACACAATGATTTGAACAAATGAATCACATATTTACATGATGTTCTTTTGTTTAAATACGAAGGTAATCTTGAATTATTTTAACAGAGCATACGCCTATGTAATAAGTCAGTTTTCAACATTGTTTGTGATGAATATGCCAGTTTCTTTAGAAGGTATATTATTCTATTGGTTAAAATATTAAGCAATTCCCAAAGCACTTAAATTCAATTTGATTGGGCTAGGTCATAATAGTTTTTCATTTAAGCACGGACAAGAGTCCCTAGAATAACGAATCCAGCCCCCAAACTTTCATTCTAAATTTAGGTCAGGTAATTAGTGTATATTTCCCACAAGAAACAGGTAACTATAGTAGCAAATGTCCACCTACATGGAAGAGTAGAGGTCTCATTTGTGTGTTTTAATAACACTACAGTAACTGAAAACCGGGATTGGACCACAACTTGTGCACTACTTTTAAAATCTGGCATTTGCTGTTTCTATAAATTTGTCATACCTGTTTCATACCTTCCTACAGAAATGGCACTTGAGCTAAATGCTACTTGTGTTCATCTTGGAAGAAAATCAAATGGGTATACAATCTGGTATGAAAGTGTAATACTGCACTAAGTTATATTTTCTGGCTAAGGGAGACCAGCAAAGATATTTTAGGCATCAGTAAATGAGAACCCTGCTTAAGAAATTTGTGCTCTGCTGTGTCTGCAGTTGTATAGTCACCAGGGATATGATTAGTTCCATGTGTGTCTTCCTCATTTATCATCTAACTTAGATCCATATCCAAATGAGAGTTAATAGGGGCGTGATGTGGAAGTTGTCATAATTCTATAGGTCTATTTCTTCCCTACACAAAAATGTAGTAACAGATTTTTTTCATGATAAGAGAAACATTTTTACCATGTAGGTTTCTGGGTACATTTAAAAATCATTAAAGCATATTATCTTCTTACATGAGTCATTGAAAAGGAATTTGGTCACTTTAAGCAATGCAAACAACAACAACAACAACAAAAAAACTGGCCTTCTGGTTTGACACATTAGTCTGGGAGAAGTTTCTTGTACAGAAAGCATGCATGAGTTTCTGAAGTTACAGTGCTATGAGCCAGAGCCTGGGCTTGGGTGAATTCCTAGAAAAGTGCTTCTCAGGAAATAACTTTCATGAAGATAACTTTTTGGTCTGTGCTGGTGACTTCTCTCTGCCTCATCATGCACACATCACTGCACCTTTTTGTTTTGAAAATCTCTACATCATTTATTCCAGCCTACCTTTATCAGAAGTGTTCATAAGCGAACAAATATGAATTATATTCAACTATTGTCATTGATCCTCTATCTTATTTCCCTCATGCACAGAATGGTTACATTGGATTTTCTCATTTAGCTCATTTGGTTTGGTGAAAAGATATGCACTATATTGTCATAAGGATGTCCTATATTGATTACTACAAGGATCAAAAGTAGAAAACAAATATACCTTAAGAAATGAATGAATGCATGTTTGAAATGTTTCTATATTTTTTGTACCCTAAAATATAATCTGCAAATAAACTTTTGCTGCCAAATCCAGAAGTAGAAAGTTGTCAAAAAGGGGATAGATTTGGATGGAGTTTGTTCAAGACGAATTCTGTAAAATCCAAGTTATGGATTTAGTTAGGGATTTCCTCCCAAGATCATGTATAAAATGACCCTGTTTCTTTTCTTCACATCTAAACTATTTTCAGAAGATGTTTTTCCCAGGGTTCTCCCCATGCTAGATCTCTGATGAGGCACATAAAGAACTGATGTAGGTAGACTGATAAGACAGATGCCATCAATAAATGCCTTCACAAAAATACTTGCCTGTCACAAGTTAATTTGATGCAGTATTTTCTGTCATGAGGGTGGATTAATTTTGTCCATTTTCTCCTCTTGTCGTAATTCTTGTCATGTGAATAAGAATGTGTTATAAAGAAGAATATACTAGACATTATAGTTCTGTGATAACTCATTTTTGTGACAAAAAATATAATGAGACCAGACAATAGTGCAAATTCATCATATTCTTACAGTGAACTTAATATTGACTTTCTGGCTTCTGTTCATGATTTTGAGGGCATGTCACTTATGGTTTTATACCAACCAAATGATTAAAGAAACCACCATTGAAAGACTTGTACTGATTACAAAAGCCTTTCAACAGGAAAATAATAAAACCATTTTGATTTTCTTTCCTTTCCAGCTTAAACACATATTTAATGTATACTTGTGAGTTCTTTTTGATGAAGACTCATTGATTTGATAAAGTTACTCAGAAAATGTTATAAGTTTGAAGATTAGACTGCATTTATCATTGAGGAAAGAGTGAGTTTCTTAATGAATCACTATTGTAAATCATAAAAGAAAAACAGTTTTATAAAAAGAAACTTTCAGAAACATTTCTCATAGTTTGTCTCAGTAGCTAAAGCACTGAAGCAATAATTTTTAGCCTGGTCTATAGCTCTAATAAAAAAAAAACCCAGGTTCAAGAAATACCTCCCTACCAGACTAGTTGTTTTTAATTGGCTTCCATTTCCACCACCCCTACCCTAACTCCATGGATTCTCTACCACCAACTCCATGGAGTCTTTCATTTCTTCTTTTCATATTGAAACAAAGACAGGCAATTATTCACAATCAACTGTTTCTTTTGTTCAACTTCAGAAAAATATTTAAAGAGAACCATAGGAGATAGAATCTGAGATCTGTGTTTTGGAGATAGAATCTCCTATGGGAACATTAGAACTAGAAGAATAGTCCTACATTAGAAAATGTCCTCTAAGTCACACATTTACTACCATTCCTATGCTCATTTTGACTGGTGAAAATCATACACAATTACTCCTTTTTTAAAAAGATTTATTTATTTATTTTTAGAGAGGGAAGGGAGGGAGAGAGAGAGAGAGAGAGAGAGAGAGAGAGAGAGAGAGAGAGAGAGAGAGAGAGAGAGAAACATCAATGTGGGGTTGCTGGTGGTTCTGGCCTGCAACCCAGGAATGTACCCTGGCTGGGAATCAAACCTGGGACACTTTGGTTCCCAGCCCGTGCTCAATCCACTGAGCTACGCCAGCCAGGGCACAATTACTCTTTTATTCTGCGTTCATATAGTTCTTCAGAATCCTTCTTAACACAGCACTAGAAAGGATGTGCTGACAATTGCCTCTGTCTCAAGAGTTGAAGCCTACTTATAATTTTCTTTCATAAGATTCACTGTCTACGTGTCTGACATATGGATAACATTAAGTTAAGTGCTCATTGAATGGATGATTAAATGTTTTAAATTTACAATGAGAAAAATGGTCTATATCTACATAACGGGGGTCTCATTTCTCTTGTGATATGAGAGTGCTTCTGTCAACAATGTTTCTTGTGATTTGACTTTTTCCCAAGAGAAGGTGATGAGCATGCATAAAAATTTATGTGAAGAGCTATTCAGAGATCTGTGTTTATGCACTTGAAACCTATACATATTGTGAGTATAAACATAAACATAAATTCACCCAGAATACAGTGTAGTAGAAAGACTGCTAGGCATTGCTTCTGCTTGCCCCTTTACAGGGCCTTGGGTCTCAATTTCCTCAGCTATAAAATTTAAGCAGTTAATTTTTAAAAATTCTGTCCATATTATATATATGTTTATATATATAATGTGCAAAATCAATTATAAAATAAACCAATACATTTTACTTGACCTAATTTTATGGATTCATTTATATCTTAGATAATAAATTAGATATTTTACTTTAATATTTTTCCAAGGACCTTTGATGAAGCTGTCCAAACCCAAAGACTAATTTTTCTTTTCCTAATTATAATTACTTGTAGGGGAAAATATGTGATTGTATTCTTTACTTGTTGGAACCTGGAAATTCTATGCTGGTGTTAAAATGAGAATATCTCCAGCCTCTTTTGAAATGAAGTACAAAGAATAGTCTCTAGCTGAGGATGAATTTATTCAGGTAGAGACCCACTCTTGAGTGTTCTGGAACATCTGCTGCCTTCTGAGAAAAAAAAGGCCCGATCTGATATGGATTTTTGCAAAAGGTGCTCATACAGAAAGCCTGAGTCACCCAATGGGAAAGCAGCTAATTGACAAGACAGTCTTGGAATGAATTTAGCTGCTGGTTGGCAGGTGGGGTACATGTAAAGCATCGCATCCAGGCTACACAGTAATTTGTTTTTAATTACCATGTTTGCTTGGAAAGGCTTTGAGGTCTACTTACTGTTCATACTGGTATGCTAATTGACTGGAGATTTACAAACTTGGTTTTACATAGTGTCCTTTTCCATTGCCTGTGGTGATCTGAATAGCATGTTATTTACTTAGTTCTAAACTTTGTTTTAGTATCTCAAATAAAGATAAAAGAGAAAACTTATCTCTTATTAAAACCCCTCAACTTCAACTAGTCAAGACTATAAGCATGTATTACCCTTTAAGCATGCCTTTGATTTCATTTTGTTTCCTGGCTTCAAAAATGGAATTTTGTGTGTGTGTTCATGTGAGTGAAATATTCATGAGTGTCAACAAGTAAATACTAATTTATGTGCATGCTCTTACAGCCCAGGGAGGCGGGAGGTGGGAGAGGGAGGTGAGGCTGGTATGAGGAGAACAGCCAGGGTGCAAGAGAAGCCAAGCAAATGGTGAGCCAGGTGCCTTCCCAGCAGGAAGTGTGCCCAGGGGCACAGCCTGGCAGCCCACAGTGGGTCAGATGGGGTTCAGAGGAGCCCAGGTGCAGGGAAGTCCACGCCCACAACCTGAGAGCAGTCGTGGATCAAGCTGGGCTGGATGAGAATAGGCAGAGAAATGAGCTACGTGAATGATGAAGAGGCAGGCAGATCTGGGTCAGATGAAACATTGGAGCCAGTGAGTGAGAAGGCGAGCATCCATGTAGCATACAAGGGTTGTGTGAAATTCTGCCAGTCTGAAAGGTAGCCCTGTCTAAAGGTGAACTGAGAGATGTGATTGTAATATTATAATTGTGTCTCTAGGGTCTTCAAGCTGTTGGGTTGGGGGTGAGGGACTAATACAAATTATCAGCGATCTAAGAAGGTGTCCTGTTGTCAGTGCTTGTTGCATTTGTATTGATAGAAAATTCCTGATACAAATTTAAATGATAAAAATCCCATTTTAAATATTTAGCCTGACTGTGATTCCTGGGGTCAAGGACGCAGTTGTTTCTGTACTTTACACGGGTGTACTCTAGTTTAGTCCTTCAGGGTCTATAATGGTTCTTGACAGGTAATTGGTGCCTAATGGTTTCATCTAATATGCATTGAATAAATGATCATTTTTCTTTCTGTAGTGTTTTAGCCCCATCTTAAAGATATAAATTGTGGCTCTGTGCACACAAGAATCCAGTATAAGCAGAATAAAGTTTAGAACCTTTGTCGAATTTAGATACCAATGCATTTTGACTTGTTAATCTAAATAATTTTACTTTGTTCTTTTTGGAAAGTGGGTAGAGGTTATGCTTTCTGCATAATTGCCTGAATTTAAAAATTGATTTAGTTATTGTCAATACTGTCAGAAGTCATTATTGTGTTGGGTTGCTATTAATATAATATTATATGGCCAGGGTTGCAGGAATGCCGACCTGGACCAAAAGTGCCTACTTTAAATAGAAAGATGAATGTTAACACCCATGTGCTCAATGATATTTTTCTTTTTAAAAAGCTATATTCCCATTGCAAATTGTGCTGCTATGAACAGTAAAGGGTTTTCAGAAACAATGATAAAGGACACATGGACAATAACAGGGCGGGTGGAAACAGGGGAGAGAGGTGGGGAGAGCTGGGGTGTTAGGGAGGGGTGGGGGGAAAAGGCAGAAAACTGTATTTGAACAACAATAAAAAAATTATACTCCCTAAAAACATGGCTAAATCACTGCTTCTCAAACTGGAGCCACACCCTCTTCCTTGGCAGGGATAGGGCAGTGGGATGAATCTGGGGTCGCATAGGTTTTAAAGCATCAAGTCATATTTCTATGGATTCAGACCACTGGGTTCAGTTCAGGTTCTCTATCATTTACTAGTGTTATGAGATGGGTCAAGTGATCTCACCTGTAAAATGGGAGCAATAACAGTACTGCAATAACAGCACTGGCGTGAGGACTGGTTATGCTCCTATGAGTAGTGAATTTAGAATGCTGCCAAAAACCATACAGGAAGCACTATATGTTGGGTACCATTAATGAAATTCTGACTATAATAATTATTAATTGTGATTCGTATTTGAGGGGAGGAAGGTGACTAGAGGTTAGAAAAAGAATTTTGACTTCTTGTAAATGTCAAAAAATATAGTGGTAGATAGGATGAAAATACAAATATTCATTTGAAAATTGGAGCAATTTTCTCTCCACCTAGACTTTTAACCAAGATTTTATTTTCCACCCAAATGTTTGATAACATGGTGGGTATAAGATATACATTTTCATGAAAAAAGGTGAGACAGTCATAGACCACGTTTGAAAAAAGATACTTATAGAGATTGATTAATTCTCTGTGCTTTTTTTAAATTGTGGAGATAATAATTAAGCTGTGTTTTCATGACAAGTGTAATTATGAAACAATACTGACTGAGAATTTAAGACTTGTACAATTAACACAAAATGGTGGTAGCCAAACATATTGTAATCTACTAACAATCATAAAGCAAATTAATTTTATTAAAACAAGAAAAGAGATCTGACTTAAACATAGACATGGAGGAACGTGAAATGTAAAGCAGAATTTGGGTGGCCCAGTGATCGAAGTTGATCATCCTAGGGTAGTCATGACTCTAATGAAAGTCATTATCTGTGGATCTTCACTGAGGGATGTTACTTTGAAGCCCAGTCGGGACATCATAATCAATACACCCACTTATATAGTTTTTTTCTGGGATTGCCTTCTATTGTTTGAAATCACATTTAATCCTTCCACTATAGGAGGCTGATATGCAATTGTGAATGCCTGAATCACACTGATTTACTCCCTAATTTCATTTGAAGAAGCCACTTTATAAACTAATATCCTGATTCTGAGCAGAAAAGAGATGGAATACAAAATAAAATGTCCACAGGGGGTTTCAGCATTTCATTTGGGGTGTCATATTGAACATTAAAATGCAATGTAATAAAAAAATGTTTAGAAGAGATGAGATGATGGTGTCCTTTTGAATAACTCAAAGAGAAAAACACTGCTTCGGCTTTGAGTGCTGCATTTTATTTATAGCTTCAACTGATATCTTAGCTTCAATCATGGAACATCTAGTTAGTTTGCAGAGATGGTTTTATAAGCCTCCTGGGTGAAGGGAAATAGCCTGCCCTGATTGGTCCACCAATAGGTGGCTAGCTGAAGAAAAAACAAAGGAGGAAAGATGAAGAAAACTAGTGAGCAGTGTGAAAGGTGGAACGGAAGTTTCCCAGGGGAAATGTGTGTGAGTGGAAGATTACTTTCAAAACCTAAGAACTTGGAGGACAATGGAAGGGCAAGATAATAAGAAAAATAGAAAGGGAGGCAACTCGGCTACACTGTGAGCAAATAGCTGGTTTAAGGGAGGAAATTCAAGCTGGATATTTTAAAAACTTTGTAGACAAAAAGTGAAGATGGCAATACAAAATAGCTATTTGTTAATAGATGTATTTGTCAATAGCTATATCTAGAGCTCTTTAGAATACCATGGTTTTAAACAAAATGAAATGAAACTGAATTTAATTAAGTAAATTTGAGAGTCTACTCATGTAGCTTATAATATACTTGCACTAAAAACATGTATAGACTACATATTTTTGCATATAATAGATTATTTGTTTATATATTATTTGGTTATATTATTTTACATAATACATATGTTAGACTATGTTAATGTAATATTTATTTTATTCTAGCCTCCATTTTTCTTTAAGGTTAAGATTATGATTCAGAAAAATAAAAGTAGTTTAAAAGATCTGTTAAAAAGTGTTTTGTAGAGCAGTCATTTCCAAATGGACAGTGCTCAGTTAAATTGACTTTGAGGATCAAATCCTGTGAGCTCTGCCTTTCAAACATACCCAGAGGCCGATTGCTTCTTATCCCCTCCCCTGCTGCTACACACCATCTTTCAGTAGATATGGAAATAACCTTCCAACTGGTCTCCCTATTGCTACCTTAGTCCTGAGATCACAGCCAGAGAGGTGCTGTGAAAATGAAAGTCACATTATGCTACTCCTCTGCTCACACTCTAAAAGCTCCCGGTCTCACTCACAGTCCCAGTCCCTGCGTGCTCAGCACCTGCAGAAAGACTGCCCTGCAGAAAGACCTGAAGCACTGCGGAGCCGAGCCTACAGGATACAGCCTTTGTGTTTGTATTATAGTCAAAGCACTCCTTTTCACTGGCTAATTCACTTCAAAGAGTCTGGGAGTCAACCATTTTGCTTTCCAAGTTCCACAAATCTGGACCTCATTTCTGGCACTGCATTTGCTATAACCCAGTTCTATTAGAATATAACCATGCGGCAGTTTTATGGAGTTCGTCATAATCAGGTTTCACCTGTTATACTTATTATAATTCACACTGTGTTTAATGATTCTTATCCAAGCCAGTCACTCACTGCACAAGGTTGAGAGTCCCCAACTGCCTTTTAAGAAAAATAAAATAGAAATCATTCTGAGAGTAGAAAGTTCAAGTTGGAGACATTTGGCTGTAGAAATTTGGAAGTTATTGTTTTTTAATTGTGAGGAGATATGTTTTTGACCTAGAGTGACCCAAGTAGGTCAATAAAGAAGGAACTGTTTTGACTGAGCTTTTAAGATGTTTTCAAGTAAAGGAGACAAGTAGCATGTATAATTGATGAGAATGCAGCATTGAATAAATGCTAAAAAAACTTTTGGACCAGATATAGTGGCTCCCAAACTTCCTGTTCATTGTTAAAATACAGATGCAAGGTCTTGCCTATAATATTGTGATTTAGAGCCAGAGTGGGCTCAAAAATATATGTGTATTTAACAGTAGCCCTGAACCTCTTTGAGAAACTCTAGAAGAAGCTAGAAGACAAGAATATGGGTTCTCATCTTGACAGGGCAGAGTTACATGACCTTGGCTGTGTAACATTCTGTTTCTTTTCAGGTTTTCTATGAATGATATTAACAATTCACAGTTGTGTATAAACTTATAGAACATAAATATTATTTTCATGCATTATCTAATTTAATATTTCTAGAATTTTGCAAGGTAGTTATGACTGTCTCCAGTTTATGAGAAAAAAATCCAAGGTTCAGAAGGGTTATCATAGGTCACTGACAGACCTGTGACAAGAGCAAGATGAGAAATCATGCTCCTTTAACCCTACACTGTGCCCATTACTATACTTCAGATGCAAATGAGAGAGAAGATTCAGATTATATGTTTCCTTCTAGTTAAATTATGTGATTTATTCAGCCAGTTTAGATAGATACAGGGTTATTTTCAGTCCACATTTCCACCAGAGCAGGGTTCAATTCCAAGCAGTTATTCTGGTTAAATTGATGGCTGAAACACATTAAATAAGAAGCTAATCTTTTCCTGGTCTAGATTTTTCTGTTTTATTAATCACTGGGTCATACAGATGACTTACTTGATAATCAGTTCCATGGATTAGCACATGACTTTAGGGGAATGAGATGCAATGGAAAGGGAAGCAACCAGCAAAAATGAACTGACTCTCACACTAAGAAATAGCTGACGACATTGCAGCAGAGTTCTCTCCTAGAACATGAACTAATGTAATTTTATATTGGGGAGCAGCAATAATAACCCCCTCCTCCCCATGTGCATTCTGAACAAAATGCGAAGTAAGGCCAAACAGTAGGGAAGAGGAGGGATCAAATAGCATTCACATTAATCGCAATCTAAGTGCGAATGTGGCTTCTAGCTGTCCACATGCAGCCTTCCTAACCGGAGGCACAGAGTGGTCAGACAGCCTCCTCTGGGGGGAGGGGACTTCCAGTGAAAGCAGGTGTCCCGCCTCTGCAGGAAAGCTGTCCCCAAGAGGCTGGAAAGTGCAAGAAGCTGCCTGGAGTGTGCCAGGCTCCTCTTCCAACTTCACAGACAGGTTACTTGCTCCTCCTCCTTGGGCATGAGTAAAGGCAGGGCAAGAGGCCAGGAGTTTTGAGGGGAAACCCCTCCTCAAGCAACGGAGAGAAGAGAGGAGTGGGGAATAAGTGTGCCCTCCTAGACACAGCCTTCCGTCTAATGAGAGCTATGGGGGACTTGGAAATGGGAATGGGGATCTTAAGTAGAATTTGCAGGGTCTTCCTTTTGGTGGAAGAAAGGTGATAAGGGAGTGGACCTTTTCTATGTTTGCACTGTTTTCTCATATAGAAACGTCAGGGTCTGGTCTCTTTTACCTGCTCTGAAGTGAAAGATTCAGCTTTCTTCACATGCTGTATTTTTCTCCTTTTAGAGGCTCCCTTGAGGAAAGCTGCCTCCATTCTAGCTTGAGATTCCAGCCCATTACATGCAGCACATCTCCCTGCCTTGCACACATTGTTCCATAGTCATAAAAAAAAATCCCCATGTCCTCAGCGGACAGAAATAGAAGGGCTATATTTTTGAAAGGTTACTGAGTTGAAGACTTGTCTAGTAGCATTGTTGATATTTTATTTTCAGGACTAGAAAAGCATCTAATTTGAAGGAATCGGGAGTAAACAGCACTGCACAAAATTGGCATCATATTAAGCTTGCACAGTCAAACCTCACTGAGTGACATTGGCTAGAGAGAGCTCTATGGCAACCTAAGAAATGAGAATTTAGAGTGTCAGGCAACAGAGAAAATCAAATTATTGTCAACTTGCTACAGGAACTCTGTTTGAGCAAATATGTCATGCAGTCGGCAGCAGACATTTAAAAAGCCATGCCTCTCAGCAAATAAATTGCTTGGTTACTCCGTTAAAGCATTTTCATTTTTAATCTCACCTTCAAGATCTTTTATCCCTATTTCTGTTCCTGCTCTCTCATACCACAAAGCTTTCTTCTCTCACCAGCAGAAAAGATAGCATGTTTAAGAATCATGGGGTAGCAGAGCTGAAAGCAACTTGAACACTTCTATCCTAACAGCCTCATTTTACCCATGGAAACCGAATCTCAGTGACATTAATCGGTAGCCCTAGGTACCCCCACCCCCATACAGCAGCAATGCAGCCAGCAGTAGAGCTCAGTTCCCCCAAGCAGCCACCTACAATAAAAGGTCACACAATTACCTGACAGAAGCGGACTGTTTTCTATTTGTTCTACCACTTTAACATTTAAAAAGCGATTTAATTTTAAAGTAATGCATAACCCTTAATAGCAGCTTATAGGGTTGATATTTTTGGAGATTCTTGGAGCTGGTCTTAGAGGAACTACTTGTAATAATGTTGTTGTTACTATTGATCACTCTGCTTGACACTCTGCTAAGTGCTTCGCAAACCTAATTTCTTTTAACCTTCACAACTATATTACACGAATCTCATAGAGGTCAAGTTCTTCAGGAGATACAATGTCAGCTCTCATCAAATTCATTTACCGCTTTTACCTTAGTGTCCCAATGAGGACAAGGAAGGGATCATTATTTCCTTTAAAGCAGAGGCCCTGACCAATCATACTGAATTCATTAGACACTGTCAAATAGAATGCTGCTTACTCCATGGGCACCAAGTGGTATTTCTGATGGGTAATCCCTGGGGGGAGGAGGAGGGGAGCAGAGTACTATTAAATACAGCCATCCCAGAGGTTGTTTTGAATACAGCAGACCTCAGCTCAACTATTCACTGAGTCTTTGGTCCTGGGCAACACACTTAATGAGGTGTGCAGTCATGGGTGTTTGCTGAGGCCATGACACGGGGGGCTTACCTTCTGGACGTGCACGTTAGAAATTTTACGGATTAAGTCTCCAGGCAAACCTTCAAATAATCACCTTGCCATGATGAGTTACCATACAGGATGTTCATCGCCCAAGTTCGCACAGGGCCCTGTAGTAGGCGCTTTAGAAATTCACTCTTAATTCCCATGACAACTGCATTACTGCCCATTTATACAGAAAAATATCGAGGTTTAAAGAAGGCCTAAAGCAAGTCAACAGTGGGATTTGCCCCTGGTGCGAGTGAGTGGATCCTCAGCGTGCTCTCTTTACATTTCACCGCAGAGCCGGCACTGCCTCTGCCTCCTTTCCACTCTGCCCTTCCCCACCCTGCCCTGTCCCTACGTTTGTTTACAATCTCCTGGACGTAACTTATACTTTGAAAGGAAAATAATTTAGGAATTCCACAGCTACTGGCAAAATTGATTTCCCCAAATCTCCCACTTGGCTGATCTGTGACTGACATTCCTAGTCATACCAGTTATTTGAGTACTTTGTTGCAAGAACATTTATCAGCAATTGCTATCTGTACAATGTATCAAGTAAGTGTTATTGGAAAGATGGTTCATGAGTTCCAAACTGCTTTTATAAACCCAGGGTTTGCTATAGCAAAGATGAATGTTACCGGTTCAAATGGCTTTTCACTAGTAATTTCTGCAGTGACTAATATTGTAACTTGGATGCAGCTAATAGGTACAAACAAAGATGGATATAACAAACAGTGCAGATGGATCCTTTTATATTTATACAGAAACTGATTTGATTTTAATCATTCGTTTAGTGTTTATTTAGTGGCTGCTATGTGCTTATCACTCACTGTGCTTGTTACTAAGGGGAATATGACTAGACATTGTTTCATCTCTAAGTTTATACCCTAGATAGGGCGAAAACAAGCACACACACAGCCATAGCTCACATGTGACTTCATTCAACAAAATTTCCAAGGCACATATACATGTACTATACCATTCAGTCCTCACAACAGCCCTACAAGGCAGGTACCACCAACCCTAATTTGTAGTGAGAATGCAGAGGCGGAGAGAGGTAAGAATACAGTGAGAATGTTGGAGAGTCAGGATTTGAGCCTGAATCCTGATGATGGGCCTAGGCATTTCTACTATTCTAGTTAGCCACACAGTGCTCTGACCTTAAAAAGTGAGTGGTACAGAATGACTTACTCCAGAAAAGGGAGCAATCCCTGTAGGACAGGATAGTTGGTCTTGGGTGATGAACAACACTCAAGCAGATGAAGAGGAAGGAGAAAGAGGACTTCCAAGGAGGAGATGTGAGAAGAATGTCTAATAGCAGTATGAATAAGATGTGTGCTGGGCAGCAGATAAGCCAAAGTGAAAGAAGTAGAGAACTGGTTTCAAACAGACTCAAGAAGACTATGCTGGAAGGGCAGGTGGGGCCCAGTTATGGTGAGCCATGGATGCCTGTTTATCAAAATCTAACCTTCCCTGGGCCTGGGGGCAGGGGGTGAAGAAATGTCTTCTCTCTGCCTCTCCTGTGCTGTCCTTCAACCAAAACAAATTATTTTCTTGTTTTAAAGGTCACTTTAAGTCTTCAGGAAGCTTTTACTGGCTGTAACAATTTGGACATTCTCCCTTCAAGGAACTCCTAGAGCATCGATTTTTGTCCTGCAAAATTTATCACTTAATAAGATTCTGTGTTTTGTTTTTCTCTAATTGTGAGTTTGTCTTATGATCTCACCCAGGCAATAAACTTCTGGAAAGTAGGGGCTGTGTCTTATTTATTAGAGCAACTGAGACTCCCTTCAAATACACATATTATAAAACAATGGTAAAATACATCTAAGAACAAAGAATCAAGAGCAGGGAAAATATAAATGGGAATGAGGGCCAACATAAATATGCACAGTTTAAGAATGATAACATGATTTCCTATAGATGCCAAATTGTAAGGGAATAAGGTACCATAATTCTTAGCATCAGGAGAAGACATACTGTGTCTTCAGATAAGCTGTACTTTCTTCAACAATTAATTTTAAGAGATTAATTTTGACATATCAAGGCAGATTATTTAACAAGTTATAAAAAGTTGTATGCCAGTTATCAGTGTATTGCCACTGAGCTCCACGTCCACTCTTCATTGCCAGCTATGCAAAGTTGGAGTTGGAGTAAATATTTCTCCATTGCCGGGCAGCACGGTGTTGAGCTTTGTCCAGAGTGCTGTCAAGAGACATTGGGGGAGGAAAGGGCTTCTTTTTCAGATCTAACCCCCTCCTTGCAGTTGTTTCCAGAAGAACCTGTCATGTCTTTATGGGCAGCTTCTTGAAAAGTTCTGAAAGCAGTATCCTTGCAAGTGCCACTGGTGTTGCTTCTCCCAGAGGATGGCTTCCCTCTAGCACCTCCTCATGCCAAAGCTCTGGTGTTACAGGGTGCAGCCAAGAGGGGGGATCCCAAATAGGCATTTGAAATGGGGTCCAGAACTCAAGGTGTCCAGGAGATTTTAAGGTATCTTCACCCTTTCCCCCACAGGTGTGAGATTGGGAGAAGGGGCACACAGAGCAAGAACATGCAGGACAGCTTTGCAGCTAATCCATGGCATGGTCATTTAGCATACTAATAGCCTTTGGCTAGTCACTTAGATATGCTAAACAGCTATGGCTATGCTCAAGGCCAGGGGGATGGAAAGGAACCCCCCCTCCCCCCCCCCGCAAGATGTGACTGGGGGGCAGGTCCTCTGAGTTATAGCGCCTGCGTGGGAGCTCGGAGAAGATTGGCTCCAGGACTTGGGGCCACACCTGCCCAGACTCATGATGGCAGTCCAGTAAAGCTGGAGGGATATGAGTTCTGGCATGTGAGGCCGAGTGTGGGAGGAGTTGGAAATGGGGCTGCAGAGGAAGATTGGCGCGGGGATTTAAACTGAGATGCAGCAGCCATTGAGGGAGAACCATGCGGTTGTGGAAGTGCGAAGAGGATCACAGCCCTAAGAGAGAGAACCACACAGCTGTAGCAGAGTGGAGACTCCCGCCGCCCTGAGAGGGTGAAGCACGTAGTTTTGGCTGAATGGGGACTCCCATGGCCCTGGGAGAGAGGACCACATGTCTTTGCCAGAGTGGAGACCCCCACAGCTTTAGAAGGGGGAACCACCACCTGGTTTTAGCAGAGATCCCAGCAACTTAGCTGAGGGTGCCAGGAACCCAGGGAGGTCTTCCAGTCGAGATGGAGTACTAACTGGGAATAACCAGAGGACTGCCTGAGCCATAGACTTCTATTTCTTTTCCTGAGATACGGTACTCTGGACTGGGCAAAGGGGGAAGGAAGGAAGGATTGTGTCTGTTTGTGGGTGTTTTAGGGGACTTTAGGATTTTTTGATAAAGACATTAGGTCACTACTTTAAGTTTGTATAGCATTAAATAAAAATTTCCTTTCCTTTTCATGAACCTCTGGCATTGAGAGACATCTTTCCTCTGGTGGCGGACATAACGGACCTGGGGGCTTTTTTTTCAATAATAGTATATCGTCCCAGGCCCCCCTTGTTTGTTCTGTAACACTGGAACTTGGGTATCCAGTTCCCAGGTTCAGCACCTCCCTGTGGGTAGCTCCCATGGCCCCACTCAGGTGGCTTCCCTATGAGTCACGAGGCCTGGCATCTCCTCGTGGATGGATTTCCCAGCGCTGCTCCTCAAGTGGCTTGTAAGCAGGTGCTGATAAACCTTCTCATGTGTACACCTGCAGCACCCCAGAGAGCAGTGTTCTGGTGATAGCCACTTTGAAGGCACCTTCCTGCTGGTGGCTTTTCAGCACCCTCAGAGGTTGGCTTTCCAATGAATCCCACCCAGGCAGCACCTCGACAAACTTTTAAGATCCATTTCCTAATAGAGTTGGTACATATTTAATGTGTAGAAACCATCTAGGAATGTCTCACTGTGTTATCTGGCCTTTCATGCTGATGTTAACCCTCAAAAGGGCTGTGACGATGGGCTTATTTCTTAAGCTCATCAGGCTTTGTTTTTCTCCCAGAAAATGAGGAGAATGAAGTTGTACGTCTATGAAATATGTATTAACTCTTGGATTCACAGATCCCAAACCTTATTCACTTACAACCCTGGCTATAGAACTAAATTTAACTTCTACTATTAGTTGTTCTTAAGTCAGTATAACCCATGAGTATCTGCTACCTCTCAGCGACTTTGTAAAGATGCTCTGTGGTGTTATGTGGAGCCACCTACTCCGTAGAAGAACTGGTATTCTTTTTCTCTGCTCTTACCATCTGCACTGATCAAAACTAACCATTGTGAGTCATGCCATTGTGAGTCATGCTCGTTCATGTATGTCTTGTCCGTGGCTGCTGTTGCACGATAATGGCAGAGCTGAGCAGTTGGGACAGACACCATATGCGTCTCTCTCTTTCACTTTGCACTGCTGCTTGATCCATAACAAATAGCAGCAATGCCGTGAAAACTCAACAGCATTTGAGTGCCATGCATACTGCTGTTCTGTGACATTTAGTTCTATTTATTTTTTACTCACCAGTGCACACTCAGAATGTCAAAACGAGAAGAAAAATACAAAACCCTAAATATTGTGAACATTTTCCTGGTCTATGTATAAACACAATTCTGACTAGATGACTAATTCTATTTTTTAAACTTGCATTAAGCAACTGATTGTTGAAAACAGTATGCTAGACAATACGGTGGCTCATTTTCTTCCTGGTGAATAGTGGCGTAACAATCAGTGTATAATAAAACATATGTAATCAAGAACCTCTGAAATATTTTTACCTCATCTCTGTGCATTTAATAAATACTTCTTGAATGCCTATGCCTCAGGAATTTTTCTAGGTTCAGGGGAAACAATAGTAAAAATGCACAATTGTGGAGCTTACCATTAGTGGAAGTAGTATCAAATAATCACATGCAGGAGTCTGCTTGCAACAGTGAAAAGTGGTAGAAGGTGGTTAGTGGGGGAATGAACCTCAAAGAAAGGCTTTCAATTGGGGAGGTCAGGGAAGGCTTTACAGAGAACTCATCCTTGAGCAGAAAACAGAAGGATGAGTCGTAGTTAATGGAGCAATCAGGAAGGGGACAGTCAGAGGAAATAGTACAGGCACAGATCCAATGGCAGGAGGCAGCTCGGCAAGCACAGGTGGGGCACAGAGACCTGTGTGACTAGGAAACAGCGAGCAAGGGGAGGGCGATAGAGAATGCAGTGGATAGGCAGGTGGTGACCAGGCCTTACAGAGTGTGGTAGACTATTGAGTATTGTGTTTATCCAAGGGGGTGGAAAGCCATTGAAAGATTTTAGGCAGGACAGTGGGCATTGTCATGCATTGTTGAGATTCACACCTTGGAGATCTCCCAGGCAACCTTGTAAATGAACTGGAGGTGACAGAGTGGATCCAAGCAGGCTGGTTAAGAGACTGGCAAGATAGAATTAAATATGTAACCATGAAAAAATGTGCCTCGACTTTAACCGGGTCTTTTAAGGAAACAATTACTTCCCAAACCAGATTGTTTTGCAAGCCTCTGCACTGTCTTCTCCCAAATATTTGTGCTTCTTTACTGGCTGGGGTTACTGCCAGCTCTGGGACTGTCTTGTAAACATCTAAAACACCTGATAGAGGATAGTAATTGCAATGTAAGACCCAAATCCTTCCCTCCAGTCATAAACCAGACATGAATTCCTAACAGCCAGGCAACTGCAAAGAGTGTAGTGAGGCACAGTTGAACCAGGATTTTATATCTCCTTGATGAACAAATTGGCTTATCACACAGGCTGTCTGATGGTTAGCCTTACCGCCAATTGCTAAGACAACAGAAAATTGCAAATCCGCTTAGCCAGTGAATTTGGCAGTGTCTTGCAGACTTGGTAGTAAACTCTATTTCCAACTGCCTTCATAAAAAGTAAACATGGAATATTTGAAAGTCACCCTGTAGGGTATAGCAGGCACTTTCTAGATTTGTTTGATGATACCAGTGTTTATGTTAGACACTTTAATTCTACTGCTTAAATTAAACTTAATTTATTTTGACTTGACTCTTGCCTTGCTTTGCCTCAACTAGAAGATTTGGGATTAGCCTTTTCCACTAAAATTTTCAGTGGTGTATGGAAGTGGGAATGATCTATTCACTAATTAAACTAAAGACAAATATATTCTTTTTATTTGGGTCACTGCTGACATCCCCTTTAAAATTACAAACCTGCTTTGGTACGGAGGCTTTAATAAGAACTGGTGCCCGAGGCATGTTTGCTGCAGGAAAACAAGGATTTTCACAGTAGGAAAAACATGAAAGTAAGTTGTTCTGAGTGTGCTATATTCTAACTGGAAAACTCAAGCAGAAAGGAAATATTTTGGATTTAATTTAGTGATTACACATGTTCACTGTATAGGCACACGAATTATCACACTAACAATTCTGAAAACTAATTCACAAAAATAATTTATTTTCCCAAAGATGCTCCATACCAGGTGTTTACTAGTAAAGAGATTTACTAAAGGGTACCTTCTTTAATAAGTTTAGAATCCAAACCATAGGTGTTACCCATTTTAAGTTCAGGAAATCATAGGACTTGGGGAAATTTTTATGTGGGAAAGCACTATGTAGAAAAAGTTCTACAAACTTTCTCTTGGGTGACTTGAGCAACAGCGAAGACTTACTACTTATAGAACCTAACATACTTAACACGACATTTAAGACACTTCTCAAGCCCTTGCCCTGCTATACCATAATCTTTTGTTTAATGTATCTGTTAACATATCATTATATATTAATTTGTTATTATTTTCACAACAAGTTACTACAGACTAAAAGTGTCTTAGAATAACAAAATTTAGTATCTTACAATTATGCAGACAGCAAGTCCTTGGGGGGCCAAAATCAAGGTGTAGGCAGGCTGCATCCCTTTTCAGAGGCTCTTCCAGAGAGAACTCTTCCAGGCTTACTCAGTTGTTGGCAAAATTCAGTTCTTTGCAGTCATCAGACCAAGGTTCCCATTCCTTGCTATAAGCTGAGGGGCCCACCCATCTTCCAGAGACCTGCACATTTTTTTAGTTCCTGGCCCCCTTCTTCCATCCTTGAAATCAGCTAGGGCAAGTCCCGTCATCCTCCTGTCTCATTTCTCTGACACACCCTTCTGTCTCATTCATGTTTAAGGACTCATAATCAGATAGGACCCACCTAAATAATCTAAGAATCTCCCTGTCTCCACGTCAGCTGATTAGCAATTCAATTCCCTTTTGCCAGGCAATGTAACCCGGTCAGAGGATTAGGATGTGGTGGTCATCTTTGGGTGGGTGGGTAGGGGGGCATATTTCTACTTACCACACACTGTAATTGATATTTTTTTTATGGGTTTGCTCATTCCTGAGGGAGGAAACTATGAACAGTTTCTGTGTATCTACAGTGCTTGGTACTGTAGGGTCTGGTTGTCAGTTGTTATTCAAAATATGTTTAAGTAATGAGTGAAGAATTAAGTTTTTAAATAATTAGCTCCAAACATAGATTCTCAGTTACTACCCAGCAAGGAATCTTCTACTAAATAACATGCTAGATACGGAGATGCTTTGAAACAAATATTATATAATAATTATATGGTACTATTTTTAACATTGTGCTCACTTTGGTGACAAGTACAACACATCCTTGCTCTTTCCCACCCTACTTGCTTCCACTGTGGACATAGGCCAGGGGCTCACTTCCTGCAGCTCCTCAGCTGGAAAAAAAAATGACACATTTCTGTTCAATGGGTTTAAGCAGTATCTGCTAGGGAAGATTCTGGGGAGGCTTTTGGTTTTTCTGATAAAAGGGACAGATGCAGTCAGTGCATAGTGCTACAAATCCAAAAAGTGAAGGATGACAGATTGGAACCTGAGTCTTTTATGGTGTTATTAATTAATGAAGTCAACACTGGTGACCTGCCATATCCAACCTTTGTATATAAAAAAAACAAACCTGATTCATTTCTATTATTTTAATTCACATACACATAGAGATTTCCTGCACATGCTTTTTATCAGTTTCTCTGAAATAAATTGAATCAAATTAAGTAAAATATGGGTTGACATACTTAAATTTGTGAAGGTAAAGAGACTTGAAACTTAGTTAAACTGGCCAAGTGAAGATAAAAAATCTATCAAAACCTACAGCTTCTGAAAAATATCTTTAAAGGAAATTTTTAAAAGAAAATATTGTTCAATTATTTCTTTTCCAATAGTAAAAGTCAAGAAAGCCTTTCAATTCAAGGCCTCCTTCCTTACTGTTTAGAACTAAAAGTTGAAAAATAGTTATCTATTTATCTGTGATCAAAAAGCTAAGGCAATTCATTCAGTAACTTTCTTATTTTCTACACTAATTTAATTTCCTTGAAGAAGTCAACCCATTTGGGAAATTCTATTGCCAATCTTTAAAAAGTGTTTTGGAGACTTAGGTTAGCTAGATATAAAGAAAGGCCAAATACATGAATAATTACAAATTTTTGTTTTACTTTCATCTATCAAAGTGTCTTGAGATCAAAGCTTTAATCTGATATGTATTAAGTTAATTTCAATCATAATAAAAATCTAAGGCTTCTCTGACATACACAGTTATCTGTATAATTTTGTAAAACTTTTTAAAGACAGTAAAGGATAAAATAATTTAATAATTCAATGTATCTCTTCTGAAGCTTAAGCCTGGTATTTACAATAACAAGATATCTATTGGTATTTACTGATAGTATAAAGTCTACTTGGAATATCAGTCATGTTCTAGTACCAACAGCGTCTAGCAAAGAAGCCTCTGTAGAAATATTATCAGGCATAATGTATAGGAATAATCATCTTATCTCTGTACTAAAAGTCAACAAATATATGCATTTTTAGAGAGAATTAATATCAGTTTGGTAAGTGTTAAGACACTCTATCAACCTTTTACATGCTTTAAACTCTGCTTTAATCCTCTAATAATCCTATGAAGTAAGTATTCTTATTGTTTCCATTTTTATGGATGAGGAAACACCCTGATGAGTGGTTGGTGATTTGCTCCTGATCAGCAGAAATAGGAAAAGAACAAAGGTTCAAATCGAGCATCTGATTGTAGACAGAGACATCTGTTAGCCTCTGCTGCTGGGGCTGAAGACTGGAAATGGCTGCACATACCGGGTTGAACAAGTCTAGCTCAACTGCTAGCAGACACAGCAGCATCTCAACCTCTGAAGGGCAAGTCACCTAGGAGGACTGAGCCAGCCTCTGCATGACTAACCTTTTAAAAGCGGGCATATTGTAGTAAATGTTGAAAATGTTGGTCAGGTTGGGATTACCGTGAATCTGAGGATGCTTACGCTTCAGGTTCTTTCACGTGGTCTAGATCCTTTCAAGACTCTGTACTCAATTTTGTATTAGCAATTCTGTTCTTTCCCATAAAACGATCCCCCAGATCATACAAAGTTCAGGTTTCTAAAACGTGAGACCACCTCTGATTAAAGTAAATACACTGTTTGCATTCAGAAAATTATTAAATAGTTTGAAACTATCTTAGTTACTTGGAAAAATTCAAGCCTGTAAAGAAATTTGTCACAATCTCATGCAGTATTTATCAAATGCTTTGTGGTTTCTCCACAATCACAGCAAGTGAAGTAACTGGACTCCACGTTATAAAACTGAAAAAGATATTTTCAGTTCTAATATTAGTCAGGCTTGACAACATTTTGTTTAGCCAATATGAGATATAAATTGCTATCAAACATTTTTATACAAAATGGTATGGGTGCTAAATTCTGATATTATTCTTACCTCTTCACATTTATTTAAATGCTTTAATCTTTCAACTTCAGAGGTAATGGGTTTATTTGAGTGGATTTATATCATATCTACCCCTCAAATAATGCCTCCCATTAAAAATCTATCTACCTCTACAAAATGCTGATGATGCTTAAGAAAAGAAATTGTTCTGTGTCCTCCAAACTGACATAGAGATTGAAACTTTAAAAGTACAATGAAAAAGCAAAGCTATGCCAAGTAAGTCACCTGTTTCTAAATGCTAAAAACTAAGTTGCAAATTTAAGAATAAAAGAAGGTCTTTAGATTCCATCACATATAATTAAGGGATCAGATGACCACTGGTGCAAACAATAGGGGTTTTAGGTACACTATTGAGTAGTTAATTCTTACCCAAACCACAATGACATTGTGCTTACCAAGATTGCATCTAACATTTGAATATCAGTTGTTGCTGAAATCCAAATGGTTGCATTAGGAATCTTGTTAGGTAGGCAGTTGAGTATAAAATTAAGGGCTTATAATTTTAAGCAAAGAAACTTGTTTGGATTCTTGGATTTGAACATGAAGATTTCTGTACACACTTATGTACTATAATTAAATAGTAGAGATTTATAAATAAAATGTGAATCAACACTTTAATATTAAAGTCAATGGGAACTTTTGCTCACAAAGAACATATGAAATAAAGCTATTAAAATTGGCTCAGATATTTTAGGAATTTTTCCATGAGTCTTGATGCAAATCCAGTTAAGGTAATTGCAGCTGATTGAATTACTTCTCATGATCTTTTACCTGAACTTTTTCTGTAGTATTTCTTCACAGATTGTTTTTTAGGTATTTATGTATTAGCTTTTTCTTTCCCAAGACACTTTAACATCTTACAGTCAGGGCTTCAGTCTGAATGCTCTCTTTTGTCCTTCATTGTATCTTTAATTGTTGATATTCAATGGATTGTTATTAAGTGAATTGATCTTTTGTTCCATTTAGTGGGAGTTAAGTTCAAGAGACTTCCAGTTGTAAGTAGAGGACATTGTGCTGAATTATTTTAGTAGATATGACAGTGTTTAATAATGAGATAGGTACTCCAGGAATCAATGTTAAATTTCTTAGTCATTAAATAATATTTATCACAGAAGCATAGGAAGGTTAAAGGCTTAATAAGAATGTGTCCATAACTATCTGTTAAGTTACACCGAGTAAGCAGGGGAAAGACATCTCTTTATCTTTGGTGGTTCATTCATTTAACACAAATTCATGAAGCACCTAGTATGTGCAAATGCTTTGATACGCACCAGGATCAACACTTGAATTACGCATGCTCAGTGGTCTTATGCATAGGAACATGGGTGTCAGATTAAAGTCTAACACACAAAATTAAAAATTAAGCAATTCTATGTAGGTGTTTGCATACATTACTATGAAAATAAATTTAAACTTAGTTTAAACAGACTTTTTAATGAATTAACTTTTTTTTTCAGATTGCTAGTCTCTATGCTAATAAAGCATTGAGAGACAAAATGCCTCCCCTGAGGCTGAGACTATCCGAATGGTAATGAAGATGGTAGTGGGCCACTCGACTCCTTATAGTTCCCAGTAATCATGAAAAGTAGAGGAGCACTTAGAATGGCACTCTAATACTTTGAATACAATTAGCTTTGGTTGTGTAGGTACAAGCCAATCAAAACGATCAATTAATGTGAGGTAATATTTATTCAAATAAGCCTGATCAAGCTAGTTTCATGGTTCTACTTACTTCTATCATAAAAGCCTCTTCTTACAATAGAGTAGTTTGTGTCCTGAAAATTTCATTCCATTCTTCATCTTTTGAAATTGTGAAAGAAGAAACTAGGTTGTATGCTTTTAAGGTTTTATGTTAACTTATCAATATATTTCCTATTACTAATCTCAGTTTTAGAGTTGCAGTAGGTTGGCAGTTAAGGATCTTTGAAAAGAATCTTGAAGAGCATCGGTCCCTCAATTTCCACTCTGCCGGCTGTGGATCACTGGGGCATATCAGCGTTGTGGTGTGGACTCTGTAATTCCCTATGTACATCGATCACTTTCTTTGGCTGAAGTAAAAATCTCATACTTTCATGCACTGTTTCTCACTAGTTTTCAAGCTGTTTTAGATGTTATTTTGCATAGTATCAAATGGAGTTATTTAAAAAGGTTCTTGAAGTCATCATAGTGTTTTGACAATACCTTCATAATCAGCAGAATCCAAAAATCTATTGAAAATCACATGGAAAAGATGGTCTGTGGGAGTTTTAAAACTTAAAAAGTCCACATTTAGAAATGTAGTTGGAAATTGAGTGCCTAGCACATAATAGACACTCAATAAATATGTATTGAATAGTGGAGTAATTAACTCTACTCTAGATCTTGCCAAACAATTTCACTTTAGGGACCTATGTGAGTGCATCTCCAAGGGCATGGTGAAAGGTGATGATAGGTGCTATATAAAAGGACTTTCTTATTTCTATGTCTGTCTCAAAATAAATGTAATTGAGTTTTAAAAAGATCATTATGCTTTGTTCAATCTATTTGAAACTGCATGACAATGTTGAAACTTTTGGGTAAGTTTTGGCTTCTCCTGGAGGTCATGCTCAGATAGAATAACCAGAAAATATCTGGAAAAATCATAACAAATTTCCTAGTATTGGGTTTGTCAGTGTGTGGTTCAAAGAACTTACATTAAAATCTCCTGGGTTATCTACTCAAGTACAAATTTCTGGGTACCACCTTTGTCCTATGGAGTCAAACTTTCCAAAAATAGGGTCCGTAGATTCTCATTTTCACTCATTGTTCTGGTGGTTCTTGTAGGCATGACATTTGAGAGCTGCTGTGCCAGTAGGTGGAGAGAGAGAGGAGCTAAACTCTCTCAGCTTCAACTTGAAGGCATAAGATGATTATTCCTTATTGATGATCTGTGAAAGATGGAGTCTTTCTCTGTTTTCAGTGTTTTATTGGTAAGAGAGGGATTTAGACAAAAACATCCTTTTCTTGAGAACATCAAAAGACACACAGGACCTGGGAATAGAGAATACTGCTTTACAAGTTAGGTTCTCTAAAGCCAACATTCTTCACATTCACTTTCCTTTTGTTGTTAGCCCAACCTCGAATGGGGAAGTCTTTTTTTTTTTAAAGATTTTATTTATTTATTTTTTAGGGAGGGAAGGGAGGGAGATAGAGATAGAGACAGAGAGAGAGATAGAGAGAAACATCAATGTGCGTGCGGTTGCTGGGGGTTATGGCCTGCAACCCAGGAATGTACCCTGGCTGGGAATTGAACCTGGGACACTTTGGTTCCCAGCCCGTGCTCAATCCACTGAGCTACGCCAGTCAGGGCTGGGAAGTCTTATTTAAGTATTCCAGACTGCTTCAGAAGTGCAAGAGGCCCAAGACGTGTGACAGTGTTAAACAGAAGCATCATTTTCCCTTCCCCCAGAATACCCTACGGGAAAAGGGAATCTTGGGGACAGAGCCACCTCCAGTGGCCCTCGAATAATTTTTCTTCTTTGCGCTGACCATGAAGAATCTGCATTTATTAATTTTCTTTTATTAAGGAGAGTAGAATTTCTTTGAAGACACAATCCTGGGACAAAATATTTCCTTTGTTCAGTCCATAAGATATCTCAGCTGCACCTGGGAATATATTGTTTTTTGTTATATGATATTAGAGAAAGTTGCTTTTCACATATTCATACATGTAAACATCTTAAGTTGTTGCTCTTCCACAAGAAATAGGAGGTAGGTTTTTTCTGTGAGTTATTACTAATGTTTATTTTTCAAGGATCAACAGGAAATTTAGTTTACATGGAACATAATAGGACGCAGTAGTCTTGAAATGGGACCAAATACACCATAGTGGTTTGCATTAAACTGACTCAAATTGATACTAAAGAAACAAGCCCTAATTGCCATTCTTCATCAAATTATTCATTTTTATAAACTAGAGCTTTTAGTGCATTAATGAGATTCAAATCAATCTAACTGGAAGCACAGGAAGCAATTAAATGTTAGTAGGGAAAGGATGCAAGGAAATTACTGATAGTATAAAACTTTGCTCTGACTTAAGGAGAAATGCTTTTAAATAATGGTAAGGCCTCCTAAGATAATAATCACTGTCTTCCACAAATATAGCTGCAATAAAATTAACTTTTGAACCATTTAGATTGATTATTGTCCTTTTATTCACATCCTCAATGCATGAGTCTGACAGCACACCAGAAATAAATCATGTTCTTTCCTTTTTATATATTTATATGGTAAAAGCTAAGATTATGACCTGCCAAAAAATTTAGTGGATACAACATTACCCTTGAACCACTTGCTGTTTTTATTTTATTTAGTCAGTAAAGACCAGAGCGTGAGCAATTATCAACAATAAGTTCAGATTTCACAGGGAACAGATGGGGCCAGGATAACACAAATGAAATCATCCGATAGTTTCTCAGTCACCTAACTGGTTTTTCTTTTGCTTTAACTCTTTTGCCTACTCATAAATCATAAACATGCTTTAAAACTTAGCTCAAATGTAGCTTCATACTCAAACACTTTCTATTATTTTAATCATATCACATCTGTCTTCTATATGCATTTTATACTTGTGTAATTATACTTATTGTAGTGGCTGTAATATTATATGTATCTCTATGCATATCTTATCCTCAATTTTCATCCAGATTTCTTAAAGTGAATGCCATATGTACCTGCTTCTGACCCCCAAGTGCTACTTAATACCTACTACTCAATACACTGTGAACAAATAAATAAGGACATTGAGAATGATAAGCTGGCCAACAGGGTGCCCTTTGTGACTGGAGAAGTGAGCTGATTGTGAAGAGAGCATGGGATTTGATACTATCCTGTGTCACCTCTCACTGAACTTCTGTGAATCCTTTCACTTGAGTAAACATGAAAGAACCTTTGCCCTGGAAACTCTGTAGACCCTGGGCCATCAGTATTACTGCCCAGGCACCTTGCGAAGTGCTGGGGGTCAGTGTGGGGAGAGGCATTGTCCTTCATCACTGCACAGTAGAGCAGAACTATGCAAAGTGTAGTCTCAGGACTGGTGCCAGTCTATAAGTTGGTCCATGATGAGTTAAGGAGCTTGAGTCAGAACATAAATCAATCACGTCAATGAGCACACTGTTTAATTTAGCTGGTATTTTCATTTTATGATAGCAAGACATGCTTGATGAGGAGGAAGAATGTTCATCTTCACTCTGGCAGGACTTCCTTACTCTTGGTAATAAAGAGTTTGTGGACTCTTCATTAGTTTTTTTTTGTGTACCTTTGCATCTAAACAGTATCTAGCACGTAGTAAATACTAAAAATGCTTAATAAATGTAATTCAATTTCCAAAAAATAAATTTGGATACCTGAGCTGAATGGACAGACAGGATTATGTATTGTGAGACAAGTCAGACCACAAAGTCCTTGCTTCTCCTGGATCACCCAGTTTGACCCTGATTGTACCTTTGTTTGCTGAGACCTAATGTGCCTGCAGATGGTCATGGTTTTTTCCCGAGGCTGTCTAATTAGAGCTTAGCATTTACGTTGTATCTGAATAAAAAGTACACGATTCATACTTTTTCAGTTATCTAAGAGGTAGTCAAATGTAGAAAACCCAAGAGTTGCATCATGTTGGGAACTCAGAGACCCAGAGAGTTTAATCATCTCATTTTATAGAGGAAGAAGCTGAAGTTCAGAGTGGCACACTGACTTGTTCCAAATTATGCTATTGATTTTTTTCCCCTTCAGCTATTCACTGTTTTCTGAACAGTGGCTGGTAAAGGATGGTCCAGTATCCTTTCCAGGCACTTTGTTGAAAAGCCACATACCGAGTGATTCTCTGTGAAACATTAAAAACTACTGGCTCTAATAAAAGCACCACATCCACTTATTTAGTTCCAAATCCAGCCTTAATTTACTTGGTGTAGTCCAAAGCAACTGACAACAGGCTACCTTTGTCCTGGCTCTGCACAGTTCTATAGTTTGACAAATTGCCAATTGACTCCTTCTAGCCTGTTTTTACCACCTGAATTTGAAAATGTTTTATGACTGACTCACCATTAGGCCCTAGAAGTCTTTCTACAAAGCCTTATCATCTGCAACATAACTATTTTCCCTCAGACATCCATCATTATTTGATTTCTGTGCTGGTGAGTGTTCCAGGGGTCTAGGCCTCCTTGGTTCTAAAGCAGATCCTCCCTCCTTTTCTGTCAGGGTGCCTGTAACTCATCTTCCTTTTACATCTTCCTGCAACACAGCTTAAAGTCCCTGACTTCAGGGTGGGTTTATGAGCAAAGGACTGAGAGCAATTAACATGTGAATGAGAGCTACCTGTGATTCCTCTATTTAACAGCTGTTAAATGGAATTACTTCTCTGCTTCCAACTCTAGTCTGCTGGGTGTGTGCACCAGACAGGAATCACAATGTACACACATAAATGGGCATTAAATAGATTGGATAGCATAAATCACATTGCAATTTTGAAATCCGGGCAGTAATTCCAGTGGCTTCTGAGGAGAAACCCATAGCGATGAAATCATAAGCACTGTAACATATCAGGAATATTTTAGGATGTTTCAGTTAATTTTCCCAGCCCCATTTGCCAATCCAAGAGTTGACAGAGAGCTGCTGGATACGCTAAACCCAAAAGAACAGAAACAGTAACAATTATTTTTTTCTGTGAACCTACATTTCCCTGACACTTCATATTTGCATTTCAATGAAATATTCTTCCACATGAGTTACCTGTTGATGATTTTGGACAAACCGGAAGTTTTGTTGGACACACAAGATTTTGTGCTTTGGTGTTGCTCTTTACCGGCCTCATGCAGAACCTTACACCGGGTTGTAAGTGGCCAGAGTGAAGAATGGATTAACATGTCAGAGACACTGTGCTTACTGAACCAAACATAAAAGATTTGGCAATTACTCATTGGGTGTAATTTAGAAACCAAGATATCTGTATCTCAAACGGAAAATTTTTACTTACGAGTCCTGCCTATGTTAATCCAAACCATATAGACATTGTCAAGACATACATTTGAACAGTGATATTATGTATGGGTCACTTTGGAATTTAAATTATCTGGAGATAGTGATGCTCAGATAAGTCAAATGCTAAAACTAAAATATTTAGGACCATTGTTGGCCCCTATACTAAAAAGTGCTTCACTGTATTCTATCTTTTAATCCTCGTAGCAACCCAGAGTGCTGCTATTAACAAATGCTTGTTTATGGTAAAGGTTGAAGCCCAGAGGTGGTGTGCAATTTGTCCGGGTCACAGAGGTAAGTGACAGGCTGGTAGAGCCAGGATTTATACCTGTTGTCTGGTTCTCCAGCCTTGGTTCTCAACCCCTCTACTCTATACTGCAGTTACATTTCCTCTCTGTTGTTTTTTTTTTCTGGTTGACAAATGTTTATGATGCTAACTAGAAAAGAAACGCAAATTTATGTCTGCATGTACACATCCTCCCGCCCCAATAATGGCTTAGTGGTTATATTCTGTGGCTTCATGGCATTGCCCTATTGTAATAGAGCCAAAAGTTGTGAAAAGCCTGCCTTCATCTGAGCCCTCTGTTGTTCTACTGGGCTCTCCCTCTGCCTTTTGGGTCTTTTGTTTTGCCTTGATTTTCATCTCTAATGTTCCCTTTAATTACTGTGATTGGGCTATGGTGGTTATTATTTTTAAGACTTGAAAACTGAGAATTAATACCCTTTGGGATAAATTCTTTCTTCTTTCTTGTTTTCCATAAACATATCAAACGGAATTCCTGCCCCCATCTACACCACTCATATGTAAATGGTGCAAGTTCTATTTAGCAAGATGTACATTATGCAAATGATCTGATATTACATTTATTATTAATATTTTTATTTGCTTTTTTGTTTTAGAGCTTTTAAAAAATCAAATAGCTATTCATTATTATCTCAGCATTGAAAAATACTAATGTTTTTTATTACAGTTACCAATCTATAAATAATAGTTGAAAGCAATGTATTTTTAAATATTTTATTAGTACTGAAACATTTTGGTTTTATTATGGCATAAAAAATTCATACATAAAGCATAAGTAACAACTTCTTTCATTTAGTTAAAGGTACAATTTTGTACACAAAACAATCCATAGTATAGTCACAAAACTAGATTGTAGCAAATATCCAATTGTGGAATTTCCAGAAGGTTTAATGTTATATTAATGGAATGTTTTACCCACATATTTATTATTTAGAAAATTTCATTTCTGTGACATCTAACCTTCACTCAACTAACACTAAATGTATAACAAATGATGGAAGTGAAAGACATTTCTTTATTTAAAATGCATAATATCTATTAATAAATAAAAACAAATTTAGGTGTGAAGCAACAAAACATTAAATTATTAGCAATATGCTGCTGTATATTAATTTCCATAACAACTAACCAGAAGCTGGTTCATTTACCCCAGGAATAACATCACAGACTTCCTTGAGGCAAAACCTGAAAACTTGCTCTTATTGATGTCTGCCAATGGCATTAGTTGTCAGAAAAAGGCAAAAGAAATTGATGAGACCAAATATACTAGACAGAAAAAAACCCCAAACTACTACCTTTTAATGTTTTGATCAAATCAAGTTTTTGCAATAATTCCCAAAATATATAGACTGACTCAAAGTAATTTTTAATTAAATAAGGACATATTAAGTAGGGAGTGACTTTCTTTTCCTTTCAGTAAATTATACTTCTAAGGTAGATTGGAGCATTGCACTTAGTTTTCCATGGCCTCTCTGTACTATAATTGTGCATCCATGTCTTTTGCCATGTGACTTTGCAGTACTAGCCACTGGAGAAGGTGGAATGTATTTCCCTGCCTGAACAATGTTGACCTTGGCCATGTGACTTTTGCTAAAGTCAATGGAATGTTGGTGAGATGAAAATGGCCAGTTTGGGGGCCAGACCTGGAGAGGCATCATGTATTCTTGTCATCCTCTTGTGGTCTTACCAGTTGCCATTAGAAACACTAATGGGCAGATCCTGGCCCAAGGAAAATGAAAAACACATGTTGCTGACTTGCACATACCCCCAGCCCACCAGATCAGAGCCAAACCTGCCAGAGCCAGCTCATAAAACCACAGAAAAGTAAATGCTCAGTGTAGGCCACCGAGTTTAGGGTGGTTTGTTTTGTAGTAGTATTGCAGTAATAGCTAGTTAATGTAATTACTATCCATCTAGTATTCCAAGTCAGAAACCTCAGTGTCATAACTGTTGTTTTGGTTTGTTTTTAAGGAAAACTAGGTTATAATAAAAAAATACTTGTTATAAAGAATGTATTCGGTAAAGAGAGGAACATAAGTGAAAGGTAAAACAAAACAAAGAAAA
Source organism: Phyllostomus discolor (assembly GCF_004126475.2). NCBI lineage: Eukaryota > Metazoa > Chordata > Mammalia > Chiroptera > Phyllostomidae > Phyllostomus > Phyllostomus discolor. The sequence continues at coordinate 38,182,897 of NC_040904.2, read as the reverse complement.
GAAAGCACAAGGTGCCAACCTCTCGCCCCTCAAGGAAACCATTTTAACATTAGGTGAACTTCATTGCAGACAGCCATTTTTCTTTTGTGTAAACTTCTTATTTTGGAATAGTTTTAGATTTATATAAAAAATGCAAAGACAGCACAGAGAGCTCTGTATAGCCCACACCTGGTTTCTTCTGTTACTAATATCTCATGGTACCATGGTGCATTTGTCAAAACTGAGAAAACAGCATTGGTATGTTACTAATAGTTACACTGTACAATGTATTCAGCATTCACTATTTTCTTCCTAGTGTACTTTTTCTGTTCAAGGGTCCCATCTTAAATACCATAGTGCATTTAGTCATCATGTGTCCTTAACCTTCTCTGACCTGTGACAGTTTCTCAGGCTTTCCTTGATTATAACAGTTTTGAGAATTATTAATCAGATTTTTCTAGAATCTTCTTAATTTGGGATTGCCTGATCATTTTCTCAAGGTTAGACTGGGGTAATGGGTTTTCTCTGTCCCATGTCAATACTGCATTGTGTGGATTTCTATAGCTCCACAGGAATTTTGAAACTGGGAAGCTCTTCTTGTTTTAGGGATTAAATTTTCCTTACAATATTAATAGTACATTTTGAACATTTTCTTCTTTGTGTAATGTGGCCCTTCTAAGTTTTGTTTGTTTTTTGGCCTGCTGTTTTCTTTCATAAAAGCAGCTTTACTCAGCTATTTATTAATTTTTGCTTGTCTGCTCATAATTAAGGGTGAAGATTAAACATCTACTCAGAAGCTCAAAATACGTAGCTGAGGCTTTGTGATTCATTGTAGGATAGTATTTTATTTGTAGTCATTATTTGGGAGGAAGGCTGGGGAATAATTTATAAAATCATGGGCATTACTGAAAAAGCTTTTCATTTTCTCATGAAGAAATATGACTCATCTTGTAAGCAAAGAAGCTCCAGCAGGCATGTCTAATCTTTTGGCATCTCTGGGCCACATGGGAGAAGAATTGTTTTGGGCCACACATTAAATGCATTGCAACATGTAATCACAAAAAATCTCATAATGTTTTAAGTAAAATTTATAATTTTGCATTGGGCCGCATTCAGAGCCATCTTGGAATGCATGCAGCTGGCAGGCTGCAGGTTGGATGCCCTGATTAGAGAGCGCATCAGGGAAGATGGTATGTGTCTTCATAAATTTGAAATAACAGATTATAGCAAAAAAGATGTATTCCTATTTGAAGAAGCACTCAAATAATTCAGAAAACAGGAACAATTTAAATTCTTATTTGCCTCAAGTATTCAAATAATAATTCACTTACTGTTTCCAATCTTTCTGGAACATGTGGTCTTGCACTCTCCAATGTCAGACTACATAGGTTTCAATTCTGGTACTGCCACTTCTTTTGTGAACCCTGAAAGCAAGTTACCTCTTGCCTCTCTATACTTCAGTTTTGATATCAAAAACAGGGACAATATTAGCATTTATTTTATACAGAGTTAGCATATGTAACATATCTATTAGTAAATGAGTGGGTCAAAAAACTGTGGTACATTTACTCAATACTACACAGCACAAAGAAAGAAGGAGCTCCTACCCTTTGCAACAGCATGGGTGTACCTGGAGAGCATTATGTTAAGTCAAATAAGCCAGGCAAGGAATGACCAATTCCATATGATCTCACCTGTAAGTGGAACCTAATCAACAAAACAAACAAGTGAGCAAAGTAGAACCAGAACCATGGAAATAAAGAACAAACTGACAGTGACCAGAAGGTAGAGGGGAGAGGGATAATGGGGGAATGAAGGGGAAGGGTCATCAGGGAACATGTAGATAAAGGGCCCATGGACAAGGACAATGAGGGGGGGCAGGACTGAATGTGGAAGGGGGGTGGGTAGGGCAGGCGTGAGCAATGGGGGAAAATGGAGACATCCGTAATTGAACAACAGTAAAAGCGATGCTGAAAAAAATAAAAATAAAAATTGGAGGAGAGTGTTAAAAAAAAGTAATGTCTAAACAATGTCTGAGAGACTAAAACAATATCTGAGAGACTGAGTTGTACATTTTGTTGTTGTTGTTGTCCTTTCTCTCTTTTCCTGCTTTCTGTCCCCTCTTCCTTTCTTACTTTTTGGGAAACTTTCTTGTGTTGCTTTTTAAAATATTTTTCTGTATAATTTGTAGAGTTTTCTATTTAGTGCTACCAACAATACCCATGCTGAATAATCTTTGTTCTTGAGGTTTATTAGTTTAGCTTTGATTGCTCTAAATGCTGTCTTTTACATCTGCGTTTGCAGTTTTTACACCAGGCCATTTCTCTAAGTCAGTTAATTGACTTCCATTCCTTGCTTTTTAGATTTAATTTTTCCCCCTGTACACAAGTACTTTTATATTCTAAAGACTCCATCATTCTTCTGTTTTAAACATCATTACATTGAGTGAAACTCTTACATAAATGTTCTTATTAAATTGTTTATAGCTCAAGGTCCTTTTGTGGATTCTCTTTTGTTCAGAGGAATGTATTTTCTAGACTTACGAAAATCTTTTGAAGGATATACTTTTGTTTGTTTATTTATACTTCATCTGCTAGTGTGCTGTCTTTTTTTTTTTGCATGTTCTTTTCAGGTCCTTCTTTGCTGTGTTACAGTATAAGAACTCTGAAGTAACCATCTCACCATGTATAAAACATGTGCCCATCTCCATCTACTCAAACAGCTCCAGTGTGAGCACTGGATATTTGGCATTCTGTCCAAGCCTGAGGGCATAACCACAGAAGCGGGCCTTGTGGGATGCTGCGGTGGAGCTGATGTGTGATTACATCTTAGGTTTTGCTAAACGTGCTCATTAGGGCTCCAGGGTACTTTGTTGAGGGGTCTGTTCTGCACGGTGGAGGTGCCTTATTGTTTGCATCCCTCTTTCACTTGAGGAAACTCCTTTATGTAAAATAGGAGTGTTTCTTGTAAGCTTCAGAATACCCAGCAGGGTTGCCTCCCTCCAGATTTGGGAGTAAGAGTGAGAATTGTCATGATTTGCTTTTTTTCTTTCTGATTGGTAAGTATCAGAGATTGGGAGCAGTATTTGCCTCTCTGTTCTACCCCAGGTATTTTGGTTTCTTATTTTGGATCCACTTTTTAAATTTAATGGCATCAAACTATGCCTTTTTGCTTGTTTATTCACTATTTATTTTGTGTATACATTTTGTGTGCATATATATATATATATACACACACATATAATGAGAAAGAGAGAGCATTTGAGTTTCAAGCTGATCTGGTTCAGCTTACTAGGTATTTGTAAATGGAGATTCTGTGAGGTAATTTTATTCAACTATTAAATCAGAAGACTTTATGAGTTTTACTTTTCACTCACCTCATTTTCTCAGCACTCATATCGAAGTAATTACCACTTTTTAAAAAACTTAATTTTAAATCTTAAATTCATCTATTTTTTAACTTTACTGCTATTATCTTAGTTTAGCTTTTATCATCTTTCTCCCAAGTTACCAAAGCAGACTTTTAACATGGCCCCACTTTAGCATGGCTTTGGTCCAGCTCATACCTCACAAATACCTCTCTCTACACCAATACCCAAATTAAATAATTTTTATGAAACAAAAATTTGCATACACCTATTGTTTATAGTTCTCAATGGCTCTTGTTACTCTCCAGAAAAACAACATACGTTTGACATCATTTACCATGTCTTGCATACTCTTTCTCTTGTTCACGTCCCCAGTTTTATCCCTTACAAATTCCCAGCACCACCAACATCCCCACTATGTACTTCTGTGCATTGAACTTCTCAAGAACTTAAGAACTCTCATGCTTTTCCACTCTAGGCTTTTGCTCTTGCCATTACCTACTTAGACTCCTCATTCCAACACCCTTGTTCCATTTGATTAGCTAATTACTTCTCATCCTTCAGGGCTTACTTCTTCCAGGAAACCTTCATGATCAACCAAATGTGTATAGAAATATCTCATGTTCAAAGGAACTCTCAAATCTTAATTTTTAAGGAATAAAATAATCATGTTTATGTGACTCAAATGAAATAAATCATGTGTTACTATAAATCGTACTTCCCATTAGTCCCTATTGGTTTGAACTCAGGATACAAGGCAATAATATAACTGATCCTCTGTCCCCAATTCACAGCATAATGGTTGTGGGAAAAATAATAATAGAAATCACTAATGGGGAGTAAATGGTTAGTGGGCAGTAATGGTAATATCTTCCATGTGCCAAGTTACACATATATTATCTTTAATTCTTAACATACTATAAAAGTTTTTTCATCAACAAATAGAGAACATCGAGGCTTGGAATGTCAAGTGACTTCCCCCAGATTCAAACTGGTAACATAGCTGTGGTAACAGCTGGTGTTTGATCCATACTTTCTCAGGATCTTTCTGCCACAGCAAACTGGAAATGTTTAATAATCTGTCAGACCCATGTTCATTCCTAATTAGTATTCTTTGCTGCATGGGTGTGTCTAACCACTATGTCCCCAAAGGGAGTGATCGTTCTTCCTGAAGTCAATTGATGTCAGAGTGAGTAAGAGTAAGCCAGTGCCAGACACATAGTATGCAGTTAAATAATCCTTAATGGAATTAAAAAAATGGTCCAGCTTTTCTAATAAACACTTTTGTCTCATTACTCAAAATTTTATTTCTAAAATGTTTGAGTCCATATTTGTTTTTGTACATATCACCATCCTTACTCTTTTGCCAGTGGTTCTCAACAGGGGGAGGTTTTGTTCCCAACACTTGGCTATACCTGGAGATGTCTCTGGTTTTTGTAAGTACAGGAGAAGTGGTGAGGGAAGGAACCAAGAATGCTGCTACATGTCTGTTAACACACGTGACAACTCTCTACAACAGAGAATTATCCAGCCTAAAATGTCAGTAGTGCTGAATGTGAGAGATCCTGCTCTTAAACTAAGGCATTAAGATTCTTGAGAAGACAGAAAAATACTTCTTAGTGGTTCAATATAGATTTTCCAGAAGTTATTTGTGGTTTCTATTTCTATTTGTTATTTTACATTCTTTTTTGCTCTGGTTGAGCTAAAATGAGCTTTTCTGAAATTTAAAATAACCGAAGGCTTTATGTTTTCATATTTCTACTTTTAGATCACCATGGTTTTCTTTGATTTTTGCCAATCCTATAAATCTTATCAAAATGTTATTTCATATATCAATATAGAATCCCTAAATTTGGCTGTAATAATTATATTTTAAGAATAGGCTTTGAAACAAGGGATAAGTTGAAGGGACCATTGAAGACATTCGGTCTCCAGATGTACGCCACAAATTGGGACCCGTGCTTATGAACAGTGACAACTGCTCTTTAGATCATTATGCCCAGGTTTCTTGGCCTCTGGCAAGGAAATTAGAGAATATATTTTGGAGGCAGTTGTGACGGCAAGAAGCCCAGAATTTGAGGTGGTTAACTTATGATAGCAAAGGTCACCAAAAGCTGTCAATCATACATGGTAACCAACCACTTTGGCTAGCATGGCCAAGAGTCCCTTTCATCTGCAATCACTCTCTGGGTGTGGGATGCAGAATGACACATAAAATCATACAAATCATTTGCAATTTGCTTCTCCTTTTCATGTGGAAAAATCATGGCTTTTGTCACATTTGGGGCCAATTTGTGCATTCTTACATCATTACCTGTCTAAGATCAGGTCTTCTTGGACAGGGAAATCCCGCTTGTAAGGATGTTAGTTCTAATCATAGAAATTTTAATTTTAAATGAGGAATATATAAAAACTCCTGAATAATATGGAGTTTCTTAACTGATTAAGAATTTTAAGCATGTCAAAAAATATTGCACTAATAGGCTTGTTACTGAATGTTTCTATCCCCTCAAACTTCACATGTTGAAATCCTAACCTCCAGTGTGATGGCATTGGAGATGGGGCCTTTCGGAGGTATTTAAGTCATGAAAGTAGAGACATGAGAGAGATAACTTCTTTTCTCTCTTTGCTCTCTGCCAGGTGAGGACTCAGTGAGAAGATGGCTATCGGCAAAGCACTTGACTGTGCTTTCACTTGACTGTGTCTGCCAGCCCCTTGATCTTAGACTTCCCACCCTCCAGAACCATGAGAAATCGATTTTTGTTACTTAAGTCACCCAGTCTATAGTAATCTAGCAGCCTAAGTGTACAAAGACAAGACAGTTGGAGATATACAACACAACAAAACTTTTATTAAATGCTAAGAAATATTAATTACTCCATTTTGACTGAGGGCAGAGGGTTAAATGTCTAGTAGGGACCCCTACTTTCATGTGTGTGATGAAATAGCCGACGATCTAAATTTATCTTTGAAAAATCCAACTTTGAGAGATGCATTAAAAAAAGACAGCTGAATAATTTTTTGCTTTACCTCTAAAAGGGATTTTACATGGAAAAAGCAGCGTTTCTCACTGAAAAATAGTAATAGATAAATAGAATAGATATTAGTTATTAAATAATTATTAAGCAATTGCATAAATATATATTAAAAGTACAATGAAACCTGTCAAGATAGGTTAATGTGAGCAAGTTACCAGGCTGAGCAGCACAGAAGATATGAAGACAGGACATGTTTCCTGCTCAGTTAGAATTTTGGATCAGATAAAGGAAATACATACATTCAAAAGTACAGTAACGACTCAAGGGGAGTGATTGTAAATGGGGTGAGATGAGTTGTTGAGTCGACTTGCTTATAGAAGCAGTAAGCTTCAACTGCGAGTTAAAGTCCCCATGTCAATGGGCTTTACTTTAGGAGGGCACAGAACCTCCTGGTCTTAAAATTAAAATAAAAATGCCTTCTACAAATACCTTACAGGGTATTTGCAAGAACCAAAGAAATAATGTAAAGGAACCACATTATAAACTTCTGAGGTCTGTAGATGTGACTTCTGTGATATGAAGAACTAAACTATTATCCATGGTAAAATCGGAGCCCATTCTGCCACTGTCTTTAAAGGAGTCTTTTCTTGGCAAAATGAAAATGCTCTTTCTTCCAAAATCCCTCAATTCTAACATACACATCGCATTTCTTAATGTAGCCCTTCATGGTGTAAATGATATAATTTAGTAAAATAGGGTCAAGGTTGTCTAGGTTCAGTGCACTGAAGTTGAGGGTTTATCTTCTGAATAATCTACTTCAATCAGCTTACTAAAGGTAAAAAACACCCAAAAACCTAGTATTAGTCCTGGTTCAAGATACACATGTACTATGTCAGACCTAGCTTTATTCTAAGTCAGACAAAGTTAATCAGATTACTGACTTACATATTTGTTAACCCTCTCAAGCTAAACCCTCAAGTTAGATAAAGTGATCCAAGTGTAATAAACACAATGGCCTATAAAAAGACCCATCACGGTTTTCTCTTCTGCAAGATGGAGTGAGGTCAGACCATGATTGTCCTGACTTCAGTTTCTGAGAGCAGAGCCATGACAATGAGCACCAAGCAGCTCCCATGCCTTGGAGGAGTGGGCATCATTTTACCTCTTAGTCCCTCTTGTATCTGGGACACTCTCTTGACAAGCAAATGTTCTGAAGACCAAGATAGTCCCATTTTCATGTAACTGAGTGTGTGGGCATTAGATCTGCTCAGATCATGTGCTTTGGCTTGTGTGCAACCTAAGCAGCTTAGCTTTTTTCCAGATCTGTGTTCGGGTACTTAAGATGTCATTTCCTTGGTTAGTCAAACGAGACAAGAATTATTTGTCATAAAAGACAATGATCATGTTTCATTTTGAGTCTCACAAAAACCTGCCAAAACTGAAAGCTTGTGCATTATATAAAGAAAAAGATCTTAACCCAAGAGAAAAGCTATTCCTGGTTTGAAACGTCTCTATTCTCTCTGCTCACGCAGGAAAAACTGTGCCATCATGTTCTGTCTCACACAACAGAAATATGAGAACTTCAGATGCCTCTTCATATTTGTTCTTTAGAGTGATAGGACATGTGTTCATGTGGAAAATAATAGAATAATCAATGAATAAAAATACAAGAATTAACTCTGTTTTGCATACTCACAACTATAAACCTACTTTTACTCTACCCTGTTTGTGTGTGTATGTATTTTAAATTGGAATAGGCTATTACACACATACACACACACACACACACACACATTGAATGCCTCTTTGAGGTATGATGTTTCAAAGATTAGTATATGCATAAAGCTCATTAAGCTGAATAAATGTGAATTCTGACGAAGACTCATTTGAGTTCATGGAAAACTGTCCCTTAGAAGCAGGTGCACAGCACATGATTAAGAGAGAATCTAATTGTGAGAAGCAGGATTGTAGCGGCAGCACACTAGCTTTCTGACTCATCTGAGGTTGCACCTGTGTGTTTGTAAACTTTATTTTTAAATAAGAACTATTTCTTCTCACAGGAACCGGATGCGTTTTTACAAGGGATTATTTACAAAGGAGAAATATTACTGTGAGGCTGTGATAATATAACTGAAATAAAATGCACTTGAAGAGTTCTTTGAGTCTCACATGAGGTGTTCAGCACAGCAAATGTGCTAATTGTACCAACACAGCAAATGACCTAATTGTAAGAGAAAGTATTGGCTTGAGTGGTGGAAGATACTAATAATCTGTATTGCCTTGCAAATTATCTTATTTCTCAGGACCTCAGTTTTCTGATACCATTAAGATATCTTTACAACACAATACTGAACTATTAGAACTTAATGCTTTAAAATGCTGTGACCTTGAGAACTGAATAACAGAAATGGAGGTCACATGGAGGGTTATTAGTGGGGAGTAGGTGGGGGGAGAGTATGGGAAAAGGTACAGGGAATAAAAAGTATAAATGGTAGGTAGAAAATAGACAAGGGGAGATTAAGGATAGTGTAGGAAATGGAGAAACCAAAGAACTTACATATGTGGCTCATGGACATAAACTAAGAGGGGGGAAGGCTGGTGGGAGGGGGTTACAGGGTGGAGGGGGATAAAGAGGAAAAAAATTGGGACACCTGTAATAGTATAACTGATAAAATATACTTAAAGATAAAAATAAAATAAAATGCTGTGACCTTGAGCTTATGGCAGAGTTCATGGAGCAGGTAGGCCCTGTTCAAATAAGTCAAAGAACTTACTCACAGCCTGAAACCAATTGGAGGAAACGAAGCCATTGAATGCTAGCCATTTTTCAGTAACAAGAATTTCTGGGAGGTAAAGACTAAAGTACGTATGGAATTGAGAGCCTAAGAAAATTGGAGGCATACTTGGGATTCCTATTTACATTTTAAAGTAAAGTAACAGTATTTCAAAGGCAGCAACTTGAATTAAATTCTGAGGGAACAGCAAGTAAGACTCTCAAATCCAAAGCATTTTCCCACTATCATTAAATTTTTATTCTTTCGGATCTTAAAAAGCTATCATTTTTCTTTAATTTCTCTTAGAATCTTTAAATGAAAGAAAGCACAGCATGAGTGCTACAGATGATACATTGATTACTCTCTAAGATTTTGGGAGATTAATTTATGGCCAGCTGAGAATAAAACTGGGTTATAGTGGATGTTTGGAGGACAGGCTTTCTTGGGCAAGATAGGCCTCCAGAGGAAAGAAAAGGATGCTTTTGAAGGCTCATGGAGAAAAGCTTCAGGAGAAACTGAAGTTGCATTTGGGAGGGCAGAAGGTCCTGATCCCTCGAAACAAAAACACAGAACCTTGAATGAAGGCTTTAAAGCTGGAATAAATAACAAGTGGAAAGTATGAAAATGCTAAAAGTAGTGTAAAAGAAAAGATAAGCAGAATATTTTTTAAAAAATTAGGAGCAAATCTACAACAACCGACAACTACAGTTAGCAGAAAAAGGAGCTGATGTTGACTAATTTCATCATATGTGCTTTCGATGCGATCAATTGAAGACCCATTCAGCACTGACATGTACCTCTTGCTTCAGAGAAGGGCTAAAATACTAGGCTGTGGGTAGAGGAGATCTGGACAGAGTTCCTCCAAAGAGTCCTGGTTGGGCCAGGTTAAGGTAGGTTGTGGGGCAGGGTGTGTCACCGGGCTAAGATCCTTTTCCTGTCGTAGAAAAGCAGCAGTTAGGAGAGACTGATTGAGAAAGAAAGAGACTAGTGAAAATTCAAAACAATAATACTTGAATTTTTGCAGGTATCTTTCTAAGATAGTTCTTTTGTTAACAGGGTGCAGTGAGACTAAGCTCATCATCCACACCACCCTGCTTGTGAGCGAGTACCTTTCTAGAAGAAGGTTGGAACCCTCTCTCTCAATATGCAAAATTAGAATTCCAAAAACATTCATCTATCTTCATCATAATAATTATGATCTAGAAAAAAGTAAGGCAGAAATCAAAGATGCACACAATGTAATGTGAACAAAGACATTTTCTAAAATACAAGTATTTTCCTTAAAATGGGAAAATACCTATGTCTACATCAGTTTAGAATTGATTAATAATGGTACTGCCTTATGATAGATTAACATTTTTACACACTATTAAATGACATGGAAAATATACAGAAAGAAGCAGATATATGCAGCAGTATTATAGAAGGGGATGCTAAATTTGTAAAACAAACAATATATAAGAGAAGTTGAGGAACTATAACAACATGGCATCAAATCATTTTCTGACTGAGAAGTTAAAATAAAAATAAATTAAGCAAACACTACACTTTGTGAAATTCCAGAAAAGGGTGCAGCCTTCTGAAACATCACATTCTGAACTTTTAGGTTTCAGCCAGATGCCAGACACTCTGACCGACATTTGGTGGAATGGTTTCTTGGTTTAAAATTCCCTTGGCCCAAGTCTTAGAAGTTCATGGAACAGATGGCTTCAATGTGAAGGACGTGCCTGGTAATAGACAAAGGCAAACCTGTCCCTTGGTGCTACAAGGAAATAGGGCATTGACCAAGAGACACTTCAAATTCTGCCATTTTTTCAAACTCTTTCGTGCAAAGGTTTTTGTCACTGAACTCTGCCTCACAGATAGGATAAAAATCAATGCCACAGGACTGTATGTAGATAACTAAAACATCTCTGTGGTCATTCCTCTTACAAAGTACAGACTAATAGACAAACACAAAACTGGTCCAGAAAGACAGTTGGCACCTGTTTCGACAGTGCAGCAGTGAGATGTCCCAGTCAGCTCTTTTTTCCTAACCCCTTTTGCCCTTTGAATGTACTTGGGGACAACAGACCCAGAAGATACCTGCAGGTAGCTTCTGTCAAAACTGCTTGCAATCCATGGCAAACCTATCAAGCTATCCGAGCTTCTCTTGGCCCTGGGTTCCTCCCCTTGATGATCCCATAGAGGAGGTGAGAAGGACAAACTGGGTGCCCAAAGCACTGACTGGGATACATTAGATAATAAAGCTAACAGTAAACCCAGCAGACCTGTATCTAACAATTTAATAGGTGTACTGGCACAGAAAAAATAAATTCTTTTATTTACAACTTCTATGGTATCATCCTTTGCCTTTTGCCCCATTTTTTTTTAATCCTTTCCCAAAGGGGACCCGGCAAGGCTAAGTGTTGCTCTACTCTATTTACTATTTATACTATGTTAAGATTTATTATCATAATGTATTTAATGGGAGGAGGGTCTTTAATCATGACAACACTGAGGTGAGTCTGTGTAGTCCAGGTTCTGGCAGAAGACCCTTCACTCACTTAGCTTTGCTCCTCCTATTTCCTCAGTTTACTCCACTCTTGCAGACCCTTCACAGACTCCTCTCCCTTGTCATGCTCACAAGGATAATTTCAGCACAGCCTTAAAGACCTCTAAGTAGTTATATCCAAAGTGTTAACTCCTTTTTCTAAATAAGGCCTCTTACTAACTATAAAACAGTCTTCTGCTGATTTTTCACTTCAATTTATCAAATACATTTTTCTTTCTCTTTATTATTGCCTATCATCCAGTACTGCCCTATGTTTCTATTGCCCTCAAAGTGATAAGGAAAATTGAGACTACAAAAGGGTGGAGTGTAGGAAAAGCTATGGTCTATACCTGGTTGCTTTCTATATAAATTTAATTGTTAAATTGAATCAATAGATTGTTGGATGTAATTATTGATTCGAATCTACAATTGAACAAAATTTTCAGAGAACTTGGCATGCCAAAGGGAAGAGTGAAAACAACATTAGACTGAGAATCTGAGTCTGTCCGAGTTCTGTTTGTCATCGTCTAATAGCGTGACCTTGAAGGAGTTACTTTGGTTCGTAGATTGTCTCTCAAATGTGGATGTCAGCTGCTTTACCTGCATTGCATGCCTGCTGTGAGAGCAAATGGGACATGGTGTGTGGAGAGAAACTATAAATCTCTACACAAACATAACATATCATCAATGCTGAAATATTAGCTTTGGTATCTGCATGAGCCTGGGAAATTGACAAACAGTTTTGTGAATTGAGTTAGTTCTAAAAAACAATACAAAACAAAACAAGAAAAAAAAATTCCCTCAGTAGCTTTATCTTTCTATGTTTAGGACTTTTTCATTTTTGGCCAATAGACTTTGAACTCCCTGAGGATAAAAGGCTTATGCCATTCCTATTTATATTCTCATTACTGAATGGAAGATCTCAATCTTAACAGATGTTCAGATAAGAGAAAATACAAGGGTCTGCATGGGGAAATGCACTGTTTCCCCATTGATAGATTCCCACAAAAGCAAGCCAAAACCTGGATGATGGGCAGAGCAAGTTAAAACATTGTCCTGTAGCCCTTGTTTAATTTTCCTTATGTCTGTTACCTGACTACCATTATGCCAATTATTATTTCTTCAGACTGTCAGAAATTGCTGGTTTTCATAGATTGACTATTGAAATGAATACATACCAGGTGATTCACCCCATCTTCAATGGTTCAGATGCTGACCTTCATTTCAACAATAATGGTTTGCTTTGTAAACCATTCAAATGTGAGAGAAATCTCAAGGATGCCCTTGTGTAGCGATGTGTGTAACGATGTGTGCGTGTATGTGGCGTGTATAAATGCACATTTTAAACTTTTATTTGGAGAAGTTAGCTTGAAAAACATCCATCATGTGTACTTTATAAATATCTGATTTAAGAAAGAAATAATTGTAAAAATTAATAAAGGGAAACTTTGTTAAAATGGAGTTGGATGACCAGAAAGGGGAAGCTCTCACACAGTACCACTAGATGTCAATCACGGGGAGACTGTTCATTCCAGACCCCAACAGAAGAATCCTCAACATGAAAGAAGCAGCAGAAAGGAAAAGATGGTACATTGTGTCTCTATAAGAATCGACTACCCTAGCAACTTAGCCAATATAAAACCATCATCTTCCTGAAGTCTCTCCTTTTCCATTGAATATTCATTCAAAACAACCTTTCCCAACTTCCTCCTTTTTATCCATAAAATAGCATTTCTACCCTTATTTGACATACTTGCCAATGGCTTTTCCATAGCTTGCTTGTCATGAATTGCAGCTCTTTGCTGTTCCTGAATAAATCCATTTTTTTTCTAATAAAGTAATCAACTTTATTTTTAAGGTCAACATTATGAATGAAAAAGTGTCTCTGACATAGCAACCAAAGGAGAGATTAACTCTTGGGTTGGTGGCAAGTGAACTAAAAACTGAAGAAGGACAAATAACAGAAAGACAAGAACAAGAGAGGAAAAGCTTAGGAGGAACAAAGAACAAGCTGCTTCTCATAGCCATATTTTGTAGTGGTGTTAAAATTCATATTTTTAACAGAGGCTCATGAGGTAACTTTTTTTGTTGATATTTTGTGTTTTTGGAAGAATTCATTTGAAGTGAAATGAAAAGTATTACTGTTTGTTCATTTTAATCTAGAGAAATGTTCAGAAGAGTTAGGTCTATAGGACCTAAAGGAAGATATTTAAAAAGAAAACCCATGCCTAAAGGCTGAATCAATTATGTGAAAATACCTTATCAATTACTAACATAACTCTATTGTTTTAGCACCAGTTTCAATTGCTTTAGGCAGTGCTTTTTAAACACTCAAAATACTTCACTAAATATATCTAATAACATAGTGAAGTATATACGAGATCTGTCCAGAAAGTACCCCATCACGTAATATGAAAAACAGAGACATTTACTGACGAGGATACAAGAAGCAAGAAATATTGTACATAGGACAATGATGCCTCAGTCCCTTTTAGTGTAGGTACCTTGGGACCTCTCACAGTTCTCTCAGCTGTCATTAGCTGCCCCATCATATTTTCCTGAATCTCATAGATGGTCTGAAATCCTTTCCCTTTCAAAGGTGATTTCAGTTTTTGGAAAAGTCAGAAGTCACAGGGTGCCAAATCTAAGATGTAGAGGGTCTGAGTCACCTGGGTGATTTGTTTTGCCAGAAAACTCTGCATGAGACACGATGCACAAGTGAACACATTGTTTTGACGAAACTGTGGACTTCTGAATCATCTGAATAATTTTCGCAGAGGAGTGTTCAAGCTTAATGCAAAATTTGATGCAAATTTGTTGCTCTATTCACTTGGTCATTTTGAATGTGATGACCACATAGTGCACATGCTTTCTCAACAGCATCTACCTCCCTCACTGAGTAGTATGTCATTGTTCATGCATGCACATTCCAGTCCATTCTCTTTGGCTGCCGTGTTACATTACACAAACCATTGTTAGTATATTAACAATGGTTGGACTTTTTCTGGATAGACCTCATGTATTTCCAGTTGAGTTTTGATATTGTTGAGGTTTTCTGTTTTAGAGAGTACAATTTATAAAAATATTACATTTTACTCCACAATACACTTGTACTTGTCAAAATAACATTTCAACTCAATTTAAGTAGATTGGACATACCAAGAAGTAAAACCTTCCACATTGATTTAATCTTCATATGTTTGTCAGCATCCTTCTCTCTCTAGTTGCCTACATCTTTGGGTATACAAATATCCTAGGTTAAATGTAAGAATTTTGGGGTGATTTATATGGTATTCCTCAATTGATAGAATCTAAAAGATGTTAAAAGTGTTATTTACTCTAATTCTTTTATTTTGAAGATGAAAATCAATACCAGAAAGGTTAAATGGCATTCTTAAAGTTTCAGAGCTGACAAATAACAAATCTAGAATTTCATATTTTATATTTTCAGCACCAAATTGTATTAATGGCATAACACTGTCTTCTTTTTTATTTTTAAAGAATAATTACATTCAGAAATAAACAGGCATATTTGAAAATGAGGAACAGATTGAATTATTACACAGAACAACAGTTGCCATGGGAGTCATGTTTAGAAGTGCATTTAAAAACATGAAAAACAATCATGAGATATTGTTACATGCAAATATTAGTCATAAAAGATTCACTCAGTATGGACCTAAATTTGTATAATTTAAATTTATATAAAACCAGGTAATATTATTAATTATTATCTGTGGGTGGCAGAATTACAGGTAATATTTATGTCTGCAGTATTCTCTGTTCCAAGTTCTCTAATGATGAGTATATTACTTTTATAACTAGAAAAATGAGTAGATGTAAACCAAGCAAACAAAACTGCCTAGGGCAGGTTAAATTAAGCTTTATTTTAGTTAATCTATCATATGTACGCAGGAATATGATTTAGCTAATAGTAACTAGTTGTGTGATTAGGACACATTTGCACTCTCAGAGGATCCATTTTCTTGTCTGGAAAGTGGAATAAATATAGTTATCTTACAGATTTTCCGTAGCTAGTAAGTGAGATCATGCATATAATGCATATAAAGTGCCTACCCAATTGGAGGCGGATAGTGGCCGTTTAGAAAATGTTAGTTCATTTTATTTTTATGAGCTCATAAATTTTTATTAATGAAAATGTCTATAAAATACTATTTTCATTAAATAGCTATCAAAACCTGATTTTCAAAATCAATTATATTGTTGCTGAAATGCCTTACTGAAGAGTAAGTGGAGATGCTAGGGAGGGAAGGAACACGTGAGAGAATGGGTTAGAGTTTGTGATTCTCATACAATAATGTAGGACAGAGGGAAGAGTGTGCCTCTGGATTTAGTTAAAATGTTTTAAACGACTCACTTCACAGCAAATGCATTTTCTGGTTCTACTCAAGACACTGGAAACTTAAACACTGAAAACAGTCCAGATCTTTGAGGTAATTTACCTAAAGCTCATATAAATAAGGTGTCAAGCAACCTTAACTCATTAGGCTAATGATTTTTCTGTGTCTGAGAAACAGCATGATCCAGATGTTAGATGATACCTATGTGAGCCAGTAACTCACTTTATTTTAGCAACCTAGCAACTGGGTACCATTATTGCCTTGGCACTCAGGAAAAATGTTGTGTTGCAGCTGATCAGTGAGACTGCACTATTTACCAATATTTCCACACGTTTGTCATGCAATGTTTAAGAGACTTTGGGATCATGAAGGAAATGTTACGTTGTACACAGCCTAGAATTGGTGGTAAGCCTATTTAAACGTATTACAATCACATGTGTGAGGACTCTCTAATCGAAACATCTGATTTTGCAGAAGTTCTTTCTCTAACAGTATTAGAAAACAGAGAGATGTCCATATAGAAACACCTCCTGCTTTTTACTACTTTCAAAAGTGTGAGGTGTTAAAATACCTTCCAAAGCCGCCAAGGAGATGAGAAAGTCAGAATGATGTTAAAAGGAAGGAGCAGAAATGAACACTTTCACTGGATGAAGTTTATAAGGGAGAGTGAGTGAAAGCACCTTTCAACTCTGTTGTTTCACACCTATATGTTTTTTTTCTGACATGAAACCATTATAAATGCTATGTGGTCCAAAGCATAAGTAATGCATCTGATGAAATGCCAGGTCTTCTAACCTGGGCTATTACTTCCCATCATGAGGCTAACTGTTTAGAAATCTGGATAAAACAGAACACATTTTCTTTTACAAAAATTGCAGCTGCCTTTCTCATTCATGGAGAAATATTTTCATGTTTCATTAACCTGGTGTCTGCTGGGTAAATATGTGGTAGCATTTACTGCTTGTATTGTACAAGTGCTTTTGTCAAGTCAGGACAAGTTATTGCAAAATGTTAACCTAAAACTAAATGGAAAAAAGGTTGGCATTTCATTTTCTATTATCTCTACTATGGGTATTAAAGAGCATATTTGAATTGTCACAAATGAAGGCTTTTCAAAATTGGCTAAGTGACATTTTAACATATGGTAAATTTTTTTCTTATCAGTAGATTTGATACCATGAAAAGTAACTCAGCAATACATGTTTCTCTGTTCTAGCAAGATAGGCAAGCTAGCCTAGGTGCTTGTCAAGAGAATGCATTACTATGGGGAGGTTTTGAGGAAGCAACGTGGACTTAGTTCCACTTAGAGGACAAAGTTCTGCCTACCACAGTGATGTAGCCAGAAAATAATCCTTGGAACAGTGGATTGTTTCTGCCCAAGGGGGAATGCTTTCATTCTTATCCATTTCTATTTTTCTTCTTCATGCACAGACAGGCACCAATTTGTGCTTGCTGATAGTGGAAACAGAGACCAACTGCTGAGAGTGACATTCATTTTCCTCACAGATGACCCTGATTTATACTTTTAACTATAGCTCTGCCTCTATGTAGAAAAAGGCCTCGGACTGAATGAAGTGGAGCAGAGGCTGCTAGGCCCATAGAAGTCTTCAGTCACTTTACTTTGAAGTAAAGATGGAGTCTCTTCATCTTTGCTGCTCAAAGTTATGCATCTGGTCAATGGTATTGGCTTTAGCATTCCCTGGGATCTTGTTAGAAATGCAGAGCCCCAGGCCTCCTGCAGACCTGTGAGTCAGAATCTGTATTCTAATAAGATCTTGGTAATGTATATGCATCATACTGTTTAAGAAGCCTTAGGCTAAATAATGGTGCGTGGGGTCTTCATTATTCTGTTTGGTAATCCATCCACTGAAAACATTAGCTGATTAGAAAATATTAATGACTGTATTACTCATTGTCCTCCAGAAAACAGAACCAAGAGGATATACTCGCATACAAAGATATGTACTATAAGGAACTGGCTCACATGACCACGGCGGAGGCTCAGAAATTGTGCCATCTGTGGTCAGCCAGTGGGAGACTTCAGAGACAATGTTTAAGTCCAGTCTGAAGATTGGCAGGCTGGAGACCCAGGAGGAGGTGATTTTAAGTGAAATACAATTCCATGAAAAGCTCATGGGAGGGTTATCCTTTTCATTCTAGTAGACCTTTGATTGGATGAGGCCCACCTACATTAGGGAGAGGATGCTACTTTGCTCAGTCTACCAATTCAAATGTAAATCTCATCCCCACACCCCTTCACAGACACACCCAGAATAACATTTGACCAAATGTCTGGGTACCCAGTCAAGTTGAACATGCAATTAACTATCATAAGTGTCATGGGTAAAGTACCATGTAAGAAACATTGTCTTGACAATTCTGGATATTTTCCCCGAACACTTGGCCCAGGTCCCTGAGAGCACCATGGCTACAAGAGAATATTGTGCTTAAAATGGCATTTCCTCAGAAAACTAAAAATGGAATTGCCTTTTGATCTGTAAATTCCATTGCTAGGACTGACTATATGCCAAGAATCCTGAAACACCAATTCAGAAGAACCTATGCACCCCAATGTTCATAGCAGCACAATTTACAATAGCCAAGTGCTGGAAACAACCTAAATGCCCATCAGTAAATGAATGGATCAAAAACTGTGGTACATGTACACAATGGAATTCTATGCAGCAGGAAATAAGAAAGAGTTCCTACCCTTTGTGACAGCATGGACGGATCTGGAGAGCATTATGCTAAGTGAAATAAGCCAGGCAGTGAAAGAGAAATACCATATGATCTCATCTATAAGTGGAACCTAATCACAAAACAAACAAGCACAATATAACCAGAGATATTGAAATTAAGAACAAACTGACAGTAGCCAGAGGGGAGGTGGGAGGGGACAATGAGGGAAAAGAGGGAAGGTTTGTCAAGAAACATGTATAAAGGACCCATGGACAAAGCCATAGGGGGTAGGATCAATTTTCTTTCTCTGTCACTGCTGCCCTATCCCAACCACCGCCATCCTATCCCCACAACCTCCCATCATGTGGGTAACAGCAGCACTACTAGAGAAAGCAAAACCCTAAGGGGAAGTTACATATTAAGCAAATTGTATCCTTCACCATTGCTTGCTTTGGTCTTTACGTGTCTTCTGTTTCACCTTTACCACCTTTATCAGTTTCAGTCTATTTGGAGACATTTGGCAACGGCTATAATTTTATTATGTTTTTATATTCATCATTAACTATGGTAATTCACTTCTCCAGTTAATTTATGTTACTTATAAATAGGTCTATTACTATAATATAAATTAGGGATTATTTATTATATTCAATAGTTGATTCAAACAACTGGTTGTGTATATGAGAAGAACTATGAAGTTCAGGTGTGGCTGTGTTGTGACTGGAACCTAATGAGGGTACTGTGGTGATTGATTACTTGTAGAATTGAATTCTTGTAAAGTTGAATTTACTTGTAGTTCTTTTAGTCAATGCCATATACATTTGTAAATATGTAAGCTACAGCAACCTCTCTTGAAAGGAATTAATATTTTTCAATTCCTGTATTTTGTAATAATGTTTAGTAGTTCAAAAATATGCAATATTATCTACCTCAACAGACTTTGCTAATGAAATTCCTGAGGAAAAATTTCTTTCCCTGTGAATTTCTGAGAAAAAGGTATGCGTTGCTATGGTATAGTTTACAAATATTTCACATTTGTAAATAAAGAGAAGGCCTTCATGAACAAGAATGTTAAACTCTGCATTTTTCTTTATTATTCAGTTTGGTGCGGCAGAAAGCCTGTGCTCCAGAATAACTTGCCTTGTGGCAGAACCAGCGCTAGTTAATGAAGTCCTTCAGCGGTGGGCTGGAATTTACTTGTGGTTTTCCTCAAGACTTATTTTCCTCATTCCTGTTTTGGGTGTGAAACACCCAACCATCTAAAGATGCAACCAAATTCAAGAAATCCTGGGTTCTGGGAGAATTTATTGAAGACTTCATCAGTGAGGCTGCCAATCTTTGACCCTTTGAAGGAAATAAAAGGATTTCTGGGAATTGTAAAAATTATGCCAAAATGTGAGTTATTTTTCTTATGTTTGCTATAGTGACTATATGTTAAAAAAGAGGCATAAATATGTGTTTTATTAATCAGGAATTGGTTTATATGAGGAACATTTTCAAACAATAAAATTCATAACCCAGCAGGCATTAAAAAGCCCCTTTCACTGAAAAAAAGAAACAAACCCTTCTGAAATTATTGCAGCCTTGAAATGCCATTTCCTGTGGACATATTTAAGGTTTGGTTAAAGTATACTTAGTCATGAAACACTGCTCTGTTTTTATGTCTTATTGAATCTCATTTTTCAAGTATTAATATTTTTGTGTTACTCTTCTCTACTAAAGTTTTCTAAAAAATCTAAGAATCTAAAGATCTCCTAAAAAACCTCCTTTCTCTTTAATTTATCTTAAAACTTTGCATCTTATCCTAAGTGGCTAAAACACTTTAATTGAAATGCATCTGCTCACAAGTTTTCTTCTTTAACAATTTGCAGCAGTTCCCACTACCTTATATAATTTCAATGGCTGAATCTCAGAATATATATTTCCTCTTCCATTAAAAAAATTGTTTGTGATGATGTCGCCTGGGAGAGATCAACATGAAAGGAAGCAAGGTGTCAGCTTATAGATGGGGAAGAGTTATCATAATGTCATTGTGATTGTTTCCTCTTGGTAAAGGCATAAAAATTATTCTGATTATGTTTATGGTAATACATATTTTAATTTAAAATTGACAATAAATCAAAGATAACTTTGTACAGGTTAGCAATACTTGACTATATGAATATTTCATTTTTTTTAACTTAAGATAGCTAAGTGAATGATACTAAAATCCCATACCTCTATTTAGGACATAAGTAGAAATCAATGATTTTGAGTGTAGGGGATCTTACTTCTAATGCCTCATACGTGGCTCTCTTCTAGTATTTGGCATTGGATTATACTTCTCTTTACTCTTGAAATTAAGCTTGCTGAGTACAGTTGCTCTGCTCAAGATGTCACAACATGTGCCACATCTTGGTGGAAACATTTAACTGTTGATGTGCCACCCGTGAGTCTGCCGTTGTTGCTGTTATGGTTTTCCAGATGGGAAAGGTTCCATCAATCCAGAGCAAAGTATGGCAGAGATCAGAAGTGTCCAGCAATAGCCAAAGGAAATACGATGAAAGTGACTGTTTAAAAATTATCACAGCATGGACTAGTCTAGCCTGCCAAATGCCCTGATGTGAGATTACAGCCTTGGAGAACACAGCAGAGGTCGAAGCAGACCTACTTGGCATAGGTGGGGGATATAAGAGAACGCACCTTGGCCAGGGATTAGGATTATACCTCTTAGATGTTAAAACGATGCCTTGAGATCTAACACATGTGCAATTACTTCCCATGTAAGAACAACATCAACAAAAAATTAGACCTAATATCTATTGAGTCCATTAGGATCAACATGATGCCCAGCTTTGGCTATGTACTTCAAAGTTGAGAGTGAATACCTGAATATCAAAGGCAGAGATTTTCAACTTTTTTTATCTCATGGCACACATAAACTAATTACTAAAATTCTGCAGTATACCAAAAAATGTATTTTGTCAATATTACAAAAAAGGTATAATTTGAATTCATTCACACTGGATAGCTATTGTTTGGTTGGCTATTGTCATTTTTTCTTTATTTGACAGTAATTAGCCCCTGACTAAACAGTCAGGTATTGTATATTTTAAAAATTCTTGTTGCACACTGGTTGAAAATTGCTGATCTAGGAGAAAAAAAACAAAACTAAATATGAACAATTTGTATCAATTTCTATGTAATGTTTTCTTTGGCCAGAAAACAGTCAATGAATCCTATTTCCTTTTTTAAGTTCTTGGAGTTGAGTAGCTTAGTTTGAGCTATGCATAAAGAAGGCGCGTGGGATAAATAGATGTATCTAGTCTTTAAATTCTTACATTAGTTTGAAAGTAATTCTAGAAATATCCTCACTGTTTTTTTTTTTTTTGTGGGGGTGAAATTCTGGCTGTAATATTTACTAGCTTTACACACCTGGATATGTTATTTGATTTCTATAAACCTGTTTCCTTTCTTTTTCTTTCTCTTTTTTTTTGCTTAAATACCTCACACTAGTATTATAATGAGAACATAAGAAAACATACAAAAGGGCTAACGGAAGTTTTGTTCCTCTATCCTCCTGCTGGCCCTTATCCTCCTCCCCCTCTTCCCCTTCATCTCTCTCCTTCCCCAATCCCTCTGTCCTTTTTCTCCTTTCTGTTTCTCCCCCCTCCCCCACACTCATCCTTTCTTCCTTTCCCCTACTTGTTCAAAACACAGGGACATCAGTCAGGGCAAACCTAATCACTTTTTAAAACTGGGCATATTTTGCACTTTCCCTGATCTTTTTACGGATTGTTTTCCCTTCTCCCTATCAATTTTTGTTAATTCCTTCCTTCAGAAACTGTTAGCATTTATTTCCATAAGATATCTTCCAATCAAAATTAATTCATTCAGGCTCCTTTTTTTCAATGAATGCTCCCCCTGCCCCCCCATTCAGATTTCTTCAGGTATTGCAATGTTAGTGTTAAAGTCTATTTAAAACCATTTGATTTCGATCACTTAGTAGCAAGGCTGTTGCTTTTTGTTTCATTTTTAAAGAACAACATGATGCAAGATTATTATGATAATAAGAAATGAGGGAAAAAAGTAGAAATCTTCATGACTAAGACCTAATCTTTATTTTCATGTGTTCTACATTATTTCAAAAGTCTTTTAAGGCATATATGCCATGAGAAGGACAGACATAAAGACATGATTTATTAAATACAACAGTACACTTTTTTAATCCTTACATTAGGACTTTTTTTTTCATTGTCTTTAGAGAGAGAAAGGGGAGGAGAGAGAAACATTGAAGTGAGAGAGAAACATTGATTGCTTGCCTCCTATATGCGCCCAGACCAGGAATCAAACCCTCAGTCTAGATATGGGCTCTGACCAGGAATTGAACCCACAACCCTTTGGTTACAGGATGACACTCCAACCAACTGAGCCACACCAGCCAGGGCCAACCATGCAATTTTTAATGAAACCATTTTAATTGTATTGGAATATTTCAGAAGAGAAACCACAGTGTTAATTGGAGTCATTGCCAAAATTCATTTATTTTCTTCACAAGAGATATTTCTGCCTAAAGGATTATTCTGACATGAAAAAAATATATAATTATGGAAGCCATTCAGAGATTGGAATTATTTTTTTTAAACTACTTCAATTTAACTCTGTGTCAGTTGATTTCCTTTTATGAAAGCTAGACCTTCACAATTCTATTTTCTTCTTCACATCTCCAATTTTATGTTTTGTTACTAGTTTTACATGCTTCAGGTATACAAAAGTAATGTTCTAATCCTGTAACCAGAATCTGCATAGCAGTTTCCTATTATTTCTTTACTTAATTATATTTCCTGCTTACCAGAATTTCTTGTTCTTGATTTTGGCTATATTTATTTTCAAGTGGTTTTTTCAAAGAGGAGCTCATGGGTGCTCTGTTCTCTGGGTTCTTCCTATTTGCTTCATATTTATACTGTAGCTTTGCTCAGTATATCATTCGATAATAGTTTTACTCATACTGTTTTAAACATAGCCTGTTATTATGTTACCATAGATAAGTCTGAAGCCAACCTGTTGTTTTGTCCTTTGTATGTGACTTACTTTTTCTCCTGGACACATGGAGGAGACTTATTCATCCTTAGAATTCCCAACCAGAATGAATCTTTATGAGGAGCAACAGGCGGCAAATTTCCCTGAAACCTCATATATTTCTAAACTCGGGTTTAATTATTGTTGTTCATTTAAGTGAAGCACTTTTTGCATTGTGTGTTTTTATTTTTCAGTTACACTCATTGAGTTTTCTCCTTTAGAGTCACCAGTCACCATGAGGCTGGCTAGCACTTGTCTTTCCTTTGTCTCTATTGACTTTGTCCATGCATTTAGTCTCTTTGTATCTCTATCTTCTTTCACTGAGGTTTGCTTAGGCTCTTTTTCTGTGATATTGATTTTTAGGCATGTCTATTTGTTCCATAATTTTTAAATATATTTATTATTTTTAAAAATAAATATCCTCAATATCATACCTAGGTTGATGATCTTTTCCTCCTCCCTTTGAAAAAAATCTCATTCTAAACACGACACAAGATCAATTTTGAGTTCTTGTTGGTTCAATTTTATTCACAAAATATGTTTCATAGTGCAGTAACTGTTTTTCATTGGTCAGAGGAATATGTTTTCTTCTAGTTTAGGTTTTTGCCATGCAAGAGATTTTCCTTTTCTTTTCACTGTTACATCTTTGCCTAGTTGCCATGTGAATTCTGTCATCTTGTTTATGCTTGGGTGGTGCTGTCCAAATCTCTTATTCAGTCTGATGTAATATCTCACAGAATTTGAGAATTGTGTCTTTTCTCCTTCAACAATAGTTTGAAAGCTGAGGCTTTTATATGCTATCTATTTTTCTGTAGCCGAGGGAATTGTCAAGACGAGGAAGGAAAGTCAACCGTGGAGGTACACAGATTTATTTGGGCTACACACTTCTGAAAGTTTATCAAATGTATTGTATAATGTTACACTCCATCTGGTTGGAAAGGTGGAATTTACATTTTCACGAGGGAACAGTTTGATTTCAGCCCATTGTTTCAAGTCAGTGTGAAGTCCTACAGGCCTTATATTCATCAGTCAGCCCTGTTGCTCACTTTCCTTATTTATGTTTCCCCAGCAAGTGCCTCCCCACCTGCTCAGTCAGAATTGGAACAGAGATGCTGGTCACTCAGTTTGCCTTTCTTGTGCTTGAGTTTTACTGAGAGTTCTTAGAAATTTTGCCACACGGTGTTGCATGGTGCCTCTTCCCTGTTTTTAAAATCTTATCTTTTCTACTTTGACTATGAGTTTTGAAGTTTGTGAGTATAGACAATGTTTATTTATTTATTTTTGGTTGCTGCTAGGTAATGTTTTTTTCTTTTTTGAGTTTTTTCCCCTTTGTTATTTTGTCAGTTATGTGATAGGGAGAATGCTTATTCATGTTTATCCTGGTATTTTAACATAGATTTGCCATTCCTTTTCCTCTTGGGTCTAATTCCTTATTAATAAGACCTGGTTGATAATAATTATAACAATGACTTCATTGGGTAGTTATGTAAAGGACATCTGTAAAAACGACAGGTATACAAGAGGCATTCACTACTTACAGTTTGAATGCTTTTCAACATGTCATTAGAACCATACTAAGATTATATTGACACGCGCTTTTAGAAGCTATTAAAATAAAATTTTAAATAATTTTGTTACTTTATGGTATTTTTGCATGTTTATCACGAAAAGATAAACATGTAAAATAAGATTATAGCAATTAACCAAAATCTCACATTTTAAATTTATTTTTAAAGAATATTGAAAGCTGTTTCAGATTTCATTAGTAATGGCCTTGTTTTCTGTAATATACACATCCTGTGAATTTAGATATAAGCTTTTATTCATTATGGGAAATTTCAGTTTCTGGATTTAGCTTCTTTTCGTTTGCCTCACCCTCCTTAAATAAATAATGCAAGGGTTTGCATGAGTTTGCAAGTCTCTGCTGACCTGGAAAACAAGTCTGTCAGGTATATTTTCAGTGAGAAATATCAAGTTTGCAATAGAGGGAGGTGAAAATCATCAAGGTTTTGTCCAGTGTCACATCCCCTGACTGAAATATTCAAGAAAGAATATTTCTTATGCTTCTGCATATGTGGGCCTGAGTAGGAGTGACAGGAGCTGGTGGGTGTGGCCCCAGGGGCAGACCTGACTGAAAGTTGACTTCCTCTGGGTTTTTGGTTTACACACCCAGAACCATGAAAGTCTATTGTGCTGCTTTGTATTAACCTTAATGTATATGATTGCTACAGTTTTACAAATAATAATACAATTAAAATGATAGCTGTTATCTACTGGGCCGCTGTCAGGGGACTGTGATGGGAGATGTGCATCTATTTTCTCATGCATTTCTAACAACACCACTGTGAGGGGAGTATTACTCCTCACTACAGTGGTGAGCAAAATGATCCCAGAATGGTCAAATACCTTATCACTGTCAACTGTCTCAGGTCCTAACGACACTCAGCTGTGTCACTCAGCTGTAAATGGCGAGCAAGACTGTGTGGCCTGGTGTCTCAGATTATAAAGTTCTCATTTTCCACTATTCTATATTGCTTCCTAGAAATCTCAATTATCAAGAAGTTTTTTTCTTTTTTTTAAAGATTTTATTTATTTATTTTTAGACAGAGGGGAAGGGAGGGAGGGAGAGAAACATCAATGTGTGGGTGCCTCTCTCACGCCCCCGCACTGGAGACCTGGCCTGGTGGGGACCTGGTCTAGCCAGCAACCCAGGCATATGCCCTGACTGGGAATCGAACCAGTGACCCCTTGGTTTGCAGGCCCACCCTCAATCCACTGAGCCACACCAGCCAGGGCAGAAGTTATTTTCTTCATTACACATTTTAAAAGCTGTTTTGAGATATAATTTACATGCCAAAGATTCACCCATTTAAAATGTATAACCCAGTGGTTTTTAGTATATTTACAGAGTTGGCCAACCATCTCTATCAACTAATTTTAGAATATTTCTATCATAACAAAAAGGAAACTTAGATAATAAAGACGCAAAGTGCAAAAATAAAAACAAAAATATTGAAAGGTAATTTTATTGCTATACATTCAGCTGTAGTTTTATCTTCTTCTGTCATAGACTCTAATATTTGCAATAATAATCCCAATGAAGTGCCATATAGTAAGTATAGTTTGTGGTTTGACTCTTTACCCCATCTTTTCAAATTTAACTCCTAACTTCCACCTCTCTCTACTCCAATCATGCACTGTGATGATACACTGTCACTTAATGTTTTTTCTGGTTTATCTAACACTTCTGCTGACTGCCCCTTTCCTGGAGGTTTCAGCCACTTGAAATCCTCTTCCCAAGAATTCTTCCGATTTGTTTCCATTCACCAGACTTTCCCATTGTTACTACAGTTTGCTGATGATTGATATACTCATAACTATTTATTCATTTATTTATTTCCCAAGTGTATGGTACATACTTTACATTTATTTCTTTTAGTTTTACAACAACTGTATTTGGTAGAGGTAGTTACCTATTTTTAATAAATGAAGAAGCCTGATCTGTAAGATCCCAAATTATAGCTATCAAATGAAAAAGCACTGGGATTTATGTGTCCAACCATGAAGTGGGTAGATTGTCTTGGTATCATAGCAGTAGATCTGTCATACTACCTGGCTAGAATTACAATGACTTCTGTGCAAATCTGAATTGCCTACTGAGACATTGACCAAAGCAGAAAATTTGGAGCAGATATTCCCAGCTGAAATCTCTTGCAAAGAAGGACTGGGGGACTTGGCACTACTGATGGCTTCTCTCCTCATTGATCCACACACTTGTGTCACCTTGGACTTGAGCCTGGACATCTCCAGGCCTCTCCAGGTTTCTCAGCCCAAGAGTGCAAAAACCTTCTGCTGCTTTAACACTCTTAGAAGGAACAGGCTGTTATATTTACATGCTAGTCCTATAGCAGGCTCTGAGCTGGCTGCCTGTTGCCAGTTCAGTCTTCCAGGGTTGGGCTTTGGGCCCTGCCCTGTGAATGTGTCAGTAACACAAGTCTGAGGAACAGGCCCTTACATGAACACAATAAAGAAATGGGTCTGGATATACTTGTAAAGAGAATGTCGTTGTCATGTCTGAACACACAGGTGCAACTGTGTGCCTAACAACTTACAGGATTTGCTCACCCAATCCTCATAAGAGTGCAATTATTTAGGGACTCATGTTATATCCAATAAATGAGAAACTGAGACCTGGTAAGGGGTAGAACCAGGTGAGTCCTCAGGTCTATCTGATACCACAAGTGGTACTCTAAATCAGTTCAGCACAGTACAAACATTGAGTCATTAAACCTGTACATAAAATATGTAGATGTATACATTTATAAATGCTTATCTATTTATATGTATATTCTTTCAGTTTTTTTCCCCTCCATTGCCTCATACAGAAAAATTGGCCATATTTTGAGTATTATTTACATTATTGACTCAAAGTATAAAGACATTAATTTTCTAATACTTTATATTAACAGAACATATATTAACAAAATAAATGTTTAAATACACTTTTAAATAGAACTATTTTAGGAAGTATATATCCAGCTGACAACAAAGAGCCAAGTGATACTTTGCCTCTCCTTGAGCACTTATATCTAATTTATTATCTAATTATGTTAGTTAAACTAAAGCATCTACATAATTCAATAAAAAATATATGACTTTCTTTGTGGAGACAGTAAAACCTCTGGTAACTGCTTTTAAGCATTTAATTTTTATTTAATTAGAATCACTGCAACTCAATGTCTTCTTTAATGTGTCAAATATTTTTTTCTAGTTGTAGAATATGATGTGCTTTCATATGAATCTACACAGAATTTCTAAATCTCTCTATAGTGTAGAAAGACTAATATGTACTTGTAGTTACATGCACATAAAATGAATACAAAGTTTAAAAAGTATTTAAATGTCTATGGTTGATCAGCTCTTATTTTTCAGTTATTTTATTTTTCTCCTAAGAGTTTACGTAAATTTTAGGTATAGCTATTGATTCAGTTATTTTACTTTTCTACTAAGAGTTTAAGTGGGTTTTAGTATATGTACTGATTTCCTTTTTCACCAAAATTAGTCATGAGTGGTACTTCAATTATTTTGCCTGCCTAACCGGCCAAACTACTGTTGTTAGGTAGGGCTACTTTGTAGTAGAAGATGATCTTGGTGAAAGTATTTGCTCATGTCCTGAACCCACAATCTTGAAATTTGAGATTGTGTATACATTAATATATATATATATATTTATGTGTATATAAATGAATACACACACACACACGTGTGTGTGTGTGTGTGTGTGTGTATTCATGCTGGAAGTTAACTTTCCAGAGATAATTTTTTACTTTTACATTTATAAGTGTACTTTACATTATTAGAAGATGAACTACCTGTGAACAGTGACTCTGTGATATTCACGATTACAATACCACATCTCAAGATCCTAGCACATAGAGGTACCCAAAGATGTTTCTTGAATGAATGAGTGAACAAAGAGCATTGGTAGGTGTCTATGACCTTACAATTGTCAACAGTGATTTCATGTATAACAAAGATTTCTTCATACTTAAGAAAAATGTTAAGGAATAGCCTTGCCCCTATTTCCCAAACTGCTTTTTCCTAATTGCATGGGAGTGAGACTGGAGTGGGAGGAACTACTTTTGAGCTAATAGTCTTGGTAGATAGGTACCCACAAATAATTCTGTCAGGATTATAATAATACAATGAGAAGAAAGTATGGGTCATTTTTCTCCTGTCCCCTTTCCAACCAAAATTTGCCTTATGACCTAGCAATTCCACTTCTTGGAATATATCTGAAGAAACCTGAAATAACAATTTGAAAGAATATACACACCCCTATGTTCATTGCAGCGTTGTTGTTGTTTACAATTGCCAAATTTTGAAGCAACCCAAGTGCCCATCAGTAAATGAGAGGATAAAAATGTTGTGGTATAATTACACAATGGGATACTACTTGGTCATAGAAAAGAAGGAAATCTTACCTTTTGTGACAGTGTGGATGAACCTGGAGAATATTATGCTAAGTGAAATAAGGCAGTCAGAGAAAGACAAATGCCAAATAGCATATGATTTCACTTATATGTGAAATCTAATAAAATAAACTAACAAACAAAATAGAAACAGACTAATAGATACAGAGAAGAGACTAACTAGTATCAGAGTGGAGGAAATTTTGGGAGTTGGGTGAAAGAGGAGAAGAGATTAAGCAAAAAACAAGTAAACAAACAAAAAAAACAACCCCTCATAGACAGAGACAACAGTATGGGGATCACTAGAGGTAGGAGAGGCTATATGGGTGATAAAAGGTGATGGAAGGAGACCTTACTTGGGGTGGTGAATTCACAATACAATATACAGATGCTGTATTATAGAATTGTACACCTGAGAATGATATAATTTTATTAACCAATGTCATCCCAAATGAAATAAAAAACAACTAATCAGATTTTCTATTTCTCCTTGTGATAGATTGGATAAGTTGTGTTTTGTAAGAGATTTGTCGATTTAATCTCAATATCATAATTTTTGGTATAAAGCAATTAAAATGTACTTTATTACCAATTTAATTTTGGTAGAATCTGTAGTAATGTATTCTCTTTTATTCTTGAGATTAGTAATTTGTATTATTCATCTTTTCATTACTTTGCTAAGAATTTATTACTTTCATTTATTTTTAGCAATCAACTCTTAAATTTGTTAATTTTCTTTATTTTGTGTCTGTTTTTTGTTTCATTTATTTCTGCTTTTTAAAAACAATTTCTTGAGACTTCTTTCTTCTTGAGATGGAAACTTACATAATTTATTTTCAGCCTTACATTATACCTTTAAAATTTGTATATTTAAGACTACATAAGCACTACATTCTATAAGTATAAATGTGAGGTCTGTCATGTAATATGAAAAACTGAGACATTTATTGAAGAAGATACAAGATATAAGAAACATTGTACATAGGACAATGATGCCTCAGTCCCCTTCAAAGTAAGAGTCTCACAATCACCATCAGCTGCCCCATTTATTTTCCTGAATCTCAGTGATGGTCTGAAATCACTTCCCTTTCAAAGGTGATTTTAGTTTTGCTAAAAGCCAGAAGTCATGGGCACCAAATCTGGACTTTAGGGGGCTGAGTAATCTGGGTGATTTGAACTTTCACAAAAAACCACAGGAGATGTGATGCATGAGCTGGCACATTGTTGTGATGAAGCTGTCAATCACCATTTCTACAGCCTACTAAACCATTTGAATAGTTTCCCTGGAGGAATGTTTAAGCTTAATGCAAAATTTGATGCAAATTTGTTGCTCTACTTGGTCAGTCACTTTGAATGTGCTGGCCACACAGTCCACATGCTCACTCAGTGGTGTCTACCACCCCCACTGACTAGTACAGTGAAGTCATCATTGTTCACACATGTGCATTCCAGTCCACTCTCCTTGGCTACCAGGTTACATCAATGCCATGCAAACTGTTCTTGTTATATTAACAATAGCTGGAGTTTTTCCGGACAGACCGTGTATGCCATACTTTCAAAATATTTTCTAATTATCAATTTAAATTTCTTCTATGGTCAATATGATATTTATATTTTATTCATTTAAAGATATAGTTTTCTTTTAGTTGTTTATTTCTTGATCAATTCAATTGTGGTTAGAAAACATACTTTGTATATATTGTTTTCTGCTTATTCTGTCAATTAGAGAGAAGACTATGCTTCTCCTATGGCAAAATCTTTCAGGGATCTAAAAAGACAACCAGGGTCACAATCAATTCCCTTTCTTCCTGGTGAACTTTAAACTACAATATCTGTCTTCTAAGAACTACAGAAATACC
Source organism: Phyllostomus discolor (assembly GCF_004126475.2). Taxonomy (NCBI): domain Eukaryota; kingdom Metazoa; phylum Chordata; class Mammalia; order Chiroptera; family Phyllostomidae; genus Phyllostomus; species Phyllostomus discolor. The sequence goes on along the minus strand of NC_040904.2, from coordinate 38,151,337 downwards.
TGCGTATTTTTATAGCCCCTTAGCAACTGCTTCCTGTTTGGTTTTGACATTTTATACTGCATATGCACAGCTAGAAACTGGCAAATGTGTTGAAAGAAACTGCATGCCGAATCTTGGGCTCATTTCTCTGCAGCTCTCTTTTTTCAGGAACTTGGTATCTCGGCTCTGCAAATACAGGGTACCTTAATTATCCTTTTTTTATTCAAACCAGAATTTTAATCAGCCTAACTTTAGAGCTGCTTTTAATCAAAGGGTATGTCTGATACCAGTACTGTGCCATAATTGCTGTACCTTATTTATTTCAACTAAATTGTGAGCGTTTGTGATGGCAGATGGAATGCTGTCTTAAAAATCTCTTTAAGTCTAGTACGTTGGTAAGCCTATTACATATTTTATATTTTATCAATGTATAGAAAGGGACATAATTCTCTTGCTTTTACTGTCAATCACTAAAATCCCAATGCTGCAAGAAGGATAACATAGTGGGAAAAAATGTTTTGTAGTTGGAAATAGTTTAATACTAACACACATTTTATATTATGAAGTGTGTGATTTAGCCAAGTTATTTAACATGGCATTGCATAAAAAAGATGATAGCATTTTGCCATGTTTGCATGAAAATTGAGTGACGTGACGCATAATAAGTGCTCTTAAATATTCAGTTGACTTCTTTGACTCTCTGCTTGGCCTAGTAACACACATTTTGACTAGAGTGGCCAACTCAGCATTTATCTTTTCTAAAGAAGAACAAGAATAACAATCTTAGGTACTTGTACAAAGTTTCACTTTTATAGATTTAGTGACAGAAATGACAGGGAAGCTGGGAATTATGTGGAAACTTCAAATGCTGCTTCAGTTTTACTGGAGAACTCCAGGCAAACAGGAATAAACCTGAAAGTTCAACCCAGCAGACGAGGGTAGTTTCCTACTTGCCTGAGTTAGTAAGGAATTTAGCCTTGTGAGAATCAGAACTAAAGTTCAAAAGCTAACTTAAGCCTGTGCGCTGTATCATTTTCTCTTCTTGAATCAAACTGCTTTATGTCAAAAAGGAGAAGTGCTCTAGAGAACTGCCCCTGCATGGCTGAGTTCAGCTTCTTTTGATCCAGCAAAGAGACATTAACAACCTCAGAAAGACTGAGACTGGATGGAGAGGCACAGAGACCTGAGTACAGGGCAAGCTTGTCATCTAAATAGACAGAGTTCTTTCCCCTCAGTCTGTACGGGAGCAGAAAGGTGTTACAGTTTTAAGCAGAAGGCTTGCTATTTTTTTGTCTTGTCACTGGAATTGGGCTTATTCCCTCTACATCATTAACCCCTCCGTACTGACACTTTTGAAAACATGCATTTCCCTGGGCTAGTAAAGCAGAATCTTCAGGGCTTTAAAATAGTTTTCTTCCCACGAAAATAATCTTAGGAATTATGTAAATGTAGCACTTGAAAAGAGTTAAAATCATGTATATGAGAAATAAAGTATTATGGAGGCATTTATATCTCTCCCTTTGTGGATTATAGTTAAGTTTGAGGCGTGAAGAGAAAAAAATGTAAATAAGCCCATTCTATAACAAGTAAGGAGATAAAATGTTCATAGCGTAGTCAAGATCCTCTCAATTTAGTTTAGTGCAGGGAGTATTAAAGTTTAATTGAATTGTTGATATTAAAATTTTCTCAAATAAAAAAGAAATAGTATTAGTGAAAATGAGGTGAAAAACATCTACTGCCTGGGAAATACTGACGATCCCCAGTAGCAGATTACAGTCCAAGTGAGTTTAATTTTCTTCGATGCATAAATCTCAATGACCCAAACAACCTGAGATATTCAGAGCAGACTCTGAAATAATATAGTCCATTGGGTGCCTTCTCTCTGTTTTCCTGGAAGAAGCAGCGGGGGGAGACTTACAGCCAGGTTTTACTGCTTTCAACTATTCCAGCTTCTGAAATGAAAATTGTATTTTCTGGTGTTCTTAGAGCTAACTACCTTGTGACAAGGTGAGCCATGAGTGAAAAGCCTTGTTTTATTTTTGTCTCCACAGAAAAAGACGTATTTCTTTACGCTGTCCCTGGAATACCTTTCATTCCTCAAAGATTAAAAAAGCAGCCAGTCTTGGACATATGCATCTGATATTGATTAAAATGTCAAGAATATTAAAAATGTGCTAGTAAAGAAAGAATTTTAGTGTGGTCCTTACTTCTGGAGTTGAATCCATAGATGGTGGGGGAAAGTAGGGACTAAACACAATTGTTCTTGGTTATTTAGTTTGTTTCTCTGTATGCTTAGGCATCTTAAAGAATTTGACGAATCTTTAGTTTTGGAAAATATTTAATGGCTTGTACTTTATAATTATGAAACATTTCATCTATAGGGAAAAATAAAGAAATAATATAATGAGAATTAGTATTTCTTTTATACTTTTAAAGCAGTGTGATATTTCAGACATAGTTTAAACTATTTTTATACTCATGTCTGAAACTTTTTCCTTTATGTCCTCTATTGAAATAATTGCTATTCTAAATGTGGTATTTTTACTTCTGTGTAAGTTTATGCTTACATAAAAATATATTTATATAACTATACATATATTTGAAATAAATGTATGTTTTATATAACATATGCAATGCGTGCATGAGTGTAAGCAATATATACATATACATATGTGCATATTTTGAACCTTCTGAACAATGATTTATACTGTAAGTAATCTTTTTCAACTTCCAGTTCTGTCATTTTAGCTGCTGTCTACGGTCTCCTAGTGTGAATAGATCAGAATGTTTTTATCCATTCTTTGGGTATTATGTTTTTATTTGACTTCATTTTTTTGTGAATGTGCATAGGTTTCAGTAAAGATTCTTGTGAATGACTCACTGAGAACACACGGGAAAGTTTCCCTAGGACATGTGTCAAGGACAGGGCCCCCTGGAATGGAGGGCGTGTGTACCTTCAACTTTACTTTTCACTGGTAGTTGTACTAACTCACATTCCCACCAGCAGTACGGTAGAGCCTCGGTTCCTCTACATCCTTGTCAGCATTTGGTATTGTAAAATATTGTGCATTGATTGGACAGGTTATAATATTAAATCAAAACAGCTCCAGAAATGTTATAAATTGCTACCATAATCTCACAGTCCTAAGGAATGCTTAGCTATTATTTAGGAGATTTTGTGGATCAAATCTCTTCAATATGGGGCATTCTGCAAAGATTTGGGCAGTCTATATAGCCCAAAAAGGAACTAAAATTAGAGGTTATCGATCCTGCCTCCTCTTTTCTCACTCACTCAACTTTCATCCTATGGGCATAGTAACCAGGAAGCTCATTGGAAACGCTAATCATCATGTGTGTTTCTGCATCTCTATTTGCAAGTTAAAATATGTTGAATTAATATCTACACAAAGAAATCATGTCATGGGTCTCATAACAGGTCTTGTTACATGTGTGTAAGTAAAGTGGCTGAACTGGTGTAGTGATTTTAGAGCTGTAAATTCTATTATTCTGTGTCTTTAGAGTCAGTCATTTATGTATACATAAGCTGATCTCTGAAACTAGGAGTCGCACATACGGTAAGTTGTTGTAACAAAATTAACAAATCTGTCTTGCTCATATAGATATTAGCTCTACCTAAAAAATATTCAAAGTTTCCTATCTACTTTTTAATATTTGGTGACATTTCCAATGAACTACATATCCTATCAAATCCTGCATGGATTACTTTTAAGGTAATAGATAATCATAGGAACACTCTCCTAAATGTCCTGCAAAGGCTACCCTGTGTTAATGAACCAGCCAGTGCTTACAGCGTGGTGCTAGTTTAGAAGGGATAGCTCTGTGGGGTTTCACTTACCCATTCAGTAAGCCACAAATCCTCCCCAGAACTCGCAGACACTTACTCTTATGCTCCAAGCAGTTGGGGTAATATGTTTTTTACTGGGTTCATGTTGCTTGCACCCACATCACACAATTCCAAGCTAAGACTAATCCTAAAACTTTATCACAAGGACCATACTACTGGCAGCCTGCCATTTCTCAGTAGACATAGTTGAGCATAAAAATGGTATAGGGATTTCATCAAACTACAAAAAATAGTTTTATTGCCAAAATAAATTAATTTTATCTTTTTTTTTTATCTTCATAAAGAAGCAGAGTCCTTCAATTTATTTTTCTGTCAGTACTTTTCTGATGGTGGCAAAAATACAATAAAGGCTATTGGGATTGGTACCTGATTAGGTAATCAAAAATGTTGGCTAAAGCAGGCAATCAAGAAAGCTATACAAACCCATGGTAAATATTTTATTTTGGTTCAAAACAAATAAATATACATTCACTTAAAATATTTTCAAGTCAAGTTAAGATTTTTTCTAAAATGTAAATCTGTTGAATAAATTTCTATTTATTTTTTATAGTATAAACCATATACAGATTCAATCTATAATGTTCAGTTTTTCTCTAGACTAGAACATGATTTGAAAACCATTTTCAAAGAAATCTTTAAGTTTTTATTATGTTTCCCTAGTGTTCTCTATTGGCTCCCCTACATATAATTCAATAGCATTTTTATTTTGCAACTTATGATAACCAAGCTTTTGAAACCATCCTAGCACATTTTCACAGAAAGAAACCATTTTGGCACTTATATTTAATCAATGTACATACTATTTAATTAAATAGAATTGGCAGAGCTAGTGTGTTTGTTGCCATAGTGTTTTTGAAAACTGTCACAACTAACTCATATCAAACATGAAATTCTACTTGTGGACCAAATATGTCAGCCATGGGCTGGAGTGTCCACAAGCTGAGGGAGTGCCATATGTGGCAGATATGGACAATATTAATTAACTTTCAAGTTGGTAAAGTAAATTTTTGGTTAGAGGATATCTTATGTCACCACAGTCATAGGAAGTAAGGCTTTTTGGAAATCTGTTTCTTTTGTTCTAATTATTCATTTAGGAGGGAAATTGGACAAAGGTAGTCTATCTTATCAGAAAAGCTTTTAAAAATTTAAAATCAATGCCGCTTCAAGATGAAACATACATCAGTATTTAGAGGCTTAATTCATCCAGGACCAGGAAGCAAGCAAAGTTGACGGGCTCAAAACTATGTGATAATGAGGACCAGTTTGGAGTCATAGTAATGACATTAAACTGAGGCAAGACACAGTTATGAACAATGATTTAAAAAGTTTCGAGGGCTACTTTTGGTTGCAACTAGTATTGAGCTGCTGCCTAGAGCAAGGGAGCGAAGATAAAGGGAGATATATCAGGGCCTTGGCCAAAGTGCCCACCGACTCAGAAACTGTGTTTGGGGAACCTCAGGAAACAGGACCGAACATTCATTTTAAGACTTGTTTCTGAAACACCCACCTGTGAGCTGGTTAGAGATGACTGTAAAGCCACACTCAGAGATACAACTCAAGAGTGAGATACAAATCAACAAATTAAAAAAAAAAAAGACAAAATTGAGCATCACCACAACAGTAATCTAAGAACTTCCAAATCAATGGGATCCTGAAAATTAAGATTTCAAAACACAAGAGGAAATCAACTTCATGACAGTCAGTCATAAATTCAACATGAATGTTTCTTTTTTGAATTCAAAAATATCAGGCTTAAGTGCCTCAAATATAGTTTCTCTTATTCCCTATACCTTTCACTCTTAAACTTATATTATTTTTGTGTAAAAGCTTCTCAATGTTTTTCTGACACTTCTTCCACTGTCTTTTATATTTTTTATTTATTACATACCTTCATAGACTCTTTGGGTCAATTCTTTAGTAAAGTGCTTTAATTATTTCAATTTGTCTGTGGTTTTGCTCAAAGCAAAATGCAATTTTAATTTTAATGTTGATATTTTTATTTCCAAAATTAATAATTGACTTTAAAACAATCATCTGTTTTTATCCATATCTTTCTTCCTTTTCATAGTTTTTGTTTCATAGGTCTTGTTCTTACTTTATGAATGCTTTTTCTTTTTTTATCACTTTGAAGATTTTCAAAGCCACTTAAGTATTTCCCCCCCAAAGGATCTTTCAATTATTTGCATTCATTCAGGTAGAAATTATCCTAGTCAGCTAAATTATCATTCAAAAATGAGATGAAATAAGCCACTTTCAGAAATACAAAAGCTGAGTTTGTCATTGAAGGATTTTTGGTGAGTCATTCCTAAAAGCTATTCTTCAGCAAAACAAACAAGCAAATCAAAGAAAATGAATGTGATGCTAGAAGTACTCATTGGAAAAAAATAATGGTAAATAATGTCAGTACATCTATAAAAAATAAGAAAAAAAAACCAAATCTAAGTCTTAGAAGGTTATTGCCAAGGGATTGGAAGATGGCTAAGGCATAACAATTATCTGTTATTTGGTAGGAGAGGTGATGTACTGAATAAGTTTAGATTTTGTCAGGACTATATAAAGTCAATGTTAATGCTAAACATTCAAGAGTAATCACTAAAAATATGACAACTCTTATTTTTTCTTAGAGAGTTTGGGAAAGTTATATGTATGTGATACAGAGAGATGTAAGCAAAACCTTATCAATAAATGGTAAAACATCAACAAAAAAAGCGAGAGAAGGAATGGTAAATAAAAAATAAAAAAAGGACTGAATAGTTTCATACTTAAATCAGTAATCATAATATTTGTTAATGTACTAAATTCACATATACAGATAAAGACTACTTGATATTATAGTAAAATAAAATTCAGAAACACAAAGCTAATAAAAATGCTTAAATTAAAAGGTAGTTCAGAAATCTTATAAAGAGAAGAAATACTATAAAATCCTAACCAAAATATGGCTGGTTTAGCAGCAATATGAGACAGAGTAAAATTTAAGAGAAGAAACATTACTAAGGTTGGGGAGAAATTTTACCAAATAATGAAAGGAAAAATTATAATACCACAATATTGAACTTGCACACAATTTACATTTTTCTCTTGGAATTCATATACCAAAAGCCAACAAATCTACAAATATAATACCAATGGGAAATGTTAATATATCTTTCAAATAAACTAAGCAGATCTAGCACATAAAATTAGTAAGCAATTAGATTACTTAGATGATGTAAGCACAATTGATTAATTTGATATGGTATATCTAAAAAAAATCACATTCTTTTCACACCAACACAGAAGACTTAGAAAAATGAACAATGTGATTATGATACGCCATCTAAGTGTAATTCACCAAATTGATAGATGCAACAGCTATGGTCAGATTTTTGGTACAAGCATTCCTGGTCAAATTCAACATGTATTAAACAAATATTTCTTCAGCACCTACTATATGATGGCCACTTTTCTAGGCATTAGTGACGCTATAATAAATAAGACAAAATTTCTGCCCTGATGGTTCCTACATTATGATGGTTTTGACCATCAAAATGGTCAACTAGATATTTGCATGTATAATGGAGGCAGGTACTGATAAGTTCTATGTGGAAAAATAAAGGAATAAAGTACTATGGATGTGTGCATTTGCATGACTATGTGTAATATTTTAGGTATTTTTGATGGCATGGTCAAAGACTGCCTTTTTGAGAGATAGATATTTGGGTCGATACTTGAATAAGTACAGGAAATAATCCATTGACAAAATCTGAGGGAGGAGGGCTTCAGGCAGAGGGAACACCAAGTGAAAGAGCCCTAAAGCTGAATCTGCTTGACTTGTTCAAGAAATGTCAGAGGAAGCAATATGTGGGGCAGGTCAAGAGATGCAGAGTAGAGAGGAGATGTGGCCATAGAATCTTAAAGGTAAAGATTTAGATTAAATTTTGCATCTGATGGAAAGTCAATGGAGAAATTTGGGCACAGAATGAGATAAAATAATTTACAGTCTTTAAAGGTCACTCTACCTGTTGGTAAAATGGACTCGCAGGACAAAAGAGCTTGAGAAGGCTATCGTAATCCATACGAGAAATGGTAGCTAGGTCTGTGTGTGCTGGGGAGGTGAACATGGCTGAATACATTATGGTTCTAAAGCTCATTAAGGTTCACTGGATTGACCAACAACTTGAGTGTGAAAAATGCAAGAGAGAGAGGAGCCTGGAATGACTGCTAAATTTGGACCTGAGTGTCTGTGTGAATGGTGGTGCCCGTTATGGAGATGGGGAGAGATAGGAGAGGAAGAGATTTGGGGAGAAAATAAAACTATTTAGGCACATTAAGTCTGAATTACAGTTAACTCTCTCAGATGAAATACTGAGTAGGACATTTGTTATAACTCCTGAAAAACTAAGACTAGGTAGGGACTTTTCTTACCTTATAAATGGCAGCTGTCATCAGGAATCATAATATGACTGGTAAAATGGCATCATTTCTATCAAGGTAGTAATAATTAAGGTGCCTGGTATTGTTACTATAGACAGTCAGTTGGAGCACCAAGGAGTCTCCTGCATTGGCCAAGAAGGCAGCAGGGGGAGGCCCTTACACTGAACGCACCTGAGAACTAGCAAGATGAATGGATAGGGCCCAAGCAGAGAAAGCTAGAAAGGTAATTAGATAAGAAAAAATCCCTCCCCCCTCTACCTCTATAAGAATCTCCGGTCTGAGCAGGAAGATTGAGACAATCTTTGAGATGGGAGTCCCTCATTCTCCCAGGTCATGCGGCACCTGAATAAAATCTTTAGTTTTTCACCAGCACTTGCTTCATGAATTTGGCTTTTGTGGAGGGCAGGCAGCTGAACCTCTGTTTTTCTTTGGTTACAGTATTACTATTTCTCTTCAACGTTGTTCTGGGTGTTATAGCCGATGTAGCAAGACAAAAAAAATTAAAATGATAACAAAGGAAAAAAAAATACGGCTATTGGCATAAAGATGTGTTTATGTAAAATTAAAGGGATATCTCAAAAAACTATTACAATTAACAATAGTTTAGCACATTTACTAGATACCAATTTCTAGTTTCCTATTGCTGCCACAAACTCAGTAGCTTTAAATACCACCACTGTATTGTTTTATAGGTCTGCAGGTGAGAGATCTGAAATGATTTCTGGAGGGCTACATTCTTCTGGAAGCTCTAGAGGGGATCTATTTCCTTGCCTTTTCAGCTTTTGGAAGCACCCTGCGTTCATCGGTCATGTGCTGATTCTTCATCTTCAGAGCCCTCACGTAGCATTTTCAAATGTCTCCCTGATTCCAAACCTTTTGCCACACTCTTTCATGTATAAGGACTCTTATGTTTATTGAGTTTGCTGGGATAATCCAGGACAATGTCACTACCTCAAGGCCAGCTAATTATCAGGTTAATTATTTATCTCTGTTGCATTAAGTTTTTCTCTGACGTTTTATCTTGCTCTTTTGTTTGGAATATATTCTTTTGTTTCCTCATTTAGCTTGACTTTCTGTGTTTATTTCTATGAGTTAGGTGAAATAGCTACTTCTAGTCTTGAAGGGTTGGCCTTTTTTAGAAGATGCACCTTGTCCTTCAACCCTGCCCTAGTTCCTGGTTGTGTCTTGTAATTTTGGCATTGCCTAAGCAGCCTGATTTATTCTTATAGTTCCCAGTTATTGAGGGCTTGCCAAGATGTGTTGGATTTCCACAGGGAATGATCTCAGTCAGCTGACTACAAAAGTTGATTGGAAACCATACCCTCAGGCAGCAGCTTTTAAAGTATGGTGATTATATATATATAATCATATATAATCACCATATATGTATAGTCATATAATTATCATATATATAAGATAATCATATAATTATATATATAATACACACACACACACACACACACACACACACACTTGCACATGCACACACACAGTCCCATGGGACCATGATAATAAGTCCTGCTGACTTTCAGACCTGGAGATCTGCAGGTGTCCCCTGGGTGACAGTTGCAAAAATTCAGACTCCAGGCAAGTATATAAGCTCCTTCCTGTGAGATGCCAGTGAGCTATAGTAAGACCCAGAGAGAGTGCAAAGATGGCACCCTCCCTCCAGCCCCTGCCATCCCCCCCCCAGCCTAAGTTTTGTAAGAGCATCTCTGTAGTTTCTAGATGGTGGAAAATCTGAAGCCTGACACTTAGGCTGAAGCTCCAGAACAAGAAAATAGGCCTTTTTCATAGAAAGACTGGAGTTGCGTTTCAGTCTGCTGTATGCAGTGCCCTGAAGCCGTACCCTGCCAAGCACTGTCTCTGTGATCTTTACAGTCTTGTGGGACTCAGGAACGCAAACCCTCCTGACCACCAGAGCCAGGTGACCAAGAATAGTCCCCTGCATGGTCTGTGCTTGCCAGCTGGCTTTGGCGAGGCAGCTGCTGAGTGCAGGCATGAAGCATGCCCTCCAGCATTTCCTGGGCAGTGGGAAAGTATAAGAATTGCGCTCCCCTGCCATCCCTAAACTAACAAGGAAGAAGGAGAATGCCAGAGCCTCCATGCCCAAGAGAGTCCCAACCAGTGGATCTCCATCATAAAGAGTTTAGGCATTTTGCAAACTGCTGTTTTTGTGCTGAGCCCTGGGGTGAGTGAGTCTGCCCAAGTGGTATCTCGGTTCCCTTCAGCCCTTTAGGTCTCCTGGATGTAAGCCCTGTTGTTTTTCAAAGGTATATGTTTTGGGGGCTCCTCTCTCTGATGCAGGTTCCAAGGGTTGGGATTCCTGCTGTGGAGCACAAACCAAACTCCTTACTCTGCCAAAGGCCTTGACAGTGTGTGTTTGAAAAAGCACTGTTCACTAAACTTTAAAAAAATATCCATGGTAACCATTGCTTCATGCTACAAAGCCTCCTTGAACTTTCTGTATCTGTAAGAGAGCATGGGGATTTGGGATTATGATTGGTGTGTGTGGTAAAGCGAGTGAGTATCTTTACAAGAAAATTAGCTTTCTGTTGCTGTGAATTTTTTAATGGTTTCTATTTCCAGGCTTTAGAAAGCAAAAGAGTACCTTTTAAAAGCAATGAGATGTAGCATTTAAATTAATCTCTGACAACACAGTGTTGTAGGCTGTAGCCTACACACATACATCAAGTGTTAAAAAGCAACAGGATACAATCTCTGGTTTTTCAAACAGGGTCTTTCCAGAAAATATCCAGCCACAAACTGTAAAAAATAGAGACCCTTGTTGAAGAAGATACAACATACAATAAACCTGGTACATAGGGCAATGACATCTCACTCCCCTTCAAAGGAAGCACCTTGGGACCTCACACAGTTCTCTTAGTGTCTCTTCAAACTGTTCAAAACACTGCAAAATCCTTTGTTGGAATCACCACCCCCTGCCCCATTGTATTTTTCTGAATCTCATCAATGGTCTGAAATCTCTTCCTTTCAAAGGTGATTTTAGTTTTGGGAAAAGCCCTAAGTGACAGGGTACCACATCCGGGCTGTAGGGAGGCTGAGTCACCTGAGTGATTTGATGTTTTGCAAAGAATCCGCAGGAGATGCTTGAGCCTGCACGTTGCTGTTGTTGTGATGAAGCTGTCAATCACCAGTTGCCCATAGCTGTGGCCTTGTGATTTATTACAGTAGTTTTCCTGAAGGAATGTTCAAGCTTATTGATGCAGATTCCTTGTTCTACTCACTCAGTCATTATGAATGCAATAGCAACACAGTACACATGCTCACTCAATGGCATCTACTGCCCCCACTGATCGTACGGTGCATCATCTTTGTTCACACATGTGCATTTCAGTCCACTCTCCTTGGCTGCCAGGTTACATCAATGTTATCCACAAACCATTCTCATTATATTAACAATGGTTGGACTTTTTCCAGACAGACATCATAGAAACTACTGCAAGATTATGGAGACTGTGAAAATAAGGTATGTGTGTTAGAGGTGGAAAGGTGAAAAAACAACTGATCAATTTTCTTATTTTTAATGGTTTCTCTCAGTTTTCTTTCCATTTGCATATTCTATTTCTTTTTCATTTCTTTCTCTAAACAGATCGATTCATTTGTTCATTCATTCATTCTTCAATAAATATTTTTGAGTACCTGTATATCACAGGCTCTGTGCTAGGGATTAAAATAACCAAAAACCAAAACCAGAAGCCAATTCGAGGTTATTTACCATTTTCTCATGCTCAGAGACATACTGAAGTAATGTTTAATGTCCATGTAGGGGTTTTAAATCACTGGAAGTCTCCTTCTCAAGAATAAACAACCAACTAACTGAAAAAACAAAACTGTGCATCATGTTAAAAGGTATTCGTCATGAAGTACCCAGTTCCTTTGGTGACAGGGCCTTTGTGGAACCTTGTATTTCTTTAGTAAATTTTTTTTTACAGCTCATCACTTGTAATTACATACCCGAGGTCACTTTCTTTCCTAGGGCTGCTTATCCATTTCTATATCCCTATCATCTTACATATTGCCAGATATATATTAGGCACACTGTAAACAAGTGTGGAGTAAAGGAATGAATATAAACATAGTGTGATGCATATTTAATGTGTCTGTGTTACTTTCTTTCTTGCCTCTTCTGACAGTGCCAAAAACTTGTTTTTAGAGAAAGATTCAAGGTAAATCATTGTGAAATAGCAACTCTAAATTCACAGTGTATCCAAAGAGATGCTTACATTGTTTATTCCTTTTTATTAACATTTTGTGGTTAATGCAATTTTTGGAATACATGACACTACTTTTATGTGTTGAAAGTTAAGTAAGGTAATGTTCATCTTTTAAAAATAGGCACAATGTTTTTGGTAACAATATATGCAAATAGATAAATATTTGCAACAAGTGTATATATATTTAAAATTTGTATATATACTTATAATAAATATATTTACAGTTTAATATGCATTTACAATAAATATTTTACATATTTACATATACTTACAATAAACATGTACATTTATAATTGTTTTATACTTACAATTTTATGTCTAGGTCAGCATGTGGTAAGAAGAATGCTATGGAGCAAAGTGTCCAGCTGATCCAATGCTTGGTGGCCAGGCTGCAGCAAGGAACACTCTCAGACTGGTTTACCTTGCCATTTTTATGTTATTTAATATTTTTAAATTTTCATCCAGGTATAACTTCATTGATTCTAGAGAGAGAGATAGGGGAGAAGAGAAAGAGAGAGAGAAAGGGAAACAGCCAGAGACATCGATATGAGAGAAAATTATCAATCCCTTGCCTGCCATAGGTGCTGTGACCTGGGATCAAACCCACAACCTAGGTATGTGCCCTGACTGGAATCGAACTTGCAGCCTTTTGTTATATGGGACAATGCTCCAGCCAACTGAGCCATACAGCCAAGGCTACTTCGCCATTTTTCATTGCATGAGCACTGTTGTTTTGTACCAACTGTGTATTTTCTAAAATCACCACTGTATCTTTTTAAAAAATAATTTTCCTCCCAGTCTACACTTTCCAGTTTATCAGCACATCCTGTTGGCTATAGATTCAAATTTGAATATCTCAGTTTCTGCACTATTTCCACTGCTCACACCCAGGTCAGAGTCACCATCCTGCCTCCCATGATTTGCACAGTGGCCTCTCGTTTGTTCTTCCTGTTTCTTCTCTTGCTCCAACTGTCTGTTCTTCACCTGGAAGCCATAGGGAACCCCTACAAAGTCACACATGACAGCCCCTTGCTCCAAGCCCTGTACTAACTTACTGAAGTGCACAGATCTCTCCAAGTCCTACGGGATTCTACGTTATCTGACCGTGGCCACCTCTTTGACTTCATTTCAGACCATGTCTGCCTCTGAGTCTTTGCTTTTCTTATTCCTTCTGCCTGGAAAGGGTTACCTGAAAAATTTTAACTAGATTGTTTCTACCGTTATTTAGGTTCCACTTCATGTCATAACTTGAGAGATGCTGTCCCTGACTTCCCTACTAAAATAACTCAACTTGTCATTCTTTGTCCTTTTATTATGTTTTACCAGGTCTTGTTACCTGTCTCTCTCCTTCCCACTGGAATGTTAGCTGGGGATTTTATTTTGACCTCATTGTAACCCTAGGCCACAGGAAGTTCCCAGTACACAGACAGTACTCAGTAAAGATGTTTTGAACACATTATTTTTCTTTCTTCTTCATTAAGGCTTCCCTTATGGCTAGTGCCATTAATTTTGTTCCTTGCTTGTGTTACTTATTTGTTAGTACCGGCTTTAAGCACATGCATTATCTCCATAGTAGATTGCAGGTTACATAGAAGGAGCATGCCTTCTATCCCTCTGGAGCTCTGTATATTTTTGCTAATGGTGGTGAGGATTGGGATGTCATTGCCTGCTATTTATAGTAAAATGACAGGTGGAAAATAATAGTAAGAAAGAACTCCATATGGTCGGGTATTTTAACCTGCTGTCATGCCATCCTGAAGTGTCCAGGTAGTATTAGAATTTTGTCAGTGTTTAACACTGCTTTACTGTTGCCTATTGGCAACATATTTCCTATGTTAGGTAGCTTCTTTGCTCATGAATCCTGATATTTCCCTTTTTAGCAGAATCTCTGTTATTGCTTACTAATTACTAGACATGGCCAAGTTTTGCATGTAATTTATTTGCCATTAGGAGAACTATAGAGCTACATCCTAACATAAAAAAACAAAACAACTATGCAGTGCAATTGTACAAAGGGGCAATTTTATAAAAGTAGTGATTAGGAAGGATGTCCCTGTAGCTAGACCCACTTGGTTCTCCTTTCAGTCTGTTGTGTTAGGACTTTCGTCAAATTGTTTAAATTCTCTGTGTCTAAGTTTCCTACTCTGGAAATTGGAGATAACAGTTTCTATCCCACAGGATTTTTGTAAAGATGAAATGAGTTAATCTATGCAAAACCCCTTTAACAGTGCCAGAAACATTATATTATTGAATAATTATTAGCTCTAATTATTATTATAATGAAGCAGTATTAAAGGCCCATATTTTTGAGAGAAGGAGTTTTTTAGTATTTGCAATTGGCATATAATATATTATTGAAACACATTTAACATATTTGAAAAAAACACTTTGAGTCTCTTAATGAAATTGTATTTGGCTATATTGTTCAACTTTTTGCAATTTACCCTTGAACAGAGAGCTAATTGGCAGTTAATAATTCATTTAAAGTAGTAATCTCATTTTATTTTTTATGTTTAAGAGATAGTCATCCATTATACTCCTGTTAGAAATAGGAAAAAAACGATATTTGAAGAACACAAAATACAACCTGCTTTGCAAAGTCTTTGTATTTATTTTCCTTCCTATATATTACATTTATTTTAAAATGTGTAAAGCCTAATAAGGAGATCTTTAGCAACATTTTAATGTGTTGGAAAGTTATTTTTATTGCTTTTAGCCAGCAAATTGTTAAATTTAATGTCAGAAAATTAAAAACATGCACCAAACCAGAAAATAAAACCAACTGCCAAAAGAGAGGTGAAAAGTAAATTTTTTAGTATAACTCAAATGAAAAGCATAAATGTATTGAAAAAATTATATTAAAAACTAAGCATTTGCTTTCAATTAGATTGTTTTTGCATTTTTATGATGCCTATTACAAGATTATTGGTAACTCTTTACATATTTATTTTAATCTGCTCCTGTACTTAACACTTATAAACAGTAAATAATTTCTATGAGCAGTTTTCTGAAAAACAGATATACTTTGAAAACTTCAAAGTAACTTTTGTTTTCCCTAATTTACTTTAAATTTAATTTCCCTCTGCAATTTAGTGAGTATCACCTTCGGAATTATGGAAGTCTTTTTTATTTTTTAGCAAAGGCAACCTGCTTGCTAAGATTCAACCCACAGCAACATTTTTGAAGGAATTTTAATTCAATGGATATATTACTTTACAATGGAAACATCAATGAAATATTAACAGCAACTAAAATAGATATTGCTGATTATATGAATGTTATAGAGTCATTTGCTCTAAATGAAGACCTTTCCATTTTCCATTTATCTACTGCTTGAAATAAAAGCTGCTCACATTTCTTCCCAAAGAAACCTTATTCAACATAGAATCTGACTCCAATTCTGAGTGCCAGGGAATCAGTGAAGGCCTGTTTTGTTCAGTCCCATTATTTCTGAGGCAGAGTGAAAACTGTCCTGTAAATAAAGATACGTTCATCATGAAATCACTTCCAAAGCATCACTACCTGACACTTTTATTAACAATGCTAGTCATGGTAAATGTACTTATTGAAACTATTGTTACTACTCAGTTACATAAGCTTCATCAATATCTTTTTATCAAATGTCTTATAAGTAAATTATTTGAATCATTTCCATTTGAAAATATCGCCTAATATCCAGTCTATCCGAGAGTATAAAGTCCTGCACTAAGAAGTTATTCAGACTATATCAATCATAATTCTTGGCCACTGAAAAAGGTCATTAGCCACAAATCACACTGCCTCTATCTACCTGCACTCCCCATAACCCCAAGTCATCAGACTGTATAACATCTAGGCTATGTGATTAAGTGCTAGTGGAGACTGAGGAGCAGGATAGGTAAGGTTTCATCCAAGCAGAAAACCCTAAGTAAACCAAGTCTGAATTCAGATCATATGTATCTAACCTCATTTTGTCATTTGGGCAGAGTTGGGTGGAATTGAATGAAGATTTGATTCATGCCCGGGTTAGACTTACATCATTTATTGTTTGCTACTCTTTGACTACTTACACAGCAGAGGCAGCCCGCAGCCCACCGTTCTCTGGGCCGTTGACATAGTTAATGGCATTTGGGCTAGATCACAGCACCCATAAAACCATATTAGCTTCTACTATATTAAAGCCATAGAGTGACAAAAATCAATGTTTTTCCAAATAGAAGAAGATGAAACGTACAGAGAGAAGAACTGATATTATACAACTTTAGGTAAAGGCAAAACCAGAACATTAATTGTTTTAGACTGCTTTTACTGATACAGAGGTAGATATATAGATATTTTAATATGTAGTAGGAGACTGGACTGCCAGTTCTGTAAACCTTGATTTCAAAAGACAGCAGTTAGGTTACATAATGCTAACACTGATTTGATGTGTGCATGGTATGGTACCATAAGGAAACAAAGATCAATGTTAAAATGAGGGTAGAGTCTCTGAGGAGTATACACAGATCAATACTTGTGTAAGTCATAGACTATCATCCTCCTTTAGGAGTCTTATAAAGAGTCAGTTCTATCTACTGAGATGTTTTCCCATTCTCTCAATGAACTGTCAATTTTCATAGTCAAATCTAATTCTAAAATGTTCTTTTTAAGCCCTGGCTGGTGTGGCTCAGTGGATTGAGCACCAGCCAGTGAACCAAAGGGTCACCAGCTTGATTCCCTGTCAGGGCACATGACTGGGTTGTGGACCAGATTCCCAGTTGAGGGCACATGACAGGTAACCACCCATTGATGTTTCTCCTTCCCTTCCTATCTCTCTAAAAATAAATAAATAAAATCTTTAAAATAAATTAAAAAGATATTCTTTTTAGAACTTAAAAGCCCTTAGAACATTAACTGTTCTAAAAATAGTTAAATAAATAAAGTGTTCTTTGACTCTTGTGCCAAAGTGTAAAATCAAGATCTATTTGCTTCAGGGCAAGACTGACTATGCTAATGACTGAATATGCAAAGTTAGCTAACTCACAGCGCCCCCAGCTAGTAACATTCAGTCACTCCCTCAGTTGGAGGGTGGGGATAGAGGTTAAGTTACCAAGTTCTTCTCCAATTCATGTAACTCCAAAACGAAATGGCTCACTTGCAGACTCTTGAGCAAGCCCTAGCATATTTCTATCTCTTTTATTTTTACTTTTTTGGTGTATGTTTTTTATTTGTATTTTTAATTTTTTTCAATCTCAGTTTACATTTTAATATTATTTTGTATTAGTTTCAGGTGTACAGCATAATGGTTAAACAATAAATGTACTTTACAAAGTGATCCCCCCATACACCAAAGTACCCACCTGGTACCATACAGAATTATTACAATATTATCAACCATATTCCCTACGCTGTACCGCACATTCCTGTGACTATTCTGTAACTACCAATTTGTGCTTCTTAATCCCTTCACCTCCTTCACCCAGTCCCCAACCCCCTCCCTTCTGGCAACCATCATTATGATCTCTCTATCTATTTTGTTTGTTTGTTGCTTTTGCTCTTTTGATTCCCCATATAAGTGAAATTCCATGGTATTTGTCTTTCTTTGTATGTATTTCACTTAGCATAATATTCTCTAGGTCTATAGCATATTTCTAAATGAAAACTCCTACCCTCTTTACGTGTCAGGAAATAGGTTAGTAAGTGGACTCATAGAGGTACTTACCTTCCTGGCAGGGGTGTCTTCCCTACATTTGTTATGCCATGTAGAAGATGAGCAGGTACCTGATAAAAGGTATGTACAGACACCTTCCGAATATGAAATGGGGGCATTTATAAAAGCAAGGGCTCATTCTCCGCTTCATACTGCTTTGCAATTTTCATGCCCAGTAATATCTACTATGCCCTCACTTGAGTTCCCATGTAAACATAAAATAAGTTTATCTTCAGAAACAAAGAAAAAGTTACATCTCAGGAGATTCATTTCAGATAGAGTGTTTGAATAACATTAAGTGAACCAAGCAAAAATAAGATGCTAATGAAATTAGTGTAGTCAGATTTTGAACTTGATGAGTGTAAACAAATCCTCTGATAAAGTGTAACTGTAACACCTAGTGGGTTTCTCATTACAGTATTTGGGAAAGAATAGAATTGTGTCTTGAAATAATTCTACTTTTTAAATATACATTTAAACTTTTCTTTTGGTTGTTGTTTCTAAAATAAAAAGTCTATTGGGAGCAAATTTAATAGTCCTGTATAACTTAATCATCAAGACTAAGCTGACTATTTTCATTTACCCTAGTATTTTAAAGAAATCATAACATACAACATCATTTTATTAGGTACCTCTAGCTATATACTAATAATATGAGTGGTTTACATAATACTTTTAAAAGGATTCTCCAATGTGTTCTGGACAAAAATGTAATTTAATGTTCATAGCAATCATGTAAGATAAAGTGCTTTTTTTCTTTTTCAATTTTCTTCTTGAGGAAACTGAAGTTCAGACAGGCAGGTTAAATGACTTCCTCCATGGCATACCATTGAAGGGAGCAGTATACATTCTAACTTGAAAATAATTGCTCTGCAATTTTATTCAGAAGCATTTTTTTTACCTTCCTAGACTTTGTGCTAAGAGAATTGACTGCACTACAGAATACAATAGAGTAGCAGAGCTTTTAACTAAGAACATATATTTGTAAGAAAACATGTGCAAGTGACAAAGAGAGGAATATGTACAAACAATTATAATGAAATGGATAAAAACTAAATGTGATAATATATTTAAAATGTATAGTATTAGAAAATAGAGAGCAAATAGAGAAAATATTACTTTGAGGAAATGTCAGGGAACCCTCGGAAAGGAAGTAATTTATGATTTTAGTTGGGAAGGAAAAGTGGATTAGGTATTACTCAAGCAGAAAAAGCAAAGAAGGCATTTCAGGCATAAACAAAAGATGTGAAGTGAAAGGAACGAAGGATTCTTGAGTGGCTGAAATGTGTGTGTGTGGCTCTGCATCCCACGTGTAATTGCCAAGTGAGCGAGACGATAAAACTAAAAACCATCAAGAGCTCAGAGGCTTTGCATGTCACGGTAAGGAATCTGAGTTTTACTTTTGGTCAACAGGGATTCATTAAAAGTGTTGAAATTTGTTCTAAGCCTGAACTTCCTGCCCCAAAACAAAGCACAGTAAGCATTAGTCTTGATGCCAAAGTATTTCAAGCCAGAAAAGAACATTTAAAAAAACAAGCAGTGCTGAGGACGGATAAATAAAAGTGACTCAGCAGCTCTGCTGGAGCGTTTACCCCGATGGCAGACAGAAATGACAACCCATAATCTCAGCACATGACATGTAATCTGAAAGACTGACTCACATTTACAGAGTTATTATTCACATGTTCTTATTAGAGAAACAATACATCTGCACACCCTCACACTTCATGTCCTTTGTTGAAAACCACTTGGAAAAAAATGTATTTTTTCAATTTGAGGGCCATTACACAAATCCACAGTTGCAGTCCAGAAAGCAAGGATATGAACCACTGGGGGTTTGACATTTTCTTAAATTTACCCGTCAACTACTGAAGCCCTGTCTCCTAGGGCGTTCTATATAGGAGCTCTTTCCTCCCACCTCCTCCAGGTGACTGACTACTTCTGGCCTGCTCTTAGAGGTTGTTAGAAAAAGAAATAATGATAGGATAAGTGTCTTTCCTATTCTGACTTTACTAAATAAAAAGAGTTTCAAAAATAACCTTGATGGGGATATCATTTTAAGATGATACCACTTAGAAATCAATTTTTTAAAAAAAGAAAAATCAGCATGATAAAGACATTGAAATTATTTAAAATTTTTTATTAAAAATTTATTTTCAATTAAATTACATTGTCTTAAAAATATAAATACACACAAACCCTAAGTCATGTGTAGGATGTGAAAACTTCTGACACTGTGGGAGCTTTTTATGCTTTTATAAAATGCCTGTCTTTTTGAAAAGTTCAACTCTAATCACACAGAGGTAGTTAGTCCGTGAAGGGAAGGAGAAGAGTGAAATAAGAAAAGTTGAGAACATAGTTGATGTGTAGCTTGAAAAGCTGGATATATTCAGATCAGCAGGCTTAGAGGAATGATGCTTATAGAATTTTAAGGGAATTTTTGTATTATTAAATATTATATTTCTGTGTTTATTGCTTTTAAGAATGTTCAAAAAAGAGAAAGGCTCAGATTACTATAAAAAGTAGAGAAAATGCCTTTCTTGAAAAGGGAAGGCTGGATGGAGGAGAGAGTGACCATGATAATTATATGTTCTTCAGTTGCACTTTGACAGTAAGACACCTGAAATAATTTTCAATGATCTATTTTGAATCACCTAGAATTATGTAAGTTTCTGAGCATAAACAACCAAATTAATATGTGGAGTTTTTCTGCATCCTCTCTAGAAGCTTTCTTAGCACGTTGCGATGCCAAGCTTTCTATCAGAAGGGTAAATCTTCCCAGCCCAATTTAAACTCAGGTAGGTTATTGAGGTAACAAGAGATGGAACATTTTTGAGACTGACGTAAGTATTTAATGGTTTAGTTCAATGATGGTCCTAATGGTTCAGATGTGGGGCTCTGAAGTGAGATAATCCTAGAGTTTAATCCCAGGGGATGACTTTGGGGGAATCTCACTTATGTTTCATTGGTACATTCCACATAAAATGGAAACTATAGCTCTTATCTCATAGGTTTATTCTCAGGTCAAATGAGAACCCAGGCACAGGAAGACCTATAGAAAAACTTTTGTTCTCATGCAGTTTTATTTAATAGTCCCTCTCAAACAATTTCAAAAGTTTACATTTATAAATTTTACTTTTTAATGATTTTGTGCAAATTGGTAATAGCATTATTAAAGATCTGAATAGTTAGATAGATAACTTCCATTATGTTTATGCCTTTTGTTGTTTGTTTTTCTCCACCTAGCATTTAAAAAAAAAATAATAGATCTTATTGTTAGAGTAGGTTTACGTTTATAGAAAACTTTCTGTTAGTTTTTGAGCAATAAATTTTTATCCTTTGATTTAATTGAGTTAGAATAAGAGTACAAATAAGTGCATAATTATACTTATTCATTACAATTGTGTGACTAGATAGGTAGTTACTTTGTCAACTATACACATATATACGCACTTACGAGTTGAGTAACCCTTTACTTTAAAAAGTTGTGTGTACCAGTAAACAACGCTTTCTTACTTATTCTTGGCATTGCTGTAAAATAAAGTTGTACCTTAATACAATTTCAAATTATCTAGTAATAAGTTTAATTATAAATTAAATTTTCATCGAACTATCACATCAACATTCTTATCTACTTTGTAGGTTTTGAGCAAGAGTGTCCCACTCTAAAAGTGGCCCGGTAGCAAACTGGCTGTTGGTCTCTGATCTTGGGAAAGACTGTCTTTACTGATTCTGACAAAGGTTTTTGAATCCTGTTACCTAAAAACATGATAAACATCAAAGTGCTTTCTGAGGAACTCTAGAAATAATATTATACTATATAATACTTGAAAAATACTACTCTCTACCATACTGTACCTAAATGAAGAGTGCCGTCTTGCACTGTTACATTGTATCATTACCATGCTTTATTCTTTTATTATATATGGTCACTACCTGTAGTGTTACTACCCAAGTATGAGATGGATTCTTTAGCAGTCAAATTAGACAAGGGAATTTTTTTCAGCAAAATAAGATTTATTTATGTCCTTGTGTTTGTAGTTTTACTAATACTATGTAATTTGTTTCTACCATTACTTATCCAAAAACTTGTTGCTGTCTAGGTCATTGGCCTGAGTGCCGATGTGTTAGAGCATTCTGTTCCACTGTCACAGAAGCCAGTTTCCAAGTAGTGCTAACCTGTACCAGCACTAAAATGATGTAGCCAGATCTTTATGACAATTTAGTCAATGTTGAGTCCTATTCTGGTACCACTGTGTTAATTAATAGTGTGATGTGCTTTGTCTATTCAATGGTCATGATCAGTTACTATTGAAGCTCAGCTTAAAGGCGCCTCTTACAGCCCATATCTTCCAATGCGACTCATCAGCTCAATGTCAGTGCTTCACAGAGCACATTTCCTGTGTTGGCATTTCTCTTATATGCTAAATATCTGGTTATTGGGGGTTGAAATTGCCACTGGGTTCATAAGATCATGTAGTCCTGACTGAAAATTTAAGATGAGCTTTGTGGAAAATAAGAAAATTGATCATCAAAAAGAGAACAAGTTTTGAGAGATGTAAGTAGGAACAACTACATACCTCAGGATCATCATAAATCATAGAATAGCATGAGAAATACAAGCCACTAGTTGTTATTTGAACCAACTTAGAGGGCACTGAGATGCATAAAGTCAGAGAACTCTTTTTTTTTCTCAGAAAGGATTTTGGTGTTCTTTGAAGTCTTTTTTTAATCATTTAAAGGCTGATAGAGATATGTAAAGTTCTCCTAGAGACTTCCGACAATTTCATTTTGAGATAGTTTGGTTATTACTGGTTTTGAACCCTTATATTATAGACTCTTGTTTATTTTTATCCCAGAGAAACTCTAACATTTATGCTGTAGATCTAGTGATTTATAATAGGACAGGATCTAATTATTTCTGTTGCTTTATTTTATTGTTTTATTGTGATTTATTGAACTAATATAACTAAAATAACTAAATAGTTAAAGATCAGTAACTAAAGATCAGTAGCTATGTCTAAGACATAGCTGTCTGTATTTTTATATATCTAGTTAAATGATTTTCTGAAGATATTATCTGGCCTTTGCATTCATTTGAGTTTCCTGAGAAGCAGAGTTCAAGATGGGATTAAACATGCAAGAGATTTGTTAGGGAAAATGCTTATGAAAGATAAAATCAAACGAGAAGAATAAGAGTAGAAAGAAAGAAACAGATTGTGACGCAGGTCTGACACTTGTGAAAGGAGAGTGGGAGGGAGGAAGTTTGGGTAGGAAGAGAGCCAAGACTCTTCAAAGAATATTATAACTGGGATCATGGGGAGCCTTTAAACAAAAGCCTCAGAATAGAGTGGTTCTACTTCACTGGAAAAATGGGCCTGCACTAATATCCCTGCTGTGCTCAGTCATGGTTGAGAGCAGCCCAGAAAAAGCAAGACCTGGGTGCAAAAATGGGCGTGGATCCAGAGGAAAGATAGCTGAGGCTGTCAGAAAATTGTGCCTGCAGCAGGAGGTCTGAGGAGTGCATCACACCCTGGGAGGCAGTGAGGTATCAGAGGGAAGGTCAGGTTTGAATTTGTATCCTGGCTCTGCCACTGGAAGTTCCCTGAACTTAGATAGCTTTGGTTACTCTAACTGCAAAATGGGGAAATCAGTGCCTATGCCATTTATTGTAACAGTTAAACATATGAGAGGGAGAGTAGGTGGGAAAAAAAGAGTTTAGAAGTTTCTAAGATACAGACATAAATGTAAATAAATTTAGGAACAGCAGGAGAACTCAGTGGTTAAGAGCCAGACCCTCTGGATTGAACTCTGGAGTCCACTCTTCATTAGTTGCATGATCTTGTTTGTTTCCAAATCTCTGTGTTTTTCTTCCTACCTGTTACATGGAGATAACAGGATCATTGCGAGAGCTGAATAAGTTAATAAGTGATTAGATCCATGTCTGGCATGTAGTAAGTACTGCAAATGTGAACTTTTAATGCTATTACTGCTTCGATTATGTTTATTCAAATGCCTTTTCATTTGGATTTTTCTCATTATGTAACTCTGAGTTCTTATTTTCGCAATAATCTTTATTTACTTTGACCTCTTTTCCTCTCTTCTAAAACTGCTTCTTATCTGCGAGTGACTTCTCATGGGTTTGTTTGAGATTCACATGAAAGGGAAAGATTTCTTGAGCTGGTGGTCAGCTGGAATACAGAAATGGGGCATTTTCAAGAGTCATTCCCTTTGGTCTGTCCTCTGTACTCTGGCTTTATGGGCTGACCATCCCCTCTTGTGTTTTCTCAGTTTGACTCTTCAGGAAATTGGCCTAGATAGGGATGTGACAGGCAGGTAACACGAAACTTCAACAGAGGACCACCAAGCTGCTCGCTGGAGTGATTTATGCTTCAAAACTCATGCCCCATGCTGGTTTCTCATTCATTCCTCTTTTACTTTAATGTAAAAGCTTAGCAATTTTGAGCTAGTCAGTAGGGAATGGAATTTTGAGTAGGTAAAATTTCTGATAAGGTGTGATAAAAGTAAAATCACAACAGCAATGGATTTCTCCCCTTCAAGAAAAGATTTCAGAAGAGGGTTTCTAAAAAAAAATTATTTATTTATTTTTAAAATTCATTTGTCTTGGTACTTTCAACCCACCTTGGGGAAGTTAGTTCTCATGCTCATCCTTGAAGAGATGATTAGGCTTAGGTGATATACCAAGCCTCAGAAACATGCAGAATGTGATATGCTGATCTAGAGGGTAATGATTTGAAGCTATAACTCATTCTCCTTTTTCACTCAGCTGCAGCAAGAGTTTGGACTCTGCAGGCCAGGACGACACCCTGGAGTACAGCTCACAGACTGCAGTTACATCGAGTTCGTAAATGGCTCCGTTGGCATCTCAGGCAGGGAGTATATGAACCAGGGTTGGATGCTAATGATTTGATGTCTAGATGTGAGGAAGGGAGGGAAGGGGGTTCAAAGCATCAGCAATAGCTGATTGTAAAGGAGAACAATAGCAAGGGAGAGAAATTAAAGAGAAACACAGCAAGATGACAAGGAGAGTTGGAGGGGGGAGCATCATTCATCTCCTGTGAAAGCCCCCACAGCAGAAAGATGGATTAATGCTGTCAGAGCGGTTATCCATTCCATCAACTTTATTATATGGTAGAAAGCTACCTGTCACTATCTTGGCTGTATGCGGTGATACAATCCTGGCACCTTTTCCCCAATGCATTGAAAACATTTTCTAGGTTTTTTTTCTTTGAGGCAGCTTTAATATTTGTTTCAATCACAGGTAGATCCATCATATACATTTAATTTAAAAAGTCATAACAAGCAGAATTTCTGTTCAACATAAAGAGTGCATAAAACAAATGCTACTATTTATCAACTGTAATGCATTTTTGTAAAGGACTTATAGGAATAAAGAATAAAAATCCAATGATGGTCTTACAATAAATATTTAATACTTTATTGCGTATTTGTGGTATATCTTGCCTTCCCACAATATATGGCTGTTCCAAGACTTAAATTGTGGTCATGTGGTTTACTTGCTCAGGGATGGCAGTAGTGGTCTATTTCCATGTTAAGCCATACAAAAAATCACCTTCCACCAAAATGAAACTAAGTACCAAAATTATTGGGATTTTCAATTCTGCTTTCTAATGCAAAATTATTCCCTTTAAATTCTTACATTAAATTGTTCCTAATCATACATAGTCTGATATTTACCAAAAGCGTTGTCATGACAGCTTTCCAAAGATTCAAAAATAAACATTTTGCTCTCCTGGAAGCACTAATATAATTCTGAAAAAATCTATGCATACAATAAGTTTTACAGAAGCCACGAGGAATGGATTAAAAAGGGAATTTGATAAAATGACGATTACCACTTAGGCAAGGATCACTGAATCTTTAAGGAAGGAGTCAGATCAATAACCCTTGCATTTACTGTGGAGGCCTTTTGCACTTTGACTGCAGTCAGGTTAACTTTTTCTATCAGAGTTCAGTGTGATGCTGTCACTGTTCAACCTGAGTGAGACTGAAAATGTGACTGAAACGACACCGCCCTTTCCCTTGCAGGTGCGCACCTTTCCTTAGATGTCTCAGTGGGAGCTACAGAACCCGACATTTTTCTCTTTGTTTCAGTTCCTAGAAGCTCATGGACAATTGTTATTAGTAGATTTCATGAACCAGTTTTATTTTTCATTCTCTTATTCTGGGCTAATAATTCCATTTTCGTGTATTTTCATTTTAATGCACGTGGAATCTCCTTTGGGGACACATGTGATTTAAGTTTATGGGTGGGATGCAACGATGTGATCACTCTGGGCAATAATTGAAGCCATTCTTTTCTGTGATGGTTTGTGGCTCTACCCTTATATCACATCACAATTTTCTTAAAAAACAACCGCCATAACATGGAAGTTATCTTAATCTTCTTTAAAAGATTTTATTGGTTTTATTTTTAGACAAAAGGAAAGGGTGGGAGAGAGAGAGGAAGAGAAACATCAGTGTGGTTGCCTCCCGTGCTCCCCTTCCTGGGCACCTGGCCTGCAGGCCAGGCATGTGCCCTGACTGGGAATCGAACCAGTGACCCTTTGGTTCACAGGCTGGCACTCAATCCACTGAGCCACACCAGCCAGGGCCACCTTAATTTTTTATTGGAACTATATGCAAGATGACTGCTTTCTATTTCTCAGTTAAGATGTTTTTTAATATAAAATGTCCACATTTAGGCTATTTAAAAAATATAATTGTTTTCCATTTGTTGCCTCTAACATTTCTTTTCCAACTTCTGCATTTGAGTCATTTGCTTCATTCAGGTCATGTTCTATCGAAAGTTCATGGTCCACCACATGGTTTATTGCATAGCCTGTTGCAGATGGGCTACATATATTTCTTAAGGATTCCATGTGAAGCAAAGCATTATTTAGTAAATCCTTTTGCCACAGTGGTTGAAAGTAATAGTATGTTACTGAAGTTCAATTTTGTTAAAGTGATAGCTATTATGACAGTATTGGGTCCTAGCTCTTTAAACACTGTATATGGAATTTAAAAACTAAATTTCTAAGGTAGAGTATTTGTTGTGTTACCATATGTGATTAAAGCATAGTTTTATCAATAATTGTTTCAACATATTTCAGTTGATTACTTATATCTACTTGATTGCAAGGGTATGCCAACAAATTCATAACTGAATATTAAAATTAATAATATAATTTTTGGGATGAGTTGAATTTAACATACTTTTCTTTTGGTTTTTAATCTTTGGTTAGACTTACTGTTGTAACTGAAATTCAAGGCCAGTGTTCATGTGTTGGTTATATGAAATGACATGTGAGCTGAGCCAGTCCTGGGACTATTTGCCTCTCTTCACTTCTGCTATTCTCTTCTGTGTCATGGAGGGACTGACTCCTGTAGGCTGCATTTCCCAGGCTCCCATGACAACTGATTTGGCTAAGGGGGGTCACATGTGAGATATCGAAGGGAAGAAGAAGAAGAAAGCAGGCTACACCCACATCTCATCTTTGGGTAGTGTCTCTGGAACTGCTGTATCTCCTCTGGTAGAGTGCCCCCTTCTGCCAGGCACCCTTGCCTGCTGTACTCTAGAGGTTTACCTCCTCCAGGGTCCTCCAGCTGCTGGTATCACAGGGGCTTCCTACTGTTACTCGTCTCTGGGCTGCCTCACTCTCCCTTGTTGGGTTGCTCAGCCTCTCTATCACCTGTGTAACCTATTTCTTGTGTTAAATATTCTCTGTTATAAAAACCTAAAGTGATTTTCATTTTCCAGGTAGATCTTGACTAAATTGTAAGAGTCAGCAAAAGATACACTTAGCATGGAAATATTCTGTATATCAATGTTATTATGTTGTTTTTACGTACTTTTCAAATCAGTTTAAACATTTTTCCAACTTATATCTCATGCTCTGAGTGCCAGATTTCATGACTTCTGTGTCTTTGAGTAATACTGTATTTTACTAAAACCACAAAGACAAAATCAGGAAGAAAATAGCAAGAGGGTAAAGGAGGAAATAAGTGAACAGGACTCAAAAGCATAAAATATTTTTGAAAAGTAATTATAGAACTTAATATGACTCTAGAATATCTCATTTTTCCTAAAATGGTTCACAACAATATTAATTTTACTGTATTTTAATGTTACATGGGGAAAATGTGCGATAGTCAACTAACTTTGGGAAATCAAACGTTCACCAGAACAAACTAACTTTTTAAAAACAGCATTGCTCCAGAGAGTTTAATTTACTGATGGGCCTTGTGCATCTCCAGGAGGCTAACCTATTTCATTCCCTCTACTCACAGATAAAGATCTCAGAATCTAATCCTTTATTTATTCATTCAACAAATATTTATTGACTACTTATACATTAGGCACCAGGAATTCGGGATAGTGATAGTAAAGAGAGCAGGAAATGAAACCATTTCTGCCTAATTTCTAGTGGGAAGAGAAAGACAACAAACAAGTGAACTAGATAAGTTAGGTGGTGATAAGTGCTCTAAAAACAATAAAGTGCTATAAAAACAATAAAGGGAGAGGGATAGAAAGTGCTGAGGCAGAGATAAAGTCTCACTTTTAAACTTGGTGGTCCATGAAAACTCCATTGAAAAAGAGGGGTAAGTCATGTGACTTTCAGATGGACAATTGTTCCACCAGGGTGGTACAGTAATTGTTAAGTCTCTGAATCGATTGAGCCTGGGATTTTTGAGGAGCAAAGATGATACACATTTTAAGAGACACCATCAATTTAAAAACAGCTTTGTGAGCACATATTTAAAAGGAAAATACAAGCAAAGCTGCTATATTCAATCTACACATATTTTTTTAAACTGACTATAGCACACAGTTATCATTATATATCACCTTTTTTACTGGTTTGAGGCTATTTTCTTTGCACATACAGCACATAAAGTTTCTTCTGGAACCTATGACCAGGAGTTATGATACATAATATTATGGTTTTCATTATTTTGGCTTATATTTGTACCCTCTGTAGCACTGACAACATAATCTGGACTCACATTGAAGAATTCTTGAATTTTGTTCCACGTGTTTTATTTAGGCACACTTTTAGTTTCATTTTCCTTCTTAAATTAATTACATATTGCTAGAAATTAAATAGCTTCTCTTCAAAGGCAGCTAAAAACTTTTGATATCTAACCTTACAGTCTTCAGAACTCGTGAATCGGTCACACCAATTATTCCCAGCTTTGAAATGCTCGTGATTGGTTCTCAGATGTTTGGTTGCATTTGCCTGAACAGTCCATGACGGCTCCTTCACAACTTGCGCCTCTGTCTGAAAGCTGGAGAGTTTCCTTTGAAATTGATTGGGAAATGCCTTTCCTTTAGAGAAGTATGAAAATGTGAATGAAAAAATATATTTGATCCCAGAACCCATTTTGCATGAAGCATCTCAGGGGACTAATGTTTTTTGGAGCACACTGGGAGAAATGTTGAGCTGGTCAAGTCTTAAATTTAACAAAGGCATTTCCTAAATAGCACCTGAATATATTATCTTAATATAAGATGTAAACAAGGTAGGGATGCTTAGGTCAGAATGTAAAAGTTTCTCGTTGCTGCTTAGTCCCACTCTGGCTCCTGTTCCCAGAGGTGGCCTCTGTGAGCGGTGGTGCGTATGCCTCACCACACTCTTTCTCCGCATTTACAGAAATGTATGCACAGTAACTCCTCATTTAATGGCAATGACAGGTTCTGCGACTTTAAGTAAAATAACATATAATGAAACCAATTTCACCATAGGCTAATTGATATAAACAGGAGTTAAGTTCCTACGGCATCTCATCAGTGTTATAACAAAATAATGTTGAACAAAATAATGTTATTCAAGGATCTGCTGTAGATACACTCACATACATATATATGTTTTTATATTCTATATGTCATATATATGCACATGCACATATATAAGCAGATATATGTTTATAAATATAAATATAAAAACCTAAATATAGTTTTTAGATAGTATAAAGTAAACATTAAATAGCCATATTGCTTCTGATTAGTTTTGTTTACATATCTTTCAGAAATCATTCCATGTCATTGCACATTGGTGCATCTGACTTTGGTTATGCTATTATATTAGAAATTACTTCATCTTTCCTCTATTAAACAATATTTAGTTCATTTACATTTGGAAGTGCTATTACAAGCAATGTTTCAGAGAGTATAGTATAATTATATCTTTTTATAAATGTAGAAGTAGGTGCTTTTTAAAAATGATAGCTATCTGGAAGCAGAATTGTTATTTAAAGTACATGTGCACATTTCGGATCTAATAAAAAGCCGGTGGATTGTCTCCAGGCAGATCCCACTGGCTGCACTCACACTAACAATGCATGAAAAGGCCAGTGTCTCTGAATCTCCCCCATGTTTCTTCTTCAGTGTTGAAATACTTTTGTTTTGTTTTTGCTAATCTAATAGGGGTAAATCTCATTTTTTACTAACATTTCTCAAATGTATTTGTACATTGAGTACCTTTAATTTCTTTTTCTGTGAATGTCCTGTTTGTATTTCTTTGTCCATTTTTTCTATTGGGTAATTTTCCTCTTTTTAAAGTTGATTTCTTGGAGTTCTTTTTCACAGAAATTAATCTTTTCAATAGATTACAAATATTTTCACCTAAGTCATCATTTATTTTTCACTGTCTTAGTTATTTATTTCTCCAGAAAGATTTTTCTATACAGTGTAATCATTACCATTAACCTCTCCTATTTTCTGGGTTTGTGTGACTTATCTCTTTAATTCACCTAGAAATTAGTTTTTTATTTATTATGTGAAATGAACTGTATTAGGGAACATTACTGCTAAGGCAATTAGATTTTAAAAATATATATGAGTTCAAACAGAATAGAAGTTTTTCAGTCAAGGGTAATTTTAGCTCCAGGTTATAGAAGACCATTCTGCGTGGCGTGGGCCCAGCTCCCACTCAGAGATGCATAGGACCCACACCCATGGATAGGTTCTCCCATGGGGAATCAGGCCTGCACTGTACCTAGGCTGCTATGAGACTTGCTTTTGCTAAAACTCCCTCACCCTGAATTAAGGCAGAAAATGTTTACTGCATATCTTTAAAGTAACTTCCTAAAATCTATGCTAAACCTTCTAAGGGTGAGTGTAACCAGTTCAACCACTGTTCCCTTTGCATTTGCAAATATCCTTCTTCTATGATGTGATTAGTGGCATCCTCTCCTTTGTTTTCTGTAAAAGGTAACCACCTAAAGTGAACCCCTGCATAGTAAATGAGGACCATGATGTAATGTGCCCAGAAAAAGCAATAAAAGCTTGTCAAGGCAAGGGTTGGGGTGCTCTTCTCTCTCGAGAGTGGCTGAGGTGCTCCAAGGCTTGCTCTCCCCTTGAAAGAGAAGCTGTGCCATCCCTTTACCTCCATAGGACTCCATAGTCTGTGTAAATTTGTCCCTTTTCATCTACAATGTGGCAGACCCCACCAGCCAGGGTCTGCATCACAAGGTAACTCAGGCTAATGATGGCTGGATTTGGAAGGTGGGTAGCTGTTACTGTGTTTCCCCAGATTCATTTGTTGAAGCCTCACCCTTAACATGAAGATATTTGGAGGTAGGACCTTTGGGAGATAGTTAGGTCTGGCTTAGGTAATGACAGTGGAATCATTATTATAGGATTACTGATTTTATAAGAACAGGAAGATACTCTCCTCTGTCCTCATGCACGCACTGAAGAAAGATGTGCAAGCACACACCAAGAAGGTGACCATCTGGAAGCCAGGAAGAGAGGGACCCCATCTAGAACCCAATCTGCTGGCACCTTGACCTTGATCTTTTCAGCCTTCAAAACTGTGAGAAATAAATTTCTGTTATTTAAACCAATCAGTCTATGGTATTTTGTTATTGCAGTTAGAGCAGACTAAGGTAATAGCTTAATTTACAGAGAGATTGGGCAATTCAGGAAAACTCTGGCTCTGCTCTTTTCCAGATGTGGTTGGCAAGGCTTGCCTGAGAGTGTCTCCCAACACTGTCACTGTGAGGGAAACCACGAAAGGGGACTCTGTGTGTGAGTTTTTCTGAGCTGTGTCTGAAAGTGGTATGTATTAGTCCTCATGTGCCATTCTCTAGAATCAAGAACAGGCTCAAACTGCATTCCTCAGAAAAATAAATTGGCTTAAACAACTGGCATCCTCAGTCACAGAATTTGGATTTATTTTGTTCCTATGAAATGATCATTTACTGAATAGGCTGGCGTTCGATGTGAAACACGACCTCTGTCGTCTATTGCACTGGCATGTGTGCATGCCCTATTAGGGAAGGTCCTGTCAGTTTGTTTATCCCAACATGAACACCCTGGGGTTTTATTTCAGGTGCTTTATAACAGTTTTTTGAATCTTATTGTTCTTTTTCTATATGTGTTTGACTATTTGCAAGCATTATCTTTTCTAGACAATTTTTTGAATTGTTATATTTTATTAAAAATCTTGTTCTATTGATCTGGCTTTAAATTTGTAGCTTAATTTGGGGAAAGTGATTTTACATTATCAAAACTTTACATCTGCCCTGGCTGGCGTAGCTCAATGGATGGAGCACAGGCTGGGAACCAAAGTGTCCCAGGCTCGATTCCCAGCCAGAGTACATTCCTGGGTTGCAGGCCATAACCCCCAGCAACCGCACACTGATGCCCCTCTCCCTCTCCCTCCCTCTCCCTCTCCCTCTCTCTCTCTCTCCCCTCCCCTTTCCCTCCCTAAAAATAAATAAATAAAATCTTTAAAAAAAAACAACTTTACATCTAGGAACATGTGTGTATTATTCGATATTTAAGTTTTTCAATTTTATTGGTATTTTCAAGAATTAGCCCCTGGCTGGTGTAGCTTAGTGGACTGAATGCCCGTCTGTGAACCAAAAGGTCACTGGTTCAATTCCTAGTCTGTGCACATGCCTGGGTTGAGGGCCAGGTCCCCAGTAGGGGGCACACAAGAGGGACACACATTGATATTTCCCTCCCTTCCCCTCTCTCGAAATAAATAAATAAAATATTTAAAAAAAACAATATTTGGTTTTATTCATCAATCTATTACTTTTATTTAATATATTTTTCTTTTACCTTCTTTATTTCTCTCTTCTACTTTTATTAGATTTTTCTTGCAATATTTTGAGTTTATTTAGGTATTCTACCATTGAGTTATATTTCAAAATGTCTTGCTCAATTATTACTGCCGTTAATTTCATTGTTACACATTTTTATATTTGTTCACATTGTCATTCATTTATACATATTTTTAATTTTGATTTACTCTTTAACTGGGTTTTTTAATCCATCAGCTTATATATTGTTTCTATTGTATTTTGTCATCAATATTATTTGCATTGTGGAAATTTACTGAGATTTTCTTTTTTTGACTTTAAATAAATTTTTATTTTTCAATTACAGTTGACATACAATATTATATTAGTTTCACGTATACAACTCAGTGATTAGATATTATATAACTTACTAAATTATCACCCCAATAAATCTAGTACCCATCTGACACCATATGTAATTATTAAAATATTACTGACTATATTCCCTATGCTATACTTTATATCCCTATGACTATTCTGTGACTGCTAATTTGTACTTCTTAATCACCTCATCTTTTTTACCTATCCCCCCAACCTTCCTCTCATCTTAAAGAAGATGCTTTCACATTTCTTGTAATACTACTTTGGTCTAATTGAACTCCTTCAGGTTTTCTTGTCTTGGAAACTTTTTTAAAAATTTTATTTTAATTGTTGCTCAAGTACAGTTTCCTGTCCTTTACTCCCATCTCAGCCCACCCACCTCCCTCCCATTTCCACCCCACCTAGTTTTTGTCTGTGTGTCCACTATATTTGTTCCTATAAACCCTTCCCCTTTCCCCCTGAAAATTCCTCTGAAATTCCCTCTCCTCTCCCCTCTGGTCACTTTCAGCCTGTTCTCTATTTCAGTGTCTTAGGTTATATTTTGCTTGTTTGTTTGGTTCATTGTTTAGGTTCCTGTTAAAGGTGAGGTCATATGGTATTTGTTTTTCACCACCTGGCTTATTTCACTTAGCATAATGCTTTCCAGTTTGGGAAACTCTATCTGTCCTTTGATTCTAAAAGATAGCTTTGCTGGATAGAGTAATCTTGATCATACATTCTTGCTTTTCATCACTTTAAATATTTCTTGCCAATTATTTCTGGCCTACAAAGTTTCTGTTGAAAAATCAGCTGATAGTCTTATAAGAGCTCTCTTGTAAGTACCTAAATGCTTTTCTCTTCCTGATTTTAAGGTTCTTTCCTTGTCTTTAACCTTTTGCATTTTACTTACGATGTATGTATTTTGGTGTGGGGCTCTTTGGGTTCATCTTGTTTGGGACTCTCCAGACTTCCTGTACTTGTATGTCTATTTCCTTAACCATGGTAAGGAAGTTTTCTGTCATTTTTTCACATCGGTTTTAATTCCTTGCTCTCCCCCTTTTCCTTCTGGCATTCCCATGATACAAATGTTGGAATGGAGAGGCTCCTTATACTATCATCATTTTTTTTTGCTGTTCTGATTGGGTGTTGTCTGCTTTTTCATATTCCATTGCTGATTTGATCCTTGATTTCATCTGCTCTACTGTTGATTCTCTGTAATGTAGTCTTCATTTCTGACTGGTTCTTTTTTATGATTTCTAGTTTTGTTTTTATGTTTCCTATCTCTTTGTTGATGCTTTCACTAAGACCATATATTCCTTTCCTAAGATCACTGAGCATCTTTATAACCAATGTTTTAAACTCTACACCAGGTAGATTGCTTGTCTCCACTTTGTTTAGTTTGTTTGTTTGGTTAGTAATTTAATTCATTTTTATTTAGCGTTATTGTGTTGGGACTTATTTTGTGCCTCTCTTACAATTTATATTTTCTATGCTTTTATGTTTTGGTATTCATTGTTTTCTTATCCTTTTTTAAACTTTAAAAAATATTTTTTTTTCTTTTAGAGGATTTGGAGTTATATATCCTAATTCTATTCTTTCTTTGGTCACCTTTGACATTTTAACACATATATTTGAACCTAGAATCTTTTCCTGAGAATTCTGGGCCTCTTATAGTGTTGACTCAACTCACAACACTCCTACTTTTTCCCTTTAGAAACTACCTTTGACAATAGCCAACTGTGTTAGTTTCCTAGGGCTTCCTAACAAAGTGCTACAAATAAGTGGCTTAAAACAAGTAAAATACATTGTCTCACAGTTCTGGAGGCTAGAAGTCCAAAATTAATAAGTTGGTAGGGCCATGCTCTCTCTGAAACCTGTGGGAAAAGGCTCTTAACTTGCTTTTTTTAACTTCTGGTAGTTCCATGCATTCCTTGGCTTGTGGCAGCATAATTCCAATCCCTGCCTCCATCTTCATGTCATCTTCCCTCTATATGTGTCTGTCTTATGTCCAAATCTCCCTTTTTCATAGGACATATTAGATTAGAAACCTATCCTAATTTCCTTATTTTAACTTGATCACCCCTATAAAGACCTTATTTACAAATTAGGTCATGATCTGAACTACTAGGGGCAAGGACTTCAACATGTATTTTTTGGGGGCACATTCAACCCACCACACCAATTGAAATGCTCTTCTCCCAGTATATCTCTGTGTTTTTCTCTCCAGGTAGAGTTGCCAAATTTAACAAATAAAAACAAAGAAACCTCAGTTAAATTTAAATTTCAGATAAAAATAAATAATTTTTAGTATGGGTATCCTAAACAGTACATTGCTTATTCTTGTATTAAGTTTTTTGTTATTTATTTGAAATCGAAATTAATCTAGGCAACCTGGATTTTATTTGGTAAGCCTAACTCCAGGTCTCTGCCTTCCTTAGTTTGGTTAAAGTATCTTTCACAATTTCCAATCTGACTTTGCATCAAGATTTGGCTTATGATACTCCAAGGAGGTTTTCTTGCTCTCTCCATCAGGAAATAATCTCTTCGTCTTCCACACTTTGGTAGAACTTAATTTACTATTCATCTGTGATATTTACTAGATTCAACCTTGTATAAAATTATTGATATGTGTTATCTTATCTACCCTCTTCAATAGAAATAATGTGAAGCCCAAAAGTTTTTATGATTCAGCTTGCTATCCTACACAGCTTCCAGTTCATCTCTTTGGGACAACAGGCATTCAGAAGGAAGAAGGAAGAAGGAAAGAGAGAAAGAAAGTGAAGAAAAGAAAGAAAAAAGAAAGAAAGAAAGAAAAAGAAAGAAAGAGAAAGGAAGGGAGGAAAAAGGGAAGGAAGAAAGGAGGGAAGGAAGGAAGGAAAAGAGAAAAGGAAAGAAAGAGGAAAGAAGGGAGAAAGGAAGGAAGGGAGAAAGGAAGAAAGAAAAAAAGAAAGGAGGGAGGAAGGAAGGAAGGACATAAAGAAACCTTGTCATGATTTGATTTGGCTTGCTCAAGTAAAAACACAAACCCAAAAAAAATCTATAAACAAAAAAACCCCAAAATGCACCATTTAACAACTTAACAACCAAATGAGACAGAAATATGTGCAAACAATTCCTACCTGATAGAGGAACTTTGAGCCTTTAACAAAATGCTCCCTGATTTTCAAAGTGCTGCCTCCTCAGCAAACCTCTGGTTTGACCTATTCTAAACCTTCATCATCAAGTACAGACTCCACATTTCCCTGATTTATTTTAAAGGATTAAGGTGCTCACTGGTATTCACTTTTGATGATTTATATTTAGATTATATTTACAGCCAGTGTGGAAAAAATATTGAAGGGTATATTCATACCTACATTTTTTAAAAAGCAGCCCAGCTGAGTGTGGATTGGCTAGCACATAATAGAAGGAAGAAGGAGAAACAGACTCCTTTTTAATAGCAGTGATCCCGCTCGGTACTAATTAAAGGACAGAGATGCTGTTTATTCATTTTTCATTTATTCAGCCAAAATATACCTATGAGAACATAAATGCTGTCAAGGCCTTCCTTATTGTTGGTACTTTTACAATTAAAATCCAGTGGAATTACTTAATATGACTCATGTCAAAGGATAAAATTAGCATTCTCCTTAAGTTGCAATTTAAAACCTTAATATTTAAAAAAATTATGCTTTCCTCAAGCTGTAGCATAAGCTGTAGGTCACTGATTTGTCCTATACAAAAAGGCATACATCATCCCTCACACTTGAAAAAAGGGAAGTACACTTGAAACCAACATAATCTTGCTAACCAGTGTGACCCCAATACATTTAATTTAAAACAAATAAAAGTAGGCATATCCATAAGTGAGTTTGGAAAATGTTGTTTTTAAAACTTTCTTAGGTATCTAAATATATCAATGTGCTTATGTAACAACAGGTGTAGTCTTTGCTATATTTATAAATACTTTTAGGGAAACAGCATCATATTATATTATGCTCTCCTTGTACAAACATATTTTGAGGACTAAAGCTTGATCTGTATAAGTAAGTTTGTATGATAATTTATGCCATAACAGCTTCTCTCATTGTAATTAATATCTTCTAAATGTAAGTTTAGCAAATCCTTTTTTCTCTCTCAAAAACACATAGTGTGTGCCAATTAATGTGTTAATTAGGCATGTCAGTCAGAGCAGAGTAAGGAGAATACTGGGTCCCCCATTGCAGGAGTCACTGGGGAATGAGGGTCTGGGAGGAGGAGTTAGGGGGTCAGGAAAATTCACTAATGAGCCTCTAAACCTGGGGACATTCAGCTGTTAAAGTGAGACCACAAGTAAGAGTTGGTAGAGAGGTCTCTTGCAGGCTGCTTTTTCTGCATCTGGGGTCACTGTTGGTCTGCAGGATTAGCAGAAGGGAAGGAGAGCTGGAAATAGTTGTGAATGAGTGAGGACACTTGGAGACTTTGCAGTCTCCTGGCCCCTTTGCATCTGTATTTCATATATAATCATCATGACTTTCAAAGTTCAATGGTGGCAGTTCTGCTTCTGCCCTCCAAATCTCTCACAAACTCCTTTTTTGGGCAATTTTAACTAGAAAATAATCAGGGAAAGGGATTGTGGGAAATGTAGTTTCAGCTTACGTAAACTGGCACAGAATAAAATCATCACAGCAAAATTTGGAAGATATACCTGAGCTCCTCTCAGAAAAGAATACTTTGCATCTTGCACTGTAGTTTCAGTCCTGTCCCTGCCATTACTGCTACGTGATTTTGGGGCAAGTGACTTAACACTGTTGGCTTCAGTTTCCATATTTGCTAAATGAGGGGGCTAGGGGGTCTC
Organism: Phyllostomus discolor; assembly: GCF_004126475.2. Classification (NCBI taxonomy): domain Eukaryota; kingdom Metazoa; phylum Chordata; class Mammalia; order Chiroptera; family Phyllostomidae; genus Phyllostomus; species Phyllostomus discolor. The sequence continues at coordinate 38,112,941 of NC_040904.2, read as the reverse complement.
TCTCAATTGTAAGATTTAGAGAATTGTGGATATTCTCAGCCCACTCCTGCATACAGTGCATGAAAACATATTTTTATAGAATCACAATAAAGATTATATACTCCTATTACATAAGTGTAAATAAACCTGGATTCAAGTTTTAAAAATTCATTAGCTCTTTCTAGGACCAAAACAAAACACTCTGAGTTGACATTGATTATATTCTGTAGACATTGAGACAAGTTTAAAGAATAATAAAAAAGTTTTTAAAAATTTCTTTCAAATCTGGAGGATTAAAATATTTACTTCCCAATGTCATTTCTCCAAAATTATTAAATGTTGCAGTTTTTCTCAGAAGTTCTAAATGATTGGTTTTTCTTGCTCTGTAATTTCTTCAGTGTGTTATAAAAGATAAAACTTGCTTCACTGGTACAGTAATTTCTAAGTGAATCTAAATGATTAATAGAGGAAATAGTTTGACAATACTGAAGTGTGATTGCTTTTTCTGTAATTAAAGAACATGAGTATATATTACTTTTGTCAAATATGTATGAGGGACCTACTATGTACAAGGCACACTGCTAAAGGTGACAATACAGCTATTCAAAGAAACACAAGAAACAAGGCTATCTTGATGCACAAACATCCATATAGAAGATTTTACTGAATTCAATGATAGTTTTGGCCACACAATCTTCGGAGAGCACAGGAGAAAAAAGATCACTTTGAAGAGGTCGTATGTGAACTTAGGTGATTTTTTTCTTCTTCTTACTTTTGTCTGTTTGTTACAGTTGAATGAAAGGGAGTTAGTTAGCCTGATGCAGAGCAGAAGATACAAAAGGGAAATTTAGTCGCAGGAACATCGAGTGACATAAAGCTGGAGGAAATGGCTTATTCTGCAGTGCATGCTACCAGGTATTGGGCAGTGTGCACATTATGTTAATCCCAGTAAAAATCCTATGAAATAGAATTATTATTTTCTTGTGAATGTCAGATATGAGGGAAGAGATGGCGAGAATCTTGGCTACTGTGTCAAGGAGAGCCTGGGTTAATCTGGTGAATAAGCTAGGGCTTGTTTTCTGAAGGAAACATTATAAGAATGTGTTTACCACAAGGGTGACATAGGCAGATTTGGGTTTCTGGATGTTCTGACAGATATTGAAGGTTGTTTTTGAAATGGGTAGGAGCTGTAAGGGTGGGAACTAATTAAAATGTAATACTAATAATCTAGGCCTACCCTAGGGCAGTGATGGAAACATTTAAAAAAAGGAATATATTTAAGAAATATTTAGAAAAACATTTCATTGCAAAGCCTAATTAAAACATTGGGCTATGAGGCAATCAAATTCAGTCATCCTTTCACAACTAAAATAATTATGGATCTACATTAAATGGATAACATGTAAATTATAACTAAGACATGATTGTAGTTTCAATCAGTTTTTTAGAGTTTGGTTGCTCAGCCTGTGTGCCCTCAAGTTTCAGAGTAGCTGAGCAGACATAGTTCACATCCCAGACAGAATAACTAAGCTGATCGTCTGCCTCCGTTGCCTCCTTCAGTATTAAAAAGACAATAATGGTTCATCAATCCAGACAGCCAACAACACAATGTTTCTTTCCCCAGTATTTCTTATAGTTACATGTAGCCTTGTGATTTTGATCTGTCTAATGAGAATATAAGTGTGAGCCTGCTAGGGTTTCTGGGAAGATCTTCCTTGATAAATGTTACCACATTTTTTTTCTGCCTACAACCCAGCTGTAATGGCCAGCTAGGTAGTATCTGTTTTGTGACCACACATCAAGAATGGTAAGCAGGAAGATTGAGAGAGACTGATTGCTTGGACATCTGTACCAGTGTTGAATTGCCAAGCCCAGGCCTCTGGTTATTTGATAAAAATAAATCCTTTTCCTGGTTAGAATACTATTTCATGGTTTTTACTGTATACAGCTGAATTCATCCTGATTTCTTGTCATAATTGCATCACCTTCCCCAAAAGTCATCTCAAAAGAATCAGACTCAAGAGGACATGGTGATGTAAGTTATGTCTTAAGTTTATCTGAGAATGTCAAGATGAGTAACTGAATGGACAATTGAATAGTTTTGGTGAAAGAGTAGCACTATGTAAAAAAAATGTAAACCTTTGGTTTTTTGAGTAGGTTAATAATCTTTCTGCAACTTTTCTAACTGGCAGATCACAAAGAGAAAATATGAAAAGCTTTTGGGCTAACTTAGTAAGTTTATGTTTAACAGGAAGAAGAAAAACCATTGAGGAAGTCTAGTAACGGCTGAACCATCTGCTGGGTGAGACGAAGTCAACTACCTAATTGGAATGTTGTCAAGAGCTGTGACAATGGGTAATGTGGAGAATGACATAAAAAAGCTGACCTGTTTTTTTTTTTTCTTGAGATGGAGAGAACATACTCCAAACAAGTACTTGACAAGCAATTATCCCACGTAATTCTCTTAAAAGACCTTGAGGCGTGGACCTTCCTTAGAGACCATTTTCTTTTTTGTTATTCACTTTTATTTTTGCAGTATTTTTAAGCATGCCCTAAAAGTCACAAACACATGTAAAGAAATTGTATGCAAAATGTATCGAAAACTCTTAAAATTCAACACTAAGAAAATGAACAACCTAATTAAAAGTGGGAAGAAAACAAAGAACAGACACTTCACCAAAGAACTATACGAATGACAAATAAGCCTATGAAAACGGCTCAATATCTTATACCATAAGAGAATTATGAATTAAAACAATGAAGTATCAATACCTACCTATTAGCATGGCTAGAATCCAACAATTTGCAATGGTAATGCTGGCAAGAATGCGGAGCATTAGGAGCTCTTAATCATTGTGTTGGGAATGCAAAATGGATAAGCTATATCGAAAGACAGTTTGAAAAGTTTCTTATAAAGCTAAACACAGTCTTTCCATTCGACATAGCAATTGAGTTCCTAGGTCCATACCCATTTCATTTGAAAACATGTTCACACAAAAACTTGCACACAAATGTTATAGCAACTTTGTTCATAAACACTCAAACTGGAATCAATAATGATGTCCTTTAATAGGTGAATGGAAAAAACTGTGACACACCCATATAATAGAGTATTATTCAGCAATAAAAAGGAAATGACTATTAAGCCATAAAAAGACCAGGGAAAATTCAATGCATATTACTAAGTGAAAGAAGCTAATCTGAAAATGTATAGACCAGTATTAATCCAATTATATGATGACAGGTAAAGCTATAGAGGCAGTAAAGACATGTTGGTTAGCAGGGCTTCAGAGCATGGTGGGAGAGAAGAATGATATAGGTGGAGCACCAGGGGAGTTAGTACAGGGAAACTGTTCTTTATGCTATAATGGTGGATACGAAATGGTGCATTTATTAAACCCAAAGAACTGTGCAACACAAAGAGTGAGCCTTAATGTAACTATGGACTTCAGTTGATAGTAATGTATCAATCAATACTGGTTCTTAATTGTAGCAAATGGCCCACACTAAGTGTAAAACTGGATATAGGGAAACTGGATCTGGGAGAGGAGGGTGTATGGGCATTCCTGCATACTGTCTACTCTACTTTTCTGCAAATCCTAACTTTTTAGAATTAGAGAAACATAAACATTATATTTCACTCATACATGGGATCTGAAGGACAAAATAAATGAAACAAAATAGAAACAGGCTTGTAGCTACAGAGAACAAACTGAGGGTTGCCAGGCTGCTGGGTGAAAAAAGTGAGGGATTAAGAAATGCAAATGGGTAGTCAGAAAATAGTCACAGGGTTGTGAATACTAGACCTACGTCCTCTGCCGACTGGGTACTAGACTAATTGGGAGGATCACATCATAGATTATATAAATGTCTAATCACTATGCTGTACACCTGAAACTAACATAAAATAATTTGAATAGCAATGTAATTGAAAAATAAAAAAGAGTCAGTCTGTGATAGATTGGAAAAATATTAAATTTTAATGTTAGAGTAGTAATTTGTAGCACCAGAAATTGTCAACAAGTCTTTCTAAAAGGGGAGGAACTAACAGTGACCACCTTAAGACCGCCTTCTCTCATTACACTTACACATAATCTCAGCAGACCTTGAGAGGAAAGACATGTGAATTTCTTCAAGTAAAAGCACTAAGCCTTTGGAGTTCTACAAATTGTGTAAGATCACACATCTAGGAACTGTGGGAGCTGGGTCCTAGTTCCCCCTGATGGTAAATTCCAAGGCGTGTAAACTCACTCGGCTCCGGAATGAGCAGCCGTCGCCGCAGACCCAGCTCTGCAGTTTCGTAGCTAGGTAGCCCTAAGTAACTTAGCTCTATAAACCACAATCTTCTTAATCTCAAAATAACTCAATAATAGTGCTACTTCATGGGATTATTATTGGAAAAAAAGTTCTTTTCCTAAAGCCTGTAACACATTAGTCAATACAAAGTTCTCTCCTGCCACCACCACCATCATCATTGTCTTCTTTTACACCAGTAGCAATGGTTGAGTTAATGATCTGAGGAAGTGTATACATAAAAGAGCAATTCCATAGATGAGCCTACAGTTACCAAAAGCAGAGAATTATTTTTTTGCAAAGGGACCGGGTATAAAATTAGCCATAGCTGGCACACACCTGGGATCATGCTATTTATCACCTGTATTCTTTCCTTCAGCATCTTTATGTAGGTAAAATCAGGATGTGTGTGTGTGTGTGTGTGTGTGTGTGATATATATATATCTCCTGAAAAATGGTATAGCTATATTGAAAGACAGTTTGGAAGTTTCCTATAAAGCTAAACACAGTCTTTCCATATGATGTAGCAATTGTGTTCCTAGGTCCATGCCCATTTCATTTGAAAACATGTTCACATGTTTATATAGGTATATATATATACACACACACATATAAATATATGTATATATCATATAAATATGTATGTATATATATAGCTATAAAAGGCAAGTGAGAAATAAATAGCTATAAGGTATAGCTAGAAAAAGTAAAGACCTTTTTTTCTTTACTTTGGTGTTAGTAGGTTTGGAAGGGAGCAATAATTGTAGTCATGTGAGAATCTTCTGGGATTCTAAAGCAAAAACTACTAGAAATGCCTTCCCACCTTGTTACTTCCCCAAACTGCAATTTTGACAGGCCGTTTGGAGTTCTCAGAATAATTATAAAATAGTTAAATTTCCAAGATATTTTAAATGTTCAGGAAGAAATGCCTGATATCAAAAACGAAGCTTCTAGAGTAGTATGCTACTTAAACCTGTTCTGGTTCATGGATAAAAGCTGTAACACAATGAATGCCTGGCAAATTGGGGGTGTGCTCTCCATATTGATGAATGACTACTCCACTCCCACTCCAGCAGCACCAAGTTTGCTGATATGCCTTGAGAAACAAGTGTTGTTTAAACACCTCTCGGAAGAATCCGAGGATAACCGAGCCAAGTGTTGGAAACATTAGCGAACTACCACTGGACTGCTTCGTGTATACTGGCCTGCAAACACAATCCCTAAAAGGAGGGAGGCAAAAGGTGGATGGCTATCTCCTCCAGACCAAAGAAGGAAGATTATTTTCTCTAACTCCTATAGATGAAAATTTTAGAATAAGTGTGGAGTCCAGGAAAGTACAGAAATTGGGCCAGGTTATTCACATGACTTGGACTGTGTTAACAAAGACCGAATGTTTGTGTACCCCCAATTTATGTGTGAAGCTCTAACGTTCTAGGGAAGTAATCTTTGGAGGTGGGGTCTTAGGGTAATAAGTAGATTTGCATGGGACCTCACAAAAGGATAGTGGCCTTGTAAGAAGAGGAAGGGCAACCTCTCTCTCTCACCACCCCCCACCACCCTTGAATGTGAGGACACAGTGAGAAGGCAGCAATCTGCAAGCCAGGAAGAGAGCTTTCACTAGAACCTGACCTAAATCTCAGACTTTGAGCCTCAAGACCTGTCAGAAAATAGATTTATGTAGTTTAAGCCACCCACTAAGCCAATGGTATTTTGTTATGGAACCTTGGGCAGATTAAGACAGACTCTTTTTGGGCAAAGTGATAGTCACAATAGAGCCAAGGGAAAGTGTAAAAATAAACAGCACCCGGACTATCTTGCTTTAATTAACAACACAAAGTATATGATCCAAACTGAGCTGAATAGGGCTGTACAAAGTAACCAGACAAAAAGATTCTCAGGGGTTTGCGCTATCAGCCAGTTATTTTTAGGTTTTAAAGTTTATTAGTTTCTTTCACGATCATTGTAAAATGATATAATCCAGCTTAGATAACATATATCATAGCTTATCAATTGTAAAACACATTTGTTTTTGTTCATTTTTTTCCATATCTGAAAATAGAATGTTTCACAATCAATGGCATTTACAACATTCAGTACAATTTCCCCCCTTTTAACAGTTCACAAAATAATAATGTATCTTACAGTTGAACCTCATATTCAATAAACTATGATGTAAATATTATCACTCAGTACTTTACCTTCTCATGTGATCATTTCTTCATTCATTCATTAAATATATTTACTTAACCAATACCATTCTAGGTTCTCTCTGTACTTGATGCTAGGGTTAAAGATGAACCAGTCTTCTGTCTTCAAAGAACTCATTGCTGAGAAAGACAGATTTGTACACAAATAAAAAAGGTGAAAAATAAAAAGTCTTGAAACAAGGCAGACAGTGAGAATAAGAGCATTTAGATAGATGTGGGAACTAGTAAAGAATAGAATTCAGAAGGAACTGATCAGTTGCTTCGGTCAAGTTTGGATAATTATGTGAATTTTCAAGATAGAGAATAAAAAAGGAAAATAAGTTTTGATAGAAACCTAATACATTTTAGATCTCTATCAAACATGAAGGACTGGTCCTAGGGAAAGGGCCCTGGATGGCCATTTGGATGTTTGAGTGATATGGTATGTTAGCTGGCATGGATTATCAATAAAATCACTCAGTATAAACATGGAGAATAAGAGACAGTCAAGGATAAAGCTTTGGGGGTACTCCAGGACTGGAGTGATGGGAGACGGAGGTAACCTGGACAGAGTGGTCTCTAGAAAGTCACAGAGAAGAGTTATAAGAGCAAACATAGCTATAGAGAGAATCAAGTGAGTTGAGTATGAAGACTGTATTAGATGTGAAATTCCAGCAACAGTGGGCATCATCATTAAAAGCATTCTTTGGGCCAGTATTTAGTATTGTTTTCTTAGTTCTTATTAAGTGACCATGGGGCTTACAATGAATACATGAAGAATATATTTTCATCTGTTGCAAACTGCTGAAGAAAACTTTGTTATATACGTGATTTGTATAGGTTCTGTCAAATTGAATTCCTTCAAGAATTCAGTGCAAGCAAAGTTTCTGTTATCTGTACAACTATTATATTTCCTTTAATCAGATGGTGAGAATATGTGATCCTTTATTTCACTTTTTCTCTTGGCTGCCAGGAAGGCTCAACCAACTGACCTCCTGACCCCAAATTTTGGGTAGAATAATCTCTACCCCTGACCATTATCTCTTTCATTATTTCTTTTGTCTTTACTTTTATGGTCGTGTGTATTTCTTAAAAGGAATTTCAAATATATTTTGGAGGAATAGGAAGTATAAATTATAAATACCTACATATAAGTAAAAAACAAACTATTGTGACGGTATTTAGAATTAATTTGATCTTTCTGCTGACATACGGTCTAGGGCATGAGTAAGTAATAATATTAATGTGTAGAAATGAAGGCTTGCGTTGCTGGGTCTCCCGTTGTGTGATCTGTGACCAGCAGCTCTTTATTCAAACTATTTTAGGAGTGAGCTCATTATTAATGATTCAGGTGCACTAATAAATAATAAACTGCAAAATCCACATTGATTTTGGTCTCTATTCAGGACACTAGGGAAAATAATCAGTGTTTGCTGAAGGAATGAGGAAAATGGAAGCGAAATTCAACTTACTTTAAAACTTCTTTGGAATGTATTAAATAGGGAAGAAACTTGAACAGCTATTTTAAAGATAATGATAGCATCTCTTTAAAACAATCATATTCTTTACTAATGGACAATTTGCCATCAAAACAATTTTAGAGCTTTTAGTGCAGAATGTAGTGTTTCTTTAATTGTTTTAAGAATGTTGCTTAAATTTATGTTGTTGGTCATAAGCAAGAATTAGAAGTATCTCAATTTCTTGCAAGGCTCTTACGGAGTTTTCCTTAAGTGTGATCAGTTTCCAGTGGTACTATTAGTACCTTTAACAAAAAGCTGATAGAAACTGAGTATAGTACAATCATAGCTATGATGTTTAAGAAATTGCAAGATGTCAGGCACTGGGCAAACAATCTCAAATGTATGTTGTATTAAGTTTTCACACCAAAAATTTATTATCACCATTTTTAGAAGAGTCAATGGGGCCTGGAAAGGTCACCCAGCCTAAAGTGCCAAAGGTAGGATTAAACCTCCAATTTTAACTATTATGTTTCTATTGACCTGGATATTAATATTCTCAAATGCAATTATTCTCCGTTTTTTTACCTTTTAAATATTTATTATATCTATTCTAGGATTTCATCAGTATTCATTCTTAGTTCAGATAGTCTTTGTGTTTTATTGCTGAACTATTGCAAAAGTCTTATAATTGGGGTTCAAGCATAGCAGAGCAAAAAAGGTCACTACTATATTCTATCCTCAAAAGGCAACTATAAAATGATAGAAAATTATAACAAACAACCAGTTAGAGCCTTAAAATTGGCAATGATTTAAAATAACTGAGAAACCCTGACTAGTGAAGAACTACTAACCTTCAGTTAAGGAAAGTAGGAATTCAAGGCATTATATTTGTCGCTGCACCAATTTAGATGATAAAGGGCAAAATAACAGACACCATATCTAATCATACTAATAATTACATAAAATGTGAATGGACTAAGCACTCAATCAAATGCAGACATTGTCAGACTGAAAACAAAGAAAGACTACTTTCTACAAAGACACTGTAGATATGATTCAGCAGAGGGAAAGTAAAAGATGGAAAAAAACATACCAGAGAAACAGTAACCATCAAGGAGCTGGAATGACCATGATAGCAGACAAAATGGGTTGAAGAGAGAGTACCAGAGAGAAAGAGGAACTTGGCAAAGGAGAAAAGGCAAACGTCTAGAAGATAGGAGAAAATATAGATGGATGCATACCCAATGAACAATACTCATAAACTATGTAAGAATGAAAGGAGAAATACACTTTAAAAATAATAATCAGAGACTTCTAAACCTAACTCAAAAATCGATACACAAACTAGACAGGATGTCAGGAAGGTTATAGATGACTTGAACAAGACTATCCACCACCTTGAGCTAGTTGACATTTATAAAATACTCCAACCAATAAACAGTAGAATACTTTTTTTTTCACCTGGTGAATTCTCCAGATTAGACCTTAAAACAAGTTTTGATTCATTTAAAAGGAGCAAAATTATACAAACTGTGTTCTCTAAACACGATGGAATTAAATTAGAAAAGAATGAAGCCCCAGGCACCATCCCTTTTTATTAAATGGTTGCAGTTATGTAGGTAAAGAGTATAAAAGGGGAGCTCACTAAGTTGTAAACCTTATTCATCTATACCTTATTTATGCCTGATAAGTTTCTCTAAAACAGGTAGACTACTAATTATGCATAATATGTTAATTTACCATGAATATTCAGAATGCAAATTATAAGTAATTAATCTAATTAATTCAGTCATAAAATATTTATTGAATCCCCACTATGTACCAAGTACAAGTACAGTTTTTGTTGTGGAGGACACAGTAATGAACAAGAACAAACCTCAAAAAAAAACCCTGTCTTCACTTAACTTACATTTTAGAGGATATGATAAAAGGAAATAATATTAATAAGTAAATGTAATGTATATTAGAAAGCATAAATGTTATGGGGGAATATTAAACAGGGCATGAGGAATGCTGGGATTATAGGGTAGAGTTGAAAAACTGAAGTCAGGAATGGTGATATAAGGTGATATAAAATAAGGTGATAAAATAAGATAGATGTGGGAACTAGTAAGGAGATAGAATTCAGAAGGAACTGATCAGTTTGCTTTGGATAATTATGTGAATTTTCAAGATAGAGAATAAAAAAGGAAAATAAGTTTTGGTAGATATCTAATATATTTAGATATCTATCAACATGGAGGACTGGTCCTAAGGAAAGAGCTCTGGGATGGTCATTTGGATGTGTGAGTCACATAGCATGTTAGCTTGATAAAGTGATATTTGAGCAAAAGTTCAGAGGAAGGAGCCATGTAAATGTCAGAAGGAAGGGCACTCCAGGAGAAGAAATCGTAAGTACAAAGGCTCTGGGATGCAGGTAAGGTTCTGATACTGACAGAATGCAGGAAGGCCATTGTGTCTAGTGAGAGTGAACTGGGGAGGGGATGGCAAGAGATGAGGTCAGAGAGGTAAGGGGGTGTGTGTGTGGCAAGGCCTTTTTTACTGAGTGAACCTTGGAGGCTGGCCGGTAAGGAGAGGAAAAACATCTCCTAGATTTCATGACTAAAACAGTATTCCAACTGATGTGCTTAAAGGAGACTGTAGGAGAACAAAGATGGGAACAGAAGGGGAGATTAGAAGACTGCTGGATTCTTCGTGCAAGAGATGATAGAGGCTTGGATTGGGTGAGAGAATGCTGGAAGTAGGGAGACATGGGTGAATTCATGCCTATAGTGTTGCGAAGGAAAGCCAGAAAGTTTTCTAACACATTGGAGATATGGAATGAAAAGATGAAAAAAGAAAAAGTTAAAAATGACTCCAAGGTCATAAATAAAAACCTATTTTGTACATGCATTTTGGTAATAAGCAAAGCCTCTGCTTTGCTGTTGCCTGAGGCACTTGTAGCAGCTCTGGAGTGTGTCCTTTGTAATTGAATGCTCTCTGATTGCTCACGTCTCTTGCATTCCTCATTAGGGCAACTAGTGGCATCTGTAAAGGGCAACACAGCAAATATTCAGGCTTTGCAAACCAGACTGAAGTCTGTTACGGTGGCAAGAACACAACAATAGACAATACATAAACAACTGAGTTCAGATGTGTTCCAAACAAAAAATTATGTAAACAGTGGTAGGCATGCCATAGTTGGCCCACTCCTGCTCTGGGGTGCAGCTTAAATGTAATGCCTTGCTGTCATAAATAACATACTTACCAACTTCCTTGTGATTCCTTGAATAACAGGTTTCTAGGTTTCTGTCCCCTTGGTTTGTAATGCTTCCTCCTTAAACACTCATATGACCTTCTGCATCACTTTACTCAATTATTCACAAGCCATTTCTTCAGGGAGGATTTCCTGACCACCTGTGTAAAAATAACACCCACTTTCCCTTTTGTAACTGTGTAAACTGGGCTTTGGCTCCTTGGTGCCTTTATATATGGCCCAATGATTTGTGTTGAAGGAAACAAGTTTTTATTCAAAGGGTCGCAGCCTTGGGGCCACTGAGAGCACTCCTACCCTGAGCCCTTCTCTCCCACAGGACCCAGAGCCTCCCTTACTCTCCAAAAGACTACAAGCCAAAACCATGCCCAGAAGTTCCCCATGTCCTAATCTGTCCTTAAGCCCACCATGCAAACAGATCTCCACCCTCTCTGGAATGTGCACCTGTGGGTTTCAGATTGCTATCTTCTCTTCATGGTTCTCTCATTCAGGATCTGGGATGTGCTGCTCTCAGTTTCCATGTAGCATTCCAGAAACTGCTGCCTGGATCATAGTGTCCCAGAGGCTGCTGCACTGGATCATAGTGTCCCAGAGGCTGGAGTCCAGGGAGATGCACATCCCAGCGTGGGATGCTGACTCCAGGAGTGGGTTCCCATCCATTTTAAGGCCTTGGTGGGCCCCTCCACCAAGACAGTGATTTCTCCGTACCAAGCACAAAACCAAGAGAGCCCCCATTCCCAGAGTGTGCATGAGAGATGTGTATATATATAGAGAGAGCACCTTTTCGCCCTTTCCTTTAATAGGTCCTCCTAAATACCACATGTGCAGGGAGCCAGTGGGAGTGTCCAGCTTTTTCTACAGTGCATAGTGTCCTCCATTTTGTCAACCCCAGTGTCTTTGACCCTCTTTTGGCTTTCACCTTTAGCCAGAGCAAAAGTTTCCCAGCCACACACAGGTGTGCATGCATATCATAGTCCATGGTGGGGCATCCTGCCCCCACAGCTCAGGAAGGCACTGTATGAGCTTCCCTCACCCCAGGGCTATGTCCCTCACAGTCACTTTTCTTTGTTTGCAGTATGTCCTGGGCAGCAGCCTCCTGCCGCAGCCCCTCCATTCTGGAAGCGTGAATCTGCATTTGTTATGCAAAGGTGCCCTAAACACTGTGCCTCCTGATCTGTTGGCTCCTCCCTGCCTTGGAGAAGCCTTGGCATTTTTAATGTGCCAACTCAGCACGCTTCCCACTCTCCCTGCCTCTTTACAGGATTTGGGGGGGTTCCCCCAGACCTGAGGTCTCCCTATTTTCACAGGAGCCTCTAGTCTGACCTATCTTTTACACTAATGTTTCTTTAAAGAGTTGTAACTGTTAACATCACATTGTGTTTTTTAAATGTGTTTATATGTGTTCCCCAGTAGAATGTATGCTCTGTGAAGGCAGTGAGTATTTTCTGTAACTATAACAATTTCTTGGAACAGTAGACCACCCATGTCAGTAAAGTCATGGATACTGGGCCCTCCTTTACCTGGGCTTACCTGCCTCTCTGGGCTCCTCTGCTACAGTCATAATTCTGACCTGAACTGCCCATAGTCCACTATCACTACCCTCTTCGCCAACACATACACAGACCAAGTCATTTTTCTTATTGTAACATTTTCACATTATTTTGAATTTATTTTCTTATGTTTATCTTTATTTCCAGGGACAAGAACAAGGGCCAGATATCAATCATCTTTTTGTCCTCAGTGCCCAGTGTAGTAAATCGTGTAGAATATAAGCTCAGTACATATTTCTGAAATCTAATTGGTCATACTTGTGTTATATGGGCAATGCATATGCAATTGATTATATTTCTCACTAACAAATTCATTGAGGTGCTAGCACTTAAAAAATGGGGCTAAGGAAGTGGCAGAGGTCAGATTTAAAAGTAGGGTCCTCTAATACTTTATACCATTTGGGATAATTTTTGTATGATTTAGGACCAGAAGTATCTTTTCCAAGAGTTATCTAATGCTTCATGAAAGAGCAATCTCTCTCTCTATTACATTTTCACAATAATTAATGAAAGAAATTATTTTTTATGATAGGTCATGTGAAAGCTACCAGTATGATCAACCAAAATATTAGATATTTCTCAAAACTTAGTTATAACTTTGTGGGTCTGCTTTCTAATAAGACGCCTGAGAATAAATTCCTGGCACATGACGCAAGGCCAGTGCACATTAGATTGTGAGACTACATGGCACCTTTGAACCCTGAGTGTGTACACTGACAGTGGCCCTTAATTATACCTGTGTGTGTGGGGGGTTCAATTATGGTGTTTACTACTGCTCTGCGTGCTCTTCATTAGGGCTGCTACTCCTCTTAAGAGAAAGGCAACAGAAAAAAGATTGAGTCCATCACTGAAGGTCATGATGATTAGGGACAATCCGATTTGTTGCATAAGAAGGCATTTGTTTATAATATCGAACATACACTCCAGCCTGGCTGGTGTGGCTCAGTTGGTTGGGTATTGTTCTGCAAAGTAAAAGATTGCTGGTTCCGTTGCTAGCCAGGGCACGGCCCCAGTTTGCAGGTTCTGTCCCAGTCAGGGTGTGTATGAGAGACAACCCATCAATTTTTTTCTCCTGCTCTTTCTCCCTCCCTTCCCCCCTCTCTAAAATAAATAAATAAAATCTTTGTATATATTTTAATTATACAATATTAAATATATAAAACATATATACATATATAGTATGTATACACAATATATACAATATAAAAATATATATTTAATATAAACATGTATCATATATTTCTATATAAATAGAATATACAAAATATACCAAATGCTAATAAAAAGATTGTATGGAAAGAAATAGATTACCTATCCCAATTAATATAGTAATGTACTGTCATCCCCATTTTTAGATAAGAAAACCAAGATGGGATATGTTGGATAACTTACCCAGAATAACAATTAGAAAGTAACAGACCCAGGACATGAGTTTGGCCCATTCATCCTTAAAAACATGCTCCTGACTACCGCACTATACAGAAACATCCCATGGTACTAATACTTTTTTGCATAGATTACCTGTGAGCTATACTCCAACAGCCTATTACTTACTCCTTAAACTGTGTCTCAATCCCTTTTCAAATTTAGCCTGGAAACTAAGGCTTCCTTGAACCCTATCCTTGCTTCTTCTTTTTTTCTAAAATAGAAACTGTGGCCTGTCCTGTTTCTTATAAATAAGTTGGCCATGAAGATTCCCTACCTTTAAGAACTTGAGCTTCTGGGTATTTGACAAGCAAAGGCTTGTCTCTAAAAAAGCTTTCCCACAGAAAAGACACTGCAATGAGCTAGATATTTTACAAATACCTACTTACACTAGTTGTTCTTAATATCTTTGAGACCAATATTTCTCAAACAGTGTTCTCTGGACCAGCAACATATGCATCATCTATCTCTGGGAACTTGTAAAAAAAGCAGATTCTCAGAGCACAGCCCAGAATTACTGAGTCACAAGCTCTGGGAATGGGTCCCAGCAATCTGTGCTTTACCAAGCACAGGTAGTTAACCGTGTATGCTCAAATCTGCAAACCATCGACTTACCCATCCCCTTAACAGTTGGCTAGGAATTAAAACAAACAGTGAAACAAAACAAAATGTTTAAACATTTTCTACCTGATTATTATTCTACCACCCAAACTTAATTAATATATTGAATATTAAAAATTTTAGAAGAAATACAACTTTGAGGTAGTGTGATCAAATGGTATTTATCTTTGTTCAACAGTAAATTTAAAAGAGAAGTTCTTTTATCATTTTTAACTACATTCATTGATTACTACTCTTTTCTCTCTGTCTTTACTTATCTCACTACATTGACAACTTTAACCAGGGTTGACAGGAATGTGCTGTGTTGCCACCTTCTCAAAAGATTACCCCAAAATCTGCTGGTTAAACAAAAGCTAAGTTTATTAGTTCTACTGAAGTAAGAAGAAATGCTCCTTAATAGCATCTTAGTAGAGTATCAAAGAGTAATATAAGGAAAAGATATTTATAGAGTTATGGAGTCTGATTCTAGTTTAGAGACTTTCTAGGCAGAAAACTGATTAGGACTGAGTAAATTTTGTGGCATAATAACTTAAAGTTGGTGGATACAGTTGAGGGTGAGAGTGCTAGGGTGTCTGGGTAAGTAAACATTGTTGGCTATGCAAGTGTCTACCAAGTGAGCAAGATAGCTGTCTTGAAAGAAGAGGGTTTTTTTGTTTTTTCCCAGATCAGCAAACTACTTTTTTTTAGACAAATTGGTTTGCAGGGATTTTCTGAAGCAAACATTGTTACATTATTTGTTGGTCTACTGGCTTGTATTCCAGGGCAAGAATTTCCTAGAGCACATAGTAAAGTCATGTTGGACACAGGTGGCCTCAATTCTCTGTGCTAATAGTTAATTTAAGTGGATGTAGGTGGTTTCAATTCTCAACCCTCAGTCCCTGCTCCCCAGGAGCACTCTTCAGAGGCTGAGTTGGGCAGTGGTGAAGCCAGATCTGCAGCGTGTTTGAGGTACGGTGATCATGTATCAACTTTGCAGTGGTGGTGATTTCAGCCTCTGTGAGCATTCAGTTTTCCTGCTCTTTTCATTGGGTGATTATTTTCATAATCATTTAATGGGATGGCAGTAAGAACAATGGCACTTAAACCTCTGGAGAGCTCCCTTTTGGGAACCATATACTGAACAGATACTAACTGGATACGTATGATCAGAGTTCACAGCCTACCACTAATCCAGAAGCCAATAGTGCAAATTAAATCAAGAGAACAAAACTCATCCCTGATCTGAAGAACTAGCGTGAAGGATATAAACTAAATGACCTAATTTCTCAATTCTTTTTTTTAACACCAGAGATGTCTGTAGCAATATAATTATAGCATTCTTCCCCTAAGATAACACATGTTCTCAATTTTTAAAAAGGTGAGCATTTTATATAAAGTGGCTGATTTTGATCCACTTTTTTGTACAATTTTATCAAAATTGCAAGGAAGAACTTGATGTGTTTGCTTACATTGTCCCCTTCTCTGGCTATACTTTAAACTAAACTATAAGCATTGGGGCTGGCTACATAATTTGCAGGATGCAGTAGAATATGAAAATGTGAGTCCCCTTGTTAAAAAAATCTGGAAAAGTGCAGTTAAGCATATTAAAATAAAACCTTTTTAATAATAGCTCACTACTTACGAAACATAATAGGGGTGATCATAATAGGCCCACGTATACTCAACATGACGCTCAACATGAGCACTAATGCTTGTGCAAGGCCTTGTCCTGTTTTAAAATGTATTCGACTTGAAAAAGCAGTGGAGTTTGAAGATCTGGGACTGCCCACAGTGGAAAGGAACTGGATTGTAAAGGGTATGGAGAAGCACAGGAGCGAGGAGAGGACAAGTCAGGTAAAGGGGGCTAGGTTCACGTTGTGATTTGGAAGATCTGGAATAAATTTGAATTTTTACATTTTCCATGTGTCTTGGTGAAGAACTCTTTTTAGGAAATAGTTTTGGAATCTGATTTCATTTGGGGAGTTTCTTCATACAAAGAAAAATTCATTCAATGGATGTTTTCAACTTCATTGCTTTTTGTTGTTGTTCTAAGGTCCCTGTGGTGTGATCAAATTTGCTAGTATTAAAAATTGTCCCAAATATCCACTATTATTAAATATCTTTTGTACAATTATGCAATTTAGAAAGGTAAGCAGTGGAATTAGATTTATAGCACAAAACCACTTAAGAAATAGCAATCTGGCCCACTTTGGGTATTGGCTGATACAGAGATGAATCCATGAGTGTCTGTCTGTCAGTGGTTGTTAGAATAAGCTGCTGAAGCACTTTGTGCCTTGGACCCCCTTAAATTTCATAGTCAGCTCTTTCCCATTAGAAATTGACGAATGGGCACTTTTTGTAGCTGGACTGTTTTGAGAAGAAATTGCTTTCAGAACCACACTCTCACGAACAAAATGGGACAAGATGGAGGAAACGTTTTTATAAGATATTGGTGACTCAAGGCAATTTTTGTCCTATAAGAACATCAATGTGATGAGTCCTTCTGACCTTGTGAATCTCTGGAGTCTGCTTGAGAGATGGGCTTAACTGTTCTCTTCCCTGGGAACTTCCTCTTGTAGATTTACCACAAATGATAATGAGGACAGATAAAGTCGATCAGTATATAATCAATAACTAAGCAGATTTCTACAAAGGGAAAATATTTTAGAATTTGTGGAGATAATACAACAATTTCTGTATAGAGTTCCTCATCTCTAAGACATAAAATAAATCAGACTTTGAGGGCTCAAGCAAAAATAAGATTCAACCTGAGACTTTCCTTGCCTTCACAGCAGGAAGCTCAAGGGACTTGAGACTCATGTGCTGTTGCAGAGGTGGCAGTGGAGTCTGGGCTTGATCTTAGGGGTGCTTCTGAGATTGTCGCTGATGACTCCCCAGCTGACTGGTAAAACATGTCAAACAGAGCTCATTTTATTAGATTTACTGCGGTGAGGATGAGCACTATATTGATGGTTTCAGTAGTTTCTCAGAAGGGAGACATCAAAGAGTAATGTGTACACAGCTTTAGGGTCTATGCTTAGGAGTTTGTAATGGGATTTCAAGGGTGAGAACTAATTGAACTGAATAAAATTTGTGACATAATACTCGAGGATTGGTAGACAGAATGAGATGAAGGGCATGAATCAAGTCTTGTTAAGTATACTTTTGTGTAAGCTATTTGCATGGGCAAATAATCTATTGTCCCGATTAAAGAGATTTTGCCCAGATGAGAATTTTTTTTTTGGTGGGGGGCAGGGCACAGCAGAGAAATTGGTGTTTGAGAATCTTCTGCAGCAATAAAGTAAAGGTATTTATTTTTTGTGTAATATCATTTTCCTCGCTTATCTGTTCAAACAAGCGTTTGGTATAGAACTGAGTCATACACCTAAAATCTGTGAAATTGTGCAGGTGTTTCAGGAAGAGTACTAAGTAATAGATTGTTTAATGAATGATTATCCCCCATAATAAACATGTATCATAATCGCATGTCCTCTTTACTTCCTTTGCATCAGTCAAGAAGTATCTTAAACATATTTTAAAAATTATTAATTCTATAAATGTTGAGTTTGTGATTACCACAAATAAATGAAATAAAAAGAGCAAACAGGGCAAAATATCATTGAATAGATGAGTTGTAACATTTGAAAACATTGATTTGGATTCCAGCTAGAAAATTAGAAAGAAATCAGACTGTGACTTCCATTTCCTCAGCCCCAGAGCCCAGGGAAAATCAATCAATAGCAGTGTCCTGGGTGTCAGCCTGGCTTGCTCTTGTGGAATCTCCAGGACTCCTAACATCTAATCCAATGAGCTTTTTGTGTGCAGCTGTAAGTAAAGCTTTTTTGGTTATTATGCAGTGTAATCCTCTGTTCTTACAGATCCAACCCGCAAGTGAGGCTTTCATGGCCTCTATTATTGATGCCCAATGTGGGTGCCAGGGCCAGTTGTGTGTGACGCGTCCTCTCCCAAAGTCATCAGCACTGTATCTTCTTGTTGTCAGTGTTACTTGCAGGTTGCGGTGTTTGCTGTGCAAAGGTCTTTTCTAGCCCTGCTTTCATATTCTTCTTAGCCTCGTGGTGACTTAGTATTACATTTTTTAGTTAAAAACAGCTATTTTAGCTTTTGTTCTTCCTAGGTTTCTAATGTGTTTATGGAGATCCTTTGTTCTAATGTATCTATGGTTGTGGCATAATCAAGTGTGATAATAATTTTCTTGTCTTTGACAACTGCTGGCTTGTTGTTTGGCCATACTTGTTGTCTCATTTTCCTCTATAAGATGCGGTGTTTTCCATAATTTTATTTAGCCCTTCAAAAAGATTGGCCCCTGGCAGGGTGCCCCACCTGTGCTTAACTGTGCTATGATACACAGTCAATCCTAAAAACAAACTTGAATTTGCAATATGCTGAGCACTATGCTGAATCCACTTCAAGGAAGTAATGTGTAGGCATACCCTGCTGAACCTGCATGCAAATATGAGTTATATGCACATATTATGTCATTTTTTAATAAGGGACTTAAGCATCCATGGATTTTGGTATCCCTGGGTGGTCTTAAAACCAATCCCTTATGGATACTGAGGGACAGCTATATCTGAATGTCAAGGATGAACTAATTGCTTAAATAAGAAGTTAAGATAGTGTTCTATTAAGAGTGGAAGATACTTCCCTGGGAGGAATGCCTGGGGAGGGGCTTGTTCATGAGATTTCAGGGGATAGAACCCCAGTGGAAAATGTAGATATATCATCAGGGGTTAATGGAAAAGAAACATCTCTAATGCAGTGTAATGCCAATGAATAGAGGCATTTTTTTTTTCTTTCTGAAGACCAGGGTATGTGTCAGAGAGAAGAAAAAAAAACCTGCGGCAGAATGAGAGCATGTGAAGGGAAAAATAAACTCTCAGGTATTAAAGCTTTTTAAATATAGCATCTAAAGGAAGCTAGGTAGCTGTATGATTTTAGGCAGATGGCAATGTTTTCTCATATTTAAAATGAAAAAGTTTGAGTTAGGTATTCTTCAACCTTTTTTTAGTTATACAAATTTTGTTTCCTAGGAGAGAAACCAAATTAATCTGCTAACCTCGGTCAAGTTAGACTTATTAAAATTCCCTACTTTGACAAACTAGTTTTCTTTCTCAATACTGTGTTTGGTAGACTATGTATATAATTGTTTGGATGATTCATAAAGAAGAAGTATGCTAATAATTAAGAACTCTGTTTTGTTTTCAATAAGTTCAGTCTTAAAGACTAAAATCCCTATTTAATATCTTATGTGGTATAGCAAGAAGAACATTGAATAGGAAGTAGGCTGATTTTAGGGATACCTGAGGCATTTCATCCAGTTAGAAAAATCAGGGACATCTAAGGTCAAAGTAATTTTTACTCTTATTAGAGAGATTCTTAGAAATGAGGCACATACATTTTGGTGAGTAAAAGTTGCAGCCAATAGCCAACATAATTTTGTGTCTGAGTGCTAAACATTTCTGGAATCAAAAACACTTTCTAGTTTTCTGAGGAATTTAAATTAAAAATAAAATAAAATAAAATAAAATAACATAACATAAGGGGGGACATGAGAACTCTGAAAAAATACACTTTCTACTGCGTTCAAAACAATACTGGGCTAGGAAACAATTACTTAGCTACTTGCTGCAGGAAACACTTCCTTCTGGAAGATAAGACAGTGAAACAGCAAAAAACGCATACAGTTTGATCATCAAGTCTTGTTTCATGACCCTCCTTTGATGTATCTCCCAATCCAAAGCTCTTTAGTGTAATCTTTGCCCAATTCCAACCATTTCCTTCCTTGCAAGATTGCCTTAAAATTGTCTCACCTAAGCTCAAGAGATATCTCCTCTAATTTCCACTTTTTGAGATACTACTAGAACTATCGAGGTGATGGTTTTCCTTTCTGTAGTAAGTCAAACACACTTATGTGATCAATAGACATTTTTTTGGCACTATTTTGAGACATTGGAGTTCACACCATAAATTTATTAATTTATAGGTAAATGGTTAGCTTACATTATAAACACTATTATAACTGGCCTTTCTATATCTAGAATCATACTTAAAAAACCTCTATTTGTAATATGAAGTGTTTTAACTCTTGGCCATGGAAATATCAGTTATATATATATATATATATATAGAGAGAGAGAGAGAGAGAGAGAGAGTTTCTTCTCCTTTTTCAAATAATGCTTCCACCTTGATAATCTCTTAAAACTAAGATTCTTTAGTTATTTACCCTTAAATTAAATAGGAAAGAAACAAAAAACAGAAAAAAATATCTGACTCTGTCAAATCCTCCTTATGCAGTTTGTCATTTCCCCTCTATTAACTCTGTCCCAGGATTGAGAAGAAGTAGGATCTCTGAACTTTCATTTACATACTGTGCTGAAGCCGGAGCTCTGGTTGCAGCTTGTTAAATTTATTGACTAAAAGTCCCTGGAGCTATTGAAGACTCTGACTTACTGTGTTTGAGAGATGTCACTGTAGCCGATTGAAGATTTTTACTTTCTACCATTTTCCTCATGAGCGATTTATCTTACTTATTTTTTCCTAAAAAAAAAGACATTTGTTCCAATCTACTGGTTGTTTCATTTGCTTAAAATATACAAACATAAACTAAAGAAAAAATGACCCAGGAGAAAGTCCAAGGAGGCATCTACCACAAAGCTGTCTGAGGAGGTAACCAACAGCTATAAATTTGGACAGATTTTTCTTTGGCTGCAGCAAGCTTTGTACCAGTGCTAGTGAGTCAGCACAAGATTTGTTTTCTAACAACCTTAATACTTCTTTTCTAAAAGAAAGCCCTGAAGTTTAGAGGGTCAATATATTTCTGAACCTGGGTATAAAATAAACAAGAGAGCAAAGGAATAACAACAACACAATAAAGTTTCCCCGGAATCCTGATTTATACTTTACAATACATAGGAATATGGGTTTGTTGTTGACCACTAACCTCTAGCATTAGATCCTATACCCCTAACTTCCCAAGCAGGGGGTGGGGATCTCGGGGTGCTTCTCTCATGCTAGGCCAGCCTCTGTACACTGTGCTCTCCAGCATGAGGGAATGGTTGGATTGGCTTCCTTGCAATGATAGACCAAGTCCTGGGGTGGTCAAGGAGGGTCAGTGGCTGAAATAAGTATACATATATAAGTTAGCTGCTTGTGGTTTTTACATTAGAACTTAATGGAATAAACTATATACAATGAATTAAGGCTGGGATTAATAAATAAAGAAATAAATTTTGCCATCTTTTTTTTGGTGTTTCATTTATGTTTTTCAGAGACATTTTAATTGATTTTTCTTTATCCTAGTTTATATATATGTAATAAATTAGATAACAAAATATATAATATATATAATTTATATATATAATTTTTATAAAATTATATTTATATAAAAATATTTAAAAGTACATATATGTACTTTTCTAGTTGTTATTCTAGTTGTTATATTCTAGTTGTTTATTTCCTTACCATGTATGCACAGATAAGAAGGTACTAATTCATGCCTTCACTGGCCAATTGGATTGGTAATTCTATACCAAGTTCTAAAATGATTTCAACTAGTAACTAATATTTTAAAATCAAAATTGTTCATATAAGAATTCTAGCTTCTGGCCCCTGTTTAAAAAAGATCGGATGACCTGAAAATACTGAACTTATGATCTCATGTGGAGACAGTTGCCTGAGATGAGTTAAGTGGAATTCTTTAGATGAGGCCTGTGTTAGCTACTCTACATGCATTGCCACCAGTTCCTGTTTTTCTTTACATCCCATCATACTCATTGTTTGCATTGCCTGGCCACTGCAAGTATTGGGATGTATGTTCCTTGATATAGAAGGGGAAGGTAGCATTAAATGAATCTGGTGAGTTCAGTAATATCAAGGTCATACAGGTTCTTGTATCTGGGATCAATGGGTTTAAGGAGGGGAAAACAGCCTCCTATAATCAACATAGTAGCACCATGAAGTAAATAGCAAATCCTTATCTGAGAGATGAGAAGTTTAGTATTCAAAAGGTTGCAGATTCTTTTCAAGTTCACTGAGCTGCTATGACTAGATGAGAAATTGGAATTCAGATTCCCAAACACGAAAGCTTTTACTGTTCTGTCTTGACTAACACATAGGTCTCTGGAATGAGATTGAAGATCATTTACCAGGTTAGCATCAAACTAGTGATTAAAGTAAATAGTGAATAGAAATTCAACCTAATATGTGACAGTGTAACTGGTTCTATTTCTTTTGGTTAGGTTAGGAATTGGGAACCAAAGACTACGGGGAACCTCCCTCTGGAGATCAA
This sequence comes from Phyllostomus discolor, assembly GCF_004126475.2. Taxonomy (NCBI): domain Eukaryota; kingdom Metazoa; phylum Chordata; class Mammalia; order Chiroptera; family Phyllostomidae; genus Phyllostomus; species Phyllostomus discolor. Next base: position 38,089,887 of record NC_040904.2, on the reverse strand, counting down.
GTGTCTTCGGCATGGTGAAATGAAAGTGACAAGCAATCAGATTAGGCCTCATAATCAAATAATAAAAATCCATGGAATTTTACCATAAAAACTAAATTCACAGGACAGTGAGCCAATATCTTCATTTTTAACAATTAATAGATATGTAAGAATGACTGAACGATATTTTATGGTTAAGGTTAGGTGTATTAGCCCAAAGTGACACATGCTTTCAGGGTACTGAAGCATAGAAGAGAAGCTTGAGTAGGCAGCATAGACTTAGAATAAAAGGATTGCTTTAGATAAAATTAATTCCTTCTTCCTTCCCTTCCTTTTGACTTTTGAAAAATACAAGGTGAGGATCCATTATACCCATCATATTTCTGCTAGCATTGGAGATATAGTGGTAAGTCAAGCACATTCGCATATTATATTCACATAAGTAAATATATAAACTATGATCAGAACAAGAAGAAAAATATATAGGGTGTTATGAGAATTTAATGACATAACCTTGCTCAGACTGACATATTAGATGATTCCCTTACAACTTGGAATTTAAGGTAAGACTGGGAAGAAGACTTGTACCTTGTCAGGTAAAGATTGGACAGAGGAGCAATCCTCTTAATAAGAATAGTAGGCAATACATTATAGGGTGTGGCTCAGAAGGAAATTTTTAAAAGGCTGCTGTCGCTAGCATGTCATGAGCAAATTAGATCCTGGCACCACCAAGATTGTCAGATAAAAGGTAGAATACGAGTTAAATGTGAAATGTAGATAAACAGTGGATCATTTTTAGTATGAGACATCCAGTTTATCTAAAATCTTAGGCATCACCTGAGACTGGAAAGAAAAACAGCAGGCTCATCAGCAGGAGCCTGGAAACTGCTTTAAGAACTTTTATTTCATTCTCAGTTCAATGAGAATTAGTTTGAGCAGGTAAAAGATATGATAAAATGTATGCTTTAAAAATTTCCCCCTTGCTGTTTTGTGGAGCGTGGACTGGAGGGGCAGGAATGGAAGTGAAGAGACAGTAAAGAGGCTGACAGGTCAGTTCAGAAAAGGTGGTCTCTTGGCCTATGATTGTGGTAGTAGTGATGCAGGCAAGTGGTTCGAATCTAGGTACCTTGTGGGCATAGAATCAGAAAGACTTGGGTAAGTGTCAAAAATAGTGATAAAGTTATCAAAAATAATTTAGGTGGAGGATAGAGGGACCATATACTAAAATGTAGATATGCCAATCTTTGAAGAATGTTTGAAGGGGTATTTCAAAAGTTAGTATTTGTCCATGTTAAATTTGGGGTGCTTGTAAGATGTTTAAGTATAGATGCCAACTTGGCAGATGGATATGTAGGTCTGAGACTGAGAAAAGAGCTATGGGCTAAAAATATAAATCTGTCTTCAAGCAAAGCTGGCCAAAGGAATAGAAGCAAGAGAATTAGTTGCCTCTTTGTTTGGCTTGCTTGAGACCACTCTATTCCAGTTACTTCATTTTGAGAATTACCTTGTGCTTTTGAAGAATAATTGGGAAACAGTCTGGTTTAAGATGCAAAATATTTCGAGAAACATTTCTTATGGGGGAGTTACCTTAAAATTGCTATATGTTATCTTTTGATTTTTTTATTCCTTTCTATTTCCAAGAGTGACTGTGTAATCTTGTTCATCTGCCTGGGAGAAAATGATAATGCATGTGCTACCCCAATCTCTCCTGCCATGCATGCACTGACCAGGACATCAGTCTGGTAATTCCTGGGGTAGTATGCAAGGCTGCTTAAAGGATAGAGAGAATAGAGACAGGAAATTTTTAGATTTTTAGAAGCTTTTTGCAAATCCAATTAAGAGGTAGCTAGACAGTAAATGAAAGAAAAGAATTTGAGGGCATTTCAGGTGTGGGATTGACAGAACCTCAAAGATGAACTCCAAGGGCAGGGGATGACTTAAGAATTTTCTCTTTCTGTTTTTATTCTTTCAAATCTAAAACAGAGAAGCATTTCTCAAGAATTTCTACCACTAGCTCAAGCACAAAGCTCTGGCTTGCAGTAACAGAATTGTGCAGAGATGAAATTCAGGAAACCTCTAAGTTCTGAATGTGGCTCTTGGCTGTAGTGTTACAATGGGGCCTGGAGAGCCCAAATGCCTCCTTTAATGACACATGGGGACACACAGCTGTCTCTATACATTGTTTTTGGGAAGGGTTGGAGACATCCCCTTCTTTATCATCCCTTAGTCTAGAAATAGTCATGGACATGAGAACATGAAATTGGGGGGGATTAAAAACTATAAAAGTGGTTTGTTTTTCTCCTCTCTCTCTCTGACTTTGAGGTTAAAGCACTCAATTTGCAAAAAGTTCTATTTACCTATACTATTAATAATGGGAAAAGTTATAAAATAATTTTATTTTCTTACATAATTTTTAACTTTGAATCTTTTGAAAAACTTTCTTCAGCACCTATTATTTTTACTAAATAGAAATGTTTGAAGTATATATGCATAGTGTGTTATAGATCATTTCACCTTGAAGAAATTTCAGCATTCTTTTGTTCATTTGTTTTGGGAATATGTGTGGCACATTATATTAAAAGCTCTTTAAAATAATTTATTAGTTGCTTTTCAAAATGCCCCTTGAGACAGGTAAGTGGCAAGTTTTATATCACCCAGTTTCTCATGTCATACTGTGCAATGACTGAGTTGCTTGATGTGACTGTTGTCCTTTCAGCAGAAACTGCATATCTCCTTGCTTTAATAATAGTGTTCCCAATTAAAAAATGGACAAAGGACTTGAACAGACACTTCTCCAAGGACATACAGAGGGTCCAGAGACACAGAAAAAGATGCTCAGTATCGCTAGCTATCAGAGAGATGCAAATTAAAACCACAGTGAGATACTACTTCACACCAGTCAGAATGGCCATCATAAACAAATCAACAAAGAAGTGTTGGAGAGATTGTGGAGAAAAGGGAACTCTAGTACACTGTTGGTGGGATTGCAGACTGGTTACAACCACTATGGAAAACAGTATGGAACTTTCTCAGAAAACTAAAAATGGATCTTCCTTTTGACCCAGCAATTCCACTGCTAGCATTATATTCTAAGAACTCTGAAACATCAATCCAAAAGAACCTTTGCACCCCAATGTTCATAGCAGCACAATTTACAATAGCCAAATACTGGAAGCAACGTAGATGCCCATCAGTAAATGAATGGATCAGAAACTATTGTACATTTACACAATGGAATTCTATGCAGTACAAAGAAAGAAGGAGCTCCTACCCTTTTCGACAGCATGGGTGGAATTGGAAAGCATTATGCTAAGTGAAATAAGCCAGGTAATAAAAGAAAAATACCATATAATCTCACCTTTAACAGGAACCTAATGAACAAAACAAATAAACAAGCAAAATATAACCAAAGACACTGAAATAGAGAACAGGCTGACAGTGACCAGAGGGGAGAGGGGAGGGAATTTCACGGGAAGGGTGAATGGTTTACAGGAACAAGTATAAAGGACACACGGACAATAACAAAGGGGGGGTGGAATTGGAGGGAGGTGGGGAGCACTGGTGGGGTGGGCTGGGCTGGGGGTAAATGACAGAAAACTATACTTGAACAACAATTAAAATAAAAAAATATATAAAAATAATAGGGTTCCAAGTTAAGGGGAAGAAAGGAAATCATTAACAATGCAGGTATTCAACACAGTAATTGTGTACTGTAAAAAATGAGTAAATTAAACATCAACTATATATACCATATTAGTAATCAATAGCTTATGTGAATAATCTATATATTTTAGAGTATATAGGACTATGACAAAATGAGTAAATTATAGTGGCTTTGTAGAAGGGACCATGTAAAAGGAAAGAGGAAAATAATTCGACCTTTAACACTGTAAGTCAAGATTCATAAAATCCACATGGCAGTTATCTATTAGGGAATTATTAAGCAGTACTTTAAATACTATATTGAAGTTCATACTATACAAATACAGAGAATGAGCTAACATTTGATTGATATATGTAACAATTTCCTTTTGTTCTCTGAATTTAGCCAAAATTCTTAATTCAGTAAGTAAAGCTTGTTCCAAGTATCTTGAAAATATGTGTATGTTATGTTGTGCATTCACATCTGTATGGAATTTGGTAGGCCAAGTCAAAATAAACATAAATCTCTTAATCACTTCCAAGGTTTTAGAGTCAAGTTAAAATTGCCAGCTATTAGGCCATCAATCTTTGCCTCACTTTACAAATTTGATATACAACTTTCTTTAAAAGTCTTAAGAATGACACACCCAGGTAGTACCCCAAATATTTTAGATAAAACAGGTGGCACACTTTCTCTTTCTTTGAGATTAAATAAGTTGAGACAAATGCTTTTAGAATTCTCACAAATAATAGTTTTGAGTTCTAATCGCTAAGTTGGAGATGATGGGGGTGGGATGGTAGGGTGAAGTTAAGGAGCAGCTTACTGAAGGAGCAGATGGGAAGGAAAGATTTATGTTGGTGCTTTGAGAGGGGCTCACATGCACACATATTGCAAAATAACAATGATAATAGTAATAACTATCATAATACTAGTAATAAAAATGGCAATAATATGGAGGTTTTGAGTTTTTTATTCTCATACAACTCTTACCAAATCCCTGCAATGCTCAAAATAATGTCACATGCATTTTTTTATAATCCTCATTGTAGAATAGAGGTCTTGCTTTATCAAGTTTAGACTAATTAAACCTTTAAATTTAGTGTATTCAGATATTGAAATGGCAATAACTTTCTGAGTTCCTAGCAACTATGATCACTGCAGGATAATTGGCTCAATATATACCTATGAGGCAGAGGATTCAGGATTTTATGAAATTCTACAGATGTTTTTGATGTATAGATAGTTTGAGTACATTCTATAGACTAAACATAAAATTAGAGTTTTCTTCTTATCAATTATTGGCCAGTTTCTTAATATTAATTGAATTGGCCCTATGTACTTATATTTCAATACCAAGGAGCAACAAACATGACATAAAAACCCATCATCAATATATTACTGATGCTGTTTTAGATTGTATTAGTTTTCTGCATCCTATCTCTTTTGAAATATCTGCACCTATAACAATTATATGTGTCATAATATCTTATGTTTGAAGAGTAAGAAATCTATCATTTATTGATGTTTTTCCAGATTCTGTGAAATGCTAATCTTCACAGTATTTTGCTAGATATGTATTATCATCACAACTTTATAGATGATTATGGGGTTGTGAAAGGACCCAGCTAATAAGTGTTGGAAGCCAGAATAAGAACACACATCTATTTGTTTCTGTAGCCTGACTTTTTTTCTCTATAGTATTAGAATTTTGCTTCCAATATAAGGTATAATATTTTACAGTTTGAAAACCACATCAGACATATTACCTAATTTATCTTCACAACAACACCATGGGCTAAGTTTGCTAGCTAGATAAATGTTAAATTTCTGGTTTGAGGTCTGAAGAGTTTAAATACCTTTCTTGAATAGATATACTCTGATTACAGTTTAAATTCTGGGCCTCTAACACCTTTATCTACTTTTACTGTACACTAAAAACCTATTTTGTATAAAGTTCTGGATAAATAGAACAATATAGAAGATACTGTATAGGTCTAATAAATAGGCTACAGCATGTTATAGTTTGGACCTACATACCTGTACATTTAATTAACAGTGCAAGAAAATATTCAACATACATAAAATAATAAAGTCTCCAAAAGTTCAGAGAAAAGACCTTTGTGTGTTTGAGTGTGTGTTTCCTCAGAGAAGTGAGACTTCGGTAGAATCTTGAAGGAAGTGTAGCATTTTGTAGAAATAAGTAGAGATTCAATACTAGGTATAGGCAAAGAAATGAAAGATCTGTACTTTCCGGAGGTGTTGAATGGCAAACATAATCCCTTTTGGTAATAAATTAAAAGAAAAAAAAAACACAACAAAACCTTTGGATAGGAACCTTTAGTGAATCATTTTTCTCAGGCTTAGATACTTCCCAAAGGTTCATAGATATTTTTTAATTCTTTTTTGGGGAAAATTTTCTTTTATAATTACATACATAATGATTTTAAAGCATCTGCCAAAAATTTCAAAATAATTGTTTACTGTTGTTTTTCATTACCTGCTATGTAAATGTAATAGACTCCATTCTGTAGCATCCCAGGTCAAATCACTCAGCATTTTCAAATTGTGAGCACTTCATCAGCATTGCAAATTTTCTTGTGTTAGACTTGTGTTCTATTCCCTCCAGTAATTAAATTCTGCATTTTGAAAGTGTGAGTACCTTTTGTTCATGACCCACCACTAATCATGGATGTTGTTCATTTTCTGGCAAGATAAATTTGTTTTTCTGAAACAACGTATATGGATGCTAGACTATGCTTGTCACAAATGTTTTAACAAGTACGGAACTTTTTAAAGCTTTGTTGTTTTCGCTCTCCCTCAGGCTTTTCATAATCACACATAAAAGTAGTATTATCATAGATATTATGTGAACCATCAACACTCCTTATATAGAAGCTGCACCCCTCCCCCATTTAAATAATATTTTTGAAGGAGCAAACATTAATTTTGGTTAGCATACGTTATAGTTTTTAGATTGAACAGATTTACCTAAAATCATAATACATACCTTCATTTTATTTCGGCTCCTTCCATTCTATTCTCTCTCTCTCTTTTCCCTCACTTCTCTCTCTCCATCCACCCATCGACACACACACACAGTGAAAACCACTCACACCCACCTTGTTTGGAGCATTGCTTTTGATTATTTCCACGTTACCAGAAAAAAAAGGTTTTCTCCAATTTCTACATTTTATTCATAATGGTTGTTTTATTGTTTTGATTTGCTCTGCTAAATCATTCACCTATTATTGGGCAAGATACAAATATAAGGTATGTTTTCTTTTACACCTGTTTTTCTTTACTCTCTGTTTATGACCTATTATTTAAAATCTCTGGCAGATTTAGATAGAACAAAGAAAAGATAGAGCTTATCTAAAAAGGAATAATTAAGCAAGGTATCTTAATATGCCAAAGACCAAAATTTTGCAAGTACTAATATGGCATTCAATATATTACTTGTGAAAATTTCTAAATCCTCATTTCTTAAAAAAATTAAGTTTACTGTACTAATATTGGTTAATAACATTATATAAATTTCAGGTTCACAACTTTATAATACAACATCTGTATACCTAGTCTCTCGCAGTAGCTATATTTGACCTGTGTTATGCTCCCCATCCTTCCCCAACCCCTCATTTCTTTAATTTGAGAAAACACAGTAGAAGAAAGCATGTTGACCTTGAAATCAGGAGACCTGAGTCTAAGACCTGACCACTGTGTACCTGTTTTACTTGGTCTGTATGTTGTATCAATTCTCTGGGCCTCAGTTTCCTTGTCTATAAATTGAAGGGGTTAGATTTCTAAAAGGCCAAGAATGTAAGAAGGTGTTAAGTGCTATATTTCTCTAAAAGAAAACAAAGAATGTGATTGGTTCTATGGCTTTTTAAATATGACACTGGTTTCATGGCCTTTTTAATATGTAATACTGGCTATATATTATGTAGAAAACAAAAACTAGATTTGTGAGGGTTCAGAGATGTTAGCAAATGATTGCTGCAGATTAAGAATTTGTAGAGAAGTCACATAGAACTGTACACACCATTCAAGTTTTAAATGATGCAAGGAAGTGTGATTGAGTAGTTATCAACTAAGAGGATGAATGGAATAGAACAGGTTTATGGTTCTGTGTAATTGTAGTTCTACATTGCATCTTATCAACTAGCTAAAGGGAACAGTTTTCATTTATTTTCAATACTATCACATCTTAATTGTGCTATTGTGAATTGAGAATCATATTCTTTAAACAGGTGCCTGCAATTCCATTTTGGTAGTCTTGAAAAATAACTGAAAATGTGGTAGTGAGATTGATAGAGGAACAGATAAATACATTTTGATTTTACTTTGAACTGTTTGTTATAAGTTGGCAAAAGAGGTACTGAATTCCCTCCTATTCATTATTCCCTCCCATCCTTGCAAAATTCTGTTTGAGGTGAATTCTGTTGAAATCAATTAGCATAATGGATTGTGAAAGCTTTAAAAGTGACTGGTTGATGATTTTTCTGTGTTTTTTGTTTGTTTGTTGTTACCTAACTCATGTCAGCTTTCATCCAGCATTCTCAAAGTCTGGAAGGTCTGAAACATGCTGGCAACTGCTTTAGTGGGAAGAAAGAAAATGGGTTCCTGAACCTATTACATTTTATTGGGCTTGAGAATTTGAGCCTATTACTTTACCTCTTCTGACTCAGTCTGTTCATTTCAGTTTAGAAATGATGATGATAATGATGATAAATAGTAACTTCACATGACTTTCAGATGATCCAAATGAGAAAATGGAGGTAAACTTGCTTTGTAAATAGTAATACACATGTGATAAGTTTTTACCATTATTCATCAGCTTTTACTGCCTCTCTTTGCATGAGGTGGTATGCTCATGTTTAATAATAATAATATTACTGATACAAAAAATCCCTGTTTTTCATAGATAATAAATAGATATCTCTTTTACAAATGCTAAATGTGAAAAGGAAATTACTTTTATTTAAGAATAGATCACCATTTAATTTACTGAAATGTTATTTTATACTGTGCTTGTGTTATTTTTACTATATTATCTCATTAAATTAATGCATAGAGGAGCTAATTTATTTGATATCATGCAACTAGTAAATGGCAGGCTTAGGATTTAAACACTTGTTTCTATGTTGGTTTCTATGTTGCTTTCCCATCTGTAGAGTGCTGCTCCCTTATTTGACCCCATCTTTATCCTTTGTTGCTGTCTTGACACTGAAAACTACTTACCCTGCTTTTCAAAGATATTAATTTTGGTTCAGTGAACCATAGTCTAACACAGAAAACAGCTTCAGTGAAGACCTACACAGACTCAAGCACTAAGTGAATGAGTCATTTAACCTCTCTAAACTGCTAGTTTTTTCATCTATAAAATGGGATTTAGAAATATCTTACCATATAGTGATATTTTGAAATTGAAATGAGCTCACTTGATTATTAGGGGGTGTCACAGTACCAATGAATGATACAAATTTTGATGTAATAGGGAAACTAAATTTTCCCATTAAAATATCATAAACATTATTTGATTCATTTTCAGGTCTTGATTTAGACATTTTGTCTTTGTTTTATGTTGGTAATACTTGAGCACTGGCAGTGTTGTTTTTATGTGTGCAAAGCATCTCTTATGGAAACAAAATTAAAATAATGGTTCAGATCCACCCAAAAAATGTCATGTTGTACTCATTAACAAGCTATAGTAAAATGTTTGTAAGATATCCATAATGGATTACAATATAAATATTTATGGAGTGCTGTGAGGTAGTTAGTTTCCATCAAGCTGGGGACATGCAAAATTGAATAGATAATGTCACTAAACAAGACTTTGATTAAGTGGCTGTGGCATAATCCTTTTCCAATATTAAACAAATACCATGTTTAACATTGTTTGAGGTAATGTGAGTTTTGAAATTCTGGTAACAGCAAAAGTCTTCATAATAAAATATGCTAGTTAAATGAACTTTGAATATAGTATGATTTTGTAAATATCTTTATCTTTTCTAAGTTTATGCAGTGGGTAGAAAAATATTAGACAGAAATATGCCTGCATAATAGCACCCAGATATTTTGGAAATAGAATAGATACATACTAGTTTTGTCCCCAAATATAAATGATTGTCTTATTAAGACATTCAAACTGACTTGAACATTTCTCTTTTCTATTTTTCTGCTCCATTTTTCTCCTCTGGGAAATTATTAAGAAAGTCTAATATTTTTAGAAAAATGTGAAAAATCGGTTTCAGTATGCCTTTGACAATTAAATTGTATATGTACAATAGTTGTAAGAAGAGCTTAAGCGCAGGCATAGCCCTAGGCTGCTGTACAAATTTCTTGGAACATAAAAGATATCAACTCGGAATCAAAGGTCTTCTTATGGATTTGATCCACAACCGAACCATCCCTATGGCATCTCTTAAGAATATTGCAGGCAAATGATGCCAGCCCTTTTAGAATATCAAAAAGAGTCCACAGGGCATATCTTTTTGCTATGACCCAGGTGCTGGGTATTTTGTGAAAAGTGTATAAGATATTTTTCTTAATGCTTTACAAAGAATGAACTTTCATAAAAGTCATAGCAAAGCTGCTAAAAATTGCCCTGACAGTGTGGCTCAGTTGGTTGCATGTTGTTCCACAGAGCAAAGGGTCACCGGTTTGGATCCCAGTCAGGGTACATGCAAGAGGCAACCAATGGATGTTTGTCTCTGATATCGATGTTACTCTTTTTTTCTCCCCTTTCCTTCCCTCTAAAAATAAATAAATACAATCTTTAAAAAAAGCTGCTAAAATTATTTATTCCACACTTGGAGGTAAGACAAAATGATTATTTCCTGGTTTTTAAAATGTTATGCTAGATCATTTTTCCAATAAGATGATCTGTGTATCATCTAATGCATGCAAATGATGTAACTTTGTTTTCCTTATAATCAATGACAGATAAATGTGCTCATGGTTTGTGTTCTTTTGAAGTTAGAGGTTGACCTGTGGAAAATAACAAGTTCCTATAGCTCTATAGCCCTGGTGATATATCAACCCCAATGTTTATATGGTTTTAGAGCTAAGTTGCAAGGGAACCTAGCAAATACTACATTCAATTTGAAGATTTACTTTAACTTCCCTTTGTAACTATTTTATCTTTCTTCATAAATATGTTAAACAATTCTTTAACAAATGCTAATTTGTTAGTACAAAGTACTATCATTTGGAGAATTTGGTCTCTTTAGCTATTATATTTATGCTGGTATTTCTCCCATTTTATAGATTATTAAATTGGGGCACAGAAAACTTAAATAACTTCCCAAAGTCAAACAGCTAAGAAAGGGGTACAGCTGGGCTTCAAATCTATGTCTTTTGTCTTTAAAGTCTGCATTCTTAACCATAAGTAATTTGGGCTTTCTTGTTTACCAAGATATATATTAATTATGCTCTCTCCCCACAACAAGCAAATCCCTAGTCTACTCACACAATATGCAAGGTATTAATCGCAGCCTTATGTGTGCAATCACTTGCCCTCATGTAACAGCTGTGGAAGACACTCCACATAAACATACTGAACTATACTGTGCTGTGATGTGAGTCTCAAGCACGTTATCTATAGACCCTAAATCAAGAGAATAATTGGCTTATTAATCATCAAAGGATCTCTAACAATGCTTAAGATCATACATTCTACTTAAAGAAGTCAGTTAATGATAACCTAGTATACCTGTGAATGGTTAAGGAATTGTTTCTAACCTAAATCTAATTTAAAATGATGATTACAAAATGGAAGAACGAGGCTATTGGTCCTGATAGGTGTTAGTTTCATTGTGAGTCTCTATTTGGTAACTCAGAGGTGATCAGACCACAGTACAACTGATTACTTGGTAATCATGACATTGGTAGCTAAATAACATGTCCTGCAATTATTTGTATGAGGACCTCAGGTAACTGGGACCAGTTCCTAGAAGGGTTTGGGGACCTTGGAGGATAGAATCTCTGCAGCTTTGAGCTCTAGAGATCCAGAGCTCTTTGGTGCAGGGAAACTTGTCTTCTTTATAGCGTCCATCTGGGGCACCAAGAAGTTTTGCCTGTTTCATCAAAGAACTGGAGAGAGAAGAGAATCCAAATAAGGGATGTGGATGAGGTCACAAAATGCTGACCTTGGTACTCCAAACCAACCACCTTTAAGAATACTCACTCTAGGTGGCACACAAAAGGCTCTGCAGAATTGAGATGTGGTCACACTCACCTCAAGTAGTTTCAGACTATCACTTTCATATAAGTTCCGCCCTTGTTCTGAAACACGGGAAAAAGGATACTTCCTAGAAGAGGTGTTTACAATTCTAAAGTGCAAAGATTCACAGTCTGTCTTATTGACCAAGGTTATAGCAAACTCCTATCAGTGACAAGAGCCCATGGAGGGTTTTGCCAAGGTCAGAGATTAGAGAACAGTGTGTATTTAGGGAGCAGTTATGCCCACAATCACTATTATAACTAAGGTGAGTTACACGAGCAAAGCACTGAGTAGACATATTGGAAGAAAGAAACTTGCTTTGCGTTTGCTTTGCTTTCTACCTCAATACTGTTTGCAAATTATATTAAATAAGCTGTGTTTGGGCTGCCTTCTTGTGATTATGATACATGCAAATTCTAAATGCTTCTTATTAGAGTCCAAAAATTTAGACTTGTGTGTCCCAAACAGATTCAAAAGTTATGTCACTTTTTAAAAGATAAACATTGTCTTTTAATGAGATAGTTTAAACCCCATTGATTCTTTTGTATTCATGATTATACAAGAGAATTTGATCCACACTACTTAGTTGGTACTATTTATTTGTATACTCTTTATAAATAAAGAGTAAATTGCCGTGATAAAGTGTATTGACAAAGTAATGCAGCCTTTCTCCCATGTCATGGAGGTACAGTCACTCTGCCACATCCAAGGCCCAGGGATTGTACTGTCACAGGTCTTATAATTAGCACCCTACATTTCTGTACAGAAAAATGTATTAATGTTTCATTAACTACTATGACTGCCATGATTTTATGCATTTCAAAGAGAAAAAACTATTGTTTTGTTCTCAGTGACTGAAGCACCAAAACCTTTTGTGTGTGTGTGTTATTATGTAAGGGGCCATCATCACCCATGAAAGCCTCAGGATTCATGTGACACCTTTCTAAAACTGGACATTTGTTACTTCTTTGCTAATTCTTTTAAACACATGTATACATGGTTGAAAGAGAAAATGATATATGTTAAAAGTGTGCACTGACAAATTCTTAGTTTTTCAGTTTAAAAGAAAGGGAAGGGACCTCAAACAGAAGGCCACACATCCAAGAGGAAATTAAAACATTTTCATTTTTAATTTTTCCTGGGTATTAATGTGAACCAGAGAACAAACAATTATATTGTTGGAATTCTCTTTTCTTCTGCTTTATTCATCTTTTCTCTCCCATTTTTTGACTAACTATATAAATATGAGAAGAAATAAATTTGGCTTATTGGGGATACAGTTAGGAAGATTTTAGCTTAGTTCATTGTAAACCCCATGTGAATAAATATTATGATGTAGTTACTCTTCATCATTATCCACATAACAGTTTAAAAAACCTGCTTTTCTTGACACTTACCAAACTTACTACTTTTTTGTGCTTGGACCCACATGTTAAGTGGGATATAAACACTTTTAAAGGATAATAGAAAGGGGATATGGATATCTTATATTAGGAGTAGTAGAGAGAACTGAGATGGATTAGAGAAAATATGATTGCTATCTTCATACATTTTAAGAGTTGTCAAGGAGAAGAGGGATTAAATTCAGTATGTATAGCCCTCCCAAAGATTTGAGCTAGCAAAAATGAGTAGAAGCCATAGGGAGTTAAGTTCCAGCTCAACAGAAGGAAAATATTGAGTTCAAATTGTCTGAGATAGGAAAAGGCTGCCTCTGCAGGGTGTGCCTTCTGGATCAGTGGAAAAATGTATTATTTGAGTTTAATTGCAAGGGGTGCTTTACAATGACATCAAGCATTGAATGAGTAGTTGGAATGAATGTGTATTTTTTTTGATTCAATAAAATATTGCTTCAGTCAATATTTACATGATGAGTTGATTAAAGTTGGGGTCAGGGTTTCTTTTAAATAAAAGGTAACTTCTGATTTTCATGTATACTCTAGTTCATTTGCTGCAAAAGAAATAAACCAGTAGAATAATGTAGAGATATAAAAGATAGTTTTGCCCCTTATGTTAAGTATAAAATCATTCAGTGTAACAGGTTAATGGAACTTTTGAAGTCATTGAGTCCAACCCATTACTTTTACCAGTTTGGAAACTGAAACTTAAAGAAGTGAGACAATTGGCCCAAGTTCATAGAATCAATAGGAGGGCTAGAGTTGAAAGCAGTATTCCAATGCCCAGTTAGATCTCTTCGCTGCAAGAGTAGAAAAAGATGTGCGCTTTGTGCCAGAATGGCTACCTGTGACTGTAAGAATGATGTTACACTACAAAGAAGTGTCCAGACTCATTTCATGTTTGTGTGTGTGTAGCTTGCTCACCAATGAACTGAATGGCAATTTTTAATCTTTTTCATCTCGTGGCACACATAAACTGATTACGAAAATTTTGTGGCACACCAAAAATATAATTTTTTGCTGATCTGACAAAAATGGATGTAATTTTGATTCATTCATACTGGATGGATACTGTTATGTTGGCTGTTGTTATTTGTTATTTGGCAATTGAAGGGGAAAGAGTTCGGTGCTCCTGACTATAGTCAATAGTCAAGTATTGCTTGTTTTAAAAGTTTTTTTGGCATATCAATGGAAAATCACTGAGCTAGAGCTATTTGACCTTAGGGTTTTTTTCCTAATTGCTTTGACTAGTTGCTTAGATCTTTGCCTCTTCTTCATATTCAGTTGGTCGTTAATTCTTGAAGTGTCTAAGTAACATTTTACAGGACCTCCAGCTCTCAATATACAGCATTAAACAAAAGCTTGTTAGAGTTTCATGAATTCAGGTATTGTTAGAAAATAAGGATAAGTTTTTTAATATACTAGGAAGTAGGATTTTTTTGGTCTAATTTTATTATGAAGGTCAATATGGCTCTTCAGCTACCTGCCACAAACACATTCCACACACATGTACAAACACACACACAAAGTCTTTTACCAGGATGGATATTCAGTTACAGGTTGAAAGCAAGAAAGGTGGTTGATTGTTGCTATTGCTAAAGAAGCAAAGGTTAAAGTTGTATCTGATATTAGTTTCTCTCTGTTTTCTTCTGTTTTGTGATTTTATTGCTAAAGTATAGATATAGCCAGAAGAGGTAGTCACACTTTTTAATAATATTTAAAAAATAAAAATGTTCTGAAAGCCATGGAGTTTACACAAATATTTCTGAGTGAGAAATCTGCTGGTTTTACTTCATCACTTGGCAGTTGTAGGAGACCGAACCAATATCAAGGTGTCCTCTCCTGTTTACTCCTCTATGCATGTCACAGTTTCCTAAATGCGTTAGAGCTAATTTCTTACATCTGCAACTTAATACCTGCCAAAAATTGGCCATTCAAGGGGCTCATTCTCACTTCATTTGGCCGCTTGCTCTTTTTTTTTTCTGAAAACACAAGAGACCAAATGCACCTACATTGAGCTTGAAAAAGATTCAGAAAAGGAATACTTTTATAATTCTATCTTGGTATGTAATTAACCCTTTTTCACAGGAATAAAAAAGTGACACTGTCACATTGTAATGTGTAGCAATATATTTGTCATTATTTTACTTGTAATTGTAATGTAAATTTTGTTGCAAAATACAGGTGATTTGACTGGTTATTCAGCGAATTTGTTCTTCGAATTTAAAAGGCACAATCAAAAGACTTTCTTCTAGGTTGGTAATGCAGATTCACTGATGTGCAAGTTTTACCTTAAATACTTGGAAAAATAATGAAACCCCAAGCATAAAGTAATTATTGCAGTACATACACTTATAAGAAAGAAGAAGCTGGTAGAATGAAGACCATGACTTTAATAGTAGAAAAACAATTTTATATACAAAGATTATTTATTTAGATAATTATATATATTTTTTCTAGCTGTGTAGAATAGAGTAAGATAAGAACCCTTTGGTCATTAGTCAAAAACAGAGTGTGGTTTGGATTGGAGAAGTCTAAGAAGCAGGCTTAGTTTATAGAGAGATAAAGGGAAATACACCACGTGGGGATGTGTCGGGGTCGTCATCGTGTTTGCAGGTATGTCGCTGTATTCCCTTTCACAATGTTCTCTTGGGCTCTGCATATTTGCTGTCAAAATATTGTTGAATTTTAATTAGTATATTTCCATTTCTAGGCTTTTCATTTTATGATTTTTCGAACATATTTGGTCAATTTTTACAGTCTCTTGCACCATAGTCATTTTATTTGTTTAATCACATTGATCTTATATTTTACAACTGATAAAACCCCTGAAATTTTTGCAAGTCTGATTTTGTAGGTCTGATTTAGTTATTTCTGCTGATTCTTTCCTTGGCAGTTTGTTTTCTTGTGTGTTTTGTGACTGTGGGATCATGGGTCCTGCAACTTTATACCATGGGCATTTATGAGGCCTGTTTAATAGTGTGCTTCTACAAAGAGATTCTAATATTGCTTCTAACCACATCATCGGTGCCCATCAGGGACTCATTTAAATTAAATCTTTGTCTTGAGGTGTTGTGGATCACTTGTGTAGTAGGAAGAAGGGTCCAAAGCTAAATGTATGGTTGTTAAGAATTCTTGGGAGAGACATTGTCTCTTTGCTTTCTGCCCACGCGAAGGCCGAAATAGGTGAGCCTCCCCTCCACCTCACGCTGCAACACTTTTTTCTTTCTTTTTCCAATGCAGAATTGAAGATTTTTGGATAAAATTTTAAGTGATTTCTCCCTCTTCCTTTACAGGTCCTATTGCTTTGTACCTCACACTCTCAATGTCATTGTTGGTGTTTAGCCAGATATTGAGAAAATAGAGCAAGGGGAACTAGTTTTATAAGCTGGGAAACATAAACCTGCTTTCCAGCCAGGAAGCTACAGTTTCACACTCCAGGGGATTACAGCATTGCTCTGCCAAGGGGATCCACACTCCTCCCTCCCCTCCTCTGGTGCCAGACTGCCAGGTGGGAGGGGGGTTGGAGAACATACACACAATAGAAGTCAAAGTGGCACAGGAGGATGTGCAGAACCACAGAGGCCTGTTGTCTGACTAGGGGGTGTAAACATTTCCAATCTTGTGAAAATTTGGGAACTTGATTGGTTCTTTTGAAAGGGCACCTGTCCATCCCACACCTACGCTAATATAATCCCAGGGGAGCGAAGAAGCACAATCTCTTGCTTATGATCTGCACATTCACGATTCACTCACCTGCTCTCTCTCTGTAGTCCTAGCAGAAATGGACTGCAGCTAGAAACACATGCTAAACTAGCTAGATGCTGGACTAAACTGTACTTTAATACAGAGCATAAACTCTGGGTAGTGGCCTTATTTTGGCTCTATTGAAGATAAGATTGGACCTTTTCCATGGTGAGATGGACAGAGATGGGCCATTGGGAAGTTAGGAAGGGAGCCCCCTTAATGGTACATCATCAATGAACCACACCACAGAGCCACATCCTACTGTGTGGGTCTCAGGAAATTCTTTTCCTTTATGTGCTGCACGAGCCCCGTTTCCACTGTCAATGTCAGGGTCAGTAATTAAGTTCTAGTATTACCTCCTCCAGTTATGTAATTAATTACAATTGCCTAAAAAGTTTGATTTAATTGATATGAATCAAAATACATTCACAAAATACTTTCTATTGAGTCATTCAACAATTTCCAGTGCAATTGTTAAACTATGTAAAATGGGCAGCTTTTTAGTTTAAAAATTATAATATTAGGAAGTGAATTTCTGTGACCTATACAGCAATTCCCTGGAAATTTCTATCCCAAAGGAAAAGTGGGAAAATTAAGTTACAATTAACTTCTGGCTAAAAATTGTTTATTTTATTTTTGTGGAAGATCAACTAAATTATTTTGAAAAAAAGTTTCAAGTTTGAACCCTACCTGAGTCTATTTGCAAATATCTCCATAGTTGATTTAAAAATAGTATTTTAGAAGAGTATATAATCTCTGAATCTAAGAACTTAAATTTTAGGTGACAAACTGAATACATTTTCTACCTTTAATATAACTTTTTCCTTTTTATTTTCTTTATATAATTTTCTCAGGAAAAATATTCAAAGACTCATATTTATAGCTGAGTGAGACAAATCTGTATTTTAAATGAATCTTTCTTTATTTTAACATTAACCTGGGTTAATGGAAACATACTTTCAAAGAATCTTAATAAAGTTTAGCAAGTATTTCATGAAGTAACTTGGAAGTATTTTATTTAAGTCAGCTCTAGGTAAGTTTTGGTGAATTTTTCTTAATATCTTATTAAATATTATCCTCCATAAAACTAAAGGGCCTTAATTAACAGGTAGTTTTGGGAAAAGCCATAAGTTGCAGGGTGACCAATCTGGGTGGTAGGGGGCAGAGTCACATGGGTGATTTGATATTTAGCCAAAAATCTCTTCAGGACAATGATGCATGAGCAGGCACATTGTGATGAAGCTGCCAGTCATGAGTTGCCTGTAGCTCTGGATATTTTCCTTGTATTGCATGTCTCATCTGGTGAAGAATGTTGAGGTAGTACTCCTTATTAATTGTTTGGCCTGGAGGGGTATACTCACGATGGACACCACCTTCCCAATCAAAAAACACAATTAACATAGACTTGATCTTGCTGCAACTTTGCTGCACTTTCTTCTCCAGGTGTGGAGAACCAGGTGACTTCCATTGAGATGACTGGGTCTTTTTTATTCAGTTGCTCAATCAAACAAGACTAAAAGCTGTAGTCCACATGCATCTAACTGGTGGCCCGTGGGCCACATGCAGCCCAGGATGGCTATGTATGCAGGCCAACACAAAATTGTAAATTTACTTAAAAACTTTTCTTTGCTCCACACTTTTCTTTAGTGTTTATGCATTTAATGTGTGGCCCAAGACAACCCTTCTTCCAGTGTGGCCCAGAGATGCTAAGAGGTTGGACACTGCTGCATCCTTCAGAGTTCCTCTTATGAACATGCCTCAAATCAGAAACTCCTGTTGATCTTACACTCTAAGTGGATATGGAATGTGATTATTTCTTAGCACCTGTATAGTAGCTTCCTTAGTCTAAACCACTGTCCTCACTGGCCATAAGTAAAGTAGTAGGAAATTAATTGAGGGACCTCCCTATATTCTCATTTCTTATAACAAGAATGTTATATGGTAAATGAGGATGATCTACCATATTTATTGGACTATAAGATGAAAACTAAAATTTGGGACGAAAGTGGGGTACGTCTTATAGTCCGAATGTAGCTTGCCTGGCTTGCTATGGCAGGTGGTGGTGGCCTATGGTATTTATGTTATTAAATATTTTACCACATTTTTTGCTTCTAAATTTTTTTCCCATTTTCCTCCTCTAAAACCTAGATACATCTTATGGCCTGGTGTGCCTTATAGTCCAAAAAAATTGGTACTTCATATTAGTAAGGATAATTTATCCATGACTTTGCTACTTTGAACATTTTGTGAGTCCTAGCTAGGACAATAAGGCAAGAAAATATGAGATAAAATTTTTAAAGTTAGAAGTAAACTGTCATCATTTGCAAATAATATACAAAATTATATTAGAATTATTAAGTGAAACAGCAAAGTCCATACAAAAGAATCCAAGTCTGTATGCACAAATATACAAAGTTAATATACAAAGGATAGAAAATCTATGCACAAAATAAAGAATATTTCAATATACAAGAATCAAATTATAAAATAAAATTAAAATGTGCTATTTACCATAACATGAAAATCATCTTATTAAAGATATGGAAGTCTTATGCATTGAAAACTGCAAAATATTATTCAGAGAAATTAGTGACTCCTTCAATAAATGTAGAGGTTTATTTAAATGACTCAATATTGTACAGATGTCAGCACTTCCCAAAGTAAGTGCAGACTTCATGAAATTCCAGTAAAAATTCCAGTGGGTTTTCTTCTTGAAGAGAGTTTGTGTCAATATGTCTGTGTATAAAAATTGACAAGTAGATGCTAAAATTTATTTAGCAATTTAAGGAACATAGAATAGCCAAAAAATCGTAAAGAACAAGTCAAAGGATTTATATTGATAATTTTTGAAACATCATAAAAGAATGAAATTAACATGCTGTGGTGTTGGTGCAAGGATGAGCACATAATGAAACAGAGCAGAAATTCCATGTGCCTATTCACCTGATACACAAGAAAGGGCTGCTGCTGTTCAGTTGAGAAAGAATTTGTTTCAATAAATAATGCTAGATCAATTAAATGTCCATATGGAGACAAGTATACCCTAACCTCTATTAAATCCATAAACAAGCCCTGGCTGGCGTAGCTCAGTGGATTGAGCTCAGGCTGTGAACCAAAGCATCTCAGGTTTGATTCCCAGTCAGGGCACATGCCTAGGTTGCAGGCCATGGTCCCCAGCAACCATACATTGATGTTTCTCTCTCTCTCTTTTTCCCTCCCTTCCCTCTCTAAAAATAAATAAATAAAATCTTTAAAAACTCCATAAATAAAACTCAATCACAAATGGATTGCATATGTGAATATGTAAATAATAAAGTTTCTAAATTAAAAAGACTGTCTTTGAAGGTCCTGAGTAGGAATATATTTCTTTTTATTTTTTAAAAGAAATTTATTTATTTATTTTCAGAGAGAAGGGAAGGGAGGGAGAAAGAGAGGGAGAGAAATATCAATGTATAGTTGTCTCTTGTGCACCCCACACTGGGGACCTGGCCCAAAACCCAGGCATGTGCCCTGACTGGGAATCAAACCAGCAACACTTTGGTTCTCAGACTGGCACTCATTCCACTGAGCCACACCAGCCAGGGCAGGCATAACTTTCTTAATAGAACACAAACTCAACTAACAAAAGAGGAAAAAGGATAGATAAATTGGACTTAATTAAAAGTAGAAATTTCTGTTTATTAAGAGACACCACTAAAGTGAAAAGGCAAACCACATACTGAGAGAGGATATTGATAATATTGAATTCAGAAAGAATTTATATGTACAATATATAAATGGATTCTACAAATCAATTTAAAAGGACAAAAAAACCCTTAATAAACAAGAGTGAGCAAAAATTTATGAATAAACACTTCAAAACAGAAGACATTCAAATGGACAATTCACATATGAAAAGGTGCTCAACCTTGTTAGTCATCATGCAAACAAAAATTAAAACCATTATGCAAAATAATGCCCCATATAAAGGGCCTGATAGTATCCTGTTAGCAAGGACAATATATATTTATCATTATACATCATACATAAAACATTCTACTTGGAATATAAATTGGAAAAATCACTTTGGAAAGTCCTTTAGCAGTTTTAACCAAATCAAATACACTTACCTATGATCAAGCAATTTCACTGTTAGTTATATACCTAATAAAAATGAGTGCAGGTATACAAAAGAAGATATGTACAAGAATATCACTGGCAGTTTTATTCATAATTGTCTAAAGTGAGAAGCCACCCAAATGCCCAACAACTGAAGAATGGGTAAATTGTGACATATTTATATAAGGGAACAGGTCTTGGCAATATAAAGATACTTTATATGTAAAAGATGGGAAATCTCTAAGATGTTATACTGAGAAATAAAGTAGAAACAAAGCTTATCTATTGCATTTCCCCTATGAAGTTCAAGAATAGAAAAAATCTAGTTTGCTTAATAAGCGTCAAATTAGTAGTTACCTCTGAGGGAAAAGGGATGTTACATGGGAAGAGAATATTTTGGATTTCTAGAAGTGTTTTATATTCTTGACCATGTTGTTTAAATATGTGTGTGTGGGGGCAGGTATATATAAAATTTATCAAGTTATAGGCATAGTTTACTCACTTTTTGTGTCTTATATCCTAATTTATAAAACAAAAAAACAGAATTTTAGTGGCTTTTTTATTTTAGTCAGAATAATCAAAAAATTTTACTAGGGCCCACAAAGTCCTACATAACCAGTGTGTGGCCCTCACCTCTCTGACCTCTTGCCACTTTCCAATTTCCAAAGAGCTCCAGACAAACTTACCACATTGACGTTCCTCAAAGTATTTTCCTCCATCAAGATGTTATGTGAAAACCAGAGAGGAAGTGAGGTGGGGATGAGAACCAGATCTGGAAAACTGGGACAAGGCAGCATTTCTACAGTTTATGACTGGTCTTTCTGCACCCACCCTTTTTTCCTCTTTCCTCAGGTCAGTTTTCTAGCTTCTGTACTTACATTCATTAGTCCAGTGTCTATGTTTGTCCTATTTTTCAGTTTCTGGAGGACAGAAACTAATTGGCCCAGCCTAGTCTCCAGAGATATTCTCCTGGTTAGGTGTTCACTCCCTGCCCAGTAAACCATGAAGAGTCTTGTAGAGCAAAGATCTCAGGGTCCTACCCCTGAGGCAAAGGCAGTTCTTGTAGAAGAGGACAAGGAGAAGAAGGTAAACATATTGTCTATAGATTAAAGCTTGATGGCTATGGCCCTTTACATTTTCTGTTTTGACCTTTTTGTCAATATACAGATTCCTTCATTTACTCTTGTCTTTATACCTGCTTCAGGTGTGCCAATGTGCCCTCAGGGCATCTTCTATTAGCACAGTTCATGCATTTTAAGTGATAATGATCATCCCAATATTTATCAGACTGCCAGAAAGTCCAAGAAAATTGCCTTTTAAATAATTATTATGGTTGTTTGGAAGAAGTGCAAAGCTAATTAAGACAGGGGTCTTGTCCTTGAGGGGCTTACCTGTTGTAGACAGGCAAAAAACTCACAATTACAATGTGCTGTGTAAAGGGAATTGAAATACCTGTTCTTATCTCAAAGGGCCGCTTACCTACTGGCAGAGCAATGGAGGGAAAGTGAAAAGTGGAACCAAATCACTTATTCATATTATAGAGTGACATAACACAATTACTTGACACAAATAAGCTGTTTCTGTATTTTTATTTTATAGTCCTTGGTTTGCTTTTTATTTAAAGAGATAATGTTTAATGTCTATCTATAAGCATAATGCTTAACTGTGCAGATAAACAACACATGAAGTAATAGAATTTTATTATAGTTTTTAGTGTGTGTATGTATAAAAGTTTAAAATTATATGGTATTTTAATATTCTGTAGTATTACTAAATAGTATTTTAATTACTTTTGTAACAAATAAATACACAGGAAAGTTGAACATACAGGACAAAGACATTTATTTTTTTCTGACCCATTTGAGATTAACTTGACAACCTCCTGCCCTAAAACACTCCAATACTTTAGTCTTTAAGAAAAAGGACAGTATTTAATAGCACTTAGTATTTAGAAGTTATATATAGTATTTTGTCCTAAAAATCAAAGACATTCTCCTAAATAATCATAATGTAATCATCAAAACCAGGAAGTATTATTTAGGGGTTACTCTGAATCTGTGAAAATCTCTCTTCCTCTCTCTAAACTTTTACTTTATTCATTTACTTGTCATAACATACGAAGCCTTGTTTTATTATTTTTACTTCAGTGGGTTCTAATCCAGTGCTATTTTTACTTATTGATAGTCATATCATTTTGGATTTGACCAATTTAAACTCCTTCAAACTAGCTACTCTGTCATTTTGCCATGTTCCTGTTATTCTTTGAGAACTTCCTTACTTTCTTTAAAAAATGTGTTCCAGGCTCATAGTGTATTTTCCCAGCCCCAAACCTGGAATAAGCTTTTATATAGGAGTTCTGATTCTTTTATTTAATCAATCCCCTTGTGTGTATCCAATCTCCCACTGCCGCTTTTATTACCTCCTTTGTGTGGGTGTTACGATCCGCCTGCTCAGGCTCTGATTCTCCATTCCTGGGTACTCACATTCCCAATACCATGTGCTCACTCCTCACCGTACCTGGACTCTGATGTTGATTGAAATCTGACTCCCCAGGTCATGCTGTCCCTTCAGCAGTGACAGGCTTCTCACTCTACTTAGACTCTGACACCCTATTCTGGACCATTGGGACAACTGCTCTGTTCCCCACTATGGACATTGCTTTGCTTTATCAGCCAAATAACTTTAAGATTAAAATGCTCAGCACAGAAAGACACCTGTACTATATTTTCAATTGGTCAATACAAATTTTGTGGGCTTTTAGGAGAAGAAAATGCTCTGGTAGTACAGTATAAGCAAAAGGAGGTAGAAGACAGGATTCTTATTCTCAAGGAGCTTTTCAGGGTAATTAGAGAGACAATTCATTTTATCTTTAGAATAATTCTGTAAGGCATAGATTAGTATCTGAGCACAGCTATTAAGAATATGAACTTATTCTCTTTGAGGGGATAATTTCTCAGTAGTTTAAGAATACTATAAATGGAACTGAAGAGAAAAGGCTAATGTAAAAAAATGGGATGCTAAACAAATTCTAGAAAGTCACAATGAAGAATTACACTTCTTTTTCTCTGCTTTTCTCTCGGTTTACAATACATGAATAGCAGAGATAAAACCCTTTGGCAAATCAAGTCATATTAGTTTACATCATTACAATGCCACTGGGAACCCAACAAACCAAGAAAATAACTACAACTTCATAACATGATAATTCCACAAACAGACCAACTGTTTTCAATTACAAATAATACAATATCAGACCATTTGGTGACTTTCTTTTGGGTATTAGAGAAATTCCTCTGATTATGAATGTTTAAAAGCTGGATGTTGTACTTAAGATAAATCTCATGTACTTATAATTCCAATGAATGTGAGGGTAGGTGGACAGAAGTGTGAGTGTGCAGCTAACCTGTTGGATGAGGGAGGCAGCAAACTGATTATGGTGGTCAGGTCTGTTCTTGTTGCCTGCTACAAAAACAAACAGATCACCTGAAATATCTTAGATAAGTATGGGGTATATTGGATCATGTAATCAGGAAATTGCAGAAATGTAAATGGAAATTACTAGAAACAAAACTTTCATGTTACTAAGGCTATTATTTTTCTCTTCCTCCCATTTATAGTCTTTTGTTGTATTACCTTAATACTCTCCTGCCACTGACTACTTTTCAACCCATGATTGTACATGAAACTCTGGAAGTTCTAGGTTCAGCTTTGGGAGGAGACTGATTTACTTCTCAGCAACACTTGGAAAAATATCAGAGAAAGGACTTTGATTGGATGGATACATATCATACCTTGCTTAGTCCAATTTTATGGCACAGGGTTAGAGGAGAGAAACAGGCTGGTGCATGTGCGCATCTCCAGTATCATTATTGGAAGTCCATGTTAGGATCAATAATTAATGTGTGAGTGAAGTAGCTGCCCTGAGAAAGGGAGAAGAGTACAGATCTGACCGTTGGGAATTGCTGTGCATCAGGCAGCCACAGCAATCCATATTTACTATGCTTCTAAATGGGTTGCAGTGGTAACAGTGATGTGGTTCTAGATGTATCTAGAATACTTATTTAAGACATTTATATTTCAAATGTATTAGATTAAGTGAGTGTAAAGTGAGATAAGGTTTGTACATTAGGTCTAACTAGTAGAGTGATAATGACTATAGACTATGATAATTATATGTATATAGTGAAATACTTAGAGTAACTACTAAACATGGTATACAAAAAGATACACTCAGAAACACTCAAGATACATCAAAATAAAATTTTAAGAATAAGTTCAAAAAAGCCATCGGAGGGTAAGAAAAAGAAAACGGAGAAATATAAACAGGCAAAAAGTAAAAAATAACTTGATAGACTTGAACCAAATATATGCTGTCTACAAGAAAATCACTTCAAATATAACAATATAGTCAGTTTAAAATTAAAGGAATAAGTAGATATTATAAAAATAGACAAAAGAAAAATAAGACCGTGTTGGTATTATAGAAGAAGTGAAAAAAGAGATATACTACAGACCCTGAAGACAAAAAATGTTTATAAAATATGGTGAAAAATTCAGCACATATATCTGACAAGCTAGTTGAAATGGACCACTTCCTATTTTTTTGAACTGCTCATTTGCTGATGGGCACTTAGGTTACTTCCAGCACTTGGCTATTGTAAATTGTGCTGCTATGAACACTGGGGTGCACAGGTTCTTTTGGATTGGTGTTTCAGGGTTCTTAGGGTATAATCCCAGCAGTGGAATTGCTGGGTCAAAAGGCAGTTGCATTTTTAGTTTTCTGAGGAAATTCCATATTGTTTTCCACAGTGGCTCCACCAGTCTGCATTCTCACCAACAGTGCACTAGGGTTCCCTTTTCTCCACAACCTTGTCAACACTTGTTGTTTGTTGATTTGAACTGTACTTGAACAACAATAAAAATAAATAAATAAATAAAAATTAAGAAAAAAGAAACGAATCATTTCCTGAAAAAAATACAAACTATTATAGTTCATCTCATGTGAAATAGGTTGAAATAGGTTATTTGAGTAGCTCTGTTACTATTTAGGAAATTAACTTTGTAATTTAAAATCCCCCTCCCCCCCAAAACAAAGCTCTTAATATCCAGGTAGTTTCCCTTGGGAAATCTATCAAGCTTTGAAAGAATTAATATACATTCTTTTCTAGAAAACAAAAGAGTAGGAAAATCTTTCCAATTCATTCTGTGAGTCCAGCATTAGCCTGACAGCAAAAGCAGACAAAGAGAATACAAGGACACTGGTGCCGCCAATCAATATTCCTCATGGCAGACATGCAAAATTCTTTAACAAAATATGAACAAATAGAATTCAACAATGTAAAAGAAAATTTACACCATGGCCATGTGTGATTTATTCTGAAAATACAAAGATGGTTCAGTAGTCAAATATCAACCATTTAATCCACCTTGTTAACCAGCTAAAGAAGAAAAAAATCATGTCATCATATCGATTTGTGCAGAAAAACATTTGTAAAAATTAACACCCAATCATGATAAAAATTATCAGTGCACTAAATATAGAGGTGCTCATTTTGATTTAAAAAAGTCAGTGAACTTGGAAATGGAGGGATATCAGCATCATGACACTCTCATTGCTCAGAGGATGAAGTTCAGATTGCCTAATGCAGTTGACTAGGCCTGGCATGAGCACATCTATGTTGCTGGCCTCCTCCAGGGCTACTCTTATCTTTTCCACCACACTGACCACCATCTCTTAGCTCCTCCAATAGGGCATTCTTCTCTCCTCAGGCTCTTTGAAATGGCAAAATTATAGAGGTAAATAAGTTAAAAGGAAGTCATTACAATGGGCCCTATTCCAATCTGACCTATGTCCTTATAAGAGGAGGAAATCAGGACACAGACACACACAGAGGGAAAACCATGGAGGCAAAGGGAGAAGATGGCCATGTACAAGCCAAGGAGAGAGGCCTCAGAAGAAGCCAATGTTGCTAACACCTTTCTCTTTTACATCAAGCTGCCAGAGCAGTGAGAAAATAAATTTCTGTTCTTTAAACCACCTATTCTGTGCTATGGTGCTATGACAGCTTTAGCAAACTAATATAATATTCAAAGTCAATTGCAAAAAACCCCCCCAATAATCCAATTACAGCATGGGCAACAAAAATGAACTTTTCACTAAAGAAGATATACAGGTTAAAATAAGTACATTAAATGATGTTCAATATCATGTCATTAGGAAAATGCTAATTAATACTCCGATGAGGTATTACTAAACACCTATCAGAGTGGCTAAAATAAAAAGTACTGACAAAACCAAATGCTAGCATGGATTCAGAGCAACTCCATCACTCACATGTTTGAAATGTAAAATGGTATAGCTACTGTCGAAAACTGTTTTTTTACTTAATAAACTAAACATGCAATTACAATAAATAAACTTTTATCATTTATCTCAGAGAAACAAAGTATTATGTTCACATAGAAAGCTTGTCACAAAATTCATAAGCACTTTATTCACATCAGCCAAAAGCTGAAAACAACCCAAGTGACCTTCCATCCATGAATGTTAAAACAGTAATGCATTCATAGGATGAAATACTACTCAATAATAAAAACAAACAAGCTATCAATACAAGCAACAACCTGAATTAATTTCCAGAGAATTTAACTAAGTAAAAAAAGCCTATCTCAAAAAGTTGTACTCTCTGGGATCCCATTATGTAATATTTTTTGAATGTCAAAATTATAGAAATGGAAAGATATTAGCGGTTGCCCGGGTTGAGCAGATAGAGAAAAAGGGACAGAAATGAGTATGGTTATAAAAAGGATCCTTGTAGTATTGGAAATGTCCTGTATCTTAATGTATTAATGTTAGTATCCTTGTTGAAATCTGCTGTTGGAAAACATTAACATTGAGAACAAAAGTACATTTTTGGCTTTATACATGAGCACATTTATGATTTGGGCATTCTCCCCATGGTAATACTCTTTTTGATAAATTTTCTCTTTAAGTTCAAATTTGCTTTTACTTAACACCCATTTTGATCCTTGAATCCCATTTTCAGAAAGACAGAAGAATTGACTGAGATAATATACTGACATTATATTTGAATGGAAACATTTGATAGGGAAATTACTTGACCAGTTTCTGTTTTTTGTTTACTTAAAATTTTGGTCTGGTCTCAGGTACTAAAATTATCATCTGGTCCCAATGAAAGTAATCAAGTTTTGAAGAACCAAGAGAGGGAAGCCATTTCAAATTTTGGCAGGTTCTGACAAAATATCAGGTTGGAAATAGAACCATGAGCCAAATATTATATATTGCAATTTAGTGAGCAAACCTTCAAACCCACTGCACACTGATTTTTAATCTCAGCTGCTAGTTGAAATTAATTTCCAAGTATTTGCTTTCATTAGGTTTGGCTAGGAGTCAAAATAGGCTTTACATTTAGAGAAAAATTTTCAATGCCAGTATTTGAGCCAGCTGGGAAATCAAGAAATGGACACAACTTAAAAATGCTGAATTTTAGTAAGAAAGCAATTCTGTGAAAATGAAGACACTTATCATCTTATATATACACAATCTTAAATTTGTCAGTATCAGCAGGCGTACTGTAGGAAGCACACTGATTTGTCATCTTCAGGGCATTGCAATTGCTCATCTGTTTTTTTTTTCCTGTAGTATAAAATTTTATTTTATTATTATTTTTACTTTTAATTATTTTATTGTTGTTCAAGTACAGTTATCTGCATTTACACCCTACCACTGCCCCCAACACCCCAGCCATCCCCACCTCCCTCCCTTGCTTTCTCTTCCCCTTGATTTTGTCCATGTGTTTTTTATAGTTGTTCCTGAAAAATCTCCCGTGCTTTCCCCGCCATTATCCCCTCCCACCTCCCCTCTGGTTACTGTCAAATTGTTCTTAATTTCAATGTCTCTGGTTATATTTTGCTTGCTTGCTTATTTTGTTGATTAGTTTCCACTTAAAGGTGAGATCATATGGTATTTGTTTTTCACCGTCTGGCTTTTGATGATCACAAGAAGTATCATCAAGCCCCTGACAATGCAAATTTCTGTGGATATATGCAGATTACGAGAGCCTCTGTTAACATTCCTGGGCTTCATGGTTTCTTCTGGAAAATTCAGCAATGCCATTTAAAGGAAACTATGTTTGGTTAACAAAAATAATTTTCTGTCTTGGCCAACTTCAATTTCAAGAAGCCAGAAATATTTTCAGGCTTACAGTCTATCCAACAAGGTTTTCTGGTTCAGGTCAACATTTCTAATATCTGTATGAAGTAGCTTATTGTCTAACTTCTGCATTTTACTAAGTCCTTCCTCCAAGAGTTTTTTCCTACCTTATTTCTTCTCCCCATAGGGTAAAAATAGAGTGTTATAACATGCAAGTCTCTAGAGTACAGATCACTAAGTGGCTCACATAATTGCTTGTCTTCTCCAACAGTCAAGAGTCACCAAAGAATGAATAGCAGCCTAGTACCAGGCATATTGTAGGTAAATTAGTAATTGTTAGATGATTGACTGGGGATGAGTTTATGGAATTGGAGGTGTACACTGGGATCTGGAGGCTAAAACTCTTTCTATACACTTATTACTCTCACTTATTCCTAATTTACGTAGAGTCTGTGGCTTCTCATTTTTGATTTGTTGGTTGAATTAGTTATTTGCTTTATTTTATCTATATTTTTAATTTTTAGGTATTATAAAATTTGCATGTTAATACTCTCTCTTCATAAAAGTTGAATAATAATAATAATAATAACTGACCTCTAAACCTAAAGTGTCCTTTCAACACCCCTTGTCTCTTTACAAAATATTCTTACTTTCTCTGGAAGTCTGGAAGTAATGGCAATACTAGTGATTGATTCAAATGTATCATTTTGGAGACTTAAAAAAAGTATATGTATTTAGGGATAGATGAGAGAGAGAAAAGGAAGGAAAGGAAACACAAGAATATACGGCAGATAATCTTAT
Source organism: Phyllostomus discolor (assembly GCF_004126475.2). NCBI lineage: Eukaryota > Metazoa > Chordata > Mammalia > Chiroptera > Phyllostomidae > Phyllostomus > Phyllostomus discolor. Next base: position 38,059,831 of record NC_040904.2, on the reverse strand, counting down.
ACATATAAATGCTGTGACCTCTCTAAGTTTCCAGATGGGGCTCCTATCTCAGAACTTTGCTCAGGGTCACAGTCTTATTCCGAGTGACTTTGACTTTTGTCCTCTCTCTATCACCCCATCAGTAGATTGCCTTTCTTAAATAACGTGAAATATTTTACAGGGTATATGTTGCACCTCCTACTTTGGTATTATAAATGTATAATGAGAAATTGAACACCCTTCTAAGAAGATAAATGTTAAGACCTTTAGAGTATTCACACACTAAAATGACTGTTGAGTCATAACATCTATATGATTTTTCTTCTTTTGATTATATTTAACTGAAAATTCCCATAAAATTTTCTTAAGTAACTTTATAAGATAGATGAAATTTTCAGAGAAACCACTTTTCATATGTTTAACATTCACTTGGGTACTGAAAAATGTCATAACAAGAATGAAGAGATTTTTAGCTTAAACTGGCAGTTTCGACTTCCTACAGGAAGATCTTAAAATAGACCACTTTTTTAGTTTTGATTATGTTTTTAAGTAAGAGAGGTAAAATATTGTGGTATTTTTCTATTCCAAATATTTTGAATAAAACTTATATCAGACATTCTTTTAGGTTTTAGACCATTAATCAATTTTTAAAACTGTGTTATTATTTTCAAAGGTCAGAACATTTCAGTAAGCTTGGCATTTCTAGACTATATTAGAAAAATAAAACTTAAAAAATAGGTCCCAGTGGAAAAAATTTATAAATACTCAGTTTCTTAAAAGACAGATTCTACAAAATTAGGATATAGGTAAAATTTTTTGCTATATGAAATAAAGCCAATGTAAATAAAATTTCACTGTCTAGCTGAAGTTCTGACCGATAATTATATTTGAAACTGCTTATTTACTTTTAATAAACAAATATTTCAACATCTAATTTGCCAGTCTTTTAGAAGAGGTTGGTAAGGACTGAACTCTTGTGACAGTAGATTGTACAAGATCTGCTGTGGAGGAGATGCTTACATGAAAAGACTTCTTAGAACGGCACTTAGGGTCCTTTTCTGCCTATAAAATCTTTCTTGCAATTGTTCCTTGAAATCTAATGAATCCATCATTATCATCACACTTTAAAGTTAAAGTCAGGACTCAAGAGTGCTATTGTGGGAGATATGCATTTTCCCAAGAAGAGAAGCGAGGGCTATTGTATGTATGATTATAGGCCAGATTAAATTTATCTGCTTCTTTGGAAAATAGACTTGTTCTGTGAGAATGGAATAAAAAATTGGCAACTTTTATTGACAGTAAGGGGAGGAGAAGCTTGATGTGGAGCTTGGCTTCCAGAGGACTAATTAGTGTGATTCCTCACTGGCATGGGTCTGGGAAGACAGGGTATCTCATAGTGGATGTGTATGAGTGTGCAGCTGTGGTGGCACCAAGAGGGCATGACAAAAATAGGGTGTTGGAGGCACTGAAACTCCATTTCACTGTGGTCACAGTTGGTGCTTGGATTGACAGTGAAGTTTACTAAAAGCTTTCGAAAAAAAAATGAGTGGGTTACTTCGTTATAGTGCTTGGACACAGTAAGAAGAGTAGTGGTGGGAAAATGGCATAAATGGATCCAAAAGTATTGCCTAAGATATGGGGTAAAAAAAAGGATATCACAGGGGACCCAAAAATGCATTTTTTAAATTGAGGCATTTGGGTTTAAATATTCCATAGAGAAACAAAATAGCTAGAATAGTAATTATCACATTTTGGGGTGGGGGGGGGGGTAAAAATAACCTTTAATTGTTGCTCGATTTTGTTGCACACTTTCCTACTTCTACAAAATCATTGCCAGGTAGTAAACACTTGTTGCAACCTGTTAGCAAATTCACTGGTGGAATGGCACAAATGTGCAAAAGTTTAATTAAAAATGATTTTAAAATAAAACCATTCATTCTATTTAGATGCAGTAAGTAAAGTTTGGTTGATAAAACAGAATTACATTTTAAATTAAGAGATTTTAATTTACTTTCAGACACTTTCACTTGTAATTTGTCCTTATTTCAGTCAGGGATTTTAAGCACCATGCAGGTGGGTGGCTTTTCTTTTAAAATTGTTTTTAGAATATCTTTATTATAACATATTATGTAAAAGTGCACGTACTAAACTCTTTGCAGCTGGCAGGGTTGTCACCAACTGCACACACCTGTGTAACCAGGGCCCAGATAAAAACCAGAATGTTACTGGCACCCCAGAACCAACTTTTCCCTGCTCTCCATGCTGCTTCCACTCACATCTGATTGCCCCAAACATCAGCACCATCTTGGCTTCTAACAGCATAGATTAGTATTGCTTATTTTTATGTTGTATAGAAACAAAATCATGTAATGAACATTTTTGTGCCTGTTTTCTTTATCTCAACATTGTGTGTGAGATTCTTCATTTTTTTGTTGCATGTACTGTACTGTATGTAGTCATAGACCATTCATTCTCATCGCTTTCAAGTAATGAGCACATATATAATACTTTCCTTTGAGTATACAATTTACGTCATCCATTCTACTATTTATGGGTGTTTGAGTAGTTTCAGGTTTGCAGCTATTTTAATTTGTGCTGTTATAAACATTCTAGTTCCCACCTTTAGGAAAACGTGTGTACATTTCTGTCCATTATATACGTATAAGTAGAATTGTTTAGCTTATTCATATATTCAGCTTCAGTAAATACTTCCAAATATTTCTCTTAAGGTATTGTACAATAATATTTATTGTACCAGTTCTCATATTCTGTAAGTATCATATGATTGTGGTTGATTTATAGCCTTTTAAGATAATTTGAGAATTATTTCTCTTTTTTTTTAATTTTAGCCATTTTGGCATTTACATGGTGGTTGCTAAGGCTGAAGTTTGCATTCACCTGGTGACTAATGGAGTTGAACACCTCTTCATATGTTTACTGACCATTTACACATCCCCTTTTGAGAACTAGCTCTGTGACTATTTTTCATTTCTCATTTGCAGCTTGTGTGCATTTTTCTTTATATATTATGAATAAAAGTCTTTTTCATAGATGAACATTTTCTCCCACTTTGTGGCTTATATTTCTATTCTCTGAATGATCCTTATTTATTTTTTAATGTTATTTAAAAATGTTTTGGCTGATGCTATACCCATATTTTTACTTATTCTTTAAACTTTGTTTTTCAATTATAGTTTCTGTTCAATATTGTACATAGCTGTTCCAATGTGATTAACTATATTTCCTATGCTGTACATCCCCTTGACTGTTTTGTGGCTACCAATTTGTACTTCTTAACCCCTTCACTTTTTTCACCTAACCCCTCAACCCCCTTGGCAACCATCAATCTGATCTCTGTATCATTGAGTCTGTTTCTCTTTCGATTGTTTGTTTATTTTGCTCCTATATTCAACACATCAGTAAATTCATATATGATTTATCTTTCTCTGTCTGACTTAGTTCACTGAGGATAATACCCTCTAGATCCACAAATGGTAAGTTTTTCAATTTTTACGGCCAAATAATATTCCATTGTATATATGCACCACCATTTTGTCCACTTGCCTGTTGATGAGCAGCTGGGTTGCATCATATTTTGGCTATGGTAAACAATGCTGCAATGAACATAGGGGTTCACACAGTCCTTCAAATCAGCAATTTTGTTTTGTTTGGACTATATCCAGAAGTGGAATCACTGGATCAAAAGGCTGTTACATTTTTAACTTTTTGAGGAAACAACATACTGTCTCTGTCGTGTCTGCATCAGTCTACATTCCTACCAACAGTGCACAGGGGTTCCCTTCTATCCACATTATTGCCAATATTTGTTTGTTGATTTACTAATAGCCATTCTGATAGGTGTGTGATGATATCTCTTGTGATTTTAATTTTCATTTCTTTGATGATTAGTGACTTTGAGCATCTTTTCATGGATATTGGCCATCTGAATGTCCTCTTTGGAGAAGAGTTTATTCAGGTCTTCTCCTTTTTAATTGTATTGTTCTTTTTTGGTTTTAAATTATATGAATTCTTTATAAGTGTTTGATATTAATCTATGTATGGTTGTATCACTAGTGAATGTCTTCTTTAATTTAGTAGCTTGTCTTTTGTTTTGTTGATGGTTTCCTCTGATGTGCAAAACCTTTTTAGTTTGATTTTTTAATTTTTTCTATTTTTCCCTTACCTGAGAAGATATACCAGAAAAAATATTAGAAAGAGAAATATTAAAGATTGTACTCCTATTTTCCTCTAGAAATTTTATGGCTCCAAGCTTTATATTTAAGTTTTTAATCCATTTTGAATTTATTCTTGTATACAGTATAAGAAGGTGGTCTAGTTTTAATTTTTGCATATATCTGTCCAATTTTCCTAATACCATTTCTTGAATGAAATGTGTTTACCCCATTGTATTTTTTCACCTTCTTTGGCGTATATTAATTGACCATATAGGCATGGGTTTATTTTTGGTGTCTCTATTCTATTCCATTGATCTATATATGACTGTTTTTATGCCAGAATGATGCAATTTCAATTACTACAGCCTTGTAGTATAGTGACAGTTTTGTAACATTCCTTTCCTATATCATTTTGAGGTTTATAAAATACCTAGAATTCTTTCCATTGTTGTCTATTCTCTGGAAGAACTTGTATGATTTATAATATTTATTTTTATATCTAAGTAAATTAAACAAAAGACTTCCATACCATGACCATGTCTGAGAATGCTCTACCCTGGGATAAGTTATCTGTTTGGACAAGCAAACTTACTTAAAAAAGTATACTAGTACAGGGAGAAAAACAGAATTAAAAAGAAAAATTCTAAATAGTGCTTCCATTTGAATTCTAAGGAAATTCTTTTGCATTAAATAGTCACTGTGATGATTACAAAAGAATCTTTACAGGGTCCTACAAAAAGGCATGGAAACCTATATCTTGGTTTCAGGAAAAAGTGAGTAAATTCCTAACTACAACTTGAAATCTACACCTACCAGTTGCTACAATTTCCAAAATGTTACTAAATGTTTGAACTTTTGTTAAGTTACTCAAGTTCCCTGTACTTCAGTTTTCTCATCTGAAAAATGTGGATAATAGCAGTCCTTTTCTCATAGTAAAATTGTGAGATTAAATTAATTAATATATGTAAAAGTAAGTGTGCCCAACATGTAAACATTGTTCAATAAATGGTTTGTTATTATTTTTATTAGTTATTATTATAAAATCATTAGTTCCTCAAATGAAAAAGTATATCTTTTATAATTTTTGTTTCTATTTATATTTGTTTAAATAGTTTGTGCCTGGTCAATGCTAAATAATATTGAAAATAAATAAATTAAAATATGTGTATGGGGGGATTCTACATTTAAATAGTGAGTTCTCTGCAGACTGGTGCAGCCACTATGGAAAGCAGTATGGAGATACTTCAAAAAATTAAAAATGGCTCTGCCTTTTGACCCAGCAATCCTGCTTTTCAGAATACATGTGAAGAAATCCAAAAGGCTAGTTGGAAAGAGCCTAGCACCCCTATGTTGATTGGAGCATTATTTACAATCACCAAGATAAGGAAACAGCTCAAATGTCTCTCAGTAGATGAGTAGATAAAACAATTATAGGACATTTACACAATGAAACACTATTCAGCCATGAAAAGAACATTCTGTCCTTTGAGACAGTATGGATGGATCTGCAGAACAGGTCCATAACAGAAATTATGCTAAGTGAAATAAGCTAGTCAGAGAAAAACAAATACCATGTGATTTTACTCGTATGTAGAATCTAATGAACAAACAACTAACAAGGAAAACAGAGGCTGACTCATAGATGGAGAGCAGGATGAGGGCTAAGGAGGGGGAGGGTGATGGGGTAGAGGGATTGAGCAAAAAGGAAAAGGACTCATGGACATGGACAACAGTGTGGTGATTGCTGGGGGAGGGTGGTATGGGGGCTAAATGGCAGTGGAAAAATACAGTTAAAAAAGATTTAACAGAAAAACAACAAAAAGTGAGTTCTTATCAATATTAACTACAGAGAGGAATAAACAGAAAAAGCAGTAAGTTATTTTCACATTTATAGACTATGTTGTCTGACTCAGGTCAAATAGTAATTCTACTCAATTGTGTGATACAATTCTTTTTAAATATTCTTATTCTTGTTTTTCCCTTCAGGAGCACAAGACAACATTGCATTAACTAAGGATTTTTATGAGAGATTATACTTAGTGGAATTAATTTTAAATTAATTAAAAATTTGAAATTAATAGTTAAGCTACCAAATGATATGCTATCATGGCTCATTTAATTTGTTTTTATGTGTCTACAGGTATAAAAGAGAGAAATACATTTTCTGAACGCAAAGATAATTATTCACTTAAATTATTTATTCCATGTCTTCAAGTTTCTATGTGCTGTGTCAACATATAGGTGAAATAACTTAAAATAATCAAAAACACTTGTGTCATGAAGACTTGTCTCTGGCCAGATGGTGGAGATGGCATAAATGTTGAGATTTCTAAAAAAGAAAAAAATAATAAAGATTTTTTTGTGTGTTCTTTAATTGTGATCTGACCTTGACATTCTTTATCCAAATCTTACATTGGTTTGTTCTTAGGCAATAATAGAGGAATGGATGCATCTCAATTGCTTTGTATTGCAATTATTTAATTCATTGCTGCTTTCAGTTCTTGAAAAAAAGCAAGTAGTTTTTCCAGAGTGAAGCTCAAACAACACCTAAAAATAGCTTCTCATCATAAAATATTTTATTTATTATGTCATTTTTTAAAAGATTATTTGTAGGGAAATAGATATTAACTTTAATAACAAGGAGTTATCTATGAAATAATAGGGAGCACTGGAAGAACTATGCAAAATAAAAATATATCTTTGCCACCAAAATATTAAACAAGAGAAGAACTGTGCTTTCCTGCACTTTAAATTCTATTCATCTGAATAAATTCTATAAAAATATGATATTCTAAAATTCAAGGACAGATTATTATGTGTCCTGGGAATGGAAGGCAATATTTTATGGGAAACATTTTACTGCGTAAGAATTGCATAAATCCCAGCTATCCATGAAATAGCTATTGTGTTTTCTCTTTGCCTTTTCATTTTATGGGCTATTCTAACTTACAGAGAGGCATAGTGTGTTTTATTTCTTTAAGCAAATGTTTACCCTTTCTTTGCAAAACCTCCTAAAGAATGAATGACTTTAATAAGATGAACATTTCATTTAGAGGTACTTACATTGACAGTATAGAAAAATAGCAATTTTCCCTCAGATGCGTGTTCCTTTTAGTGACTATGGATGCTATTTTCTAAATAACAAGTAACACCTGGAGTTCATTTTTGTAGTTCCTGTATTTTTTTTGTTTAAAAGGCAGAGATCCATAAAATTGATTTTATAATAAAATGTAATCTAAAATTACCAAGTTTCATATGTAAATTAAGTTTAAATATCTTTTCTTCTTGAAAATGATCAGCTTGTACTGTGTTTTTGGTACAAATAGAACTTTTAACACAGGGAGTCATATGCAGTCTTGCTTGGTTATTAATATTGAAAGAAAATGCTGTCTATATAGATGGATAGAAACAAACTTATGATAAAATATACTCCATCAGAAAAACCAGAAATTAAAAAATGTAGTATAGTCAGTGACTGGATTCTAGCAAATTCAAATATCTTTATTCTATACCAGTTGTAATATTTTATATTACAATCACATTCTATTAGCTTATAATTCTTGCTCATCAATTTTTCTCTACCTAGAATATTTCCTGGTGCATATTAGGTGCTCAAGAACCAATTTTTGAATAAATCTTAAGCAATCTTATTGAAAAAAGAAATGTAATGGAAATCTTTAAACCTATTTTCCTGTGAAGGAAAACAAGGCTTAGTGCAACTACCTTATAACATAGTTGGTTCCCTGTGTTGGAAGCAATTGGTTCATTACACCTAAATAGTCCAATTTATTTGTATTGAGCTCTTCATAGTATTCTGTTATTTTCTTTTTTCCTCCTGTCAGTATCTTTTCTTTATCAGTGAAGTGTATAGTGATCCTTTGTTTTTTCTGGTATTAGTAATTCCCTCCCTCCCTCCCTCCCTCCCTCCCTTCCTCCCTTCCTTCCTCTCTCTCTCTCTCTGCTTTCTCTATTAGCCTTGCTTGACATTGTCAATTGTTGATTTGTTCATAGTACCAACTCTCATTTTCATTGATTTTCTTTATTGTTCTTTTTTTCAAACTTCACTGATTGCTATTCTTTGTTCCTCTTTTCTGCTCACTTTCTGCCCCCCCTAGCTTTTAAAAATGGGAATTTTGATTTTCAATTTGAAACTTTTCCTCTTTTCTAATGTACTCATTTAGTGCTATAAATTTTCTTTTAGCCTTGCTTTTGTTGTGTCCTTCAAGTTTTGATTTGTTTTCACATTAATTCAGCTTGATAGATTTTTCAATTCATGTTAAAAATTGCTCTTTGAACTATGGATTTTTAGAAACTTGTTATCTAGTTTCTAAGTTTAAAAATTTTCCTGTTTTGATTCTATTATTGATTTCCACTTTGACTTCACTGTGGTTGAGGAAAACACTTTGTATGATCTGAATTCTTTTAGCTTTCTAAAGCTTACATGTATGTATGTTCTGCAGACACTTGAATAGAAGGTGTGTTCTGTTTGTTGGGTGAGCTGCTCTTTAACAGTTGATTAGACACCGTTGTTTGATAGGGTTTTTAAAGTATTCTGTACCCTTGCGCGTTTTATGTTTAGTTCTCTTAATTGTGGGAAGAGGAGTGTTGAAATCTACAATAATAATTTCTACTTGTCTATTTTTTCAGTTCTATACATTTGCTTTATATTTTTTGCAGCTCTGTTGTTTGGTGCACACATATTTAGGATGGCTGTCTTCTTAGTAAGTTGACAACTTTATCGTTATGTCCATATACATCTCTAGATGTTTACTTTGTTCTAAATTTAACATTATTAAACATTAATATAGTCATTCCTGAAATCTTACATGATATATCTATTTCCATCTTTTACATTTAACTTGCCTGTATTGTTATATTTGAAGTAAGTTTCTTTTTTTAAGATTTTATTTATTTTTAGAGAGAGGGGAAGGGAGGGAGAAAGAGAGGGAGAGAAACATCGTTGTGTGGTTGCCTCTTGAAAGCCCCCTACTGGGGACTTGGTCCACAACCCAGGCATGTGCCCTGACTAGGAATTGAACAGGCGACCCTTCCGTTCAAGGGCCAGCACTTAATCCACTGAGCCATACCAGCCAGGTCTGACGTAAGTTTCTTATAAAGAACATAGCTGGTTAATGTTTACTAGAACACATTATTAATTTTTATCTGTTATTTGATATAGTTACACAGTTTACATTTAATATAATTATCGATATATTAGGTCTATATTTTGCCATGTTATTTTTTTGTTTTCTGTTTATTCACCAGCTCTTTATGTTTTGTTTTTCCTGCTCTTTTGTTGGTTACTTGAAAAATAGTTTTAGAATTCCATTTTTATTTATCTTTAGTGTTTCTGAGTATATCTGTTTTACTAGGTTTTAGTGGTCAATGTGTTTCACTATATAAAACCTGCTATAAAACTTATTAAAGCCCACTATTATTATTTTACCAAATAGAGCAAGATGTTAAACATTATGTCCCTTTTCATCTTTTTATCCCCTATGTAGAGTATAACTTTCTACATCTAGAATCATATTAGTGTTATAATTTTTGCTTTAGTTGTCAAATGCTGTTCAGAACAGTCAGGATAAGGTTCATCTAATGTATCTGCTTACATTTTTGCTTTACATGTACTTTATTTCTTCCTGTGTTCTAAAGTCCGCTCTTTACAGTTTTCTTTCTGTTTATAGAACTTCTTGTAGCTGATCATAAGGGTAGATATACTGGTAACACATCCTATTAGTGTTTCTTTAATTGAGAAAGTGCCTTGATATTCACTTTATTCCTGGAGGATATTTTCACTGGTTGTAGGACACTGAATTGACAATTCTCTTCTTTCACCACTTAAAACACACGACACAACATTTTTCTGGTCTTAATAGTTTTCAGAAAGAAATCTGCTACAATGTGAATTCTTTTTCCCTATAGGTAAGGTGCCATTTTTTTCTTGCTGCTTTCAAGAATTTTTTCTTTAACTTTAATTTTCAAGAGTTTGACTATTATATGTATTGGAATTTGGGCTTTTCTTTTTCTATGTGTGTGTATATATATATATATATATATATATAGGCATTTAGAAGATGCCAAATTTTTTCAGCTCAAAATCTGGGATACATGAGACAAAAAGAAAAAGGAGGAAAGTGTTGTTTCTTGGATCCCACGTTCCCTAATTAGCCTATTGTCTTCTCTCTCCTTTTCAGTGTCTTCTCTGTTTGTTTTGTATATAATGCCTAGGGGTTCTAATTGTTCATAGCAAGAGGAATAAAAAACACACCACTACTCCATTTCCCTAGAAGTGAAAATCTTCTATAATGTTGTTTTGAATGTAATACTCTTGAATATCCTTTTGACTCTAGGGACCCATTACAGAACAGGCTAAAATAGTAAGCTTACTAAGAAATTCTTTTTTTCCCCCATTAGATGAGCTAAAATAGTCAACATGTGACCACTTTCACTATTTCCATTATTTTAACAGTTGTACAACTTAATGCTCATGACATGTGATTAAAAATCAAGCAAACAAAATAAAATTTATCCTAAAACAGTAAGGTTTATGCTGTGTAATGGTATAAAGTTTTTGCTGTTAATATGTTGATATTACCACATGTTCTGACTATAAAATGCACTCCTCCCCAAATTTGGGAGGAAAGAGCAGGTGCATCTTATAGTCCGAATGTAGCATTACATTTACATTGGTGAAATATTATCTTATTTATGTTATTAAATATTTTACCAAATTTTTTGCTTCAAAATTTTTTTCCTATTTTCCTCCTCTAAAACCTAGGTGCATCTTATGGTCTGAAAAATATGGGGTGCGTGTGTGTATAATATATACATATATATTATGTATGAGAGAAGGGGGTATATATACACAAATATACACATATATATCCCCCTTCTCTCATATGTAATATATGTCTTCCCTTGAGTTAGTTTCATATCTTTTTTGTTTAGTCATATTTGTTAACAAGTTGTGTGTTTTAACTCTAATTATTTAAATCAACAGATTTATGGTTTAATGTTTTCTCTGGCCTCTATGCTTCTATAGGTACCATCTTGCCATGAATTTCTTTTTCATTTAAGGAAAGAATCGTATAAACTCAAACAGATGTGGGAGTGGGTGTCTTGCTCATAATCTTTATTAGTTGTGTGAACTTGAAAAGAACCTTTGTCTTTCTATGCCTGTTTCCTCAAGTGTAAAAATAATAATGTTATGAAATTGTATGGCATAAAAAAATGGTTTTAGAAAGCATTGGGTCAGTGCCCAGGGCAAACATATACCATATAAGTATAAGTTTTTTCCTTTATCTTTTCAGTAATTAAATACACGTATGTAAAAGAAAGAGTAATTTTTTTGTATGTCAATATATCTACCGATCATTTTTCCAACACTTTGTTAGCCTTACAACACTTGTACTAGCAGGAGTGTCCAACCCTCACGTAGCCTGGGATGGCTATGTATGTGGCCCAACACAAAATCATAAATTTGTTTGAAACTTTTTTTTTGCTCATTAGTTTTCATTAGTGTTTGTGTATTTAGTGTGTAACCCAAGACAACTCTTATTCCAGTGTGGCCCAGCGACACCCCTGCAAAGATTTCCTACACGACTGTTTTGTTTTCTAATATTAGTTTCTGCAATTCATTCTCAGGTTCTGCTTCTTATAACAGCTTAATATCCAATTTATTTAAAATTTCTTCCCACTTTCCCTTTAATCTGGATAAGCAGATATGATTTAGTATTGATTAAATCTTAAAATTATTATATTTATATCTTCTAAATAAGGACTGTAATATGTGACAAAGTAAAAAGAACACAGGATTTAAAAGATTAAAAATTCTACATACATTTATGCTCATCATGTCATATAAACACAAAACTGGAACTTGGTTGACCAAAAAGTTAATAGTGGTTGGATCTTTTCTAAACTTTCTACTGTAGTAGATATAAGAAAGGGGGGAGATTGTTTACAAAAATAATGTTTTTAAACAATTGGTATTGGTACAAAAATATTTTTTATAAAATATTACAGTAATAATTCTTTTCACACACAGGGTATATGTTTTTCTGTGCATAAGCCTGAGAATTGAGTGAATAGATTACACAAATAACATTTTTTTTTCCCATTAATGAGAATCATTAGGACTCTAAAGTCTAGGGACTGTTTTATAAGATTTAAAGTTTTTTCTGATAGTAGGGAAAATCACACTGATGCTTGGATAGATGAAGGGCAGAACACCTTGTCACTTGTGGGTCCAAACAAGAGAAAGCTATCAGGAAGGGCCGCACAGGGAGTTGTACCCAGACAGGGTCATAGCAGCTGTAGCTAGGGGAAGCAGCTTATGTATGGCTGGTGAGGGGGCGTGGCTTATCCAAATTTCTTAGGCTTCCTTTAGGTTGGCTAATTTGATTTAAGACAGCATTCTTGAAACTATGGTACAAAACCCATGTAGATCAGAACACTGAATTAGTGTCCAGTGATTAATTGTGGTTTCTTATAGAAAGTGCCATTTTGTACATGATAATATTCAGTAGAGATGACTTTTAGTAAGGACATTTATGGCATATTTATTTATCTATCTATTTATTGGTATATCTGTTTGGCTTTTATATGATAATACTTTTTTTTTTGGTCTGGTGGTGACAGGATTAGTTTAATTCCTCCCCCTGTCCCCAAGATCACTGGGGATTTAATAGTCACAGCTTTAATGGGAAACTTACTGCAAGAAAAGCTTGTGATGAGGTCAAGTCTATTTTGAAGGGCATTAAAATAAAATTAAAAATGTCTTATTATTGAACTTTTCTAATTGTCATATTTCTTCTTGAGTCTCTCTGAATAACTCTCTTTTGTTTCTTCACTGAATAGCCTTCACCTGTGAAATCCTCATGAAATGCTAACTTTGAATATTGATGAAAACTTGTTTGTTTTCCTTATTTTATATTGAGAATTTAGAATATAAATTTAAATGAAAGGTTCTTTATGTGCCATTCCCTTATCTGTACAACAGAGATGGCTGTATTTTAGAAAAGATGGTCTGATGCTTTCAGTTCTTTTTACACACAAATCTGTCAAGCATACAGTAACTCCAAGCAGATGATATACAGTTGATTGAAGAGCTGGCCAGAGGGCCTATGTCATTGGTGGTTGCAGGTATGGATTTCGAGTAAGTGTATATAATTGTTGGATTGACCTTGCATTTCACATGCAATACTTTCCCATTGTTAAGCCTGTAAAGCTTTGCATTGGCTACTCATTGTTCAATGATCTCATCACAGTCATTATAAAGGCCAAAATTATTGATGTGGGCCAAAATTATTGGTGGCTTCCATAATAAAGATTCTTTTCTATAGTTGTGAAGTATATGGAATGTAAGTGTTAAAGAAAAAAGGCTGACCAAAACAGATGCTAAGGAAATGTGGAAGATAGATGCTAGTACTGCTTTCTTTCTGCTAACCTATATTCTCTTATTACTCTTCCTATGACCTAATAAATGATGATAGTAATGACAGTGCTAAGTTCATTAACATGAACACTATGTAATTATTTAAATATGTATTATTCATCAGGTGGAATAAATGTAGAATATTATACAGAGATATTTTCTATAGACTTCAGGAGAGGGAAAATGGATTTCCTGAAGTGCTAGAGAAATTAGATATTATACTAAAACAAATCTGTATCATAGTATAGCAAATGTTCTTTTTTCCTTTGTCCAGGGAATTAGATTTTCTGATGTAAAGTCCATTGCTGGAAAAAGCTACACTGGGGATCACTTCTGCTGAAAGAATAAGATGAGTTTATTGAAAATTTTGAAAGTCTATTAAAGGATTTTTCTGCAGTGTGCAGTGTCAGCTATTATAATACTTTATAGTGGAAATGCACATAATATATATTACTGTTATAAAATGCCTTGTGTGAATATTAAGGAAAAACAGCCTAGATGAATTGTAGATGTTACTAAACAAGATATGTAGATTTAAATAAAATTATTCCTGTTGCAAGCAAAGATGTATAAACCAAATTAGTCTTTTAAATGTTATACTTTTAAACACCTATATCTTTGGTTTTTGACTTTAAAACTGTGTTAATTTTCAGTAATAACTGATACTAATTGCTTTCTTTTCATATAAGTCATGACTATTACCCTGTGATTAAGGGACCTTCTCTGTAAGATTGCAATGCTAATGAATAGGATTCTTTCCCATTAGGTTATAAATGTCCCTGATTGCCTTAGCACGCATCATTTCTCAATATATTTATGTAATAATTCAGTTAAGATGTTGTTTAAATTAGATAATTTTTCCACTTTGCTATTTAGTTAAAGACCTTCAAGGGGAAAAAAAACCCTGGAAATTTCCATCAACTCTAAGACAGCTAAATTTAGGAATATATTTCTCCTGGTGGTTGCCCCCAAATTACTGTAAAATCAGAAAAACAACTGGCTTTACATCAAAGATATAAGGAAATTATATTTCCTTCTTCAACTTCTATTGAAACTTCAGTCAAGTTTAGTGATATTATGCCTTGTCTTGCCATTCCTAAGGGAGTGGTTTAGGTGAATAATCCAGGTTTGATCTCTCTGCAGTTGTAATTTTCTGAAAAGTGCTGTGCTTCTTTATGAAAACCTGCCTAAAAATATGCATTTGTCTATGTTCCCATGTCTTCCCATATTTAAATATAATCATGTTGAGTGTGGGTGTGCATGCTGATCAGATTTGTGATAAAATTTATTAAAGTCCCAGTAGACTTTAAATTATCAAGGTGAGGTAGTCATTGTATTTCTCTACAGTATATCTGCCACCCTAACATGTATTCCTCCCCTTGAAGAAGTACCTAATAATCATTCATTACTTGTTTTTTACTAAAGAAGGGTCACTCTGAATTTGGGCGAGCAGTGTCATACACTGTAAATGACTAGCATTAAGATCTCCCAACCAAACTTGCAATATGTCAATGTTTTAAAAAATCAGGACATAAAGCATCCTAGAATATAAATCAAATTGCTCCAAACCACTGAGACATTGATTGTGAGGTTTCCACAGGAGTTCAGTAAAGACTTAAAATGCTTTTAGCTTAGGAGGCAGTACAGTTCAGAGACAGAACATGACTGAGGATTTTCTTTCAACATGAAATTGGGAAGGTTACTGAAACCACAGCTGCACTAGGGCTTAATACTTTAGACAAAATACCTATTGCAGTCTGTGTGCTGAATTCACAATTTACTCTGGAAAGAAAATCACCAAATAGGTTAAATGATTAGCCATCTTTTCACAAGGTGGAAGGTTTCCTTATATAGTAATATAATAAGTATAAAGAAAAGTCCAAAAGTTTGACATGTGCTTCTGCATATATTTGTGTGTGTGTATGTGTGTGTGTGTGTGTGTGTGTGTGTATACATGAGAATAGAGTGATAAAGGCTTCTCTAAGTGGGCTACATTTGTGTACTAATAAACTGCATATTTAAACTGAATCTGTCTACACATGAGCTACACTGTGAGCTACCTTCTTCCTGCATGGAAACCCACATGTTTTGCATTGCAATGTTCAACTTTGCCTGATACCATAAGAACATATATTGATGAAAAACTCTAAAGGTTTGAAATATTACAAAATTACATTTAAATCCAGTTAGTTACTTGGTATTTTGTGCTAAATAAGGAGATAAATGGTGATCCAGGGTCTGAAATCCAATACAATAAAAAAAATAATAAGACATCTCCAAAATAAACTCCAGATGTAAAGTTATCTATCTTTTGCTCTTTTATTTTTGGTTATTGTCAAGAACCTACAAGGCTAAATTAGAACTGCATTTGTCTCCTGAGACTTGCCTTGCTGAGTCACTCTGAAATGTGTTCTAATATTCAGAAGTATAAGGATTGCTGTAATAGTCATTTTGAGGATAGTATAAAGCCTGTGTAATATAATGATTAAGATTAATGGTCTGAAAAGGTAGGAATTAAAAAAAAATTCCTTGCACACCTTGCATCAATAACATATTGACTTTTTTTATTGTTATGCAGCATTTAAGATTCTATACAATTTTTATGATGTTAAAAGAATAAAACACAACTTTGAGTCCAAACACAATACTTCCAACTTGAAGCTTAGCTAAGTTATTTTAGAGCCATGAAAGCACTACGATCATGCATTTCCAAAACTCTCCAGGAACTTTTTGCTGTCTCAATCTGAAATTACTTTTGTAATTGAAAAGCAAATATAAAAACGAATAAACAAAACCAGTTGTGTCATTTGTAATGTGAAGCCAGATGTTTCCAGGGTTTAAACTATTTGAAGGAAACAGACACTTGCCTGTACCATCTTCCAGGATTCATTGGAATCGTTTAATGCACTTTTTAGAGGTTTTCTGTGGGCTGAAGATTCTCCTCAGTCTTGGCCTTTGTTGGGTGACCTAAATCTTTGCTTAGGACACTGTGAGAAAGGACAATTTTGTTTCTATGAAGTTGAAAATTTAAATCCATACTGTATTTGGCTCAAACTGATTTTTCAGCTGCTATCACTATGTTTCTTGTTTACATGATACACAGTGAAATGGAATGAGATGTGGTTAATGTGGAGAATAGCACTGCTACTGAAAAATTCAGGCATGTGAACAAAAGGCATAAATATTGAAGTCAACACTGTAAGTGTCCTTTGCGCTCGAGGCATAGCGAGATTACAAATGTGAGAACCAACATACAAAAGCATGTCATTCAATCTTTTGATGACCATTTTTTAAACATCATATATAAGCATTTACTACTTAACATTGTCCAATTAATTTTTTCCTAATAGTCTTTGTCATGTACTGCAGATATACTCTGTAGTTTATGAAAAGGCAAGGATTATGGACTCTAATAAACTTGTGTTCTAGTATAAGCTCTAGCTCTTACTAGGTATTTGATATTACACAATTTACAAGGTCCCCAAACCTCTGTTTTTGTGTTTATAAAATGGAAAATGCTGTACTACCTTACCCAAAAAGTTGTGGAGAAGGCTAAACTACGTCAACATTGTAAATCTTCAATAGTGTTCTAGCACATAGCATTGAGAAAACGCAGTATGACCATTCTACCACTTCCATTTTACTCTTTCCTTAAGCAATATTTTTGCCCAATTGAAAAGCCAAAACCTCACATCACAGTTGCTTTAATTTGAATTTATTTAACTGTGATGTGTTGTTTTCTCTTTTTCATGTGTACTGGCTTTTTATATTTTTTTCTTAATTCCCTATTCATGATTTCCTCTAATTTTTCTTCTTAGAGGACAGGTGTAAGAGAAAGCTTGTCACTGGGTGAATAATGGATAATGGGACTTTGGGCAGCACCTTTTATTGGCAAAACATCCATTCCAGTCGACTCATTTCCAGGATACATAAAGTAAGGCCCCATTTTGACATACAAAAGTCAGTTGTGTTTTTATGCACTTAACAGTAAATTATTTGAAAATTTTTTTAGAGAAACAGTCCCATTTATAATAGTACTAAAAAGAATAAAATACTTAAGAGTAAACTTAACTAAGAAAAAGACTTGTATGCTGAAAAATATAAAATACTGCTGAAAGAAATTAAAGAAGACATAATCAATTGGAAAGATATTTTGTGTTCATGGATTGGAGGATTTTATATTGTTATAATGTCCATACTACTCAAAGTGTAGTATGAATCTACAGTTTCAATGCAATCCATAACAAACTCCAGTATAATTTTGTACCAGAAACAGAAAAAGCAATACTAAAATTTTTAGGAAACAACAAAAGACAGAATAGGCAAAGCAGTCTTGAGAAAGATGAACAAAGCTAGAGACATCATACTTTCTGATTTCATAATTAACTCCAAAGCCACAGTAATTAAAATAGTACATACTAGCAATCAGGCAGACATATAGACCAATCGAACAGAGCCCAGAAATGAATCCCCACAAAGATTGCCAACCAACTCTTACAAGGGTGATAAGAATTCACAATGGGAATAGCACAGTCTCTTCAACAAGGGGGCTGTGAAAACTAGTTACCTACATGCAGGAATATGAAACTGGACCCTGATCTTATACTATACACAAAAATTAATTTAAAATGAATTACATATTTAAATATTAATACATGAAACTATAAATTTCCTAGAATAAAACATAGAGGGAAAACTTTATGACTTTTATTTTGGCAATGATTTCATGGATATGACACTAAAGCACAGGCAATAAATGCAAAATATATATAAATACACACACATATACATATATATGTGCATATGGCTACATATATGTATACATATATATGTATGTATATGGCTACAATGAACTGAAAATATTCTTCACAGCATAGAAAGCAACCAGAAGAGTAAAAAGGAAACCTAAAGTACAGGAAAAAATATTTTCAAACCATACATAAAAATTAAACATCTTTAATGTTAAATAAACTTGAGAGTGTTTCCTTTTCATCAATTTTTTGGAAGAGTTTGAGAAAGATTGCTATAAGCTCTTTACTTGTTTTGTAAAATTCACCAATGGAACCATCTGGTCATTGGCTTAATTTTCAGCTATTAGTGGGGATGTGCCTGTTGCAGCCACCATGGAAAAGAGTATAGAGGCTCCTCAAAAATTTCAAATAAAACTACCATATGATTCAGCAGTCCAACTTCTGCATACATAGCCAAAGCGAACAAAAACAGGATATCAAAGAGATATCTTCACATTCATGTTTATTACAGTATTATTCGCAATATCCAAGATATAGACACAAGTGTCCATCAGTGGATAAATGGATAAAGAATATGTATATGTATATGTACATGTATGTGTATATGTATATGTATATACACACATATACTATATATATATTGAGAAATTATTTAGTCATAAGAGAGAAGGAATTTCCGCCATTTCTGACAACATGGGTGGTCCCTGGGGACATTATGGTAAGTGAAATAAATCACACAGAGAAAAACAAATACTATATTATATTATTTATATGTGGAATCTAAAAAAAGACTGATTTATAGAAACAGAGAGTAGAATAGTGATTACAAGGGCCTGGGGTTGGGAAAAAATGGGGAGATTATTGGACAAAGAATACAAACTTTGTCCAATAATGCTATATATTAGCATCTATTAGCATGCTATATATTAGATCCTAAGTTCTGAGGATCTAATATATAGCATGATGATTATAATTAACAAAATTATGTGCTTGAAGTTTCTAAAAGAGGGATCTTGAAAGTTCTTACCATGGAAAAGATATGATAATTATGTAATTGATGGAAGTATTTACTAATATTACAGTGGTAATCATATTGCAGTATATGTCTCTATCATATGAACACATTGTACACCTTAAAGTTTCACAATGTTATGTCAATTATATCTCAGTGAAGTTAGTAAAATAAAAACATGAAGAAAAAAATGAATGAACAATAGTCAAGGAGTAGTAATTATAAACAAATCATTTTTAGTATGATCTTTTTTTAAAGATTTTATTTATTTGTTTTTTAAAGAGAGGGGAAGGGAGGAAGAAAGGGGGAGAGAAACATCAGTGGCCTTTCACATGCTCTCAACCACTGACCTGGTCCACAACCTCGGCATGTGTCCTCATTGAGAATAAAGCCAGCAACCTTTTGTTTTGCTGGACAATACCCAACCCACTGAGTCACCCCACTCAGGTCTTCAGCATGATCATTTTTAAAGTTATTTAAAATGATATCATATTTAAATGATATTTTGTTAATATCATTTTCTAGGTGATTATATTCATATCTTGAAATTTATTCATTTAAATAATTTAATGAAAATATTTTCTCCAATTAACTTAGGATGAAATAAAACAGCAGAACTGCTAATTAAACTGATTTTTTTAAAAAATTTTATTATATTGAAGACTGCAGGGGTTTTTTATGATTTTATATATTTATTTTTAGAGAGGGAAGGGAGGGTGGGTGGGGGGGGGAGAGAGAGAGAGAGAGAGAGTGAGAGAGAGAGAAACATCAATGTGGGGTTGCTGGGGGTTCTGGCCCGCAACCCAGGAATGTACCCTGGCTGGGAATCGAACCTGAGACACTTTGGTTCCCAGCCCGTGCTCAATCCACTGAGCTACGCCAGCCAGGGCCTAATTAAACTGATTTTTTAAAAGATAAAGGTTTAATTTTTAAAATATATAAAGAATTTTTACAACTTGATAGCCAAAACTAATAATCTGATTAAAAATGGCCAAAAAAAGTTGAGTGGACGTTTATCCAAAGAGAACATACAGAAAAGACATCAAACAGGCATATAAAAAGATGATTAACATTACTAATCATCAGGAAAATGCAAGTCAAAACAACAATAGGAAGTCACCTTTTACCAGTTAGTATGTCTATTATTGAAAATAACAAGAATGAGTTCCAGCCAAGATGGAGGCATAGGTAGAAACCCTTTACTTTTTCATACAACCGAAAGGAGGATAACAGCCAATCTAAAATTAATAAATAACCAGAAGTGCCAGAAAATCAAACTGCATGGAACTTTAACAACCAAGGAATTAAAGAAACAGTCAACCAGACCAACCAGACCAGTAAGATGGAAGAACGGAGAGAGCCCACAGCAAGGCAGCCGACCTTGAGGGTGGAGTTGGCTGAATGGGGAACTGAGACTCAAAGCTGACTGTGGACTACGTGGGGGTTGTCTTGGTGGGAGAAACTCCCAGTCTCACACAATTCTCATTGGAAAGTACACAGGTGAGTTGCATTGTTCCCTCTCTGGCCCCTCCCACACAGATAGTATGGTAGCACAGCAAAGAGGGTTGCCCTGCCCTGGTGAATACCTAAGGACCCACCCTTTTACAACTTATCAGGGGCCTGGGGACAAAGAAATATGGCTCAAATGAAAGAACAGAGCAAAAACCCAGAAAGAGAGCTAAGCAATGAGGAGATAGCCAGCCTATGTGATGGAGAGTTCAAAGCCCTGGTAATCAAAATGCTCACAGAGCAGACTGAGTCTGGCCCCAAAAAGAAAGAGCAAATGAAAGATACCCAAAGTGAAATAAAGCAAAATATTCAGGGAACCAACAGTGAAAGGAAGGAAACCAGGACTGAAAACAATTGATTTGGAACAGAAGGAAGAAATAATCATCCAACAGGAACAGAATGAAGAAACAAGAGGTCAAAAAATGAAGAGAAGCTTAGGAACCTCTGGGACAACTTTAAATGTTCCAATATCCAAATTATAGGGGTGCCAGAAGGAGAAGAACAGCATCAAGAAATTGAAAACTTATTTGAACAAATAATGAAGGAAAATTTCCCCAATCTGGCAAAGGAAATAGACTTCCAGGAAGTTCAGGAAGCCCAGAGAGGCCCAAAAAAGTTGGACCCAAAGAGGAACACACCAAGGAACATCATCATTTAGTTACCCAAGATTAAAGACAAAGAGAGAATCTTAAAATCAGCAAGAGGAAAGGAGAGAGTTACCTACAAAGGAGTGCCTATAAGACTATTAGCTGATTTCTCAAAAGAGACCTTGCAGACAAGAAGGGGCTGGAAAGAAGTATTTGAAGTCATGAAAGACAAGGACCTACATCCAAGATTACTCTATCCAGCAAAGCTATCATTTAGCATGGAAGGGCAGATAAAGTGCTTCCCAGATAAGGTCAAGTTAAAGAAGTTCATCATCACCAAGCCCTTATTATATGTAATGTTCAAGGGACTTATCTAAGAAATTGAAAAAGGTAAAAAACTATCAACAGTAAAATGACAACAGACTCACAGCTATCAATAAATGAACCTATAAAAAGACAGACAATGAAAACAAAAACTAAGCAACAAATGGACATCACATGGAGGGCTTTCAGAGGGGAGGGGGAGGGGAGGAATGGGGAAAAGTTACAGGGGATAAGAAGCATAATTGGTGGACATAAAATAGATGGGGAGAGGTCAAAAATGGCATAGGAAACAGAGAACTCAAAGAATTTATATGTACAACCCATGGACATGTACTAAGGAGGGTATGCTGGAGGGTTGGGGAGTGCAGGGTGGAAGGAGGATAAAGGGGGAAAAATTGGGAAAACTGTAATAGCATAATCAATAAAATATACTTAAAAATTATAAATTAAAAAAAATTAGAAAAAGCCTGTGGAGGAGCTGGAGGAAAGTGAGTAACAAGATTGGGTATGTGTTGCCCTGCCTTGTGTGTCTTAGTGGATTGAGCACTGGCCTATGAACCAAGATGTCACAGGTTCAATTCCCAGTCAGGGCACATGCTTTCAGGTCAAGTCTCCAGTTGGGGGCATGTGAGAGGCAACCTATCAACGTATCTCTCACTCTCTTTCTCTCTCCCTTCCCATCTCTCTAAAATAAGTAAATAAATCTTTTAAAAAAGAAAAGAAAAGAAGAGACATAAGTTTTGGCAATGATTTGAAGAGATTGGAACCCTTGTTCAATGTTGATAGGAATGCAAAATAATATAACTACTATAGAAAACAGATTAGAAATTTCTCAAAAAAAAAAAGAAAAAACTACCATAAGATCCAGCAATCCCAATCCTATGAATTTATCTAAAATAATTGAAATCAGAATCTCAAAGAGATATTAGTGTTCAAAGCTTCATTGCAGCACTGCTCACAATAGCCAAGATATGGAAACGATGTGTCAATTGACACATAAATGGATAAAGAAAATATAGTATACATATGAAAATTGCACATCATTAAGCCTTAAAAATGAAAGAAATCTTGCAATATATGACAGTCATGTATTATGGAAGAAACATTCAGAAACTTGGTTCTCACCAGTGCAGTAAAGAATTATAGATCAGCAAGCCTACTAGCATGCAAGCAGTTTATTAGTGTTAAGTTCTAATGGGAAAGCAAAAGCAAGGGTGGCTAGAGGCCAGGTGACCAGTACTCAGATGGCCAGAAGCCAGCTTCCCAGGTGTTGTCACACACCTTGTGTGGCAAAAAGAGCCAAGAGGGCCAAGGGGCAGAGAGAGTGAGTCTTTATTCTGAGGACTTATATAGTTGGTATGGTGGGGGTGAAGAAGTTATATTTTGATTGTCAGGTAAAAGAGGTGCCAGCTTTCCCCCTTGGGGAGATGTGACTACCCATACATAGGTATGGGGGTCTGCTAGAGTTAATCCTTATCTTGCTCCAGACTTTATTTGTTTATTTTGTATACATGACAGGAGGCAGACAGTTAATCAAAGTTGTTTTATGGACTTTGGGCACTGTAGTTCCCTTCCCCTTTTCCCTTCTAAGCTTTGGCATACAGTCTCAAGGTTTTCCTTTTCCCAGATAGTGGAGACAATACACATAAACTTTCAAAGGCTTCTCCCTTGCATTATCATAGCTTACTTGTGTTGTTTGGGATGCCTGGCAGCCTTATTGGACCTGGCTCAGGATTATTGGGTCAGCAGGTGAGCCTTTGCTTTTAGCATCCTATATTAAGTTGCTTGTTAGATTGCAGTGGTGAGGGCCCTGCCTTTATTTCCCCTCTGGCTGCTTGTTCCACCATAACACATGGATGAAACTTAAGGACATTATGCTAAATAAAATAAGCCAATAACAGAAAAGCATATGCTGCATAAGTCTACTTATGAGTTATGTACAGCAATCAAATTCATAGAACTAGTGACAGGGACATGGGAAAAATAAGTGGTGCTAACCAAGGGTTATAAAGTCTCAACTACTCAAGACAAAATTCTACACATCTTCTGTACATTGTTTTTATAATTAACAATAGGTTATCGTATACTTAAAATTTGTGTTAAGAGTGTAGAGCTCTGTTAAGTGTTCTTTCAACAATTAAAGTTAAAAAATAATATAATAATCTTCTGTGTTTGGAGATAAGGTCTTTCAAGACACAATTAAGTTAAATGAGGTCATTAAGATGGAACTTAATCCAATATGACTGGTGTCCTTATTAGAAGAGATTAGGACATAAACAAATAGGAGTAAAGTGCAACCAAGAACAGAGGCTTTAGAAGGAACCTGCTCTGCTGACATCTTCATCTTGGACTTCTTTGTGTGTGTCTATGTGTGTGTGTTTCTAATTCTTATTTATTGTATTACAGTTGTCCCATTTTTCCCCCTTTGCCCTCCTATCTCCTGCCCACCCCTACTCCCACAGTCCATTCCCACACCTTTGTCCATGTCCATGGGTCATTCATACATCTTCTTTGACCACTCCCTTCCCCTTTTTTCCACCATTCCTCCCCTCCCCACCTTTCCTATGTCAACTCTCAGTCTGTTCCGTATTTCCATGGCTCTGGTTCTGTTTTGCTTATTAATTTTGTTCATTAGATTTCTCTTATAAGTGAGATCATATGGTATCTGTCTTTCACTGATCTTGGACTTCTAACCTCCAGAACTGTGAAAAAATCAATTTCTGCTGTTTAAACCACTTAGTTTCTGGTACTGTGGTATCTTATTTCAAGAGCCCTAGCAAACTTGTGCACTTACTTTATTTCTATTTACGTCACATAGATAGAACCCTACAGTTAGTACATACTCAGTACAATTTAATTTTAGTCAAATTAAATTGCTGAAAATTTCTCAACATCCTTCTGTAAATCTAAAATACATACTTATTCTCTTATGATTTATAAAATACTCTAACCATCCTGATCTAATTGGATTTTTTTAAATTTAATTTTCAAAATACCACAAATAATTTAATTATTTTTATTTATCTTTCTCATTAATATTCTAGATGCTAGTGAAATAAGGCTTTTATGGAATTCATAGGCTGAAAATGTCTCAGAAATATTATTAATGGCTAAGTGAGCAGTCTTCTCAAGAGTCCCTTAAATGATGAACACCTGTCTCATCATTAGCTTAACAGGTTCTCATTATGAAGAGTATCAGAAAAATGATAATAGGTGGCATTCTTGTTATACCATTGAACTAGTGGGAATACTATAGTAATGAGTAATTGACATTTACCATGTCCTAAGATATTCAGGCTTAATAGAACAGAGACATAAAATATATGACATTAACATTTATCCCAGATGTTGAGATAACTTTGATGACTAAGACTTTGGTATCTAACACTAAATAATATCATCTACAAGTCATTAAATTAATATTTTGAATTATAGCTACAAAACCAAAAGAAGAATGTAGGATATATCTAGAAATAGTGATACCAACTTGCCAGCATAGTGTACCCACATGGCTATAGCTACTTACTGACACATAAAAACAATTTTTATATTCATTGTACTCTATCTCAATTTTGTGTCTTCTCATTGTTAAACCAGACTGATATGTGGATCATGAAATTTCTCTATTCTAACTTATGTTGATAATTATTTCCTGTGATTTCTTTTAGGTATTTAATAATTTAATTTCTCTCTCTCTCTCTCTCTCTCTCTCTCTATATATATATATATATATATATATATATATTCCTTCAACAAGGATTTGCCAAGTATAGAATTAATGAGAAAAAGTAAAGCAACTTTGGCAACTCTTCCAGTCTATTCCTCTACACTGAAATAACCTCTGAAGATGACAGGGGGCATTTAAGACAATTACAAAGTAGTGAAAATTTGTATTTGGCACCCTCCTATTTTCTGCTTAAGCATCTGTTCTGTGATTGTCACTCTAAATGATGTGAGATGTCATTTGACTGCCTAATACCTCCTAATACCAGTTTCCCCTTGGACCTATTCTGGACATATTATTCTATAGATCTGCACTGACCAATATGGGAACCATCTGCCACATGTGGCCATTTGAATTTAAACAACTTAACATCAAATAACACTAAAAATAAACTTCCTCATTACCTTTGACCATACTTTAGTTGTTCAATAGCCATATATGCCAAGTATCTTCCATACTGAGCAATACAGATATGGGTATTTCCAATTCACAAAAAAATTCTTTGTAAAGGTAATCTAGAAATGTCCCTGTGGGGGAGCTTTGCTCACAGAGTCCCCTGTCCACCACGAATGAAAATAAGTCTACCAAGACATGATTTGCTTGGGGAGGAAAAGTGGTCGATCTCTCAAAAGAGAAGGGCCAGGACCCTTTCTTCAATGGGCTTTTATTGGGTTCAGTTTGTGCAGGAATACAAGTAAAGTATATCAATCATTGTCCGTCAGTAAGGGTGAAACAATAGTTAACATACAAAGAACTATGGGACTTATACTGAATCAGGGTCAGTTAGCTAAAAGGCTATAAAACTTTGGGAAACAAATTCATTTAATGCTGTGACACTTATCATAAAATTGAGGACATTCTTAGCAAAGCAAATTTTACAGGAGTTTATGTATTCTTTCTTAGGCCTGATCGCCTGGGGAACCTGCCCTTTCCAGCGCAGGACTGCACTGCCCTCTGTCATTGTTTCAGGCTTAAGTCAGGCATGGGAAGTAAGGCAGCAAAGAGAGGAGATTTCTTACAGACAGAATGAGGACTCAGGCTATGTCAAAGCCCAGGGGCGAGGGTACCTCACCCCCTTTTTCTATAGCCCCCCAAGTCTTTCCCTAGGGGCCCTTTTATGACTGTGCCTGTCTTAGGTTATCCCTCCCTTGAGAAATCTTACCTGTCAGTAACTGGTGACCAGTAACTAATTGGTCATCACTCAGTACCAACCAGGGTGAAATAAAGGGAGCAGAGGCAGGGTCCCTGCCAGGGAGATAAGCTTTGTCTCCTTAATGGCTTATGGTTCCAAGGTCTCTCACTCAGCCTTAGCCATGGGGGGTTATAGCTTCTGAAACCAGGCAGGGCAGTTCCTAACATGTCCCTATTCTCCCATCTTTAAATAAAATGCATCAGGCCTCTATCATGATCTCTTGATGACCCATTTCTCTGTTTTGTAATAAAATACTTGTACTTAGATATAAATTACTTAATGATCTTAGTTAACCTTTCTGGGGATCTTTCATACAATCCTGGTACACAAAAATTAAATACTAATTTTAATTAACTAAATTTTATTTTAGAAAATTACCTATGATCAATATAAAACTGTCAGGTTAACACAAGTAAATTTTTACCTTTTATTAGAATACAAAAAAGTACAAGGTTTTGAGAAAGTAATGAATTATATTTTTTAAAATAATAAAAAGTAAGAATATATATTATAGTAAATTAGTCAGAAAGTTAGTAACAGATAAAAAGACATAATTTCTTAAAAACAACATATTTCTGAACTTGGGGAAATGAAAAACAATAAAATATATAAATCAAATGTTTAAAAATGCTAGTAATGGTAATTGAGTACCATTAGAATATATAATATTCCAGGAAAGGAAATATTCTATTTCCTTTCACTTTGTTATAATTATTGACTATACATCAATACCAGGTACCAGGATATAAAGTGTTGCCTAGGGAATATAATCAATAATATTATAATAATTATGTATGGTGACAGATGGGTACTAGACTTATCAGGATGATCATTTTATAAGATACATAAAGATCTAATTATTGTCATACGTCTGAAACTATTATAATATTATATATCAACTCTAATTAAAAACATATTTTTAAAGTTAAAAAAATTGTCCTATAATGGGTAAAGGCTTTCAGAACTTTTTTTAAAGCATATTATATTCAGCTCAGGGAATTAAGGAAGTTTTGTGAAGGAGATGGAATTTGGCTGAAAGATATATCAAATAGCATAGAAAAGGGTTCATTTATTCGAAGGTGCTGCTGAAATAGAGTATGTAATTGGGGGTGATGGGAGTTAAAGTTGAAGAGGAATCTTGGGGCTAGATTACAGACATTTTGAATGCCAGAATAGTGAATTTACACTTTATTCTGTGGGAAAATGAGAAACACTGAGTTGTAATATGACACTTCAAGATGAGAAGCTATACAATACAATAAATATGGAGAAGATTTCCAATCATGCAAAAATTATTTCAAATATTTGACTGAAACTGAGAATGGTGACAGTTTGGCCATGAGATAGAATAGATATGATATAGCCCCAGATAATTTATTTCAAGAATTAGGCATAGTATAAACTTTGACTTATTTTTAAATCTAGTTTCCATAAAAGACAGTTTAGTATAGATGGTGTTAGAATATTCAAGTTTGATTTCTAGCTCTTTTCCACCTTCTGGCTGTGTAATCTTGGGCTGGTTACTAAAGCTCTCTAGAGTCATTATATCTGTAAAATGTACATAGTAAGAGTAATCACCTCATTTCCTTGTTTTAAATATTAAATGTGATAATGCAAGAAGAGTACCTACAATAATTCTTAACATGTAGTAGGTTCACAGTAAATAGTGAATAATGTTATTATAATGATTGTTAATGTGGTACATAATGGTTTAGAACTCCTCAAAGTTCTTGTTGTTATGTTATGAAGTTTCTATTAATCTCCAAAGCTACCCCATAATCTGTTTTTTACACCATTAAACATATCCATATTAACTTAATGATTAATTTATTTATTAGTTCATTCACTTATTCTTCCAATGATAGTTTAATCCATTCATTCTCATTCTGGAATAAATAAGATACTATGAGGGAAATTAATTTTGCCTAGAGCTTTATGTTTGAATTCACAAAGAAATTACAATATAGGCATCATTTATTACTAACATAGGTTTCATTTCACTCACACTCTATTGAAAGGTAGGCAGGCATTGTGGGTGGAATTAACACACCTCAAGCCCCAGGGCTAGGCCTAGGTTGGTCCACAACACTCATTTTAATCTCATGTGTTTTGTTGCAGTGACTGGTTCAAGAATGGGCACCAGCCTTTAACTGTTATTTTAATGAGGACCAAATTATTTTAGTAACTGAGGGAATAAAAGGCACTCTCTCTTTTCCATTGGTTACAAACAAGACAGCATGCCACTTCTGGCTGCTATTTCTGGAAGAATCAAGTAGAGCCAGCCAGGAATCATAGCAAAAATAAGAAAGAAAAATTGAGAATCACAAGTGGTAAAACCAGGACATAATCACATTGGTTGAGCCAGGATAAAGCTGCAATTGAAAACTAGTCAGTAATTTTAACCAATGTACTCTTGCTCTATAACACCTTCTTTGATATCCTCAATCTTGCCAAATAGTATCTATAGAAGTCTAATTCCATTTTTTTTCTGTATGCTGTAGTAAATACCTCACTGCATTCTTTCCGTCACAGGCACTGTAGTTATTTTTGTTGTTTCTAATATCTGGATTCTCTCACTATCTCTCCTTTAACTTCTCAGATCTCCTATCACATATAAATTTTCTTTGAAATTCCTCAAGTGGTTCTGGTTTTTGACTGGACTGTGATTGATTTGCATCTCTCTCAATGAAAATATTACATGCTATTTAAACTAGTGTTTTGTTTAGAAGAAAACAAGAGCTTTTCTGTGGTTTCTGTGTTATTAGATGTGATTTGTTCAAGTATGAGTCTATGATAGTGTCTGCATAGTTACCACACCATTTACAGGTTCCTGGAGGTCAAATATAAAGGCACCAATTCTTAGGGAAAGTCAAATCATAGTCCCTGGTGGTGAGGAGTGTTAAAGCAACATTGGTGCCAGAGAGAGCACAAGTGTAGGAGCTAAGTGTCCTATCTCCAGGGGTTGACAAGTGCACAGTGTTCAATAGGACTCTCCCTAAACAAGTCATTCAGGAAAACAGCTCTACTAGTTTATTTCTGAGTTTTCATTTCAAATACTGTTTCTAGATAGAATAAAGTTTGTAAGGAGGAGTCTGTCTATATTGTGTGATTTTTCATATGAAAATATTTTCATACCCAGACCAATAAAAAATAGAAAGCAGGAACCCCAACCATAAAGTATGCAATAAAAGAGAAATGTGTGAAGGAGATAAAAAGAGTTTTGATGCCTTTCATGTTTGATTCATTTGAATGAAGTAATGCTTTATCCAGCAGGGTAAATAATCTGATTCTTCTCTAGGCAGAGATGAGATTTATGGTTTGAACCTGTTCTATGAAGGCCATTGGTAGTATTTTGACTTGAAGCTGTGTTTATAGTAATTTGACCTCTGTTGTAAGTAATTGCAGCTGTAGTCTAAGGCTGCTATGGAGGTGACTTAGAAAAGTGAGGAAAGACTTGGTAATTAACCCCTAAATGCTATATGACTCTTGTCCTCAATTCAGATTAAACTAAATTTCATAGATGGTGACATAGATTGATTAGTATCTAATGTTGTTATTTGAAGGCTCTCATGACCTCTGTATTGAAGGTAAGTGATAAGTTAAAGTTATATAGTCTTATTGATACTGAATTTAAGACAAGCAGACATTTAATTTTCAGTGATAAGGAGGACAGTGAAAGAAAAAGATCAGGTTGAAGTGGTCTACCAGCTTGATAGATATTCCAGTAATGAGGTTTCAAATGAAAGCCTGAAAGCTGGGTGTGTTTATCCTGGACATATAGGAGAAAGAGAAAATGAAAATAGATGTCTTTAGACATTTTTCTACCATCTTATGTGGAAGAGATGCCAGTTATTCTGTGTAGTCTTTGAAGAAAGATCTAGAACCTGAAGGAATAATTTGCAGGGCAACAGACTTCCAATTAAAGACAAAGTTCCTAATAAACCGAAGTATCAGAATTCATGAATAAAATACTTTGTCTTGTGAGTGAGACAATAATAATAATAAATGAAAATTTATAATAAAAATAGCATAATATAATAGAGGTGAAGAGAGTGGTAGAATTTAGATGAATGGGACAAGGTCACATTCATGCTGTAGAACTACATTATAGGAAGATGTCTCTTGATCAATGATCTCGAATGAGTACTTTCCAGTCAGAGGGAAGAGCAGACAAAGACACTGTAGTGAGTAGCTTCCATTTTGCCCTGCTTTAGAAATAGGCAGAATATCAATGCGGCTAGACTTTGATCTAAGCCATGACAAGCAGTATTAAATTTAATCTAAGGTCAGTAGAATGTCATTGAAGAGTGTAGCAAAATGACATACTGTATTTTTCCATGTATAATGTATAATTTTTTGACCAAATTTTGAGGAATAAAGAAAGATGAACATTATATATGGGTAGTACTAATTCTGTAAATATTTTTTATTTCTTTTATTAATACTTACATGCTGAAAGTGTAACTCCAAGAAACAATAACAATATCTGTGTGCAAAATAATACCCTGGAATACAATAATCAGTTTCATTGAACTTATGATGAACTTGATGCAGTTTTAGCCAACTGTTCAGTGAAATAAAATGAAGAGCAATGTGTTGTTATCCACAGGATAAGATAGGTGATGCTGATTGTTATCCACTTGATAAGGTAGGTGATCCCACATTTATTACCATAGGGTGAACAGTGCAACGTTTCTCTTCATATATTTTAGGTATGAGAAATTATTGGAAAATCCCTTGGAAAATGTCAAAATGATTTTCATACACTTCAAGTTTTAAGTAAAAAGTTATGCTAAAAAGCATGGCAACAGAGCTGCTGAGAGACCCTTTGGACCCCCTTCCATGGAGAGTGTCATTAGATTGTGGAGGCAATAGGAAGAAAAGCTCCTTCAGATGCCAAGACAGAAAAAGTTAATGTGGGGGAAATCTGCAAAGTGACTGGAGGTGGAGCAGGAACTGAGGATCTGGATTCTGGAGCAGCATCAAATTGGGCTCTTTGTTTCAACCAAAATGATACAAGAAGGAAGTAAAAGGATCACATGAGGAGAAAACACTGCTGATCTCTCAGGGACACCTAAATGGTGCTTTAACTTTATGGAGAGAGACAGTTTGAGCATGTGAACATGAACAAATATTGCCCCAAAACTTCCAGCAGCCTATGAGAATCAAGTTTTGGAATTTCATTCTTATGTTATCAATCTTTGGAAGACTTACAATGCTGAGCTGTCCCAAATCAGCAATATGGATGAGGCCCCACTCACACTTGATGTGCCATCCAAGAGAACTGTGGATGTCAAAGGAGCAAAGACCATGGCTGTTAGAACCAGCAGTCATGAGAAAACACATTTTACTGTTGCTCTAGCTTGTTGTGCAGATGGGACAAAGCTGCCACCTCTGATCATCTGTAAAACAAAAGCGTTTCTGAAAGAAAAGAATCCAAGTGGAGTTATTGTCCATGTGCATGAAAAAGAATGGTTGAATGAAGAAGGTATGAAAATCTGGTTTAACAAAGTCTGGTCACAAAAACCTCAAGGATTACTTTTAAAAAAAAACACATTTGTTTGTTTTTGATCACTTAAAAGCCTATGTTACATAAAGTGCTAAAGTAATCACAGCAGAGGTAAAAACCCAACTTGCCGTGACACTGGTGTGGCTAACCAGCCAACTGCAACCTCTTAACCTATCAGTCAACAAGCCGTTTAAGGCCCTAATGAAGAAAGAGTGGATGTTGTAGATGCAGTAGGCTGGTAATGATTTAACACCCACAGGCAAGATCAAGAAATCATCATTGCTCAGATTTGTGATTGGGTCCTAAGACCATGAAACAGTGTCAAGAAGGAAGTTGTGAAATCATTTTAAAAAATGCAGCACAAGCAATGCTGTGGATGGAACTGAAGATGATGACATTTACCAGAATAATGAAAGTGACTCTTCAGAAGACATCTAAGAAGACATAGAAATTGAAGAAGATGATACTTTTGATATTGACAGTGACAAAGAGTTCTTGGCTTTCTGTAATGCATAAATATTATAAATTTGTTATTGATACATAACATTTCTTGTACCTTATACCTGTTCTTGTGTTTTGTACTTATTTGTTACATAAAATTTCTTGTACCATAATATGTTTAAAAATGAATGCTAAAATTCTTTTTTTTTTAAGTTTTTATTTATTTTATTTTTAGGGAGGGAGGGAGGGAGGGAGGGGGAGAGAGAGAGAGAGAGAGAGAGAGAGAGAGAGAGAGAGAGAGAGACATCAATGTGTGGTTGCTGGGGGTTATGGCCTGCAACCCAGGAATGTACCCTGGCTGGGAATGGAACCTGGGATACTCTGGCTGGTTCCCAGCCCATGCTCAATCTACTGAGCTACGCCAGCCAAGGCTAAAATTCTTTTATAATACAAAAAATAAGTATCTAAATATAAATAAATACAAATTGAATTAAAAACTAGAACAAAAGATTTTTTCCTGAAAGTTTGGGCCAAAAATGAGGGTGCACATTATAGATGGCAAAATACAGTAATGTACATTTTTGAAAGATTAGTTTGTTGTCCGTGTTAAGAATAAGTTATTGTGTTCAAAGGTAGAAGCCAGGAGACTAGTAAAGGAGCTGATTGAATCATCTTCACAAGGGACTGCAATCTTTTCTTGTAGGGAGCCAGAGGATAAATACTTTAGACTCTGTGGCCATATAATCTCTGTCACAACTACTCCAATTCTGCCATTTTCCACAGACAAAACATTAATGAATGTGCTTGGATGGGTTGAAAGGACTTGGTGAATCACTAGAGGGAGAGAGCCACAAATAAAGGCACATATAAGTCAGCTTTAAAATTTCTAGATGACATAAGCAGGAGGAAAATGCTGTTATTAAGGTAGGAACCAGGAGGAAGAAATAATTTAAAGAAAGACATACATGAAACCATATCTTGGAATCTAGAATAAAATTTACTCAGTAGGTAAAATATTTGGATTTGTTTCTTGGGAAAATTTTCTGGAATTAAATGAGCAGTCTGCAAAAAAGAGGAGAGTAAAAGAAAAGAAGAGGGCTTCACGGGAAGGACTCTCCTAAAAGAGTAGTCAGGGGGAAAAGTGGAATTGGAGAACACAGGGAAGGAAGGAGAAAGAGGTGAAGAGAACAA
Source organism: Phyllostomus discolor (assembly GCF_004126475.2). Lineage (NCBI taxonomy): Eukaryota > Metazoa > Chordata > Mammalia > Chiroptera > Phyllostomidae > Phyllostomus > Phyllostomus discolor. Next base: position 38,025,998 of record NC_040904.2, on the reverse strand, counting down.
CAAGGCAGTGTTATGAAAGCCAAGAAGACATTGCAGAAGGAGGGTGTGGTCAATAGTGAAGCTGAAGAGGTTTAGCTCTGAAAAGAGTCTGTGAGATCTCAGAGTCTAGTAGGTTATTATGGACATCTGAAAGTATACTCAGCAAAGTGTATGTGTGGAAGGTCATATCTACTAAGCAAAAACAGTTTGGAAATAGCTGCCTAGTGAGAAAGAAATATTTAGACATTTATTAGCATTTAACATGATCATGAAAGAATTGTAGTTAACAGTTGTAGAACCAATAAACTTCTGTTTTTGAAAGGCTGACCATTGAGATTCTTTCTGAAGTGAGGTGTGATTGTATATTCAATGAGATTTATAAAATTATCTGATCCTGAGTATTCTGTAAAGCAATTGGACTGTGATGCAAAATAAAATTTTGTCTTTGTCAATTGTTAGCCAGATAACTTCAGGTAAGTTGCCTAATCACTTTTTTGGCAGGCATAAAAATGAAATACATCACATTTCTGGGGGCTGGCATAAAGATGACTAGCCAGTGTGAGGTCCTTTCTCTCTGCTTCTCTATGCTCTCAGCCAGCCCACTGCTTGTGTACATTACTTAGATATAAGGGCAAATCAGTAAGACTGAAATCAAATCTGCACAGGCCAAGATCGCCGGAATGATACATTTGATTAATGTCTCAATTTCTACTAATGGCATAGCTCTTTTTCCAGCACAGTCAGCTTTGATTTTTCTTCTCTTCCCCAGAACAATCAATTATCTAAATTGTAGTTGTTCATAACATGAGTTTGTAGTCAGAAATCTTGGACTTATATATTTCCTTCACTTATCACTAGATACAAGAATTTGGGAAAATTATTTAACCTCTCAGAATCTCCATTTCCTCATCTGTGAGATTTAGATAACATTGCTATTTATGATCATAGTTTGGTGATAATTAAAGTAATCCATGCATAGTGCTTAACCCAGGTCTTGATACGTAGTAAAGTTTCAATACATATTAGCTATTATGTTAATATTGGTGTCAGTATAATGTTAAAATTTTACATATCTTGCTCCTTATTTTCCTCTATACTCAACTATAACTTGCACTGACTTTTATAAGTTATCCATCATCCATAATGTCATCCTTTCCAGCTTATCACAAGTTGCTGGTACACTGTAGTTTTTGAAGCATAGTTCTATTGATATCATTATGCTAGTCACTACTTATTTCCTGCAGGGTATGTACCAAATGTTTGAGTAGCCTTTAATGACCTTTTCTGTAGTTCTCCCTTGAACTTTACTTTCTTCTACTATCCTTTTCTGCATCTGATGCTGACACCTGTTGAAGCAATAGTTCCTGTGAAAATTGTCAAGTCTATGTGCCTGTTAGATGAGGTTTTCCTCACCTGATATTCATCACTTTATGTCCAGTGTTACCTACAACAAACAGAATTACCCCAATAGGACTCTCTTGGATGTGTATTGGAAGTAAATTTTTCCTCTTCTGCACAAACACATGTTACACTTTCTCTGAACTTCAAAGAGTAGGTTCTGTCTCATGTTTATTTATTCTTTGCATAAGTTCCCTTCATCCTAGACAGTTATCTCCTTCACAACTTATCTTGATGTTCATTATATTCCTTCCAACACATGTCTGCCATTAAAGCCCCTATGGTAAAAATAGTCTTTATTGTTTATAGAACCACTTATAAGGTCAATAGATAGACTATGTCACATAGCATTAAAAAGTAATTCAGAATGTAAAAGACTTAGCCAATTTTTTGCTATTATATAGAAAAATTCATTTTTAAAAAGTCATTTCAATATTATAGTCATTTTACGGGATTAGGAAGGGGGAAGTGTCATGAAGGAACATATATAAAAGACACATGGAGAGAGCCAAAGGTGGGTAGGATCGAGAGTGTGAGGTGGGGATGGGTGGAGCAGGAGGAAGTTGGGGGGGGGAAATGGAGAACAACTGTACTTGAATAACAATAAAAAAGAAGCCTAAACTAAACTTACCAGACATGTAGTTTTCCTATATTGATTGGAGGTACCCAAGTACATATGTCCAATAGTATACCATTCTCTGGTATAATAGGCTGCTCAAATAATTTTCTTATTAAGCAATTGAAATAAATAGTGACTCTGCCTTCTTCCATTATTAAGCAATATCTTTACAATATATAACTTTACTACATATTAATGAGATTGGATACCTATCAGCATGATACTTACTCATCTTAATCTACTTTGTCATAACAACCAAAAATCAAAACAAATGTGAGCATGTTCTCATGTGGAATTATATAGAAAGGCAAATTACATGCATTTTTATTTTATTCTTTTTAAAATTTAAACCAAAGTCTGTATTGCTGAGGACAACAGTTACTTTCACAAACATATCTTGTCCTAGTAATAGAAGCCATATTAGAAAAACATTAGAGAAGAAATACAGATTTCTGGCCAAGGTGGAGGTATAGGTAGAAACACTGTGCTTCCTTGTACAACCAAAAGAAGGATAAAACCAATTTAAAAACAATAAACAACCAGAAGTGCCAGAAAATCAAATTGCATGGAACTCAGACAACCAAAGAGTAAAAGAAACATTGACCCAGACTGGTATGAGGGGCAGAGATGGGAGACAGGCAGCTGAGTGGAGAGGATGTGCGAAAAGTCAGTGGACAGTGCAGGTGAGGCAAGGCTGGCTGAACTGGAAACTAAAGGCTCAAAGCCAGCTGTAAAATACTTTGGGGGTTGAGATGGTGGGAGAAACTCCCAAGCTCACAGGAGAATTCACTGGAAAGTGGTGCTAAGCAGAACAAGAAAGCAGCACTGTTCCTTCTCTGACCCCTCCCCAACAGATAGTGCCACAGGTACACTGAGACAAAGAATATGGTCCAAATGAAAGAACAGGTCAAAACTCCAGAAAAAGAGTTAAGGAAAGAGGAGGTAGACAACCTATCTGATGCAGAAGTCAAAACACTGGAAATAAAGATGCTCACAGAACAGATTGAGTTTGGTCACAAAATGCAGGAAGAAGCAGAAGCCACCAAAGTGAAATAAAGCAAATATTCAGGGAACCAACAGTGAAGGGAAGGAAACCAGGACTGGAATCAATGATTTGGAACAGATGGAAGAAATAACTATCCAACAAGAACAGAATGAAGATACAAGAATTCAAAAAGATGAGGAGAGGCTGGGGGACCTCTGGGACAACTTTACACACTCCAACATCTGAATCATAGGGGTGCTAGAAGGAAAAGAGGAAGAGCAAGAAATTGAAAACTTACTTGGACAAATAATGACGGAAAACTTCCCAAATCTGACAAAGGAAATATATTTCCAGGAAGCCCAGAATGCCCAGAGAGACCCCCCAAAAATAGACCCAAGGATGAACACAGCAAGGCACTTCATAATTAAGTTACCCAAGATTAAAGATAAGGAAAGAATCCTAAAATCAGAAAGAGGAAAGGAGAGAGTTACCTACAAAGGAGTGCCCATAAGACTACTATCTGATTTCTCAAAAGAAACCTTGTAGGCAAGAAGGGGCTGGAAAGAAGTATTCCAAGTCACGAAAGGCAAGGACCTACATCCAAGATTACTCTGTCCAGCAAAGCTATCATTTAGAATGGAAGGGCAGATAAAGCACTTCCCAGATAATGTCAAGTTAAAAGAGTACATAATCAACAAGCCCTTATGATATGAAATGTTCAAGGGACTTATCTAAGAAATAGAAGAAGGTCAAATATATGAACAATAAAATGACAACAAACTCATAACTATCAACAACTGAACCTAAAAACAAACAAAAACTAAGCAAACAACTAGAACAGGAACAGAACTAGGGAAGTGGAGATCACATGGAGGGTTATCAGTAGGGAGGTGGAGGGGAAGAATTGGGTGAAAGGTACAGGGAATGAGAAGCATAATGTGTAGGTATAAAATAGATGGGCGGAGGTTAAGAATAGTATAGGAAATATTGAAGCCAAAGAACTTACATATACAACCCATGGACATGAACTAATGGAGGTAGGAATACTGGAAGGTAGGGGGTGCAGGGCAGAGGGATGATAAAAGGGCAGAAAAAAATGGGAATACTGTAATAGCATAATCAATACATTATACTTAGAAAAAAAGAAAAGATACAATCATTTCAAGATAATTCATGTTTTAATGTCTATTAAATACTACATTAATAGCTCATTTAAATTGATTTGCACCCTTGAGAAAGTATTTTTACATGAGAAAGAAGTGTTTGGTTGCTTTCTGACATTGAAAAGAATCCTTTAAATAAAAGCAAGGGGTTCTTTATGGTAAACATTTGAAAAAATAATAAGAAATTATGATCAGTTTATAGGAATTATCTATTAACAATTTTAAATAAAAATATTAAATGTATTTAAATTTTTCTTGTTTATCTTTTAAAGAATCTTATTCTATTTAAACTAATTAATTAACTACTGAATAATTTAGAATAAAATAGAAAATATAATGTGTGGAAATTATTATATTTATTGGTGAGTAGAGTCAGTATTTTTTAAAATAGAGAAATAGATGTAAGCATATTTTATTTTCTAAAGATTAATCCCATAAGCTTTTGTGTAAAAAAAGTGTTTAAAATAGTTTATTCTTGTGTTTTGATGAAAAGAGAGAAATTTCCATGATATGCAGTTTATACTTGCTTTTTTAATCTAATCAGGGAAACAGTTTTAATTAATTCAGTCAGTTGCCTCTATGGTGTCTGTGCCCTTCAGGGACTTTTTCATTACAGATGCAAATGTGTTCCTAAAATAATGAGAATGTCATTATCCTGTTTTATTCATTTAGGTGGTCACAAAGGGAACAAAGACATCATTTGATGGTGAGGTAATTCTTTTAATATACAGTAAGGGCATTAACTTTGGTATTTCTGTGTCATTTTCTTGATCATTCTCAAACAATGCTCCCCTGTGCAAGGCAGTGCAGGTGATGAAGGCCGTGAATAAGGAAAGCTAATGTGAAACCTTTGTATTTCACACTGTCAAAGCATAGATTGGGGCTTCCTTTTTATTGCGTGTGATAGTGGATAAGTACCTGTCCATCTAACCATGTAAACAGTATAATACATAAAAGAACAGTATAAGAAAATAGAGGGTTTTTTTATTACAAAATCTTTTATTACAAAATCATAAGCACATAATGTTGTAACATAACAATATCACACTCAAGCAAACCATATGACATTTTTAAGTGAAATGTCGAAATTAAAATTATAAATTATTACAACCATATTATTACCCCACCAACCACACTCAAGCAGGTGCTACTTCTGCCAGACCTTATATATTGAGCACTTACAATATCCAAATCTTTAGCCAAGTTCCAAGGATATAAAGATGACTATGGCCCAGTTCCCCTTCTTAGAACTCACAATGAAGTCCTTTAAGACAGACATGTACTTGAATAATAACATAGTAGAGTATTTTCATTTCCATGTTTTTAACAATGACAACCAGGGGCTGGGTGACAGCAGTGAAGAGAAAGAATAATGACATGTATAACATGTTTTATTTTCAAGAAAATAGATGTTTTTAATAAAGAATTTAATTTTTAACTTTTTAACCAAGCTTATAATGATAACATTTGGATCACCCTATTTCCATTATTCTTTTGTTTTCAAGTTCTTATTTTTCAAGGTATCTGGTTTTATTAGTCAAAGATAAGTGCTATCTTTTTTAATTTAAATTATTTTATTGTTGTTCAATTACAATTGTCTGTATTTTCTCCCCACCCCTCCCACAACACCCTCCAAACCCACCTCCCTCCCTTTCTTCCATTTTTTAAAAAAGACACTCACAGCGTAGATGAGTAGGTTGCTGTTCCACTAACTTTCAGGATTCTTGGGAGAAATATTTGACACAAGACAACTTTATTATGTAAAGTTGCTCCAATATAATGCTTCATATTTCATTTATTCATTCATTTACTCACTAAAATTTTCTTGTGTGCCTATCAGTTACCAGAGGGGGAAAATAATGTAGAAACTGGTCAAACAGAGTTCACATTATTCACAATAATCTCAACAATGGGTGTATGAAAGAGGCATCCAAGTATTTAGGCATAGAAACAGAGTGTGCAAAGGAACAGAACCTCAAAATAGCATCATACTTTTGGGAATTGTTGCTAGATTATTCAAACCTAGATATCAATTAGAGATGATGCTGCAGAAATAAAGGTCATGGAGTGCCTTTTTTGCAGGCTTTTAAAGTTTTATAGCAACAGGAAGTCACTAAATGTTAAAAAAAACCCTGTGAAATAAAAGTTTCAATGGATCAGGCAACTATTTCCTAATACAATTATTGAAATTAAATGCAAACCAAATATATTTTCTAGTTCCAAACACTAGCTCCTGTCCTTTATCCCTGACCTCGTCACCACACACCTGAGTTTTTACGTTGGGTGTTAGTTGATCTATATGACTAATCTTGAAAACAGCAAACTATTCTTCATGCAGCCTGACCAGTTTTCCTAAAGCACAATGGTTGCATAGTTCATTTGTATCCTTCACATCAAATCTGAATGTCTCCGTATTTTCAGAAGCCTTCACAATCTGTCCCTATTTAAGCTTTCATGGCTCATCAGCTCCCATTATTGTACACAACCTATGTCCCATTTAACCAAGTGTCTCAAATTTTATTAAGTGCCATTACTCTGTTACCCCTCCATGCTCCTATGTGTACATGTGGTGTTTAATCCCTGGTGAATCTTCTTGCCCAATAAAGAACTATTTTCTTTAAATATTCAGCTCAAATATTGTCTCATATACATTTTTTTCTGACATCCAAAGCTAGAGCTGTTCTGTCTCTACATGGAGGCCCCACAGTATTTAGATTTTTCTTCAGTTACAATATAGCCATATCACATTGATATTCATACGTCTGTATCTCTCAACCAGGCTACAGAATTCAAGGATATAGACTTCATACCCTCTGCTCTCCTCATTTCCTGGTGTAGTACTTGGCTCTTACCAGATGCCAAATAAATGTTAACAAAATATATAGCACATAAATAAACATTTACCTGTATTCTCAATTGCTCCTTTGAAATAACTATGTCAAGAGTTATTATCACAGGTGGCGGGCTGAGGCTCAAAGATAACATTTGATTTGCCCTTTGTTACATTGCTCATAATTTGCTGAGCTTGGAATTGAAAATATGCTTTCTAGCAACAAATCCTTAGCTCTTCTAATTTTAATATGGTTTTCTTTGTAAATCAGCAATGTTCAGCAGGATATTTAATGTACATAAGAGTTTATATTTCAGGCAGAGAATTTCTTTTTTGGGATATGAACTAAGCTACATTTTTATGATCTGACCCTCTACCCTTTGTCCAATTGAGGGGCAAGGTTGAAAGTTTGGATAATATCAATAAAAATGAAGATCTTTTACTATATGTATTGGGAACTTATTTTCAATAAGTCAGAGCTAACGTGAATTAATATTATATTTACACTTTAGGCTATCACTTTTTGATCAAACGTGTGATCTCAAATTGCATGAAGTTACAATATACCTTTTTGTCAAATGTATTGAGAGTGAGAAAATATAAAAGTTAGAAACTGTTGCTTTTCTAAAAGTGTTTTTATTTGATTATTACAACACAATGAAAAGAAGTTTAGGATTGGATATCATCACTGCCCATCATTCAGATATCAAGAAGTTTATAAAACGGGTCAGAGTCCATCTCTGAAATAGATGCCCAGTCATGGCCAGTGAGTCTGGCTTTGGGTGTGGGAGGGTTTTGGGTCTGTTCTGTCAACTTGATGGGTTTCAAATTCTAAGAAAATTAAGTCTTTGAAGCACAAACATAAAATTAACATTGACCATATGTCTCTGTTACTTAATGATGCTTCGTTGAGGGAAAAGAGAACAGAAAAAAACTTTTGACAGATCTCTGTCTCTCTATATTCTGACACCTCTGGTTAATTGCATTATAAAATATCAATAAAGTCTAACGAACAAAAAGGAAAATTTTCCAATTTTGGCAGCATCATAAAGCATAGTAGTTTTTGGATTAAGATGGTAGTTTCTAAGACATCAACCTATGAAGATTTAACATATAGCCCAGTCATTCTCAACTTTTGCATGTGTTAAAAACTTAAACATAGAATTTTAAGAGTTTTCTCAAAGCAATCTGAATTATCTGTCTACAAATAAGGAGAGAAGGGAAACAACAATAAAATAAACAAAAAGCCTGAAAAAGATATTACAGAGAGGATGATTTGTCACAACATAAAATGAAGAAAGTCAAATTGTTGAGTCAAAACGATGGGAAGCCTAGTGAACGTTTTAAGTGGGATTAATAGACTTTTTTCCTTATTTTTATTTTTTAAAAATATATTTTATTGATTATGCTATTACAGTTGTCCCCTCTCCCTGCTTTACTCCCCTCTGCCCTGCATATCCCCCCACATTCCCCTCCACCTTTAGTTCATGGGGGTAGTACATATAAGTTCTTTGGCTTCTACATTTCCCATACTATTCTTACCCTCCCCCTGTTTATTTTCAACCTACCATCGATGCTACTTATTCTCTGTACCTTTCTCCCCTCTCTCCCTCTCCTCTGTTGATAACCTTTCATGTGATCTCCATTTCTGTGGTTCTGTTCCTGTTAGAGTTGTTTGCTTAGTTTGCTTTTGTTTTTGTTTTAGGTGTGGTTGTTAAGAATTGAGTTTGCTATCACTTTACTATTCATATTTTTATCTTCGTTTTCCTTAGATAAATCCCTTTAACATTTCATAAGAGTTTAGTGATGATGGACTCCTTTAACTTGTCATTATCTGAGAAGCAGTTTATCTGCCCTTCCATTCTAAATGAAAGCTTTGCTGGATAGAGCAATCTTGGATGTAGGGCCTTGCCTTTCATGACTTAGAATATTTCTTTCCAGCCCCTTCTTGCCCATAAGGTCTCTTTTGAGAAATCAGCTGATAGTCTGATTGGGAACGCCTGTGTAGGTAACTGTCTCCTTTTCTCTTGCTGCTTCTAGGATTCTCTCCTTCATTTTAATCTTGTGTAATGTAATTATAATATGTCTTGGGGTGTTCCTCCTTGGGTCCAACATCTTTGGGACTCTCTGAGCTTCCTGGACTTCCTGGAAGTCTATTTCCTTTGCCAAATTGGGGAAGTTCTCCTTTATTATTTGTTCAAATAACTTTTCCACTTGTTGCTGTTTCTCTTCTCCTTTTGGTACCCTTATGATTTGGATGTTGGAACATTTAAAGATGTCCCAGAGATTTTCCAGCCTCTCCTCATCTTTTTGAATTCGTTTCTTCATTTTATTCTGGTAGGATGTTTCTTTCTTCTTTCTGGTCCACGCTGTTGATTTGAGTCCCAGTTTCCTTCCCATCACTATTGGTTCCCTGTACATTTTCCTTTATTTAATTTAGCATATCCTTCATTTTTTAAATATAATTTATGACCAAATTCAACCACTTCTGTGAGCACCCTGATTACCAGTGTTTTGAACTGTGCCTCTGATAGGTTGGCTATCTCTTCGTCACTTAGTTATATTTTTTCTGAAGCTTTGATCTGTTTTTTCATTTGGGCCATTTTTTTTGTCTTGATGCACCTTTATGTAGTGAGGGGTGGAGGCTTAGGTGTTCACCAGTGTGGAGCAACCCATGTCGCTATGCTGTGATGCTATATGTGGGCAGGGGTCCAAGAGGGAACAATGGTGTTTGCTCCGCTCTCTGCCAGTTTTCAGTCACTTCCCCCACTACCCACAAGCAAACTGGGCCCTTCTGGTGCTGATTCCCACATGAGTGGGTTTGTGTACATCTAGGACCCTGTGGGTCTCTCCAATGAACTCTCCTGTGAGGCCAGGAGTTTCTTCCTACATCTCATCTCCCAAAAGTGTTTTCAATCAGTGGTTTGAGGCTTTATTTCCCCATGCTGGGACCCTGACCCTGGGTTGTACAGTCTGTCCTTCTCCCTACATGTTTCTCCTGGTTTATCTGTGTGAGAATGTGGGACCACCTGCTCCACAATCAGCTGTCTCACTGGGTCTGCCAGCCGCAGGCTCGCTGTGAGTCCTCTCTGCCCAGCTGCCCATCTCCACCCCTCCTACTGGTCTGGGCGAGTGTGTCTTCTTTTACTCCTTGGTTGTTGGACTTCTATATAGTTTGATTTTCTGTTCTTTCTGGTTGTTTTTTGTTTTTAAATTGTTGTCCTTCTTTTGGTTGTGTGAGAAGGTGCAGTGTGTCTACCTACACCTCCATCTTGGCTGGAAGTCCAATTAACAGACTTTTGAAGATTGACTTTGCATATCCTTGCTCTATCTTTTATTCACCTAAGGCAATTGTCAGTAATCTTGGCTGTTATTGTTATAAAATATTGTTTCAGGTTTCTTCTGATATACTTCTAGAAATAGAATTGCTGGTCATGAGGCAGACACCCAAAACACTACTTAAAAAGAATTTATGCACCTCTATGTTCATTGCTGCATTATTTATGAAAGCCAAGATTTGGAAGTGGCACAAGTGTCCATCACTAGATGAGTAGATTAAAAAGCTGTGATACATTTATGTGATGGAATACTACTTGATCAAAAAAAAGAATCTTACTTTTTGCAACAGCTTGGATAGACCTGGAAAGTCTTATGCTAAGTAAAATAAACCAGTCAGAGAAAGACAAATACCATAAGATTTCATTTATATTTTAAATCTAATGAACAAAATAAACTAATGAACAAAATAATCTAACAAATGAAATAGAAACAGACCAACAGATATGGAGAACAGACTGATAGCTGTCAGAGGGGTGGGGGTTTAGAGGGCTGGGTGAAAAAGGTGAAGGGATTAAGCCAAAAAAATCAGCTCACAAACATAAACAGTAGTAGATTGTCAGGGGGAAGGGATATGGAAAGAGGCAGAAGAGGGTAAAGAGCAGATAAATGGTGATGGAAGAAGACTTGGGTGGCAAACACACAATATGATATACAGATGATGTATTAAAGAATTATACATTTGAAACCTATATAATTTTATTAACCAATATCACCCTAATAAATTCAATAAAAATTAAAACAAAAATATGTTGAAATTTGGAAGCACAAATTTTGCAATAATGACAAATCCATGCTAAAAGTCTTTGATCTTTTAGAAACAGTTTTTAAATTTTCTCAGTTTTAAAAATAAGGAAATAATAGGTAAAGTTGTTTTCCTGCAATTTACTGATAAATAACATTGTAGTGACGATGAAAAGAACCACATGGCCATGGTAAATAACATCTTATAGGGAAAAAAAACACTAATTGAAATGAATCATTCAGTATTTATGGGCATAATACATATGATAACTGCATTTTCTTTTGTGATAACAGGCTTTCTAAAAGCACCTTTTAAAGCCAAACTAAATAGCACAGAATATCAGAATTACACATTTGCAAAAAAAAAAACTAAATAAATAAAACTGCAATAAAACTTAATGTAATGAGTTTAAAGAACATGTTTATATATTTGCACTCTTTTCTCCTCAAAAAGAGCACTTTAGTGAACTAATTTTCAAAAAGGTTTTAACTAAGAAAAAATGTAAAATGACAGAGGTAGTTAATTCAAAGAACTACTTCAATTTCATTTGCCACTTCTCAACTCTTCTGTGACTTAAAAGTCTGTTGAGTGAAGGGATTAAAAAGGGCACATTGGTAGTTACAGAATAGTCATGGGGATGTAAAGTACAGCATAGGGAATATAGCCAGTAATATTATAATAACTATGCATGATGCCAGGTAGGTACTGGAAACATTGGGGAAAACACTTTGTAAAGTATATGATTGTCTAACCACTGAAGTTTATGAAACTAATACAATATAATACTGAGTATTTTGATAAAGTACAATTAAAAATAGTCAAGAAACTATCAACAAGCAAAGTATTTTTAAAAATCTTATTGATGTGACATTTATTTTAATCAAATTCTAGTCATTTTAGTAATTTGACTTTCTTACTGAACCTGCCCGCTTGCTAAGTGTATAAGATGCATTTTCCTAATGCAATTGCCTTAATAAACGTTTTTGTTCTATCTACTTGGCTCTAGTATATTAGGAATCTACTTTTATGAAATATGATGGAAAATACAAACACAGAGAGCCATACTATGTCAAATATAGGAAATGTCTATGTAATGGGATTAATCTTCTTTTGCCTAAATACTATTTTTTGTTCTTTGACAGTCTGAAATAGCTGACTCAGTAGTAGAATTGCTGGTGTAGTAACTGGAGGAAACCAGGTCAATAATGTAAGTGTGGTTATTCTGCCTGCTATTTTTAGTTCTATTGAAAATAAGACAAAATTATTTACTTAGTTTTTTGGCACTGAGAATGATAGAAATTTTAAAATATTATAACAGATGATGTTACAGAAAACACATTGAGAATGAACAGGTAAATATATTTGAGTTCCTTGCAGAGCTGTGGTATATAACCTGTTATCACAAACAATTAGACTTACCTGTCCTAGACTGAGAGAAGATGTCCTCTTATTTCACTAACTACTTAGAGATAAAAGAAGGAAGCAAACCAAAAAGAAAATGACCTGAATTAGGAATCCAATGGGGAGCACTAATACACTACAACAAGCAGATACTAGATCTCTTGACCTATGTTTTAATATCATCTCCAAGAATTCAGACCCCTGTCACCTCTGTCGCCTATATCCTTGGACTTGATTCAACAGTAATTTTCCTCCTTTGTATTGGGGTCTTGGAAGAGAGTAGCACTGACCATCCCTAAAGGTTAGGAGTCAGCCAGGGCATTGACCTCTATAGGCATAACTTATCTTTCATTTGCTTCTAACTAAGCTGTAATTCCTTTGTTCTTAATTTACAGATTTGAGATTCATGAGTTTTGTAACATTTCACATCAGGAAAAAGAAACCCCTGCTGTTGAAATCACTTGCATAATTTATATCTTTCAATTCTTTTACCTCATTGTAAAGTCTTTAACTTTTCTCGAGTTTTAAGCATCTTATCACTTCTGAAGAGCTTATATGAATACCTTAAGAAGCTATAGGAATCTATTCATCTATATATGTAATAGTTTAGAAGTATACATATCCAGGTTATCTTCAATGTTAGTCAAACTGTCTGAAAATATCACTTATGTAGTGATTTATGTTTAAAAATTGGCTAATATTTCAAAACAAATATTATCAATATCTAATAAGAAATCATTATTTAATTCTGTCATTCTCTTTATTTTCAAAATACCTTATGTATATTCTTGCCCTAAAAATCATTATGTTTTAAAATCTTATTTGTGAATGTCTTTCTTATTTATTAAATTTATGGATGCAGCATTGGTTAGTAAAATTATATAGATTTCAAGTATACAATTATATGATTCAATACCTATATATTGATTTGTGTGTTTACCACATAAAGTCAAATCTCCTTCCATCACCATATATTAGACACCTTCTACCCTTTGCTTACCTCTGCCCCGTCCCTCTGGCAACCACCATATTGCTATCTGTGCTTATGAGGTTTTTTTTTGTCTTGTTTGTTCATTTATTGCTTTCAGTTTTATATTGCACATATGAGTATAATCATATGGGTCTTGAGTTTTTCTGTTTGACTTATTTTGCTTAGCATGACATTCTCAAAATTAATCCACACTGTTGCAAATGGCAGTTTTTCATCTTTTCTTTGGCTGAGTAGTATTCCACTGTATATGTGTACCAGGTCTTCTTTATTCAATCATCTATCAAAGGCCACTTTGGTTGTTTCCATGTCTGGGCCACCATGAATAATGCTGCAATGAACATCGGGGTGCATATACCCCAATGTTCATAGCAGCACATTTTACTATAGCCAAGTGTTGAAAGCAACCTAAGTGCCCACCAGTAAATGAATGGATCAAAAAACTATGGTACATTTACACGATGGAATTCTATGCAGCAGAAAGAAAGAAGGAGCTCCTACCCTTTGCCACAGCATGGATGGAACTGGAAAGCATTATGCTAAGAGAAATAAGCCAGGCAGTGAAAGACAAATACCATATGATCTCACCTTTAACAGGAACCTAAACAACAAAGCAAAGAAACAAGCAAAGTATAACCAAAGACACTGAAATAGAGAACAGGCTGACAGTGACCAGAGGGGAGAGAGGAGGGAATTTCAGGGGCAAAGGGGAAGGGTTTATAGTTACAAGTGTAAAGGACACATGCACAAAAACTAGGGGGTGGGGGTGGAAATGGGAGGGAGGTGGGGAGAGCTGTGCAGGATGGGTAGGGATGGCAGTAAAAGACAGAAAACTGTACTTGAACAACAATTAAGATAAAAATTAAACAAAAAACATAAGGGTGCATATATATTTAAAAATAAATGTCCTCAGAATTTTCAGGTAGATATTCAGAGGAGTGGTTGTTGGGTCATATGGTAACTCTATTCTTAATTTTTTAACCTCCATACCATTTTCCATAGTAGCTGTCTAATTGAACACAGAGCTCTTTAAAGGGTTGGAAGTATCTCATTTACCCATTTATTCTCTATGTAGAGTATATTTAATGGAAGGTACTGGTGAGACAATAAGTGTTTGGTGGTTCATTTAGCAAATTTTGGTAAACAAAAAATATATAAATGTAATTTATCATATAAAAATAGCAGTGAGAATGCTATGTCAGAATCTAATTGCATCTACCTTTGTAATTTTCACTTGAAAATAGTATGCCTGAAATATGAACACATGACCTCTTTTTAACACTAACATTGAGTAGCATCTCATTCAAAATTTCCTCCACTCTGGTTAGTTTGTTATTTATTTCACCCAGACCACTTTCTGTCCTTTGGAATATTATAAAATGAGTCTAAATTATCCTTTATTTAAGAGTCCTTCAAATATTTGAAGATAGCCACAATTTCTCATTTATCTCTGCTTTAAGCTAAATATCTCCAGTTTTTTCCATTATAAAATGATTGCCAACCCCAATTTTCTACTGTATTTTCTTTCAGTGATTAAGTAACTTTAGAAAATAAAGGATGTAGCAATTTCTAATGGTTTCTATACTCTTTTTAAATATGTAATAAATACTACATACTAAAATATGTACTCCTATTTAAAAATATGTACTAATGAAAATGTAATGTTTTCTTTTCTGCCTTCTAATTTTAATTCTCAGAGGTAACTGTGGTGAGAAATTGAATCACATTCTGTTGTAATCTCTGCTTATTTAAACATACTCAAATACCCACACACACAGAATACATTTGTAGTTTTGTTCTAAGAAAAATGAGAACTTGTTATAATATTGCTATGTCATTTCTTCTCATGACAATATTCTAAATCATGGATGTTTTTTGGTTACACTCTAATTTTCAGTAAAGCTCTTAAAATGTTGCACTTAGGACTAAATGTAAATGTGGTTATAATTAATTTTATTAAGCATTTAATAGATACTAGAGACTTCACTTGATATTTAAAATGCTATATCATTTTAATTTTCAAAAATTATTTCAAAAGTATATGAGGTAGTATTCCAATTTTATATACAAAGAAATATGTTTAAAGAGATTAAATTGCTCAAGATCACTCATGAATAGAAATATGTTTAAAGAGATTAAATTGCTCAAGATGACTCATGAATAGTGAGTTGCAAAGCTGTGTATCTATTTGCTTTTTCCCAGTTTGATTAGGAAAGTATTTTAGACCTTTAATTCAGAGTCCACAAATCAACCATATAGCTTACATATGAAAAATAACAAGGAAAACTAATTAAAGCTGACAACATGAAATTATGTCAAGAATGAGGATAGTAAAAAATAAATAAAAAATATGTACTTGTTATAGATAACCACAAGTATGGTACAGATAGTTAGTGATTTATGAGGCCAATCATTAAGTTTATAAAGCTAATATGATTAAATAGTATTTTTAAAAATCTAGCTAGACTTGGCATTAAAAATAGAGAATATCTACAGTGTCCTTAGAAAAAAGACTCAGGGAATATGTAAAAGTGAACGTTTTCATAAAAGATATAATGATAAATTTAGGGTTTTTATTTATAGTGTTCCAAAATAGTCAAAGTTCTGACACCAAAGCCTTAATCAGTAAGTCAGTTCTCTAGGACACCAAAAATTTTGTGTTCTGAAATACCTAGAGCTCTATTTTGGGGGTTTTTGTTTTTGTTTTTTTGTGTGTGTGTTTTTCATAGATCAGTTATAAAGTTTAGAACATCAAGAAGAATAAATAAATGGATTGTAAGCATTATCAGTATTTATCTCTCTCTCTGTGATTATATATGACATATAGTAATTTAACTTTAGATAGTAAGAAATTTATATGTATATCTTACTATATGATAAATATGAGTATATATGTCTAGTGATTCAACTTTTGATAATAATCATAGAGTAGTGGTTAAAAATGTGTCATTATGAAGACAGCTATTATCTTTGGGAGTTAAATATAAACTGTAGAGCTGGGAGTGGAAATGTGTTAAATCTGATCTCATTCCAACTCCAGTACTTTTACTAGTGTGTCTGTAAATGTAGACCTTTTGGTGCAGGCTAAGGAGAGGTAATTATTTGAATTGATCTGGCAATTATACCTCTATTAATATCTATCAAATAAGTTTATTATGAGTGGTTAAATATGCCAAACCCAAATTACTTCTGTCCTGTTTTATTTATACTGTATCTCTCAAACCTTATTCCTCAGGAAAAAAAAATCCAACTTTGATTTCCATCACAAATTATCAGAGGCCAGGCAACAAGTGATATCATAAAATCCCTTAGTAAGTGGACCTTCCTGGGTCTACCCCACAGCTATGTCTTAAGAGAGCAGACAATGGCTGCCATAGTCATTCTGTTGCCTAATGCATTTCTAGCAGGAATATCATTGCCAAGCTTGCTGCAAAGTCAGAATGTGTAAGATTTTTTACATTAAGAATCTCTGCAAGTGACAGCAGCAGCAGGGAATCTTATGTAAACCAGCCTTTCCCTGTGAGTGGAATGACATGCTTATTATTGATGACAACCCTAAATATTGCCAATAGCTGAAGTTCTTAGAGAGAAATGGTAGGAATGATTTAGACTAGACCTATTTTCCTCCTTTGCAGACAAGGATGGGAAAGCTTATCTCCATCAGCTGGAAAAACAGGAGATCTGAAATGAGATAAGGATCAGGCTTGTCCTGGAATATGCCTGAAGTGGGAGGACTCAGTGGTGGTTAGGGAAACAGAGATGGTTTTGTTATAATTAATCACAATTCCAATCCAGGCATAGGTTTTCTCTCTATAGGTAGCTGCTGGCAGAAATGCTCTGGCCAGCAGGCAAGTAGAGAGAAAAACATACAGCTACTAGAAAAGCTGAAATAAGCACCTAGGCCAAATTTCAAAAATCATTTATAGAATGTAGCCATTCAGATCAGGAATTCCTACAAATGAAGGCACCCTAGGTCCATCTTGTACTGCTTGTAAATAAGTAAACTTTGGAGGTCAAGTTAGTCTTCCATAAAGCAGAAATATTGAAAAGATTTTTAAATTCAAACATTTGCTTTATGCATATATTCAACTTCACAGCCTATATGAACTTTGAGTATGGGAAAGAATAAATGAAACTATTTGGAAATTTTAAACTGAATCAACTTTTTATTATTGTTAGTTTTGAGAATGTCTGTGGACAAATTGATCTAATCAGATGAAAATGAAAGAAAACAGCTTTCTCATTATTCAGATGCAAATTTAGTATTAATAAGTCCCCAAAGGCTCTTTTGGGGCATGTGCTTATAATTCTATTATATAAGGAGATGCTTTTTAAAAAAATCTAGAAATTGATTTCTGTTCACATCTTCAATTTTATATCTTAAATAAAAGTTGATAATTTTCTTCAAATCCCTTAGTCAGTTGGGATTACTGATTCCCAGTAATACTTACTAGCTGAGAACATATGTGACCTGTTAAACCTTAAGAAATCAAGAAAATGTTGAGATAACTTTAATCTTCCCAGTGTAAACAACCAGGCTAAAACAACTTAATTTACTACATGGCTCTTTCTTTGTATCTTAATCTATAAAGGGATCAAAAATTAGTTGAAATATGTTACTTGAATAAATAAGAAAAATGAGAAATGACAATTAATAATTTTTATTGGACAATTTGTTTTCTGTGCATATTAACATCTATGATGACATTCATTTTTCTTTTTATTGTCTGGCTTCTGAAAGACAGACATTTTACAACTCTCTCCCTGACTTCTAATGTCTTTGATATTTACAATATTGGAAGGACTATAATTTTCTTGCAATCAAAAACTGCTAGTGTTTTTCCCCTTAGAGAACAATATTGAACAATGCATGTTCTATATCTAAGTAGTCTGAATAAAGTTTGTAAAATGTCACTTAAAATATTAAGGCATATATGAAAATATATTGCAATTTGAGGAATGCTTATTTATACTTAATGAATTTTCATCTGAAACTCATATCTCAGTACATTGAAATGTAGAAATCATTCAGGTTATCCCTGGGTTGACACGGACTTTGTGAAAAAACTTACTTTTCAATGAGGCAGTAGGAAAAACATTTAGCAAAGTTGAAACTAAATGTTCTTTGAAAAGGAAAATAAGTATGCTTTAGTAATTAAAAATCTATATATTTAGATATTTAAAAAGTAAGCAATTGGCTAGGATAATTATCTAGATGAAATGTCTATTTTAAGGTAATGGATACTAACTATGAAATATTTGAGATCTTTCTTATCAGTGAACCATATTCATGTAATAAAATAATCAAGGGTGTGTTCACTCAAAACTATTTGGTGTGAACTCTGTGAATGATATGTGAAAAAGACACATGACTGAAGCAATGCTCTGCATCAAGAGTTCTGTCCTAACATGGGAAATATCTAAAAATATCTGAGTATTTAAAAAAGGGTAGGAAAAACTAAGTGCTAAGAAGAGATACAAGCAATGATTGGAATTTAAAGAAAGATGATTATACTTTTCATTAGGAAAAGCCTCAGTAAAAGTTAACACATGAAAGAAAATTAAGATTTTTGATAGGCAGAGAGGTTGAGTGGTGTATTCTACTTAAAAAGAGTAGAGTTCAGAGGTGTGTGAGTACATGTAACTTTCTTTTTAGAAAGAAAGTTAAATGTGAATGGTCAGTGGTTCAGATAGTGGATACATGCAGAAGAAGATAGCCACAAGAAAAATAATTAACATAAAATTATATAAAGTATTGAACACCATTAAAGACATTAATTTTAGTGTTTAAGACAAAGAGACAAATAAAGGAGTTCTAAAGGGGAGTGTTGTGATTCAACTCAAAACCTCTGAAGGGAAGATTAAATCTTTCACAAACATTCTGTCTAAGGAGTTTGAAATAGCCACATTAATCAAATGCATGGGAAAGAAATACCTGAAATACAGGGAACAATCAGTGGCTCAGTATATGCCTCTATCCCACTGCTTATCCAATCTACCTAAATAAACAAACAAACAAAAAACAGAAGCCCCAATTTGTTTCCTGTGTATGGCAATTATGAAAGAAATGCTATGAATATGTGCAGATGTACCTTTCTGTTGACATAATTTTTCACTTTGGAGAAACATCTAGGAATAAGATTGATGGTCTATGTAGAAAATGTATGTCAAATTTGTAAGAAATTTCAAACTGTTTTCCAAAGTGCTTATGCCATTCAGCATTTGTATTAGCAATATATGAAATTTCTAGGTGTTCTGCAAGCTTATCACCACTTAGTGTTACCAGTCTTTTTAATGTTAGCCCTTCTCATAGGTATACATTGGTATCTCCTTGTGGTTTTACTTTGCATTTCTCTGACAACTAATGATGCTGAGCCTGTTGTTATGCTGCTATATGCCATGGTAGGAAGTATTTTATGCAGTGTCTTTATAAAGACACTTCACTGCTGCCACTGTTTTTTGTTATGCCATTTTTCTCATTGCTGAGTTGTAGGAGTTTATATATTCTGTCATTGTGTTCTGTCTTGTTCTACCTGAAAAATAATTATGCCTAAATATTTTCTTGCACTGTGAACATAATAGTTTGTTAAGTCAACTACTTTACTTCTGAAGTGATATTACTTTTCACTGCTTTCCATGTTGCTCATAGTAATATATATTTAATTGTTAAAGTAGGGCAAAATAACAATAAGTCAAAGACTATCTGTGTTGCAAATGAAAAAAATCAATCCCCGGATTTTAAAAAGGTGATGCTCTCTTTAGTTGAAGTGATTAAAAGTCAAGGAACATATATAAAGGACAAACAGACAAAGCCAAAGGGGGTAGAAATTAGGGCAGGAGGTAGGGATGGGTGTGGCACAGGGAGGTGGCACAGGGAGGAGGGAAAATGGAGACAACTGTATGTGAAAAACAATAAAAAAAGAACGAGAAAAAGAGAGATAAATGGATATACTTTGGGGAACAAAATGTGTGCTTGTGTTAAATAATATTTTGAATGTCATTTAAAATTACAAAGCACTGAGCCCTGCCCAGTGTGATTCCATTGGTTGGAGCATCATCCTGTAAACTGAAAGGTCACAAGTATGATTCTCAGTCAGGGCACATACCTGTATTGTGGGTTCAGTCTTTGTTCAGGGTACATACAGGACACCAATTAATGATCTCTCTCTTTGGAATTAAAAAAAATGAAAAGCACTGATTTTTTAAAGATATGATTTTTAAGGACAGGAAAATAACTTATGAGAATACTGTTTAACCTTGGATTCAATAATTACTTTTAAAGATTTGCTATCCATTTGAAGAGGTCAGTCAACTATACAACATAACAGTGAAATAAAATAAAAAATGCCTTGAGATTTTTTTGTGTATATACCATGATATAAATTGGTCCAGAAAATTAAGTACAATATTTGGATTCATCTATAACTATAACATGCTACAATAATTAAATGTAGTCAAAATATGTTCCTTAAGAAAAGATAAATCAATTTTCACCAAAGCTTCACTCATTCATGGAATGTGTAATACAATCTAGAAATAAAATAGATGTAAGAGTAATGTATTCATTCTAAATGTTAACTTATTCTTATATACAGGCAGCATCCTGTAGACTGTCTGGATACCAGAGGAGTCACTGAATATAGAAAGTGTTATGATTACCAAAATTGGAGGTTTTCCCATCAGTTCTACCTGGCATTATTTTCAGGGCTCTCCCTTATTAGGTTACTGTAAGATTGTGATATACATCAGGTTTGTATAAAAATAGAGTGCTCCCCACCAAAAACCCATGACTAACCAAGTCAGCAAGTCAGGGATGTGGGCAAACTAGCTGTGGCAATAAATGGTGACTGCAAGTCATTACCCATTTCTCTGGATCTCATGGCTAGCTGTCTTTGTCAGGAGATTGTACCTTCTCACTAGTGATTTATGAGTTGAGGATGCTAATTGAAAGAAGTTAGAAATATTTTAAAGATTTTATTTTTATTTGTTTTTAGATAGGGAAGGGAGGGAGAAAGAGAGTGAGAGAGAAACATCAATGTGCGGTTGCTGGGGGTCATGGCCTGCAACCCAGGCGTGTACCCTGACTGGGAATCGAACCTGCGACACTTTGGTTCGCAGCCCGTGCTCAATCCACTGAGCTACACCAGCCAGGTAGAAATATTAATATGCCTATACTAGGTAGTCATGGAGGCTCAGAACTTTGATCACTCTTCAAGAAGGAACTTGTACCTAGGCTCATGTGGCTCAGTGCATTGAGCGCAGGCCTGCAGATCAAAAGGTTGCTGGTTCGATTCCCAGTCAGGACACATGCCTGGGTTGCAGGCCGAGTCCCCAGTGGGGAGCATGCAAGAGGTAACCATGCATTGATGTTTCTCTCCCTCTCTTTCTCCTTCTTATCCTCTCTCTCTAAAAATAAATAAATAAAATCTGAAAGAAAGAAAGAAAGAAAGAAAGAAAGAAAGAAAGAAAGAAAGAAAGAAACTTGCTATCTACCTGCAAAGAATGTAGTTACCTTCTGCTCTAGTTCATCAAACCTTCAGGATTTGCTTGAGGTTTCCTGATGGGGCCAAGGTCTCCCTGCTCAGGCCTCAGCCAAAAAACTGAGCATGATAGTGCTA